>NC_141693.1:151435380-152035380 GCF_964263255.1 Lissotriton vulgaris
AGACTTCTATTGCCATGGAGATCATTTCTGCCCTTTTATGGTTAGGAAAAAGAACTGCTCCTCTCAATGAAGGAGGAATCTCCTCGCCCTTCACAATCATATTAGTGAGGGTGTTAAAATTGGGCATTCAAACGGAGGAATGATATAAATATAGGTTTCCTGGTATACCATCAGAGCCTGGTGCTTTCTCTCTCTTGAGCTGGTATAATGCTGCCTCTGTTTCACTTAACTTGAATTCCTGGGCGCCTGCTTTTTTTCTAGAAGTTCGAGAGCTGGCCAAGGGCTTACATCCTTGGGGTGCAGGGGATGGAATGCTGGCACTCCTTTCTTAACACACATTAGAGAAATCGTCATTCTCTGGTTGCACAGACGCTTCTTGTTTGGAGTCAACTATTCGAATCCCATTCACAAGGATTTTCCAGAATGCCCTTGTGTTTTTAAATTGCAGGGTACTCGTTAGATCGTCCCACTTCTTTTCCTCCCATGCTTGCTTATTGGCACTCAAAGTTGCCCTATAGTGCTCTGTGCAGCTCTAATTTAATTTTTGACACCCATTTTAACTGCACCTAATAGGACTAACTTTGATAGTTTACAGTCTCAAGTAAACCAGTCAGAGAGCCTAATGTAGGGGGCGGGCAGAGTTGATGGAGTTGCACTACACAGAATTCCGCAGAGTTGCACAAAAACTCTGTGGAATTCTTCGCCCTAACTTTGACTTCCTGGAACCAATACTTTTGTGTCTTCCACACTTGACTCGCTCAAAGCCATGGTAAGGCTAAATAAAGCACGAAGTGGAATTATGCACACCACAGGGGCCCACCTAACTTGCAGGTTTAGAGGATCTGGTTGCAGTACTTGCCTCTCTTCTTGGACGTCCAGTTGCGGAAGCAGCAGCCGTCTGCGAGCTTAATGGGCACCACCACACGTTCATCATCCTTCATGGGTCACGGCGACACCAGAACCGAGCGCACCAGTGAAGGCTGCATATCATCCTCAGGTGACGGATCGTCATTACCTTCATCGTGCCCAGACGATGTCTACTCTCCCGACTACCCCCTCGGCTTCGGAGTTCACAACCATTTGCTGCTTCAACCAACACCGGCTGTGCTGCAGGGTCAGTCAGACCGTCAGACCTGGCCAAACAGCAGACTCCGCGAATCCGATAAGCTGAACTGGCCCTCCCCAAAAATGTGCTGCCTGTAATGACGAAGTGTGGCCCTTAATAGAAGCAACAATATCCAGCAGGTCTTTACTATTAGACGCTATTAGTTTCCCCCTGATAAACAGTTCCATCTTTAGCCAAACCAGCAACTCTCCATATGCTCTCCCAACCTTTGAGGGCACAGCTTTGTTAAAGAAGGAGAGATACCTATGACTAAACACTGGTTCAGTTGCCCATATTTCCTGCAAAATACCAACTTGATGTTGATCAATGAATGAGCCCTATTCTGGATTGTCTAGTTTGACTTTAATCCCTGCCACACTCCAGGACAAAAACATTATAGGCGTATCTGTGTAAGAGACAATTTCCCTGCAAGATTTCATTGGGGTGCCAGGAGATAGTGCCGCTTCATTTGCTGTGGTTTCAGTATCTAAGGTTGCATTATTCTTTCCTTCAATCACCATAATTGACCTTCCAGTACATGTTAAGTGAGTTTTGACCTAGTGATTATGTGGACCATATCAGTGTTAGAGGTACTGATAGTCAATGTGCTACTATAAGAGAGGAGGAGACTTCACCATTACCTAGAGGCCTACAGAAAAGAGAGCTGGATCCGCCATGATTTGGGTCTTGTGTTCCTAATGGAGGTTGAGGTGGGTTGATCTTAAGACTTATGCTCGAGCAGTCACTTTACCCGAACCTATGTTATACTGAAATAAGACCATATACCAATTCATGGCTAGCAAACCATACACCTGTATTATTGTGGTGGTGTGTTTGTGAGAGTGGCACTGGGCAGGTGCATGTCCTCTCTGATGATTGATCTACATCTCCAGATTGTGCTAAAACATCGAGTGACTTTATTGATCAGTGATTCCGTGCTTTCTTTGATCCATTCTGTAAGTTTAGGGACATTGACCATGTGTACGACGATCAGTGAATGAAGAGGCGCGGGCCTGTCCTAGCATTTGGGGATGGAATACGACTACCAGGTCAATGTCCACTAGCCTGGCCAATTGGCTGCAAACCCCTTGAGGGAAAATTACCACCCAAAAAGCTGGAATGAAGATTTTGTGTAGCCCCTTGGAGGGTTCTCAGCCCCCGTATCCCGCTAGCTATAGGATCCTAGGGGACAGGCCTTGTCTCTCTAGTGGTGCAGGAAGTGACCCTAGTGGAACCTACCGATTAAGTGCTCATATCCCTTCTCTTCTGGCATGTGGCATAAGACTAGAAGAATTAACTAAGGGTGGGAGAAACTCATGGAGCTCTGCTTCATGGAATTCTGCAGAGTTCTCAAAAACCTCAGTGAGATTCCACGGCTGTGGTGGAATGCCATCGGTTCAGAGGTGAGAAGTGTTTATAGAGGACAGTAGGAAGAGAAGCACTTGTATTTAATGAGCAAGAGTGGCGTTTGCTCTGAATGTAAATGTGTATTGTCCACAGAAAGGGTACTGGGTCTCAGCTTATGCGTCACTTGGCCCCTCTCATGCAGAGCCGTGCAACACTTTGTAAAATCCACACTCAGGTCAGGAAATGCCTCCCCTGTATATGCCATTGTCAACGCATATTTTACCTTAAAATGGCGTATCTGACTTAGATTAAGGAGGCTCGAGTGAGGAGCAGCAAACAAGCCACCCACTGGCAGCCAATGCCCATTCAAGACAGCAGCGCTGCGTCTTCCCAGGGAGGCAAACTTGGCACCTGAAGCTCAGGCTTATGCTCTGTGCCATGGGCATTGTGCACTCTATCTATGCATACCATACGGAAACCTTGAAGAATAGTGACAAGAGCTTCCGGGCGATGTGTGACATCACCCCTTCCATCAGCTGTTCTAAGGTTTTCACTTCCAGGTAAAAGCACATGCTTCCTCCCTCCCTCCCTCATCTGCCAATTCATCCCACACTGCGATGCCAGGGCAAGTGGAATTATGCAACAGGAGTTGGACCAAATTATACAGGAAGGTTGACTGAATTATGCATCAAGAAAAGGCAAATTATCTCTGACTCAGCTAGAACTGAGCGCGGCTTGTCTATGTGGGGCATGGAGCTGTCCTTGATAGTTTGTAAACCTCCTTTGCCTTTGTCAGTCCCACCAAAATGTGTACTGACGCCACTACATGCAAACTCCCTGCTTCTCCCGCCTGCTCATTGTGGCTGGGCCCCAGTATGCTCTATGCAGGTTCGGCCGTCGCTGCTGACGGTATCACTATCCTGTCGGATGTGGAAGATGCTGGGCCGGTCCTTTAGAACTCCTGTCTTCATGGATAAAGGAACCCAGCTGGGAGCAGGGCAGCTTTTGGTCCTCAAATGTGTGTGTGTGGGGGGGAGGGGGAGGCGTGCGTGATCTTCTCCAGGCATCAATGATTTCCTTCCTTCTTCTCAGTGTGCACTCCGCAAAGCCTCACTAGTCCTAGGTAGAGGATGCTCGCCTCTCAAAAAAAGCTTGACCCCCACATAAACAGCGACTGGCTTGAAACATAGGGGCATATTACCAAGCAATAGCGATAATTATCGCTATTGCTTGGTTAGAGACAAAAATTTACCGCTGAGCTGCGGCGATTTTTACCGCAAATAAACCTTGGTATTACCAAGGTTTATCGCAAATGCGATAAAAATCGCCGCAATGCATGATTATCGCTGAAAAGTCAGCGATATTCATGCATTACCGAACTAATGCTCTTAGCCATCTTATCCACCTCCCATTGGATAACATGGCTAAGAACTGCTCAGGGCAGGTGTTAGCTTTTGGAGATATTTGCGCTTAGCACGAATATCTCCAAAAGTTGGTAATAGGAGATAGCGATGTTAGCAACTGTTTTCAGTCGCTAACATCTTGGCACGCCCACTTTGCATGTCATCAGTGATAAATATCACTGACATGCAAAGTGGGGCCCAAGATGGTCGCTATCTCCTACTAGCTGTCGCTAACTGGTGTTAGCGACAGCTAGGTAATAGGGAGATAATTTTATCTCTGCTTTGTTGGCTTTTAAAGCCAAAAAAGAGGAGATAAACTCCCTTGATAATATGCCCCAAAGTTTAATCCACAAATCACTTGTGATTTATTCTAACGCACATTACCAGCTTTGAGCGCAGATCCCACCGGTAAACTCCATTCTGCCGGCAGTAGGCTAAGATATTGCCGGATTCGGAAGTGGCAAAACCCCGCAAACTCTACCAGTGGAGAGGAGTTAACCACCACCCCTAGAATTAACCAGGGGAGGGGCTGGTCCACTTCGATTTCCTGCAGATCGAAGGGAGTTAAAGGAGAGGAGAGGCTCATGAGTAAAGTTGTTAAATTGTGTATTTCATCTTTTAGAACCTTGGACAGCATGGTGATTTAGTTCTTTAGACCAGTTATCTTATCCTGTACAGCAGTGATTTTGTTTCTCATAGATGCCCCTTTCATGTTAGGTAACATTAATTCTAGTAGTAGGAATTGACTGGTCACTGGATGCAAGCATTATCGACCTCTGCATTTCCAAGGATTTCAAACAGCTTCCAGTATTCAACACTTGCTAGCGGGATTGCACTTGTATCAGAGTCTCTTCTTTATACAGATGAGGAGGTCGAGGGCAGGCCTGGGCGGTAAACTCCGTTCCTCTCACAGAGTTTGCGGAGTTTTTTCCTCTCTCACGGATCACCAACTGTAAGTTGCTGATCGCGAACAAGGAAAATACAATGTTAGACCACCTCCCAGTGAGATTTCTCAATGCTGGCAGTCTTGGCAGGTCTTTTCCGCTCGTGTTGGGAAACCTGCTGCTCACGCTGAAGGAGCTGCCGCTCGAGTGGAACATCTACTCAAGCGGCATAAAGAAGCTGAGCCCTCTTGCACTGTAAAAAAAACACCACTAAAAATCAGCACGAGCAGCACAACTTATTTCAAGTGTGACAGAGTTTTTCTGTAGCTTTGCGAACTCTGGCCAGGCCTAGTTCAGAGGCTTAATTATAGGGTCATGGTAGGATTGAGCAAATGTCTCACTGCCTCCCTCACTGTTCATGGAGCTCATTGCCCCGTAGGCTTGACAACATTCTTGGCATGGTAACTATCCCCGAGGCACTAGGCCACCGAGCCATGAATCAGAGTACAAAAGTAACATCCCCCAGGGCTTTCAGACTGACTCATCATGACTATGGTGCTATTTGGGCTGACTCATAGGCACTTGACTATGCGGATATTTGGGCCGACTCATAGGTACATGACTATGGGGATATTTGGGCTGACTCATAGGCACACGACTATGGGGCTATTTGGGCTGACTCATCAATATTTGGGAAAGTATTTATACCACACTCAAACCACGAGGCAGTGCTTGACTTACCTACTGGCTGAAAAGGACGGATCGGCTTCAGCAATCCCACTCACCTGAACGTCTCCCAGTCTCAGCTGAGCTTCTTCTGCATTGTTGCTCTCGTGTGAATCTCCGATGCTGCAGACATCTTCTGTCCTTCTATCCAGCGATGCAGCGAATGCCATCTCTGCAACGCTGCATGCCGCTCCTGCGAATCTCTGAAGCTGCAGACAACTTTTCTCCTACAAATCCATCAATGTATCAGACACCATCCCTGCAATGCAACACCTAAAAGGAGAAAATATTGTTAAGTACTATCCTTAAAGTTAGTGCACTAACCGAAAGCTTATCAACCAAATACTTGTTACTATGATGCTGAAAATCAGAAAACAGACACCTCTTGAACATTGAGACATTGTGGTTATTATTTAACGCGCATACTTAAGTCTTGGTTTTAGTGCCAAGTGACATTTTTATGTGCCATCCGTTACCTTAGTGTGTGATGTAAAAACACGATATAGCTTCTGCTGGGAGTACCCCAACTCCAAGGCTAACAGCTGAATATTGGAAGTCTACGTAGCAATAGATTCATTATTGTGTGACTGTTAGTACGCTTGTCAAAGGCGAGAGGGAATATTTCACTGGTACTCATTTGTTGAATAACCTCTCTACATGTATTTGAAGTAGAGCTCACCGCACACTACATTATGCATATATCATGACAACGCTCTCCAGCACTGAGAAGAGATATACATATGACTCCAAGAAGACGTTGGCTGAGCTCCAAGGTATGAAAGCCTCTCTGTTTGGTATTTTGTCACAACCCCCTTTCCTTCTGGTGTGGCAGTTGATTCACAGTTAAAATTCCCTGACCAGACGCCACCCTAGGAGAGATAGAAAGTCCAGCGTCATATTTGCAGGCAAGAGCCAGGTGAGTGGCATGACAGCTGCTGCCTTCAAGCAGGATGTTTTTGGTGCTATACTAGGCTATTTAGAGACAGGAAGTAATATTTCCCTTACTGTGCTTCCCTTCCATTAGCTCCTTTTTAGATTTCACACCTGGCGACGCAGCACAAAGCGCTGTCGCCAGTGAGACTTATTGTTGCCGACTTGTCTCAAAAGTGGGACAGAGATGGCCACGTGCAGGGCTTTTGGCGATTGGGGTCTGTGGACGCGCACATACAGCCACGCGGTGTCCTGTCCCGCTTCCCAGGCAAGTCAGCATACAGTTTCACTTTCCATTCCCCGTCGGCTCCACATACACATCTTTCGGAGACACATATAGATTCTTTCTTCCCACGACACCCTGATCACAGACGCAGATGTCAGGGGCTTGCACTGTCATTACTTTACCCACCCCTAACCTGTGTAAACTATAAATAATTCCGTACGAACCCCCCTCCCATACTTGTGCTCCAAAGGAGGGGAGATCAGAACCTTTCCCGTCAGCCTTTTCCGAGAAGTCCTGCTATCCCCCACCCAAGACCTTTAGAGACGAAACATTAAGCCCTTGATTTTCCCAGAGGTCTGTACTCACTTCGGCTGGGCTCCACTGCCACTCAGAAAAGATGAGCATGCTGGAAAGCAGGCCCGCGGCCAGCTCATGGTATATGCTCAAAGGTCAATCCCGGAGAAACATGTCAGCCCGTCACCAAGAAGACGCTGCTTATGCCCGCCCCGAATGCAAAGTCCGCCCCGCCAAGAACCCGCTTACCATCTTCCCAACTCCGTAATGGGGACGCCCCCAAAACGTGGAAACTCCTTCCACGGCTCAACCCACCTGCCTGTTTATGTCCTTGCATCCAGACAAGTGACAAGATGACGTTCGTGTCATTTCGGGTTTGCGTGCTGTGTCAACCTCATGCTGTAAATCACAGTCATGTGAGCCAGAGAATGTTCACGTAACTGCTGTAGAAGTGGTTACAGGTGTAACCTGCTCTTCAGAGAACACTGCGTGTTTCAATGATTTCACATGAGCAGCTCACAAATGAGTTGTAAGTTCTGTCACCGGCATCCCCTGTGAAGCAGATCGTACAGACAAGACCCACCATCACACACACCACGCTCATGTACCCGCGCACACTACATATCAACCAACAACATACACACACCCACTCAGTCAGACTGCATACCTCACGCCACCACATACTGCATGTCCTCCCACACACTGCATTCCTACATGCATGCCCACTAAAGCAGTCACTACACGCACACGATCCATACCGACACACACACCCATGCACAGACCCACTCACACACAGGCACACCCTCCAGTTGATACTGTTACGAGATTGCGAGTAACTAGAGTGTTGGAGCAGGGGCTCTGATCCTATGGGAGTTTTGCTGCATTTATGGGAGGGAGTTGTGCCGTATCTAGACGCACTGTGCCCTGCTCTCTAGCTGTCACTGCTCCCAGCGGCCCAGAATCTTGGTCAACACCAAGAAGTCTGCACCGGCCTTCCTGGCGCTGCCGGTGGCAGCGTGACCCAAGCGGGACCCTGGAGTTCAGTTTGAGAGCTAATATTTAATCCGATCGGAAAAAAATATTTTTGTCCGCATACAGAGCAAAGGATTATACAAAACCAAAAGTTCAGTGTATTTTGCTGTCAAAGGAAAGGGAGCACTTTTCCAGACATAATACTAATTGTAAGGTGGGCCAAGCAAGGATGTTTCTAGCAATTTAGGCAAAATATTGACAAGCACGTCAATATGGATTGTACTCTGTAGCAAAATGCCATTCATGGTATTTACTATATTAAAACATAGAGAGTTGTCCTAGGTTTTTCTAACTTCTCAAAGAATTCCACTGGTCAAACTGTTTCCTCTAGACAGTTACTAATTTATCTTTTTTTTACATTGGTACCATAACAATATGGGAGGATGACTATGGTAAGGGGCTATAACTTTGAAACAAAGAAAATAATCAATAACAAAATATCTATATTTGACGTTTAAACTTTAGACCTGCCTAAAATAATTGCAGTTCTGCACAAAAAAGGGGGGTTTACTCAAATACTTTACACATTTTTGGTGCAGTAGGCTTGTGATGAATCAGATAGGAAATGGAAGAGCATATTCGTAGCAAAGAACAAACAAGAGATAAAGGAAAAAACAATTCATATCAGGGTTTAAATAAATCAGACGAAAGTGGGATTTCGGACTGCAATTTAATTTGCCAACAGGTATGTGGCCCAACTACACTAAAGGGATAATCTAATAGTAACTTATGGTATGGTGTTGATAATGGTTGTAAGTTGTATGCCTTTCTTATGAAGGATAGCATGGGGGATTCACATCAGCATTCACCTAACTATGGGGCCGATTATGATAGCGGATAATCCGCATCCTCTGGGGCGGCGGAAGCTACCGCCGGCCCAGAGGATGCGGATTATCCGCTGCGGACTGAAAAAAGACCCCCCGCCAGATTATGATGGCTGGGGTATCTTTTTTCCGTCCGCCGCTTTTCCGCCGCGGTCGCCTTCCGACCGCGGCAGAAAAGGTCTAACATGGTTGGCGGTGTCTATTAGACGCCACCAGCCATATTAGGATGGCGGCGCTCCTATGCCTTTCCATGACAGCATTTCCGCCATGGAAAGGCATACAGTGTTTTCTTCGGGGGCCCGTTGCGGGCCCCTAGAGGTTAAGGGGGGTGGGGGGTGCACATGGGGGGTAACTTTGGTACCCCCTGCCTTTGCGTGCACGATGCGGCAGGCACCCCGCGGTGCCTGCAGCTTCGTGCTTCAAAGGTAAACATGCATTTTTTAACATTGCGGTGTGTGCTGCTTCAAGCAACACCCGCCGCAATGTCAAAAATACAGGATGTGACCGCCAGGGTGGCAGTCACATCCTGATTAGCACAGAGGGACCGCCGCTGCCCCTGCAGACGGTCCCTCCTCCTCTGGGGTGGCTGAAGTCCGCCATCCTAATAGGCCCCTATGACTGAGAAATATAGCAAAGGAAATGCTACCCAGCAACTTGTATATACATACAATTCTTTTAAAGATGCAATGTGTATACAGATAATATACAGTATTAAATATGTGTTTGAGAACAGTTTAACACACACACACAGGTTAAACAAATATTGGCAATACCAATAGGTCTGGCATGCTGCATAGTAATATGAAGCATTACAAGTAAACAGCATGAGAATTGATATGTATTTATGTAGAATATTACTGGTGTAGGTTAAAAGGTCAGGTGACAATTGCACAGTCAAGTCATTCCTAAAAATCCATGTAAGTGAATGACTGCCCTCCTTCCTTCTGTGCTGCTCCCAGAGAAAAGCAACATATATTATTTAGTTATCTAAGACATGTTCAATCAATCAATCAATCAGTGACACTTATAAAGCGTGCTACATACCCGTAGGGTCTCAAGGCGCTGGGGGGGGGGGGGGCCGCTACTGCTCGAACAGCCAGGTCTTCAGCTTCTTCCTGAAGGAGAGGTGGTCTTGGGTCAGGCGCAGGTCGGTCGGGAGGGAGTTCCAGGTCTTGGCCGCCAGGTAGGAGAAGGACCTTCCTCCTGTAGTCGCTCTTCGGATGCGGGGGACGGCGGCGAGGGCGTGGTTGGCTGATCGGAGGTGGCGTTTGGGAGCGTAGAAGTTGACTCGGCTGTTGAGGTAGCTCGGGCCTTGGTCGTGTAGGGCTTTGTGTGCGTGGGTGAGGAGGCGGAAGGTGATTCTTTTGTTGACGGGGAGCCAGTGAAGGTCTCTCAGATGTCCGGAGATGTGGCTGGTTCGTGGGATGTCGAGGATGAGTCTGGCTGAGGCGTTCTGGATCCGCTGGATGTTAATAGTATCCCAATGTTATGTGTGTGACCCTGTAAGTTCAAGCTTAGAACGATGAATAAATAAACAAATTGATCACCACAGCTGCCTGGAGAGCAATCACATTTTTGTTGAAGGATACAACTTCTGCACAATCAACACATACTTGTAGTTCTCAAAATGGAGTTGTAGGAAAAGACCCTCTCTAGTGATTATCACATAACTGTCGAGTCAGGCCAAGAATAATCGGCCTCATTTATGAGAAATGACGCATCGCTGCGTGAAAGCAGCGATGCGTCACTTCTCAGTGCGCACTCCTTGCGACATGATTGATGCGTCATATTTATAATATGACACATCATGTCGCAAGGAGTTACAGATACGTCAGTATTTCTGAGGTATCTGTAGGCGCAAAAGTGATGCATTGCTGGAGTGTGTCACAAAAGTTACGCAACTCCAGCAATGTGTACTTTCACATGGGCAAGTCCCATGTCGTTACTGCCTGCGTCTGCCTTATGCCTGCCATGAAGCAGGCGTAAGATTTTGACGAATTAGCGGCCAAGAAATGGCGCAGTGAAATCTTATAGATTTCACTGCGTCACTTCCATGACCCTTTCTTGCGTCAAAACGCCCCCCTTGCATACATTATACCTGGCGCAGGTATAATGTGGCGCAGGGGTTTACAAAGTGACGCATCTACCTAGATGCGTCACTTTGTAAATATGGCGCAACAAGGCACATTTTTTACGCCACTGATGCGTCACAAAAAGTGACGCACCAGCAGCGTAAAAGTGACGCACAGCCTCATAAATGAGGCCAGATGTGTTTGTTAGGTATAGGATATTGACAACTTTGGCAGTTGAGTGACCGTGAGAAACAGATGGTTCAAATGGCTCCAGCCATACTGAGTAGCATACTGTCCTGAGCCATAAAGATTGTTTTTTATTGCTTTCTGTGGTAAGATATTGCAGTTAGCCTTCTTCAAAGTATGATGGGTTTCGGTTTCTTAAAGACAATGGCAAACAATTTTTGCTAGTTGTTCCTTGTTTCCTAAGTTCCTATGCTGAATTAGAAGCAAAACACATTCAATTTTCCTAGACTAGTTAGAAGGGAGTTCCACTGAAGAATTGGTTAGTCAGAGATTTAAAAGATAAGGTAAGGTCAAAGAGCACTCACAGATCGTACATTTACAAAAAAAGAGAAGTGGACCAAATGAGAAAATGTCACTGTTGGATAGCCCACTAGAGAAGACCATTTTGATTTCTACTCTATTTCAGCATGGCAAGATGGTAAACAAGAGGTATTCTGTGATCTATTTTCAATAAGGGATAAGGCCAGACTTATTCTCCCTGGGAGTTGGATGGGGACATTTGGAATTTAAGGTTGTAGATGCTAATTTTGTATGTTGAAAGACATATGCACCCTTATACTCATTTGCGGCTTTATAACCTTCCCAATTGCACTACCATATATTATTTTCAAGAGCTACACTGTTCAACCTGATGTGATGAAATCACTATGCAATAGATAAGTTGTCTGACATTCTAGATTACTAAATAATAAAAACAAAGTAAACGAGTTCAAAAAAATACGCAAATGCACAAAGGGGACAACAGACATCACAAGTTTATTAGGTTCAAAACCTAATCTGCACTAACATACAGAAAATATAAATAATTTTAAATACAATTTTGCACACAGTCACTACAGAAAAAGTCAAAATAGAGAAACATGTCTGACATAATAGATATGGATTTCTACCCATGCTTCATCGCTGAAGCACCCGCGAAATTGAAAAACTCTTAAACCTTCCCACTAAAATATGGAAAAGAGAAACAGATATGCTAAACTGTATCAGTGCGCCTGTAGCAAATGGACTCGAATGTCCATACAACTGAAATGCCGGGCTCACCATTTGTACCTTAAAAATAAAAAGACTTCTGGAACATCTAAATGCTATCAAGAGAAATGATTACGCAAGCACAATAGTTAAATAGTATGATAAAGTGCATAGGAACAAAATCATCAATATCATGCACTATATGAAGTCAGAAATCTAGAGAGAGTTCAAAACAAAATAAAACAAAAACAAAAAACACCAAAGATAATTGGAATCAGGCTAGATAATACAAACAAAACCATACGGAATGAGTAACGATGAGAACCTAAATGTTTTTCAAGGAGAATAAAGCACAATAGGGAATTAGTCTGTATCGAAACAATCACGAGCAATCATGTAAAATTGAAATCAAAACGGAGAAGATTTGGAAATCAAAATAGGATTAACACAATCCAGTGAGAATCATTCCTATTTAGTAGGTATCCTTTGGGAAGGGCTAATGAAAGCTCTATATCATTTTCCTCCTGTGCTGGGCCCCAATGATAATGGGTGTGTTCGTGACGGAACCATTCCGTCATCAGCACAGCTCAACCGTGACTAATGACGGAATGGTTCCGTCACCAGCATCGAAGGGGTTAAAGAGTAGGCCTCGCAAACATTTTTGTGCCACTGTATGTGAATTAAAAGCCTGCTTTGCTCCAAGACTGCATCTGGCTTTTGTGAAGAGGAACTACATGTCGCACAAAGGGCAAGCCACAAGCTCTTTCAATAGATTCAGTTGCGGACAAGGTTCCTTAAACTGGGGGTTAAGATTTATAAGAGTGTCTCTTGTATATTTTAGAGTCCTAAACTTGGCGACGAACAAACAGGGGGGTGGCCCTGGGGCCGGACCAGGCGTGGACGGGCGAAGACGGGCGCAGACGGGCGCAGACGGGCTTGCCTTCGGCGCACGGCGGCATGCCGGCGGTGCGCTGGCTGCGTGCATCCACTCCGACATGCTGCTTAAATAGCAGTGAGTCGGGCGTCCCGCGCACACATGTAAATGTAATTTGTACTTGTAAAGAGCACTAATACCCCAACTGGGGTGTCCTGGTGCTGTAACGCATACCGCTGTGGAACCCTTCCTGGCTTTTCCCTGGGAAATGTCCACTCCTGGGCACCCCCAAGGTGAAGCCAGGCATCTCAGCGCTGTTGGGGCCATTGTGGAGATTAAGCAAGCTATTGCGCAGGGTTGCAGAGTGGGACCCATGATTAGAATAGGCACCGAGGCGAGAAATATCAGGTCCGAGGAAATTGAGCCCAAGACCCGCCGAGGCGGGAATTGAACCCTGGTCCCAGGCCAGACCTTTGCATCAGGGTCTGCCGCTCTAGCCATTGAGCCACACTTCTCCACAGCTCCACATCAGCTGCTCCACAACCCGGAAGTAGTCAGCAAATATATCCGGTCCCTTAGCCCTCCGCAACAAACGGCACAAGCCGTGGCGGAACGAGGCGGAGACTGAGATTACCAGTGTCTCAGTAAGATCAATAAGTTTTATTTTAAAAAGAAAGAGTAAAAGAAAATTATAAGGGCAAATCCAATGCTGACCAGAGCGAACAAAGTAAACATTTTAAATGCACACAAATGTCAGAACCGTTTGAGTGCCTATTAAAAAAAAGAGCGAGATATCAGCACAATCTGTGTAGCAAGGTGTAGCAAGGTAAAAGGGAGCAAACCTACCGCTATAGATTTATTGTTGATTTATGTTTTCTTGCATTATTATTTATATGTCCATTTTTCGTATTTTATGTATTCATTTATTGTTCTGTTTATTTATTAGCTTATGTATTTATTTACTATTTCATTTTTTTTTCATGTTTGTATTCTTTTTTCAGTGCCAACAATCTACCTCAACCTAAATTAACAGCG
Source organism: Lissotriton vulgaris (assembly GCF_964263255.1). Taxonomy (NCBI): domain Eukaryota; kingdom Metazoa; phylum Chordata; class Amphibia; order Caudata; family Salamandridae; genus Lissotriton; species Lissotriton vulgaris. The sequence continues at coordinate 151,449,348 of NC_141693.1, forward strand.
CATACCCCTGACTGACTCCTTAGTGTGCAGTTCATAGGATCATAAGAGATGTTTATACAACTGATTATTCTTCAGTTGCTGGACTTGATGAAGCTGAGATAAAGCCATGAGTGTAAATTAATTAAGACACTATAATACGTTTAACGAAAGGACAAAGGGTCGTATTCAGAGTTTGGCGGACAGGTTGCTCCCTCTCAAATGTGGCGGATGTCCTTTCTGCCTTAGTAATAGTAACCCAGGATATATTCCGCTTGTAGTAAGGCGTCCAGGGAATGTGTCATGTTTGTGATGGATTAACCCATCCATCAAGTTCTTTATCAGGCCCATATTGGTGGCTCTTGGTAGCCCAGTGCTCCTCTTCATTACCAGTGGTGCACAACTGTGCCATGGGCTCTAATGCATGCCTCTCTGTCCTCAGTTGAGTAGTAAAAAGCAGCTAAAACTAGGGTGTTATAGGCCCCTCACTTCACACCAGTGGGTTCCAGAGTCACTAGATTTGCAACACTAATTCACAGCTGTCTCCCCAACAATTAGGGACCCTCTTCAGCTGTCCGCGTCATGCTGTGCCCAGCTCCAAGGTCTGTGAAATGGGTCATCGATGTACTTTCTCTAAGTCTTGCTGCACACCTGACCCTCTCGCGTTTATCTATTCATTGTGTATGAAAGACACTTTTTCATTGAATCTAATTATCCTGTCTAAGGGCATCTGGGTGAGTGAAACCTTTTCTTGATGGCTGCTGTGAGTGACAGCCCGGCTCATCGCACATCAGGGGAGGACCCAAGGGCCCCATTAAATCATTTGCCCTTGACTAGGGGCAAAGTGACAGGGGAAACCAGCTTCCGTCCCTGCTCGTGTCCACAAGTCTAGCTCAAAAAGGCTTTGCTTCACATCACATTTCCAAAGCTGCTTATCCCTGAAGTTAGTGCACATCGAAGCCGCGACAGATCAATTCTCACAGCCTCAAAGCACCAGCAGCAAAACGGTATTGGACAGCAGCGGAAGAAGGATGCATCCCTGGGGCTGTCCGCGAGCTCAGGAGGAGCCCTCTCCTGGCTAATACCCTTCTGAAGGTGAACACAATTGTTTTAAAGAATGAATCAAGCTCGGAGGCCTCCTAAAGCCCCCCCCCCCCCTCTGGTTCAAACACTTCACAGATCCCAGCTCCCGCTGTTCGATCCCCTTCTGTTGTACTTTCAAAAAGTCTCATTCATCTAAACTCTTGATACCTTTGAGAAATGCCGGGCACCGGAAGGTAATTCAGCAACTAGAGATGAAAGGGAAGAAATGTTGACAGCATTGAGTGTTCTGTTGTTACTGGGGCAGACCAGGTGCTCTGGTGCCAAAGTTATTCCAAAACACCAACCTCCCCCACCACGGATATAAACTTTAATGGCCCCAAGCTGGGCATCTTTGGTTTATCACCAATACAGCTCAGTCTCCTGCGCCACACCCCAAAGCATTCTCTGTCCCTTTACAGGTGTTGTAGAGTGATTTTCTGGGTATTAGTGGCGGATTTAATAAGAGGGTGAAAGGTGCAATTGCCCCCTCTGGGCTGGCTTTTCTGACTGCATTTTCTCCACGCGCCCACGGCACCTGGGTTAGGATGCAGGTGAAAATTCAAACTCAAAGAAATGGTATTCTTTTTAGTGTAAATGCATCCCTTGTAGCTTTGGGTCAGATGTATGAAGCATTTTGCCATGTACAGAAGCCATAATTTGTCTCGGTAACTTGTAACCAGATCGCATTTTGCTTTTGCGATTCGGTATTAGTAGGGGTCATGTTTAGGGCGTCCCATCATAATTCCGAATGGCATTGGTATATATGAATGTTTTGTTACCGAAATGCGGTCGCAAAACATTCATAATTTACCAACTCCGTAAATGAGGTTTTAACCCATTCACACAAAGGACGTGGTCCTTAAAGGACCTCTTCTGTTTTTTGGGAATATGGGTGAAAACATGTTTTAAGAGCAGACGGTGGTCCCATTTTTTATTTTATAATGCAGCCTGTTTTCCTTTAACCCCTTCCATGCTGATGACGAACCCCAGCCGTCATGCACTACGGTGCTCGTGTGCTGATGACGGCTGGGGTTCGTCACGGCCCGCCCCTGTTCGTGCTGTTTACAGCACACCAGTGGAATTGCGGCCGCATCGAAGAGGTTAAGGAAAATGAGCTTCATTACAAAACAAAAAACTGCTTTATTTAAAAAGCAATCACAGACATGATGGTCTGTTGACCTTAGCAACCACCATCCCTGTGATTGGAGCAAATCCCAATGCGTTGCAAATTTTGACTTGCCCCATGAATATGGATGAGGCAAGTCCATTTACGACCCATTGGGAATCGCAAACCATGCCTGAGACACTGTTGTACATAGCTGTTTCCGATTTCCTAATTGCGAATCGCAAAGCTTCGCAATTAGGAAATCACAAACTGACCTTTTTGTACATCTGGCCCTTTGTTCGAGCTGGCAAGGCTAGGATGCTCATTATCCATGCAGCAAGCGACTGGGGCGAAGTGGAGTCTATCAATCTGGGAGCGGGTGGTTGGGGTAGGTCGCGATGTTAGTCAGGGAGAAGAAGACAAAGTGCAGCAGCAGCAGTGTCTCTGCTCCTGATCTGCTGGTGCAACATCAATGCTTAGTTTGTCAAACAAATGTCCCGGATCCCAAGGTTTGTCTCAGAAACAAGGCTGTGTATGGTATGAAGTGTTCCCTTTCACAGAGTCTATGAAATCCTAGACTGTATTGAATTCTGTGAGTTAAATGTTCATGTTTAGTATCTGACATTTTACTGGGGTTGGGTTTCACCTTTCCCCCTAGAGCTTCTGAGAGTTGTAATTGGCGGGATGTTTTAGGTTTAAAAATGAGGTTCACCATCCTGTAGACAGAAGATCAGTGCTAGCTCTGATCAGCTGCTACGTTGAATTCTCCATCAGCGTACTTCAGTGAGTAGTGCATGGTATACCACTGGGATGTACTCCCCCACTGTGCTAGGATTTTAGGATGTCTTGAAGTTTAGCCACCCCCGGCAGGTATGTAGAATTCAGGGCTTGGAATAACTCTTCTAGTATAGTAGAAACATGGTATTATTCTCTCACTCTAATATTAGGGTGTACTATGCAACCCCCAGTCAAAAAGGAAGATCATTCTGGAGTCATGCGGAATTCGTCTAATGACTTAAGCTGCCCTATTCCAGTAATCATCTGGTGAAGTGGGCACAGACCATCCATACAGGGTGAAATATTTAAATGAGATGTCTCTAGATTCATTGGAAAAACTACTACAGGATGATTTGCTGATGACTTCCTGGAATACTTGTATTGCTTCGGGATTATAACAGCATGATCTTGGTATGACTTCAGGGTGGAGTGGTATTACCATTTATTAATGATGACCTGATTATATAGAACACTCTGTACTTTCAATGTAAGGGGGGCAGTATTCATAACCAATCTCTGCCACCGGCAAGCTCCACTAATTGAACAATCGTGCCCAACTCTAAGTGTTCTGTAATCCTTAAAAGTTTGTCAATCCGCCATACAAAGCCTCACATCCTAAACAAAGACACAAAAGGTGTGAAAGGTCAGAAAATACCTCACGTAAGCATCACCCAAGGAGCCATTAGTTTGTACTGACCAGTTTGCTCACGTTGTCATTATTGGTAACTTTAATGTCTAGGACAGAAAAGGAGAAAGTGGAAAGTTATTATGCCCAATTTTTGAAGTTGTGTGAGAAAAAGGTGAAGGAAAATAACAGTGTGGTGTCAATTCTGGTGTCATCCATCAACCATCTGGACCCATGGTCAATTTAACACTCCATATGGAGTCCCTGAGCATACTACAAAATGATAACATTGAAATTCCTCAACCGAACAACGTCTCACACATCTTCTTGTAAGTCTCCCATGCTCTAGCCATCCAACACCTGAAACACTGCCTCCATGTCGAACATTTACCTGATGCTCATTCCCACCAAGACAGAATCCTCACTATTCATCAAGAACAACAAGCAACAACTAGTGGAAACCTGGCACGGTGACATGACCATGTATCTATTTGAGCCCCTTTTGCCCAAGTCATTCGGATTCACTCTGGATACCGACTTCACCCTGAGGGAACTCATCACTAAGAAAGCCAAGATGGCCAAGTACCATCTTTCTGTACTGAAGGAAGTGACACCGTTCTTCAGAGAAAATGACTTCAGAACTGCTACCCCAGTTCTTGTCCTCTCACACCTACATGATTGTAAATCCCTACTCAATAGCCTTCCAGACTTCAAACTGTCCCAAGTACCCCTCCACCACTGTGCATTATTTATGCTACAGCATTGCTCATCAAGGCCTCAAGAAATATGAACACATCTCCTCCTTCTTTGATGGAATTCCATTTGTTCCCACTACCAGCTTGCACCATCTTTAAAGTCAGCTGATTCATCTACAAAGCAATCACCCCCTATTTGACCAACATGTTCACCACCTCCAATGACTCTCAGCACACTTGCAGTCAGGACACCATCGGAAAAGAAAAAATACAATGTCACAGGCCTGCTTCATTTATATGCTCAGTATATAGAACTTCACGCTCTGTAAAGGTGCTTGTAGGAAAGTAGGATCTGTTTCTTATGGTTACCCCTACTTTTTGCTGGATGTAATGCTGTTTTAGACTAGTCTGACTGGGATCCTGCTAATCAGGACCCCAGTCTATCTGCTTTCTCCCTAAACTGTTATGCTATGTACTTAGGTACACCCCAGATTGGATACTGGGGTACCTGTGTCAGTCCCTAGTATATGGTGCACATGAATCCAGGGCATAGGTATCCCAAAGGTCTCCCAAGGGCTGCAGCATGTATTATGCCACCCATGAGAGACCATTCAAAATGGAACTACAGGCCTGCCATTGCAGCCTGTGTAAGTCGGTGCACGCACCACTTACTTAATGTTGGAAAATGAGGCAGCATCTGTGAGGCCTGCACAAATAACATGACTACATTTTTCCTTCACTGGGAACCAAACACCCAATTGTAGCGCCTGACTCTAAAAGGGTAGAGTTGCAGAGCAGTCCAAGGCTTACTCAAGGGAGGTGGTGTGGGCTAGTAATCGCCATTTGCAGGTGCGCAGAAATAACACTTAATAATTGATTTTCCAGTCTGTACTTTGCTTTATAAAAGTAAAAGTACATTTATTAAACACACACACTACAAATACAAATATACATACGCTGTTGGAATTACTTTGTGACATTGCATAACATCTCCCCCCCTCCTCTGGGGGTGGGGTCTAGTACCACTACTCCCATGTATGTACATCATCTTGTCCCCAATGCAATTAGTTGAACATAACCTGGGGCGTGGGCCCTGTGCACTGGCACCATCCCAGTGGCGACCCACCCCATTACCTCAACAAGCATTAAAAATGGGTACACCTGCCTTGGTGACACATAACCCTGACTGAGCATCTCCTACTGACCATAAAGTATGCACCTCTAAATCTTCGGGGCTAACAGTCTGGGTTGTTCCTCACCTAACAGCAGCAGAAAGAATACATGTTTAAGCATCACTTACAAATGACAGTACTTATCACATTTGTGTATCATTAGAATGTTTTGCAATTACAGCCCCTATAGGCATCACAGATGAAATCACAGGATTACGCATATACAGCCAGACACCCTAGCAGGAATGTCTGGCAACCTAACCCCACTTTGCTTATGACATCACCTTTATCATGTACTTCACATCAGACATGTGAACTTCTGTCCCTCTAAATGAAATAACCGTTAGTAAGTGCATTTCTGGTACAAACACACCTCTTCACCTCCAGGGGATGCCCTTCTCCAGGCATCCCCAACTAAAGCCTTAACTCCTTGATGCAATTCTCAATACATCCTCAGCTGAAGAATAAAAGTTCTAGCAGAGAAGTTGTTAAATGCCGGCTGAGCCCTTGAGGGGTTATTCTTCTCAAATCCCCATGAGACTTAGGGAGGGACTTCTCTTCTTACTGGGGAAGACTGCACTTCTCCAGCAGCTACCCCTGCACCTTGGCACATGTGTGGTGGTGACCCCGTCCTCCTGGGGCCACCACAAGTAATGAAAACGCTGTTTCCATGCAGGCCTGTTTAGGCTCTGCAATGCATTATGGGGTGCTTCTCTCGTGTTTCCCGCATATTACATTAGCGGCTCTCCCACTGTGTCGGGGAGAGCCGCGATGCTGTTGCTTCTGCTGGCCTTGATGGGGGCCCCTGTCCCACCCGGACTCCCAGGTGAGTGTATGAGGCTCGGGGTGCCCATCACCGGCCTCTCCGCAGCTTGAGCAGGGGCCAGGTCCCACCTGGGCACTTGGCTCCTCCCTTTTGCTTTTGGGATCCCGGTCCCACCCGGGACCCCCGCAGTCTCTCTGTGTTGGAGGGAAGCCCGGGTAGCCCACCCCGGGCTGCCCCTACCGGCTCCATGCCCGGCCAGCATCCTTGCGTGCTGCCATGGGAGCAGGCACGACTCTTCTCGTCTGCCTGCTCCTGCGGCTTATTTTCATGGGTGGCGACGGCGCTCCCCGGACTTTACTTCTTTGGGGCCCAAAGATGGGGTCCCGAGGCCCTGGGCACATTTTCACAGGGGGCGACGGCACTCCCCCGCACCCCCTCCTTCCACATCACTAGGGGCCAGGGTGGGCTCTTGGCCCCCATCTTTGGCAACTTTATGGGGGGGGCATGACGGCGGCCCCTGACTTTGCTTCCTCCTGGGACAGCCCCCAGGACCTGACCCACCCAGGGGGCATAATTGCGACTGGCGGCGGAGCCCCACGCGCTTTGTCGGTGTTCCCAGACGGGGTCAACCTTCTGGGGGGCATATCTCAGCCCCCAGGATGCAGATTTTCTCCATTTTCGCAAATTCTTGCTCCTGATGGCGCCCTTAGCCACTGGGAGCACTCTCCTTCGCCCTTGGCGCCTCTCAGAGGGGGTATTCAGCAGGGAGATACCTTTACTGGCTCCCTGCACCAGCCTTTTGCCTGTCTCTCCCCCTGCACCTCTCTTCTGCTTGCGCAGAGGCCCAGGCTGCTGCTCACTGGTCCTGGACTCTTCCTCTAGTGCTGTTCAGAGCCTTGGGGGGCAGTCAAGGGGTTCCTCCTTCCAACTGCCCATTGCCAAGCTCCAGCACCCTCTGCCTCAGTAGCCCACACCCCCAGAGAGAGCTTCTCTTCCTGTTCATACACTTTTTAAAAGTTGAGAAGGGGGGCTGGCAGGAAGTGTCTGTTTGTCCTATCAAACAGCGACACATCACTTCACTGCCCCTGCTCCCTCCTTGTTGTCCAGCCTCTGGGTTTGTTCAAGATGGCGTCATCCAAGGTCTCTTGCCACATGGTCTCTGAAAAAAAAAACCTTCCCCCTCGCTGCCTTCCCACGTTGGTGCAGCCTGGTGCCAGTGATAGCTGCTGATGGATGAGCCTGTAGCCCCACCCATTTTCTCTTCATGGAGAGGAGGCCCTATCTTGTAGAAAAAAGGTTATCAATCCATCCAGCTGAGGTCAGCCCTCAGCCAGGCCCTGGTTATGACTGACTCAGAGAAATGTGACATTTGTGGATGACCCAAAATCAGTACAAATATGAATTTGGACTCTGCAGAATACTCCTTTTCATATCCGTTACCGTGGACTTTAGTGCGTGTCTGGAGACTGTAGGCCTTAGGAAAGTAAAACTAGCACATGTGCTCCATATCCCCATTAGAGAATAATGGAATACACACTGTAAAGCACACTGACTTTCCCTGGCATGTTTCTTCCCACTGTATAAAGCCCATTCTATGTCACCACCCCTTCTGCATACGTCCTGCCACACCAGTCTATCTGCACTTGCTTCTCGGCTGCACATGCAAGGAATCTCCCCTTTGCAGCACCTACACATGTGCACATGCATGTACACATGTTCACGTGTACATTCATCTAACCAGCCGGTGTCCCTTACTCCAGCTGCTGCGCAGTGGCCTGGTCAAGCCAGGAGGACACCAGTAAAATCCCATGCAGTCTCTTACATCCTGAGTTCACTATGGGTGAGTCCCAATTTATGAGGCTCCCCCACAGTAAAAGCTCAACAATTAGGTGCTCAAAAAGCAAAAACTCTGGGCGGCCCATAGTGTCAGAACCACCTTCTAACACTTAAGGTATAGGTGTACTATATGTAAGGGTCACCAAACTTAAAACCTATGTCACCCCTACAGCAGGCCTTTACAATCCTGAGGGCACGGTGTTTAGTTTTAAGTGAAAAAGTGCCCCTGCATGAGCAGGACACCCCTGCAGCCTATGGAGTCTGTTCTCCTGGGTTGTCAGTGAAGCAGCCATATACTAATATAGAGGGGCATTACAAAACCGCATGATGACCATCTAGAAAACGACTGCAACCAACCCTATTATGTTTGGTGTCAAACATGTTGGAATCATACCCCTACACCGGTAACCGGCTGGCAGGTATGATTCCATCCACCAGGAAGACCCTTCATTGGGCCTTCGGTGTTCCCGGTACCAGCCTTCTAGCTCCAGACAGCACAAAATGGTCGCTGCCGACCAGAGTCACATTCCTGCCCTCCTGCTGCTGATCCAAGCTCGAGCAGGGTAAGGCAGAACAATAGGCATCCTGTCACAGGGAGGTATGACCACCTCTCAGACAGGATTTAGGGGCATATTACCAAGCAATAGCGATAATTATCGCTATTGCTTGGTTAGAGACAAAAATTTACTGCTGAGCTGCGGCGATTTTTACCGCAAATAAACGTTGGTATTACCAAGGTTTATCGCAAATGCGATAAAAATCGCTGCAATGCATGAATATCGCTGAAAAGTCAGCGATATTCATGCATTACCGAGCTAATGCTCTTAGCCATGTTATCCACCTCCCATTGTATAACATGGCTAAGAACTGCTCAGGGCAGGTGTTAGATTTTGGAGATATTTGCGCTTAGCGCGAATATCTCCAAAAGTTGGTAATAGGAGATAGCGATGTTAGCGACTCTTTTCAGTCGCTAACATCTTGGCACGCCCACTTTGCATGTCATTAGGGATAAATATCACTGACATGCAAAGTGGGCCCCAAGATGGTCGCTATCTCCTACTAGCTGTCGCTAACTGGTGTTAGCGACAGCTAGGTAATAGGGAGATAATTTTATCTTCGCTTTCTTGGCTTTTAAAGCCAAAAAAGTGGAGATAAACCCCCTTGATAATATGCCCCTTAGTTTGTTAGGGATAGGTGGGTGCGTTTGTTAGTGCCTGAAAACATGCAGGAGGGGCACATTTGGTGTTCCTGTGCATAGTCCAGTTCAAAGCAGCCCTGGGAGCCGTTGGCTCCCACCCTGGCACAAAACTGGACAAAGTACATGAGAATAACACCCAGACCCTCCCCTGGGAGGATCCCCTAAATCTTTACAACACTTTCCTGTGGGTACTTAAGGGCTTACCTGGTTGTAGGACCGTATATTCGTCCTCCACAAGATTCAGAATTGAAACCACAGCACTTCGACCACCTGGGCACTCTGGACTTTGCTGGACTTCGTTTGGGCTTCACTTTGTCTCCTTTCCAGTCTCCTGTATCGTCTGTCCCTGCGGATCCTCCAGGAACTTTCTAAGGCCTGTGAAGCATCAAGGACAACCTAAGTAATCTCTCTTGGAGTGAAGGAGTCACTCCCCTGCCTACGCAGGCACCGCAACGAAGACGACCGGTCTGCAGATCCCGAACTGTTCCGGACTCCATGGGCTCTGCAACATAGGTGGTGGTTTATCTCTGCCCGAGACCTGCTCTCCCCTCTAACCAAGCTTGTGGTCAGCAGCTTGAGTGAGGGTTGCAATACCAGAACCCCTGAGTACCCCTCACCTTTGCAGCTGCAAAGGCTTGCTGACATCTTTGCAAGAAGATCTCTGGGCTCCAAGTAGCACCAATCACGAGCACCTCCTATGTCCAGAATGTTTGGCCACACCGCATCGTGTACATCGTGGCCTGCCTCTTTTGGTGAGCTGCTTGAGGTCCTCTTGTGCTTCTGTGCCATTGCCCAGTGGGTCCATTTAAGGGTTACCTTTAATTTCCTTGGGCTCTCCAGATTGCACTGTGCCTGCCCTGACTCCCCTGTTTGTGGTAAGTCTCCTGGACCTTGCTGGTCCGAATCGTACACTTTCTTGAAGTTCTGCGTGGGTTGCTATTTCCAAGGCTTGATGGTGCTCCAGCCGAACCCCAACCCCTCAGCTCTTGACATCCTTTGTGGGACAGCTAGTGGCCAGCTCCTGGTCATCCTCAGCATCACCTGGTCCCTAAAGCTGCAGAGTCAAGGTCATCGACATCCATCCTGAAGCACCCGACATCGGTGGGCATTCGTCTACCGAGCCTCTGGTCACTCCTCAGTGACCCAGACTCTGTCTCCTCTGCTTTCAGGAACTCTTCATCAAGAATTCATGTTTGAATTCCTCCGGACACTTTCTCTTCTTCCAGCAGTGGCAATTTCCTGAAGTCCTTTATTGAGTTTGATGGTGGTTTCCGATGCCACTTCACACCTATGCCTCTGGCTTCCCTGGGATAGGTAACTTGGGTACCACGGTATCCACAGTGGGGTTGCTCTCCAACCTTCTGTCTTCCACTGGGTTTCTTCAGGGTCCACTGAAAAGGGTCCTTAATCTTTAAAATTCCAACTGTGACTTGCACATAGACTTGTATGGAGCACTCGGTCCTGTTCACACACTGCACATGAACTCCTTGGGGTCCCTGTCTACTCACCGTGGGTTGTTCTTTGGGGTCCTAGCAATTCTACATCCACTCAACATTGTCCTAAATCGAGTCATGGTTCTTATACCACTTTTTTAGTATATGGTTTGGTCCCCCCTGGGGCCTGCTGTATATTAGTGCTATTTACAGTGATTTCTTTGCTAAAGTATTGTGTGCTTTGTGTCTATCTCCGTGTGGGAGATACTGGAATGTACTAGATAGTGTTATATACTAAATACATATTTTTAATTACTGGTTCCCTTTTCATTTCATCTATACAATAACATTGCATTCAAATAAAACAAGCTGCTTTACACTCCTTGAAAACTAAGCCCGAAGCTCCTCTCCACACAGCTACCACTTGGATAGCTTTCTAAGGTTGTCTGAGACCTCCTAAATGACCTTAAGGGTTGTCTGGACTGGTGCAGGGTGCCCACTTACATTGGTGGACATCATATACAAGGACAGCCTCTCCCAGTGCTTTCAGATTCACCAAGGCAAAGTTTTTCCCACCTGGCATGAAATTTGTACATTATACTGTTTCCGAGTCACAGGATGTCCTAGCCATTGGCTTTCCAGGGTAGAACAGTTGGCAGTGAAAGGGTGATGCTCACGCTCTTGGAACAATTTCTATGTAGACGTAAGACCAAGTGACATAGCTCAGTAGCAGAAGATGTTATATATTGTTGGACTCAGAATCTGATTAGGAAACATGTTTCAGGTAGGGCTTCCAATGAAGACCACAGTGAAGGAGCAGCAGTCCACCCCCTGAACAGGCATCTTTTCTCACTGGTACATAATTCTGCTTAAGCTGCCATTTGTTTTACTTTGCAGTATTACGATTTGCACGGTTAAAGAAAAGAACACTAAGTTTCAAGTGGCGACAGTCTGCCCGCCCTTTGTTAAAATGTCAAGTAGCTAAATTTCATAGAACGCTCAGAATAATTTCCATTCTTTGAATTCATAATTTGTCTTTTCTGACTACATGATTTAAACAATCCTAACCCATAATTTAATACACCTGTTACTGCTTCATTCTAATGTCCCTGCCTGCAACTGATTAATTGGAATTATATTATAATAGTGTTTTGACATTTCATCACAATATACTTGTTAATACCAGTTATTATAAATAGAAATTATGTAAACGAAAAGAACTCAACATATATTTACCTGTGACTTTTCTTACATATTGTTTTGAACACACTGTATTCCAATTTTCATTTAAAGAACACTCATTTAATACCTAACTAGTGTTCACTAAGTAGAAATCAGCAAAACATTCTAAAGTCATACAGCAGGTTGGACTTATCTGACAAAAAATGGAACCAAGATAGTGTTCATATTCTGGGTGACTCAGCAAATCAGTCTTAAAACATAAGGATCCATATCATCACGGTAAAAACAAATTTGGCGTGTGGAATTATAGGATGCTTATTTTCAAATCAATCTCAAGCCATCAAGAACAATTGGATCTGATGAAGTAAACAGATACTCATTTTTAAATCCTCCTAAAGTCATTGGGAGTGGTCACACCTGATGAAGTAATCAGATTCTCATTCTTAAACCATACTGGACTCATCAGAAATAGTCCCACCTTGTGAAGTAATCAGACTCTTTTTCCGAGTCACAGGATGTCCTAGCCATTGGCTTTCCAGGGTAGAACAGTTGGCAGTGAAAGGGTGATGCTCACGCTCTTGGAACAATTTCTATGTAGACGTAAGACCAAGTGACATAGCTCGGTAGCAGAAGATGTTATATATTGTTGGACTCAGAATCTGATTAGGAAACATGTTTAAGGTAGGGCTTCCAATGAAGACCACAGTGAAGGAGCAGCAGTCCACCCCCTGAACAGGCATCTTTTCTCACTGGTACATAATTCTGCTTAAGCTGCCATTTGTTTTACTTTGCAGTATCACGATTTGCACGGTTAAAGAAAAGAACACTAAGTTTCAAGTGGCGACAGTCTGCCCGCCCTTTGTTAAAATGTCAAGTAGCTAAATTTCATAGAACGTTCAGAATAATTTCCATTCTTTGAATTCATAATTTGTCTTTTCTGACTACATGATTTAAACAATCCTAACCCATAATTTAATACACCTGTTACTGCTTCATTCTAATGTCCCTGCCTGCAACTGATTAATTGGAATTATATTATAATAGTGTTTTGACATTTCATCACAATATACTTGTTAATACCAGTTATTATAAATAGAAATTATGTAAACGAAAAGAACTCAACATATATTTACCTGTGACTTTTCTTACATATTGTTTTGAACACACTGTATTCCAATTTTCATTTAAAGAACACTCATTTAATACCTAACTAGTGTTCACTAAGTAGAAATCAGCAAAACAGTCTAAAGTCATACAGCAGGTTGGACTTATCTGACAAAAAATGGAACCAAGATAGTGTTCATATTCTGGGTGACTCAGCAAATCAGTCTTAAAACATAAGGATCCATATCATCACGGTAAAAACAAATTTGGCGTGTGGAATTATAGGATGCTTATTTTCAAATCAATCTCAAGCCATCAAGAACAATTGGATCTGATGAAGTAAACAGATACTCATTTTTAAATCCTCCTAAAGTCATTGGGAGTGGTCACACCTGATGAAGTAATCAGATTCTCATTCTTAAACCATACTGGACTCATCAGAAATAGTCCCACCTTGTGAAGTAATCAGACTCTTTTTTTTCAATCACCCTCAAGTCATCAGGAATACTCACCCTTTGTGAAGTCATTAGATGCTCATTTTAAAATCATCCAGAAGTCACTAGGAATAGTCACACCTTGCGAAGGAATCAGATACACATTTCCAGTCATCCACAAATCATCAGGTACAAGTTTCTAAACTTTGCTGATGAGTTCCAGAGCTTGATGATGTCTGATGATGTGAAAATGGGTTCTGTAGTAGTCGGATGATCATCTGATGACTTTGGGATGGCTTCTAAAATAATCCTGTTTCACGTGGACCCCTAATGTAATACAAGTCCTCCCTGAAGCCCATCCTTATTTCACCATACAGGGGATGCAGTGGGTTATAGATTTATGGTAGAGTAGAGGGTAGAGGGTGGAGCAGGCTAAAGGACAAGTAAGTGGCACAAAGGTACATTCTCACTGGAATTTAGCAAGTCAAGGATCTGGGTACCTTTTCCCACCAGAGACTTGCAGTGAGGCCAGTTGATTTGCTCAGGACAGGGGGTAATTCCACATTGCAGATGCTAAGGGTTCAGCATATTTTGTCAGTTCATTTTGGGAGCAAAATAGCTGAACAAAAATAATCACCTCCCATTTGTCTACACAATAGCGATGTCTGGCCAAATATCCCCATCTTCTGAACTACATAATTACCCCTAAGTCTTGTATTCTTGTCATTTGGGGTACTGTTCCCCAACCTGTGTGAGCCTCTCAACACTGCCCATTACCAGGATGAGGAACTGATAACATTGGTCTAGCCCTGTTGTAGTGAGGAGTGGATATGTGGAACTTGGTGTGGAAGAACAAAAACAGGAATATGTTGCCAGGCTCTGCTCGTTTATTGTCAGGGTTCCGGTAATATGAAGTGTTAGAAATGGGATTTCTGGTTGGCTAAGGCTTGCTCCAAAGCCAGGCAGAAACCACCACTCTAGTCAGTGACTGGGAGTTAGACGCCAAAGATAAACCCTGCTCACCCCCTTGGTAGCTTGGCACGGGCAGTCAGGTTTATCCCGAAGGCCATGTGTAAAGCATTTGCACACGCACACAACAGCAACAACATCCCAGGCACACTACAAAAGGAACTCCAGACAATTTTATATCAAAAATAGCCTTTGTATTCTCAAAACACATTAGAATAGTAATCACATCATGTACACTGTGTCAACTGGCACTGGGCAATATTTACAAAGGATTATGTACACCTGACAGGGCCATATGGACCACTGTCAGAACCATCACAGAGCGAACTTGGTAAAAATAAAGTAGATCATAAACGTACAACCAGTAACCACTGGTAATCACTGTCCTCCACCTAAACCTGTAACATAAACTACATTATGCACAGTCACATCAGGTGCGAATTACTTTCTGCTCCAACCTCACCAGCACAAACACATTATTCAATCTCCTCACTAGTCTAAACACATTAGACCCTACCTCCTAAGTGTAACATTAGGGGCGTACCTCACACAGTGAACCATAATCTCACTAGCATAAACGCATGGGTCCCGATTCACAGAATGAATTTAAGACTCAATCCTAAACTTACTACTGTTTTGGTATTCACAGATTGCACTTACTACTTTTGGTATTCACAGAATGAACTTACTACTTTTGGCATTCACAGAATGCACTTACTACTTTTGGTATTCACAGAATGAACTTACTCATTTCGGTATTCACAGAAGTAGGGACTCCTAACTTTAGGACTCCTAAATGCCTTCCGTGAATACCAAAAGTCTTAAAATTAGGATCTTTCTCAATTCACAGAAGGCATTTAGGAGTCCCAAAGTTAGTAGTCCTAACTTTACTACTACTAAATTGAGAAAAATCGAAATTTTAGGACTTTCGGTATTCACAGAAGGCATTTAGGAGTCCTAAAGTTAGGAGTCCTAACTTTACTACTACTAAATTGAGAAAAATCCTAATTTTAAGACTTTCGGTATTCATGGAAGGCATTTAGGAGTCCTAAAGTTAGGAGTCCTAACTTCTGTGAATACCGAAATAAGTAAGTTCATTCTGTGAATACCAAAAGTAGTAAGTTCATTCTGTGAATGCCAAAAGTAGTAAGTTCATTCTGTGAATACCAAAAGTAGTAAGTGCAATCTGTGAATACCAAAACAGTAGTAAGTTTAGGATTGAGTCTTAAGTTCATTTTGTGAATCGGGCCCCTGATATGCAAAACAACCTCATAATCATAAACCATATTTAGTATCAAACATGGGTCGTAAAACATACTAAATGCATTACATTTCCTAGCACCACATCCCATGAGCACATAAATCACATTAGGGCCTGGCGCCCTATAAATCTACCAGTCCCCCTGGCCAACTGGCCATCTCAGAAAAGGGGGCTCAAATGCCCTGTGTCCAGAATGTCAGGGCGAGCTGTCACAGCAGTGGAATCCAATTGTGCCACTGCGCAAACCTCAACGTTGCAGCTGCCCACTACTTGCTGGGCAGCTGGGAACCATAACAGGCTTGCCTAAACAATGCAGTTGGCACTAATTGCTGCGCAGCTGGGGAAGGCCTCGCACCTCTGTGCTACTTCGGCCCCTCTCAGGGATTCTCTCAGAACTGTACAGACGTGGGCACCACTATGCAACACCATGGGGGAAAACATGGCCCCACTGGGCCCTCCAGGAAATACCTGCCCATCGTTGGAGCCGGTAGGCTCTGAAACAGAACATGCCCCACGCTGGAACCACGGGGCTCAGAAAACCAATCAGCAACAGGAACTATGGTGTCCTCAGGTCCCCCCTGGGCCCTTGGGCTTCCACAGGGGCCCTTTTAACAATATTGTCAACGTTGGAGCGGTCCGCTGCTAGACGGGCCACTCTGATTCTGGGCCTCTCTCCACCCCCCCCTCCAGCCATCATCACTCACTGGCTCTCTGGGTGGGGAATCTGGGCTTCTCCCTCGCTGGGGAGACTCCGGCCCTCGCTTCGCCCGGGCCCCCTCCTGGGACCCGGGGCTCCTCTCTGCGGCGGCCGGTGCTCTCTCTTCTTGCTGGCGGCCGTCTCCGCGGGACTCCTCTCTTCTAGATGCGGCAGGGGGGGCAGGCCCCGGCAATGTGCCTCGTGCCCCCCCTCCACAGGAGTCTGGCTGCGGCGCTTGCGGGGCTCTCTCTCCTCACTGGAGCACCGCCTTCACCCCCTACCCCAACTCGGGACTGAGGATTCAGTACGGAGCCAGCGAGGCTCCAGGTTACCTCCTTCGTCTTCCGGTGCTGCTGCGGCACCGCCAACGTCACTGGGGGACTTGCCTGACTTCCGGGTCGGCCGCGGCAGGACTTCAGCGGCAATTCTGGCAATGTTAAATTAGGGGTAGGCTCCCTCGGAATGAACAAACAAAGCCGGTAGGTGGGGTGGGCACCGGCTGGGACTCCCATAAGTGGGGTGAGCACCCACAGCAACTACAAGCCAAAAACGAAGATGCAGGGTGGGCACCTGCGCATCAAAACAACCCAATAAGCGGGGTGGGCACCCGCAAGGCACAAGAGGAGGGGGATTCCCTCAACCCGGGCTGCAGCTCAGCGCTGCTTGCCCCCCAGGCTCTCCACCAGTCTCCCCGCCATCGTATTTGGCCCCTTTGTTTTTTGCCCACGGTGCTCCTCTAGACAGAGACCTCCCATATATAAACCAGTCTTAGGGGCCGATTACGATGGTGGGCAGATCTCAGCTGTAAAAGGGACTATCCGCCACAGTTGCACAGAATTATAATGCACCCGCCAGTGTGGCGGGCGCATCCTGTATATGTTACATTGCAGCGGGGGGCACCCACCGCAATGTAAAAAATACATGTTGTGCTTTTACGTGAACAATATGACAGGCAGAGCTCGGTGCCTGCTACATTGTACATGCAAACGCAAGGGGGTACCATAGGTACCCCGTATGTGCACCCCCCAGCCCCCCAACACCCTGGGGGCCCGCAACGTGCCCCCAACAGCATAAACGCCATCCTTTCCATGGCAGCAATGCAGACATGGAAAGGCTCATCACAGCCTGCATCGTAATATGGATGGCGGTGTCTTCCAGACACCCCCACCATGTTAAACCTGTTTTCCGCCAGTCGACCGGCGGAAAAGCGGTGGACGGTCTTTCCGTCAGCCGTTAACTCCCCAGCCATCATAATATGGCAGGGGTCTTTGCAGTCAGGATGGCGGGCGGATCGACCCCGCTGGGACGGCAGAGACCACCGCCAGCCCGGTGGGGGTTATCCGCCTGCCATCATAATTGGCCCCTAAGTCCTGCTCAAATACAGATAGTCCAATTTGACCTGCTAGGTCACATTCTATTCCAGCACAAGCAACACCAGCCATGTTTTGGCCTCATATGCCTCATCACTGAGTCTTGACTTCTGTGGCACAGTGAGCGGGGACACAAGCCTGTGTTTACCTGTCACATTTAGGGCACTTTGAATCAACAAACAAGTCTTCTAGTGCTGTTCACCCTTCCTCTTTTCTTGATTAAACATATTAATAATCAACTGGAAAGACATTCTAATCAACAAAAAAGTACTTCCATAACTCTTAAAAGCTTTACATATATTTCTTTCAGTTACAGTCAGCGTACATCAACATTTAACAAGATTGTAGTTGCATTTATGAACTATCAGCAACACAAAAAATATGTTTTCACTTATGTTCTCCTCAAGCATCTTATACAGTGTCACTATTAAAACAGGGCACAAGTGTAATTGTGCATAGTCTGGAACAAGAGGAATAAGGGATAAAGAGGTGTTTAATTTCTACATTGCATGCCTTATAAGGTCTTTGCTGTCTTCTTTCAGCTTTGCCATCTATGCATGTTATTTAAGGCAAGGAGGAGGAAGACAATGGATGAACATATATGCTTGTCTGTAATTGTAGGATAGGCTGTAAATATGTAAAATTTGACAACATCCCATAAATGTCATGCCTCATAAGAGGAGTCCTGAAATCACATATTTTTGAATATTTAGTGCTGGGGTCATTCTGGGACTTGGGGATTTGTGCTTTTTAGAAATCCGTCTAGGTGGTTCCACTGAGCTCTGGCTGCACATGACCCCCTATGCCAGAGGTCTTCAATCTGTGGGGTGCGACCCCCAGGGGAGCCGTGGAGTCCTGGGAAGGGGGTCGCGCATTCCCCAGCCTCACTTGTGCCTGGTTTCCAAAACGTTTGTTTTCGTTTAGGAAAAGACAGCCCTCCTGGGACTGCTGATTTCGCACCTTAAAGTACAGTGAAGAGCTTTTGTGCCAGATGTCTGGTCGCCTGAAAGAAATGCAAATGTGCCCCATTAGTTAATCTGCAAGTGCAAAGGATGCTTGGGACCCCGTGAATCATGACAAAGATTTGATTTTCTTTTTAGTGGTAGTGCAAATGGCTAACAACTGGGATGTGAAGTGCTTACTTTTAATCCTAACTGTATTTACTGCCCTTAGAACCCCTAAGAAGGTGTTGAAGGGACATTTATGTAAAAATAAAATGCATTGCATATGCCGGGGTATTACTAAAAACTACATTTTGGAGGCACCATTTCATCGTAAAGCTATTTACACATTTTGTATCAGTCTATCTTATACTGTGTGTAATGCAATGCAAATATAAAATTTTGACTCACATATTCACAGTGCTTTCTGTCACAGGCTGTGACCTCTTAGAACAAAAAATACACTAATCACTATTCTCCACTGCACGAACCAAGATTTAATTCTGTGTCTCCCTGGTTACAAACAGACCTTTGCAATGCATTAACTAATAGAGGTTTCCTGATGCACTACAGTGCATTTCTCACTAATAACTTTTTAAATTTATTTTTCATTTACTCTGCCCATTATTTTATATGTAGGTACCTGATGGTGAAAGACCTAAAAAACGTAGAGAATATTTTGGAACGTATTTATTAGAGGCTTGCGCCACCACAGCATCACTTTTTTATGCTCCAGAAGTGCAAGTGTCTAAACCATACCTATGAGGCGACGCAAAGTCACCCTGCATGGCTTTGCATGGCCTTATAGTTATGGAGGAAGACATAGCAGCGCATGTCACTGCGCTGCCTTACTCTGCGCCAAGGAGATGTTCCATAGGTGTATTGTGGATGTTCCCACGCAACACCCATGGATTTTGATACTGCCCCATATTTACAAAATCTCATAAACCTGGGGCAGCCCCAAAAATGTATGCCTCCTCAGCAGAGGCGTAACAATGAGAAATGTTTTAATTTCTCCTTGTTTTTTTTTCTTTCCATGTGTGTGCATTCAGCTCTCTCACATAGAAAGGGGATAACCCCTCTTTGGGTTGTTTTTGTGAAGGAAGGTGCCCCTCCCTGCACAAAAACAATCCTGCCTATGTTGGTGCTAGGAAGCAATTTGTGTGCTAATGGGAAAGGACACGAATGCACTGTATTTCAAAAATATGGTGCATTCCTGCCTTTTCACATTGGTGCAGGGCAGCGCAGCAAGAAGACTTGTGGTGCTGCTCTACGCCAATTCTTCATAAATTAGGCCCTTAAGGTACACCTCTGACCACGCACCCACGCTCACTGACCTTTGGTGAAACACTGTTCAATATGATTTCCCCACCATAAAAAATATTTTTCTGTGGGAATTGAGGGCGTTTATGGTTGTTGATGAGCAGTACCAGGTTCTAGAAATGTTTGCCGGGAGGGGGTCCTTGCGCCTAAAAAATCTTGACAAGGGGGTCTTTACATCAAAAGGTTTGAAGACCTCTGCCCTATGCTGTGATTGTACAAGCAGTGTATTGAAAGACCAGGTGGTCCAAGAGAGCTGGCATTGCAGACGCAATGTGCCAAAATATCAGATGGTCTGAGGTAGCTGTGTGTGCAACACCAGAGTACCAAACAACCATGTGCTTCTAGAAGCCGCAATCCTGCAAGCATTATGCCAAAGATCATGTGGTCCTATACTATAGAGTTGTACTTGCACAAGCAGTGTATAAAGAAATCAGGTTTTCCCATGGAGCTGGTCCCAGCAAACAATGATTATACAAGCAGTG
Organism: Lissotriton vulgaris; assembly: GCF_964263255.1. Classification (NCBI taxonomy): domain Eukaryota; kingdom Metazoa; phylum Chordata; class Amphibia; order Caudata; family Salamandridae; genus Lissotriton; species Lissotriton vulgaris. The sequence goes on from NC_141693.1 coordinate 151,469,777, forward strand.
TGCAAAAGACAAACAAGAAACTAATTCCTGGATGTCTTCTCTTTTCTTGCCAGCAGCTTCCCCTTCTATCTGTGAATCCTTGTATTGCTCCCACATACAAAACAAAATTCCTCAGTAAAGGTGGGAACCACACCAACCAATAATGTTGCAATATATAACAATTATAATTAATGGACACACAAAAACCTATCATGTTTAACCACTTATGGGAAGAGTTCAAACTTATAACCCGCAGGCTATGAACAGGTCCCGAAACAAGACAATTATTAATATATTACTAAGACTCAGTGACTAATAATGATGGAAATGGAAATAATTTACTATAGAGTGGCATACATTGGGAAATCAAGGAGTGGCAAACGAAGGGGAGTGGAAACACAAAGAGTGAACTCTGGGAGTCAACTTCTGTTTGTAAAATACTCTGCCTCCATAGAAACTAGCACGAAGGGTGATGTGATAGTATAAGCCTTCTGTTTTATTTAATTGGTCACAACTATCTCACGACGATAAGCGACTTGCTGCGGAGATCTTCATGTACCCAGCAAATCTTAGAGTATACCAGCAGTAGGATAGCTTTTGTAGTTAATGCACTTGCTGGAGAGATCTGCATGCAGTCTAGTCAGAGGGTTGACTCTTCATAAAATAAAATACAAATTATGCAGGGGTTAGTGTACTTGCTGCAAGCACAGTATGTAACCTGCAGGTCATATATTTGTATTTTATGTAGAAAATTCAGTGGGTAACTTCTTTTGTTGCTGAGATCCCCGGGTTACCTACAGGTCACAAGTTACAATACTTATAATACAGCTTAGTGATCCAGAATCAAGGCAATGTACGCTTACTGCCAGGCATGCATTCAGAACCTTTCTGTTTTTGTTCTTAATATTTGGTATTCTAAGGTTGCTGGAATGGTTTCTTTGGGTGGTAATAAGCACTCATTACTAGTACCATTTACTAGTTTAATTACTCCAAGTGACAGACTCATCTGGCATTTTACACTACATAGATGTTTCTTGCATACAAAGCGTTGCAAAGTCAGAAACCTGCCTCTAAACCATAATTTATCTCCTAAACACTTGTTCTGTGACAGGCTAAGTGTCTTTGTTTCCTTGATGGCATTAGCATGAGGGTGATAAGCGTTAGTGAGCTCTCAGTCACAATGAGACTCGAACAATAGGAGTAATGATGGCACTTTTATTAAGGCTTTTGTGTTGGACACATCTGGAACTGAAAATCAGAGATCTCCTTGAACCCCTGCAGGCTGCTGCTCTGAATGCAAAGTAAGTAAGTGTGATGCTTACTGGGACTCAAACCATTGATGTGAATTTTGAATATAGATCCCTAGAGGAGCCACACTGACCAATTCAGCTACTTTGCGTGGTCTGGAACATAGGACTTGCCTATTAAACAAATATTTCTGTGTCAGTTAAGTTAACTCTTTGAGCTAAGTTCTGAGCTCCAATATTGTGACTTGTATGTTAAGCTACAATTGATTTATGGATCCACTGAGCTGTTGGTAGGATTAAAATCTGTGCTATGTAAGCTACTGTCAGTTGTTTTATGTAGCAGATTTACATATTGAGATATAGTACTTTGATTTAAACATATCAGCTACATTAACGAATGGATGTATTGACATGTGTAGAGCACAGGCTTAGCTCAAGAGAAACAGAGCACTGAAGAGGGAGCATGGCCACAGAAGGATGCAAAAATTGGGTCAAGGTCACAATTAGGCTCTGGGGTGATGAGTACTGCTCCTTGAAGAGTTGGGTCTTCAACTTTGTCATGAATTGTAGGAGAGTTGGTGTTGTTCTAATGACAATAGGTATCCTGGGATGGTCTATCCTTCATGGGTTCTTTTCCCTTCTTGCAATGTTTAGTCTCCTGTCTGGTGGTATCCAGGATCCTAGTCTGATGTTTTACCCAATATATGGCTTAATTGTTTGGAACATAAACTAAGGTCTTTTTGTTGAGGGCTTTATCATTGATGCAGCTTGTTTTGATGATGGCCTGGGCTGTAGGAGGGTGTTAGTGTAGGGCTTTTAACAAAGAGATAATGTGATTTAATTAACTTGGGCTCTTGATAAGCCTTAGTGGTGCATGTTGGATACATTTTAGAGGTGCTAGGGTTTTATTCTGGAGATCACTCAGCAGGGTTTTGCCTCCATCAAGATGGTAGAGAGGTAAGATTTAAGAATGAATGGAGAAAAGTTGGGTTGGAGCCCTGGTGTACTCCGCAGGTGAGGGGAAGGCTCTGTGATCTTGTGGAACGTCTTTCCATGATCTGGCATCAATTTGTGAGGAAGAGAGTAGGCCACTTTGAAATAGTTTATGAAAATCTAATACTTGCTTGGATTTTGACCAAAGCTGGATGGACAACTGTGTTGAAGGCTGTGAGCGGTTAATCAACACACAGAGGCAGGGGCCATTCCTCTCATTGAAGATGAGGGCATTGTCAACTCCTTGAAATGTGGCTGTCTCAGAACTCTGACTGGTAGTCCCGTAGATGATTAAGCTTGCTGGTGTGCTCCTGCAGCTAGGTGGTGGCTGCTTTCTTGATCACTTTTCCCAAGAAACTCTGACTGGTAGTCCTGCCGATGATTATGCTTGGTGGTGTGCTCCTGCAGCTGGGTGGTGGCTGCTTGTGTTCCTTGCGCTACATAGGGATGACGACTAGAAAAATAAAAACACGCATAAATGAGCATAAAAGCACCATCTGGTGCAATAAACAAGCAACCAGGCTCACGAATCACTTTCTCCAAACGAAGCACACTCCAGAAGAGATGAGCTGGACAGTCTTGGAGAAACCATTTGTGCCATCCCACATAAGAGACGTGTCAAGGTTTCTTTTTCTGAAAGAGCAAAAATGGATATTCCGCCTCAAGGGTGACATTGAAGTACTGAACGATGATATTCCATGGGTGTCCATCTAACCTCCCAATGTTTTTTCAGTACTGTCATTATCTTCAGCTGCTGCTCTTTAAAAACGTACTTCTAACTAATATAGAGGGATGTATTCTGTTGAAAAGCTTTTCTGGAGGACAGTTGCCCTTATGTGGTTGTATAATGTGGTTGTACCTGGTGATGTAGGCCTGATATATGTCCTGTACTTTGGAGTATACACCGCCATGACCAAACCTATGCTAAGGATAATATCTTAGACGCTGTCTTTAGGATTTGAGACATCTTCAATATATAATGACCAATAGGGATCATTACATTATGTTATTGTTAACAGTGCGTTTGCGATAATAACGAAACTGTGTTTGCAATAAAAATCAAATTACAACAAATACTCGATGGAACCCATGCTTGCACACATGGCAGATGTTGTGCTGTTGCTCAAGCACCATCATACCCGGCTATGATCTTTGGTGGCCGGTGGAATATATTGATTATGAGATCTCTGAGCCCGTACGTTTGCAAGTAATAAAATAACAAAAATTGTATGAGGTGAATACGTCACGTTCTGAGGGACCGATATACGTGATATCTGCACAATTTCGCTGCCAGAAATAATTTAAAGAATCTAGATAAGAGCGTCCAAGGAGTCGATTTCGGAGAAGTGTACTGATCCGGGCAACAATTGGCCACATATTGGACCAATCAGATGCTCTGATTTAGGAAACAAACCAATCTGTGACTTATGAGTGGGTGAGTAGTCGTCTGACTTTACTGCAAGGAAACGCGATATTCCCCAGATTTCAAAATAGGCTCATAAGGTACGACAAGATGATACAGTAGAGGCAAAACATAGCTTTCTTATGCACGATAACTTAATATAGTAGAGGAACAATATTAAACACGCTTTTGATATCTTCCTTTACTGCGCGCACAAATGCGAGCTATTATTGGCTAGATGTGGGCCAATTAGGATTCTGATTTTGGATTCTTAACCAATCCGGAGTCCTATAGAAAAGGAACACCGGCTTGTTTAGAAACTTCCTAGTCTGGGAGAAACTGACTGACGGGTTCTGTCTTTCTGAAAAGAGATGAGTTTGAAAGAATTGAAGGACACGCGATGGTCCTTGATGTATAAGATAAGTTTACGTTGTGTGAAAAATACACGACATCAGAGGTGGAATATTGATTGCGTCTTGAATCATACTCCATATATAGCACTTAAACACGAGAAATTATTGGCTCAATGTAAGCGAATCCGGAGCACCATTTCGGGCCTCTAACCAATCCCTGGTACTTAATGAATGTCCATCCGGTTTGGGCTAGAAGTCGAGTGATGGGTCCTGTTTCTAAACGCGATAAATTATGGCATAACACTCCCCTAATCAAAACAACTAACAAGATAAAAGCGGTCGCTAGGAACACGAGTGCACTTAGCGGAAATAGCAGCTTTGAGACATCACTTGTGATTGAGAATTTGATTGGTCATGAGAAGGCCAATGACAAGTGTCAACTCATGAGTCACCTCCCATTTACAGGTGTTTGATTAACTACAGCTGTTCCCAAATGGGTCCGCGGGCCATATGATCCAGGATGGCCTGATGATTGGTTGAGCATGGAATAATTATTAACAACTAAGCTTTGTCCTGTCGGTACCTCCCCCCGAGCCTCAGGACGAGGCCAGAGGTACCGACGGACAGGTAAGGAATAGCCGTGCGTTGCGCTGCTCTGTTCTTCCTTTAGATTTTGTTCATGCTTTTCTTACTCCCTAAACAATTACAAGGTAATGAAGGAACCACTCTATCTAGCCCCTGAGATGAAGCTGAATCAATCGGGCAATGAGAGGAGGGTCTAAATTATGTACCTCAAATATAGCAAGAAATGTTTCTGAATAAAAACACTGCTTTTCTAACAATGAGTGTTGAAATGTACACATTAGGTGTGCGTGACATTAGCCTTTTAATCTGCCAGCCATCTCCAAATCTCTAAGTGACTTAAATACCAATCTTCTTCAAGTGCTTCCATATGGCAGCACATGCAGTGGATAAATTACCTGATGGGTCTCACTTTTTAGGATAACCCACAGATATGTAAATTTCTTTTCCACTAAATACAGAGCGGGCCTCCAAATCCTGAGCCGTGGCCAGGAGAGGTGCGGTTTACTCCCAAGACTCTTTGGGTGAGTAATATTTAACTTTTTTTCAACTTTTTTCAATTATTGTTATTCACTATCACTGTAAAGGTTGACTATGAAGCAAAATCTATATGTTCTCAATAGTGGGCATGTTGTGTTTGTGTTAGATACAGGTATACAATGGAAATATCTGTGTGTTCTTTGCACTTCTTTTCAGGAAAGAATCATTTTTGAGAATTCTGGAAATACCGACACAGTGAGTAACTCGCGAACGGCCTATTCTCCAGTATTATTATTTGGTAACATAATTTATTTTGATTTATGTACATCATTGCAATAGTGTATTCTATTTTTGGTCCTGATGAAAGCCTGGTAGGGCAGATGCCCCTGCATGGCAGAAACATGTTGACCACAATAACAACTTTATAGGGCAGACATTATTTCAGACCGCCATACACTTTTCTTTTGATCTTAACACCATGATTTATCCCCAATAAACATTCCTTCCATCATGGTAGCCAATTTTAACTAGCACCTTTTTTGATTTTTGTTTCACATTATTTACCTCACTGCAATTTATTTTCCCACACCATTATACCCACATATAACATTCAAAGTCGGATCCATTTGGATGGTCTTGGAGAATTGGAGAAACACACACAACATCATCAGGTGTGTCTCCTTATCTGGACCTTGACCCTTCTCAATCCCAGATGACGAAGTTCTGCCATATGGGTGGGCTGATGGGATTCATTTCCTTTCATTCACACACATTAGTTGTCTAACACAAATGCGCTTGCTTCTATTCCATTGGCTCAGTCTTCAGTATAGACCGCAACCAGTTTTTGTTTTTTGTTTGAAGGATCTAACCTGCCTTAATAGCATTCAAGAATTTTCCTTGACTTTGGGGGTGTTGCTAATGTGGAGAAGGGTTGTGAGGGACGCTCTTTGGAGTTCTTTGATGATAGAAAAAGGAAAGATGAAGAGTGTTGTCTTCATAAGAGGAAGAGTTTGAGATAGTTCAAGATATTCGGGAGATACTGGTATGAGACTTAATTGAAGAAGGTCCATTTGGCTGTGAGTTGATGGGGCTGCCAGTAGCCATTGATTTGGTAATATTGTTGGAGTTGAGTTTATCGATCTCAGTAATGATGAAGTTGATGGTGTTGCACTTGTTGACTGAAGAAGACACTGTGGGTCTGGGAGAGGAATGGTGCAGTGCTTGAAAACCATGAAGAAGGCTTTGCTTCAGTTGGTTGCCTCATTGATGTTTGTCTTGTAATAGGAGGCTTCAGTTATGATGCTATTTATTTTCCTATTTTCATAAGGTACACTTATTTTTGTTAGTATTTTGCTGAGTGATTTGGCTTGATGCATGTTGAAATAATGATCCTCATAGTAAGGCGGAGTAACCCATTAAATTATGCCACTGGGATTGGAACCCATAACCTACAGACTAACTGATCATTGCTATATGTGTATTATATCAATAAACTAGGTCACTTTGGGTCTCATTTTGAGTTTTGTGGAGCCAGAGCATTGCCAAAAATTAGGAGTGCTCCTTCCCACCAAATATGCGGTTCTGCTAGTATAAAACGCTGAACTGGAGTCTCATCCACCAATGAATTCCAGATCACAGTGAAGGTAATCCAACCCTATTGAGGAGGCAGAAGCCATCACTCATTTTACCGTCCTGTACCTGCTGTGTGCTGAATGACTCTAGCATGCATCAAGATAACACCCTCCTCATTTGAGACATTTATTTTTTCATATTGAGCAGTGGTGGTGGCTTTTGGGAAGCAGCAGTGGGGCAGGTAGGGGGGAAGAGGGGCAGGGGGGAGAGTGGCAGGAGGGGGAGTGTAAAGAAAAATTAATTTACCTGCCGGCAAGCCTGCTGGCTGGCTGCCACCTCTCCTCCATCTTCTCTGTTCTCTTCCTAGCTTCTCCTATGCAAACAGGAAGCTCCCTGGCCTCCTGGCTCCCCATAGCCAATCGCAGAACTGCAGTACAGCATTGTGATTGGGTCTGGGCGCCATGGTCCGTGCTTAGCCAGGGAATGGGAGATCTGCTTTGATTTTAGTTTTTTATAACGCCCAAATGCCCGGAGGCATCTTGGCGCTGCTGCTAACTAGGAGCCTGGGCAGGTGCTCCACCCAGGCTATATGGCAACCTGGGTGGAGAACATGCAAAGTGCACATTACTGTTTGGCTGGCCCAAGATTAATGCACACTCACATGGTGCCCGGCAGTCCTCCCCCTGCTCTGGGAGCAGAGCAGATCGGCCCGCCCGCCAAGACGCTGCAGCATGAACAAATAAAATGATAATAACGTCCAGTTATTAGCATTTTATTTTTCCTTTTTTTGCACTCTGAAAAGGGAGAAAAAAAAACTACTCCTCCTTTAGAGGTCAATACATAAATGTTTGGTGAGTGCTGTGAAGAGTGCATCCGTGCCTGCTCCTTTTAAAGCCCAGATATGGCCACCAGGTAGTCAGGGGGGCATATTACCAGGCAATAGCAATATTTATCGCTATTGCTTGGTTAGAGACAAACATTTACCGCTGAGCTGCGGAGATTTTTTCCGCAAATAAACCTTGGTATTACCAAGGTTTATCGCAAATGCGATACAAATCGCCGCAATGCATGAATATCGCTGAAAAGTCAGCGATATTCATGCATTACCGAGCTAATGCTCTTAGCCATGTTATCCACCTCCCATTGGATAACATGGCTAAGAACTGCTCAGGGCAGGTGTTAGCTTTTGGAGATATTCTCGCTTAGCTCGAATATCTCCAAAAGTTGGTAATAGGAGATAGCGATGTTAGCGACTGTTTCCAGTCGCTAACATCTTGGCACGCCCACTTTGCATGTCATTAGTGATAAAAATCACTGACATGCAAAGCGGGGCCCAAGATGGTCGCTATCTCTTACTAGCTGTCGCTAACTGGTGTTTGCGACAGCTAGGTAATAGGGAGATAATTTTATCTTCGCTTTCGTGGCTTTTAAAGCCAAAAAAGCGGAGATAAACCCCCTTGATAATATGCCCCAGGGTTCCCTAAATAGGGTGGGCGGTCCTCCACCTTTGGGTCCTGCAAACCTAATGTCCTGCTTCCGCCAAGCAATAAATAACACAATGTTCTTCAGAGATCACATTAACCTACTGAGTATCTTGATTTAAGTTTAAATAAGGCAGGCCATATTTTGGAGGCCATTTTTTCTTGCTATTCAAAACTCATGGTGGATGCAGTATTATTGATAGTTTGGTGTGAACATAATACACTGTGTATTAACTTTACCAGCTCCTAAACTCATAATAACTTAAGTTGGAAAGGCAAAAAAGAGCTACGCATGGAACAAAATGGATAAAAAAGATTTGGAGGCAAACCTTGGAGCCTCTTCACCATTATTAATAGTGTGTTCAAATGGAGCAGCAGCTAAATACAGGCAGTGGATACATGAGGCTGTTTCCAAAGTAGTACCTATAAAAAATGCAAAAACATTCAGAAATAGTCCAACAACACAAAGTAAGAGAAATAAAACAAAAATGCCTATAGACAACAAAAATTTGGAGATCCAATGTTAAGTCTGCTTGTATAGCGCATGGCTACCCCAGCAATGGGGCGTCCCAGCGCTGCGGACATACCTAGAAGCAGTGCAACACAACAGAGAAGGTGAAGTTAGATGGAAGAGAACAGCCAAGTTTTAATCTGTTTACGGAACAGCAGGTGGTTAGAAGTGGCCCGAGCCCCAAGGGGGATCGAATTCCACAGCTTCGGCGCCAGATGCCTAAAAGAGCGACCACCAGCTCGGCACCTACGGATCTTAGTCGTGCGTGCCAGTGACAGGTCGGCTGAACGAAGGGCACGCGAGGGGACATAGAAGGAACAGAGTCCCAGCAAGGTTTGAGGGGCGGTATTATACAGGATTTTATGAATTAGACATAGACTTTTGAACTGGATACGTTGTTTAACCGGAAGCCAATGTAACCGATGGAGGATAGGGGAGGTGTGGCATTTTTTTGGCAGTGCAAATAAAATGCGAGCCGCGGCATTCTGAGCTCTCTGAAGTCTGTTTATCACCGTCAAGTTAGAACCTAGCATCAGGACATTGCAGTAGTCTAGATGGGATAAGACTAAGGCCTGAATTATAGTCTGGCGGATGCAAGGCTCAAAGAATCCGAGGATGGGTTTGAGAGAGTGCAGGCGACCATAGCAGGTGCCTGCCACTCTCTTGGCATGAATTTCCATGGAGAGTGAGTTGTCCAGCATCACACCCAGGTTTTTAACAGCCTCTTTGGGGGCGGGAGAGGGTCCCAGAGTGGGAGGCCACCAATGTGCATCCCATTTCTGGGTGTCCCTACCTACAAGGAGTATCTCCGTCTTGGAAGAATTTAGCTGGAGATAGTTCTGTGACAGCCAATTCGATATAGCCAGGATATCTTCCTGGAACTTAATTTGGTCAGCCCCACTGTTCTTAGGAAAGGAAAAAATGAGTTGTGTATCGTCCGCGTATGATGTTAGTTTGATGTTACGGTCCCTGGCCAGCATGGCCAGGGGGCGGACGTACACATTGAACAATGTGGGGCTGAGCGCAGAGCCCTGCGGGACTCCACAGTCCAGGGGATGTATGCTGGATGAGTACGGCGGGGCGTGCACTTGGAAGGAGCGGTCAGATAAGAACGACGTGAACCATCCCAAGGCTCTCTCCCTGACTCCGATATCCCACAGTCTCGCAAGCAGGATCCTGTGGGAGACCGTGTCAAAGGCCGCGCTCAAGTCCAGCAGAACCAGGGCAGATGTCTCACCCTGGTCCAGCCCCTCCCTCAGATGTTCCGTAACGGCTAGCAGAGCAGATTCCGTGCTATGTTTAGCACGGAAGCCGTTCTGAGATTCGTCCAATATTCCATTCGACTCCAAATAGGTAGTTAGAATGGAATTTACATGGGCCTCCATCGCCTTGGCAAGATAGGGGAGCAAGGAGATGGGTCTAAAGCTGTCTGATCTGGTGGGATCTAATGATGGCTTTTTTAAAAGGGGGACAACTTTAGCATGTTTCCAGGATGGGGGAATGGTCGCCGACTGAAGTGAGTTGTTAATTAACATCCGCCCTTCCCGCAAGATGGAATCCTGGAATAATCTGAATAATTCTGGCTTAACAGGGTCTTCCGGGGAACCTGATTTGACTCTTTTGATCAGAGAGTCCATCTCAGTTTGCTCAATAGATGGTAAATATTGTAGTGAGAATGGCGAGTCGATGGACCCCATAAGGTTGGAATTAGCACTGGGTCTATCTGAGATTAGAGAGTTATAAATCCCTTTGACTTTGTCTACAAAGAAACAGGCCAGCTCTTCACATTGGACATCGGACACAATTAAATTACCTGCAGCCTGATTCATCAAGCTGAAATCGGCTCGCAAAGGGTCAGATTCTGAGAATCTGGCCCTTTGCGAGCGCTAATTTTGCATTTGGGATTCATCATCCCAAATGCAAAAATCGGTAATTGCTAATTCGCTAAATTGCGAGGAATTACATTTAAGGAATCTCTATTTGAGATTCCTTAAAAGCAATTCATCAACCATTTTTAAATTGCTAAATCGCAATTTCGGGCCGCTATTTACCGAGAGGTCAGACCTCTCGGTAAATAGCAAAAACTTAGAAAAATGCTTTTAAAAGCATTTTTCTAAGTTGCATGTTGCACACACACATGTCCTTTGGACATGTGTGTGTGCAACACCTGTTTCAATTTGCATTTAAGGGGTGCTACAGGGTGTCCTTTGGACACCCCTGGCACCCTTTAAATCGCTATCTTATTTGCGAGTAGCAAATTGCTAATCGCAAATAAGGAATACTCCCCATTCATTCCTATGGGCCTTTTGGCCCATAGGAATGAATGGGGAGTTATTCCTTATTTGCGATTAGCAATTTGCTACTCGCAAATAAGGATTGTGTAGGAATCGCTATTTATTTAGCAATTCCTACATGAATCCCGTTTTGCAAGTCCTTAATAGCGATTCCTTATGAATCGCTATTAGGGGCTCGCAAAACGGGAGATTGATGAATCAGGCTGCTGGACCTTCTGGTATCTTGGTCAGATCTTTTACTAAGGTAAAAATGGTTTTGGAGTGATTGGTGCTGGAGTTGATCAGATCTGTGTACTATTTGGCTTTTGATAGTTTTATAAGTTTATGGTAGGCTTTAGTAGCTACTCTAAAGTTGATTTTAGCCAGATGATCGTACGACCTCCTCCAGAGGTGCTCCAACTGCTTACATTGTTTTTTCTGTATTGTAAGGGCCTCAGAGTACCACGGATGAGTTTGGCCCCGCTTGGGCCTAGAGCATTTCATAGGAATGAAATGGTCAAGTGATTCTTTTATCCACTCCCTATAGGCTGTATCGGCCTCGTCCAGGTTGCTCGGGCAAGTGGGGCAGGAGGAATGGAGTCTAGCTTCGAACGCTGCATTGTCAAGCTTGTTCCAGGGGCGTCTCTGCAACGACGGTGGTGGCTTTTCCCTGCATCTAGCTGGAATCTGGATAGTAGTAAAAACCGGAAAGTGATCTGTCCAGCTAAGAGGACCGGGAATGGAGACAGACGCTTCCTGGATATTCGTAAACACCGGATCTAATAAATGGCCTGCCTGATGCGAAGGCCCTTCGACCAACTGGATAAGCTGGCAGGCTTCCATATCACCCAAAAACTTCAGTATGGTGGGCGAGTCCCGACATTCAAGATGGAGGTTGAGGTCCCCCAGTACACTGAAATTAGCTGGCTGTAAGGCCAGTGCAGTGATAGTTGCCACTGAAAGTGAAAGCGCAAAAGTAACTTGCAAAAGTCTAACTCAGGAATATAAAAAAGTATAATTAAGGAAAAAACGAAAATGTATAATGAGAAAATCACCAACTGGACAAACACTTGTAAACTGCTATCCTCCAAGTGGCATACTTCTTAGTCAGTCCTTTTGTGACACACTGGCAATATTTTTAAAGATAAGGTGGAACTTCAATCTTACCAGATCCCTTCAGGATCTGGATGTTGAGACCAGCTTCTTGCTTGTGAATAATGCTGAGATTTGCAATTTTCCTCTACTGACAGTGAATCACATGGTCATATTAATTAGTCATACAAAGTCAGCCGCTCCTGCAGATCCTTGCCCACCTCGGGTCATTCATGATATAGTTCATAAAATAGCCCTGGTTCTTATGACTTTGTTTATTACTGTCATTAAGGAAGGACATGTTCCTGAGGAATGTGAGAGAACCTCTGTCCTTCCACTTTTAAAAAAGTGCACTCTTCATACTCCATTAAAGAGCAATTACCAACCTATCTCTTGGTTACCTTTCACAGCAAAGGTTGTAGAACAGCCTCTCAATAAATCTCTGGCACATTTCTTAGAGGAAAATAAAATATTGAATGAAGTACAGTTTTGTTTTAGAGCAAACAATAGGACTGAGGCTTCAGTGATAGCAGTCTCAGAAGAAATAAGATCTATTATGGATGAGGGGGGAAGGCCATGGTGATGCTTTTGGATTTCTGCACGGCATTCGATATCCTGAGCCATGTGATCCCGTCAAAGGGGCTGGCAGCCATTGGGATTACTGGGTTAGACCTGGAGGACTTTGCTTAATTTCTAGGAGATTGTTAACATGGGGTCTCCCTTGGGGAGTTTAATTCTAAATCATCTCCCTGCCCTCCGGTGTCCCCCAGTGGTCATCTCTCCGCCTTACACTTTTTAATATCTATGTGGCTCCATTGGCTAAGCTTATTCATTCTTTTGGCTTCGCCACAGTAGCGTATGCTGATGGTAATCAGATAGATGTGTTGATTTCCAGTAATGTGAAGGAAGTGGCAGATTTATTCAACAGATATATGTTAGCTATCGATAGTTGGATGAGTAAAAATTGCTTAAAACTGAATTCCCCAAAAACTGAGGTGCTTCTGTTTGGGAAAGTAGTTGACTTTTGGAATCATACTTGGTAGCCTCAGTCCTTTGGTTCTCTTCCTCGACAATTCTCTAAATCTAAGAATTTGGGTGTCGTTTTTGGTGCTGACCTGTTTTTGAGGCCCAGATAAATAGATTGTTTTCATCTTTTTTTTTCTTAATAAAAATGTTGAAGAAAGTGTTACCCTTCATTACCCTATAGCTGCAAAGATCTGTGGTGACCTCCTTAGTTATAAAGGCTTGATTACTGTAATGCCTTGTATATTGGCATTAAACAGAAATCATAAAATAAGCTACAGATGTTACCAAACACAGTTTGCTGCCCACTGAAATTTTTTCCAAATTTTAAGTCTGAAGTAGGCACATAGATGGTGCTTCATTGGCTCCTGGTAAGGAAGAGAATTGCCTTTAAGGCTTTGTGTCTGGCCCACAAGGCATTACACGGTTCAGGACCAGAATATCTCGAAAACAAGTTCAAATGGTACTCTCCTAAGAGATTTTTATGGTCAGCCACATCCAGATCGGTGTTTGATTCCAGGATCAAGAAAGTGACATGGGGTGGTCGCAATTTCATCCATTCCACGTATAATCTCTGGAACAGCATGCCTCAAAATCTTCCTAAAAGTCAGATTAATATTTTCAGTTTTTGGAAATATTTAAAAACATAGATATTTTCTCTCTCCCTATGGTATGGCTGCTCCTAGTGCTTGGTTACCCATGGTTCAGAAGTTGGACGTAAAATGATGGTAGCACCAAGATGCTCCAGGGCAATTGAGCGCTTTAGATGTTTCTAAATCAAATCAGTTCATACCCTGAAGAATACATACAGATTGGTTTAGTAGGTACATCAGCACAATGCCCTATATTGCTTGTGAAGAGACTTGTGGGTTGTATATTGCACAAGGACCTCAGCAGTAGACATATAAATTCACTGACCAATGTCTCCATCTCTTTTTCTTCCTCCCTCATCCCTGCTCCTTCTTCACTTCCACGACCATTGCCTATGGTTCAACTCCTCCCCAATCCCCATTCTTGCTTACTCTATTGTCTGTGCCTTAGTCTCGGTTTCTCCTTGTAATACTTGTCAGCCTTAGAGTGGTCTTCCCACAAACTTTTTGCCTTTTCTCCTCCCTATTGCGGAACCTATTTTAGTTGGCCTTAGGACTCTGTGCAGTTTACCACTACTAACCAGTGCTAATAAATTGATAAATTGGCTTATACATAATTGCCATATTTATTTATACTTATCAGTCCCTTGTAGAGTGGTATGGCATATACCCAGGGCCTGTAAATTAAATGCTACCAGTGGGCGTGCAGCACCTATTGTGCCATCCACTTATGTAGCACTGTACAACATGTCCCAAGCCTGCCAGTGCAGCTTAACAGCAGTTTTAAAACACCATGTTGACTTGGCATTTAAACCCCCTTGTCAAGTTTGTGGAGTGGTGTGGCTCACTGGTTAGAGGCGGCAGACCAGGAAGCAGAGGATGGCCCGGGACCAGGGTTCAATCCCCGACGCGGCAGGGTCCTGAACCAGGGTCAGCAGACTCGATAATTCTCGCCTCTGTGCCTACTCTAACCAGGGATTACACTCGGCAACTCTGGGCATTAGCTTGCCTTATCTCCACAACGGCCCCCCACAAACGCCGGGGATGCCTGGTTTCACCTTGGAGATACCCAGGAGGGAACATCTCACAGGGAAAGCCAGGACGGGTTCCCCAGCGGTCTATAGCGCCAGGACGCCTTCGGGTAGCAGTGAGCTTTACAAGACACACACATTTAAACTCACCTTTTATTACATATGTCACCCAATGTAAGCCCTAGGTAGCACATAGAATAGGGTGCTGTGTAATTAAAATGTTGGACATGTACTTTTAAGTCCTAGTAGTGAGAAGCTCTTAAATTAGTTTTTCACTACAGCAGGGCCTACCCATCTCATAAGATAACACTGGGGATTCCTTATTTAATTTAATACGCTGTAATTCCTAATGGGGATCTGTGGCTATGCCATGTTTGATGTTTATGAAATTGTAATAATAAACCCTCTTTAATAGTAAGGTCAGGCTTTTTATTGAAATTTTGGAGATGTCACTTTTACAAAGTTTTCATTTTCCTGTCCTTAGCCTTTTTGCATCTGTAGCCTGTCTTTGGTCACATGACTGGGCATAGCTGACAGTTAAACTTTGTGAGTTTCTCACAGGCGGTTGCACATTAAAGGGGTTAGGTGTGCCTGAGTAGGCCATCTTCTGGTAGGATGGGGAGGAGCTGAGTACAGCCCCACTTACACCTGAATAGCCTCTGCTCTGCTTTCACACAACAGTTCTAACAACCCTGAATTTTCACCTCAGGCAGCTTTGAGCCAGGAGAGACAGGAAATTCCATGCACTTTAAAGCCACTGTTTAGACGTTTTTTTCCCATCTTCCAGAACAAGGGCACCAGGGTTTAAAAGAAGGACCTCAGACACTAACTCTAGTACACTTCTGGACCTGTGGATACTCTTCCAGGATGAAGGACTTCTGTGCTGCTTCAAGGACTTCTACTCTGCTGGACTACTGCTTTAAAGGAAGTCATGCACTGCTGTTCTTACCTGCTGCCATCTTCCCTCTTGCCTAGGTAAGAAGAACTGAACTGGCAACTTCATCTTGAGCCCAGAACCCCAGAGTGCCTCAAAGGGTTAGTCTGCTGGTCTTCTGATCTGAGCATCAGGGACCAAAAAGACTCCCCAACCAGCTCCTGGACCCAGCTGCCTCAAGTTCCTGATCCCCAAGTGGTGCTTTACAGGTCCTGGGCCCTTATGTGGCTCACAGACTCTTAACATCAAGCTTTTGGCTCTTCATGAGTGAAAATCAGTGCGAGCCACCTCCATCCCTTCTCATTGCACAGCGTGCTTCGATCACCCGCGGAGGACCTCCAATGCAAAGCTCCAGCCCGCCAGTCCGAGACACCCGTCCTGCACTTCGAGCCAAGCCGAACACTACTCACCATACTCTTGCCGCAACCCTCTTCAATGCGAGTGGGACTCTTGTCACAAAACTTGAGAAGGTAAAGTTTCAGTAAAACCAATCTGGGATTGTGTCTGATCCACACTCCATCACGGTTGGCCTGAACTTTGACTTTGACCCTGTCCAGCTCAACCAGATAGCAGCGGTTGGCACTTCATGCTTTTAGGTGCCATTTTTTCCATGTATTGCTTAAAAAATCATAACTCTGGTTCTACGGTTTACATTTTTGTTGTTTTGGTCTTGTTTTATTTATTAAATAACTAGCTATTTTTCTAACTTGGTGTGAAATTTTTATGTGGTTTTGTCACTGTTTTACTGCTTGAAGTGTTGAACAAATACATTACCCATTGCCTCTACGTTAAGCCTGACTGCTCTGTGCCAAGCTACCAGGTGCTTGAGAACAGGTTAATTTTGGGTTTGCTTGTGTCTTACCCTCTCTAGGATTGTGATTGTTGCTTGTGCTTGACCAGGGCTCACAACCAAGTACCCAATTTCTAGCACTCCACCCCTCTGTTTCTCTCTTTGTCTCACTCTCCTCCATCTCTGCCTCGCTCTCAAACTTTCTTTCTTGCTTTCTCTCTATTTCATCTGAGATTTAGATGTAGTGAGGCGTTTTTTTAGATTGTGTGAGTAGGATTCAAGTATCCTAGGCCATAGGATATGGCATTGCGCTAGTGACAGCCTTTTTCACCTATATTGAGACTACACCACGCCAATTTAAATTCACATTGACATTTGCACCCACTGATCAATAGACATCATTGTGCTGGCTAACAAGTGCAAATAGTACATTTTCACCAAGTTACAAGAGTGATCCTTCAGTGCACATCCCGCTTCTGAATTACACCAGCTCCGGTGCAATCCAGAGTGAGACACAACTGTCAGTGAAATATTTACCAGTAATAGAGCAATCTAATTTTAAATCAAACCAATAATACAGCATTTCACCAGCATGAGTGGAAACCCGTGTAAACTGGAACTGTACATGTAATAACTGGGTCTGTCAGTACACAATTTCACCAGCATAATTGCAATCCTATAAACCAGAACTCTCAGTGTGAGATTTCACAAGCACTGGTGTAATCTAATGTGAACTGTCATTGACAGTGGAATCTGTCACCACCACTATTGCAATCTAATGTGAACTGGAAGTGTCAGTATACTATTTCACCACCATAAGTGCAGTCCTGTGTAACTAGTTGTAACGGATAGTGAGATTTATGAGATGCGCTGAGCAAGAGATCCTCTCTGGACTAATTACTATGGCAAGAGATTGGCCTTTTGGTTATTTTTTGTGCTGTCAGTCACAATGATGTTATCACCTCACCAAATAGTGCATCTTATCTTGTCTGGACACAATGGTCCAGATTTACTAACCATTGTGTTGCCCTGGTGTCACGCCAGGTAACACAAGGGTTTAAGTGAGATTTACTAAGCCACCCAAAGCCATCTTGCATGGCTATGCGCGAGTTAGTAAATCCAGAGTAATGCAAGGAAGGCATTCAATGGGTGGAGCGTGGGTGTTCCCACACGTCTACCCATGGATTTTGATGCAATCTTTGATATAAGGGTAGGGTTGCTTCAAAAAGGTACACCATCCCAACAGAGGAATAACAAGGAGAAATATCTGTATTTATTTATTGAGGAAAAACTAGAAGAAATAAATATATTTCTCCTCATTACACCTCACCTGGGGAGGTGTAGCATTTTGACACGTTCCTGGATTTGCTTGTGTAAGTAAATATGGGAATGCGCCAAAAACCTTGGGTGGATGAATTGGAGCACCTATGCTCCATCCATAGAACTCCTTACAGGACAGAGTAATGAAAAGCAGCAACTTGCGCTGCCCTGCTTTACTCTGGATTTACTGTTTCGCGCACAGCTACACAAGGTGATCCTGCATGGCATAGTAAATCTCATTTTAGGGCTTGTTTTGCCTTGCCTCATCTTGCGTGACACAAGGGCAATGCAGGCCCTTGGGAAATCTACCCCTCAGTTCGCCAGCCCAGGGAGAGAGCAGGAATGGCATATATTAGTAGATATGCAGCCAGACGCATCAACCTTAAAACCGGTCGCAAACGGGCAGATTCTCAGAATCTGCCCCTTTGCGACCAGTATTTTTGCATTTGGGATGCATCATCCCAAAAGCAAAAATCGCAATTTAAGGAATGTCTAAATTGAGATTCCTTAAATTGCAATTTCATTTAAGGAATCCCAAATTGAGATTCCTTAAATGCAATGCATCAAAGTAAAAAAATTAGTGATTTCGCTAATAGGAGTAGCAAATTACTATGAAGTTACACTTCATGGTAATTTGCAAAAAACTTTGAAAAATGCACTTTTGTGCATTTTTCAAAGTTTCATGTTGCGCACACACATGCAATTCGCAATTTACCAGTCGCAATTAAGGAATGTGTAGGAATCCTAAATAGCGAGTCCTTAAAAATCACTATTTAGGAATCGCAATTCCATCTGTTGATGCATCTGGCTGATGGTGCATTCTTTCCATCTCCATGTTACGCAATGTCAAGTTATCGTTCTGCATCGCATTGCATCACATTTTGATAAATCTGGCCCAATGAGGAGGAAACAGTGAAAAACACAGCATTTGCCAGTTGCTCGGTGAAAACTCTGGTGGGCCGGCCCAGAATGCGCTGCACATCGAATTCTGATGCATGGATAGTCGGAGGTCTTTGTAAAGTGACATGTTGCCACTTGGGTGCTCCCTTCCCCTATTTTTCGCTTTCTGCTACCCTCTGATGTTCATTTGTGGTGGTGTTGCTTGGCACGTGCCAGCATAAGCCTTATTTTAACATGGCGCCTGCGCAGGCTCATGGCTTCGCTTTCTACTCCTAGCCTAGTTCTACGAGAACAGCAGATACTGGCGCACAAAGCTTGTTCGGCCCTGTCATTGGACCATCAAAGATTGTGCATATGTTACCCGAGAAAGGTGTGTGGGTTGGGGGAGGGGCGTGGGCGGAATCGGGACTCTGATTGCTACCACGGTCTCGGGAGCTAAAGCATCAACCCTGTCATTTAGAAATGATCCTGATTGTGATGAGCTACAGTCATCGCTGTCCGCGGTGCTGAAATTAATGTTCCTTGGCGAGGCTGTTTCTAATTACAGGTGTCACGCAGCGCCTGGAGAATTGGCAAGAAGATTAGGCGGAAATGGGCGACGGCTGTACAAACGAAGGGTACCAACACTTGTTTCTGGTATTTTATTTAGTACGCCCCTTAAAAGGGATTGTCTTCTAATGAGTTTCCAAATAGATCTCTTCGTGCAGTTTTGTCTGCCACTGCCCCGTCGAGTCATAGGACAGCTAGCGATGTCTCATCATTCATACTGGTATCACGCTAACGGGGGTCAAAGTCCGGCAGATCCATGCCAGGATTTGAGCTAGTGACCAGCAACTTTTTTAATACAGATTTCCGTAGCAGGTGCATTAACCCACTACGCAGCCTTATAATAGACCTCATCATTACCTGAACGAACATAACACATTTTATTGACATCGGAAGGGTGAAAGGGGAGTCGTTTGACTGATATCCGAACCAATGCCATCCAAGCTGGTGCTTGGAGCCACTGAGCTAACCTGCAAGAAGTGGTCGGGGTGATGTCTCCCGTCCCGGTTGGAGACCCGTGGTTGGTTCTTGGCGGGTGTTGATTTAGAAGTTAGAGGTGGGCAGTGAATTTCGGTGAGGCGGGAGGGCGCGAGCGACGGTGTTTAGGGCACGACGGTGTGAGCATTGAGAAAACGCCTCGCGTCTACTGCCTTTGAATTTTAATCTACTATAATTCTCAAATATGTGTCCAATTAAAAACGTTTAAAGCTAAAACTCTGCACGGCATCGAATTCATTTCTAAATGTCACTGGGAATCTCAACATTTGCAAAGCGCGCATCTTTAAGGGCCGCCACATGTGTTTTGCGGCGCTCAGCGCGTGCCCGCCTGGCACGTGCCTCCCAGCACTGTGCGCTGATTGTACGAGATCAGAGATACACAACTTTGGCAATTAGCTGCCGAGCAGGCCCCCGTTTGAAAGGCATCGAAGAAACTGCATATTATCAGGCCTGACCCTTTTTGTGTAATTTTCAATTACATTTCATTTCAGAGTCTTTAAAAACAGATAAGGGTTTCATATCATTGAATTTAGCTAACTTAAATTAAAAACCGCCTCATGGCTGCGTTCCTCGGAATTTTCCCCTAGGACCTGAGAAGGAAGGAACAAGATGAGAGAATTTCTTATTTTCTGCCGGGCGATAGTATGGGGGTGCTAGGGCAGAGAGTCTGGGGTTTTTCCGATCAGGTCGTGTCCCTATTGCCTTTTCACGAATCCCATATAAACAACGTTGCCTGTATAACAGTTCAATATGTTAAGCGCATGTGAGAGTGAGCGACTAAGCCCGAGTGTGTCAGAAGACAATATTTAAAAATACTGTCACCTTATGGTACTTTTATGCTGAAGAGAATGGTATTGAATACTGCTGCAGTATAGCATTGAATAGTGCTTGGTACCTTTAAGGGAGGTCGCAAACCGCTACACTGTTGTTTGTGCATAGTAGCTAAGTGTGAGTTTGTGGCGCGCCATATGTGACAAGTACTGTTTTAGAGTCATGTGTGAGGTTCAGAGGTATGCTGATGTCATGTCACAGCTGGGGACATCTTTAGGATTTTGGGGACCCCGGGCAAAACGTATTTTAGGAACCCCCGTTAGGAGCAGCTTTGATACTATGAACTTTCAGCTCTTTCATGCCCTCTTTGGCCGCCAGGTCACCGACAGTACACAGGCACACTGGGCCATATTCTAAATGTGTTTACATCTAATATTCAGAGATGGTGGCGTGTGTGACAATAGTTTAACACAGCAGTTTACTAATATCACTGCAAATAATCTCTGTGACACCCTCCCATTTCTCATATGTGAGGCCCTGTTTTGATCTAAAGAAACGTTTGTTATGGATGTTGCATGAAACATACACACGTCATGCCATAATAGACTCTCACACACCACCCACGTAAAAAATAAATTCTAGGAACATTGGGGCATATTATCAAGGGGGTTTATCTCCGCTTTTTTGGCTTTAAAAGCCAAGAAAGCGGAGATAAAATTATCTCCCTATTACCAAGCTGTCGCTAACACCAGTTAGTGACAGCTAATAGGAGATAGCGACCATCTTGGGCCCCACTTTGCATGTCAGTGATATTTATCACTAATGACATGCAAAGTGGGCGTGCCAAGATGTTAGCTACTGGAAACAGTCCCTAACATCGCTATCTCCTATTACCAACTTTTGGAGATATTCGCGCTAAGCGGGAATATCTCCAAAAGCTAACACCTGCCCTGAGCAGTTCTTAGCCATGTTATCCAATGGGAGGTGGATAACATGGCTAAGAGCATTTGCTCGATAATGCATGAATATCGCTGACTTTTCAGCGATATTCATGCATTGCGGCCGTTTTTTATCGCATTTGCGATAAACCTTGCTAATAGCAAGGTTTATCTGCGATAAAAATCGCTGATGTGCGGCGATAATTTTTGTCTCTAAACAAGTTAGAGACAAAAATTATCGCTAGTTGTTGGTAATATGCCCCATTGTTTGTTTAAGGATTATTCAAGATCATCAGGGCAAGCCTCTCTTCAGAACAGTGCTGGTTCTATCAGGGGCCCCCGAAAAGCTGGGGCCCCAGGCTAGAGCCCACTTTGATCATGCCTTAAAAAGTCTCCGGTCACAGTCACCTTGTGGCTGTGCATAATCATGGCCTGAAGAAGAGATATATGGAAGAAATAGACACTCGTTTGCATATTCCTCATACTTACGATCTTGGGATGGTTGAGTAAAATGGCTTCCCGATGGTTGCTCTTGATTGACAGGGTGTGGGCTGTTAGCTTTATTTATTGGGAATAATTTGATGATGGAATATATTATCTTATAAATAGCTGTTAATTAGACAGGAAGAAATTAAAATCTAACCAGCGTAATTCATGTAATTGCTGGAAATTCAGATTATTTCTGCAAAAATGTAATGCCCCAATTTATACCATGTTGCCACATTGCTTAATTACAACACTGTTTGTGGCAATATATAGGGCAGTTATCAATGCAAATAACCAGAATGCAAGCAGTGGATGTTTGCAGCAATTGCTTATTTTTGGGATTTGTTTGTAGTGCAAGATGTGTCCATGTGTCAAAAAACGATGCAAGTATGCATTTAAAGCTAAAATATATGCTAAATGATCAATTTGCCTTTTATTTCATTATACATAAGTGCACGTAATTTCCCACATTTTTGGCATAAATTCAAGAAAGCAAATTACGTAAGTTTTGCACACCCTTATTTTTAATGCTACTATTTAAGCAATGTTAAAATATTCCCAGTTTTAGCACACATAGGAGGATACACATACATAGATGACGTAATCTCCCCAGGATCACACAGAGTGATCCTAACAGAAACAGGGATAAGAACTCAACTCTCCTACTTCCAAAGCTAACATTGACCAGTTAACAACATCTACTCTGAATGTGTTTTCAAACCACAGGCCACATTTTTGAATTGTGGAAGGACTGTCTTGACCTCTAATCTTTCTGAGGTTGAAAAACACTGGGGAATGGAGAATCACTTTTTTTCTACTCCGGTTGCACTGTGTGCTGGCCCATATTTACAAGTCCACACAAAGCCACTTTAAAGGGCTTTACATGGCCTTGTAAATATGGCCCACTTTCACACAGTACTCTGCGTTAAAGGGGCATGTCATGGGTGTTGTTGTGGTGGTTCCCACACAGCACCCATGAGTTTTACTGCCCCAGATTTACAAGGTTTAGTCAATTCAAATTCAAATAGTCTTTTTTCGATGCACATATCATGAAAGGGAATACATTAGAATAAAAGAAGTTACGAGAATTGGACATTCCATTCTCGTAAGAATAGAAAGACTAACACAGGAGAAGAATACATCGTCAAGTTACTCCATCCATATTCACAATAACTTAATCTAAAACAGGATAAGAACTATAAAAACATTGAAAATCCCGGCCCAAGGTACAGTGAGCATCACAGAATTAATATAGCTGTATTGATGTATGTATATAATAGGCGCTTTTAGTTCCGGCTTAGCTTATGCACACGAATTACCCACATCCAGTGTAGAAATTTTGCAACAGCAATGGCTGCAGGTTCTGAGCAATCTGTTTTGAGTATCCTTAGCGCCTCTGTGCCAGTGTTAATGCCCTTCAACAGGCAGATAGGCTTCAGCCAGGTGTGCGTAGGATGTTTATACACTGGACAGATAATCATAATGTGTGCTATACTTTCCGGCTGAAGCGGACAAAATGGACAGCTTGTGCTAGTTTTAGCATGCCATTTACCAGTAACTTAATTGACTGGAAGCATTCCCACCCTAAATTGGTGGTACCAATTACTATCGCAGGAAAGCATAATAAAATCCAGGTACCCTTCATAAGCATTATCATGTTTTAACTCCAGGAAATCTCTTGTTAGAGATGGACTGGTAAAGATCCTGAAACTTTTCATAGAGACCATGTTCCAGTATAGCTCCTTGAAGGTCTTTCTGGGTGAGAAGAGATTAGCTGCGGGGTTCTCCCACAGAGAATTTAAGCCCATCGCGGTAGAAATTGCCTTGGCCTCTTTCATCCATGGAATTTTACAAGAGCTATCAGCATCTTTAACCTCAAGAAAATCCTGAGCGTACTTGGAGAGCTCAGGGGTAACCCACAGTCTCCTCCAGTAGACCAAAGGTCTACAACGTGCTACGTCCTCTATGCGTTGGCAATCCAGATCATAAAAGAGGGGCAATAGTGGCATAGATGGAGGGAGGCCGGGTATTCCCGGTTAGTGCTGCTAAATTACTAAACCCCCAAAGATCAGCCGCATAGAGGACTGACACACTCATTTTAGTATTATAAATTTTAAGCACTGGGGCAGTCGGTTTTTTAGCTGAGAGGAGGTGTTCCTTTGTTAAGGGCCCAGCTAGTTGGGCATGTTTAATAGCCAACTGGTTAGTGTGAGGTTTCCAGTCTAGTTTAGAACCTAGGGTTACACCGAGGTAAGAGAAAACTTGGGTCTGCTCTAGCGTGACCTAATTTATAACCACCCTTCCTCTTACAGACTTGTGCTCATGTAACACCATGAACTTTGTCTTGTTCACATTATTAATGAAACCATGGTCCTTGCAAAACACCTAAAATCGCACAATAGCCTTCTGGAGACCTTGCTGCGTTTTGGAAATTAACAAGGTGTCATCTGCAAACATTAGCAGAGGGATCTTCCTACCATCAAGTGTAGGGGCGTCAGTAGGATGGTTCGTAAAATACTGAATCACCCTGTTAATGTACAAGGAGGAGAGTGTTGGTGCAAGCACACACCCTTGTCGAACCCCTCTGGCGATGAGAAACCTAGCAGTTACTTTCCCTTGCTGTCCCCAACGCACTTGAGCAAAATTTGCATCATGGGGTTTAATTAGAAAGGCCAATATGTCCAGTGGCATACTCTGTTCGGCAAAGACGCTCTACATCTTAGCACGCAGCACAAGGCCGCATGCTAACTTAAGGTTGACAAATATTGCTAGGAGCCTGCCTCCTCTAAGGATTACCACCCGCCGGGAAATTAAATCAAATCTAAAAACCTGATCAATAGTGCTCGTGTGTGAGGGGAACCCAGCCTGTAAAGGAGACAGAATATCCTGCTCTTCAATCCAGCCTTGGAGTATGCTCAGCATGAGCCTAGCGGTCACCCTCTGGATGCAATCAATTAAGCTTATGGGCCTGTAATTTCCAGGATCTGAACGATCCCTCTTTTTAAAAATCGGGAAGATCTCAGCACCCTTCCATGTATCAGGTATGGGGGAGCCTTTTGCGATAGCATTAGCTAGGGACTGAATATAAGTCACCCATATTTCCTTACGGTGTAGAAACAGGTCAGCTGGTACACAGTCCAACACGGGCACTCTACCCCTCGGGACAGTGTTGAGCGCTCTTTCGACCTCTATCTTGGTGAAGTATAGGGGTGTGATGTCTTGTGGGGATATTGGGGAAACCAGGACACAGCTCTAAGTCTTGTGCTGGGGAAGCGAACTGAGTCATACAATGTGATACCCACAGCTCGGGTGCTACATAATTGAATTGCTATTCGCTTGGCTTCCCCTTACCCCATTTGACCAAATTCCAAAATGAAACCATGTTCCTATGTCTGCTAGCATGAGACAACTCAATCCAGTGCTGCTCATCCCAGTCCATTTTTGCATGGACTTTCTTATATTCCACCCTTTCCTTTTTAATCTTGTCCCTATTTTTAGTTTTTATCGCCCTTGCTAATGCTTTATAAGCATCCATGCATGATTTCCCATACCATGTTTCTGCCCCGGAATTAGCCCTGTTCTTGGGATTTTGTATGTTAGTCGTGAAAAAGCCCTTGAGCTAGTTAAAAAATTCAGTATGGCTAGGAATGAATTTAGACACCATATCCAGCTGCGTAACACAGTTTTGGCGGTCTACTATAGCCTCGGAAGCCAACTCACTCAAAGCAACTAAATGGTCCTCTTTGAGAAGGCAGTTTGACCATTTTACTCTCCTTGTGTCGTTACTAAGGTGTGTGTCAATACCCACTGAGCAAGTTTGTAGAGGGTAACTTCCTAGCAGGTGAACAGACAATACAAGGGGATTGTGGTCACTTTCCACCCTTTCCATTACAACCATATCATTGATAAAGGACCAATTTTCCTTGTAAAGAAGTATGTAGTCTATACGACTACTACGCAATCCATTGTTGAATGTGGGAGCACCCTGCTTATTGGATTCCGTTCTCCAATTCACTGCCCTTAACCCCTGTTCCAGGCATAGTACTTTGAGCTGCAATGCAGCCTCTGTCCACTTCTTGATGGGAGGTAGGGACAGTTGCAGAATATCCCAAGAAAGATCTTCCTCAAGGGTAAGATCTACATCGTTACTATCGAGGGGTTCTAATGAGAGCCAATCAAGTCATGTTAGTTTACTTTTTAACCTGGCAATGTTCCATGAGACCAAAGACAATTTTTTGCAGCCAGGGCTTAGATTGCTATATTGGTAATGCCGGTTAGCTCGAGGATTGCACTGGGAACAGTTTTGCCCAGCACTGGACACACAACAGCCTTTGTGACCTCATTTATATCTTCCCAATTATTAATGCCCTTTGGTTCATCGGTTGTTATTAACAAGGGGCCCTCTTGGCTCTGGTTATTCGTTGCATTTTAATTCTCACTTAGGCCCTTGGTTGTACTTTCCACATATATTTTGGGTAAGCATGGGCGGAAGATCTGTTACGCTCGCGGATTTTGCGGATTTTCGGTAAATTCGCAATCCGTGAACGCTCGCGAATTTACCGAAAATCCGCAAATTCGCACGCAGAGGATTTTTTTTCTTGGTGATACAATTTTGCGGCGTGTGGTGTAAGTTCGCAATTGCGAACATGTAGGTGCGGCGGCCAGCAACAATCTCGCACTCGCGAAATTACAAAAATTGCAATTCTACACAAGAAATCCACTAGCAAGCAGCATAGACCTTCTGAAAATGATGATTTTTATCAGAATAACTCCTCAGGTTGACATTTGCCTGCACTTTTTTGGATTTGAGGCCTTTTGACTTTCTTTGGATCACTTTTGGATTAGAAATCAACTTTCACAAGTAAGCTTGTTTGGGGCATTACAGTTGCTGTAATGCTGTTCTGCAGAAAAACGAGTTTTGCAAAAGTGAAAGCATTCAGCAGGTGCACAAGTTCAAACTCATCATTAGTAACCATTCCCTGTAGTGCTTCCTGACTGGGGCCCCTCCAGAGTTCAGTTGCTAGTTGCAACAATTGTATGACCCTGCTCTGACCCACACAGCAGGCTCATAGAATAGCTACAAGTAGGCCCCAAAGGTCCTGGGAAAAAAATTGCACTGCAACAGAAAGCAAATTACAGATAAGGAAGCAGGTGCCAGACTGGAATTTTAAAACAGTGACACATTAATAAATCAACCCCAAATTAATTCATGTCAGTTAAAGCAGGGCAGGTGTGCTTGCTTTTCCCCCCCATAATCTACAGTGATGATGAACCAGAAGGTGGCATTGAAGTACCAGAGGGTGGCAGGGGTGAAACAGAGGGTGGCAGGGGTGAAACAGAGGGTGCTGGGAACCTGTGATGATAAACCAGACGTAGAAACAACATAATCGCGACCGTTGCGAGCCGACATGTAAGTTCGCAATTGCGAACTGGTACAAAACCCTAGCGAACTGGCAGAAAATCCTTGCGAACACAAAAAAATTCCGCAAATTCACGAGAATTCACCGATTTTGCGGATTGCGAGTTCGCAAATTCGCAAAATTCGCGAACTCCAGATTCGCAAAATTCGCCCATGCCTAGTTAGGGTCTGTTTTTGGAAACAGTTAATAATTTTCTTCCAGTGTACTAAGCACCACAAATCTATTGGCAGTCAGGGCTGCACGATTGATAAGGCCTGGTGGATTCCAGGTTGTCCTCTACCTTGCTGTCCTGGGATGTATGCCTGATTGATAAAAGTATCCCAGCGGGAGAACACTGATGACCTCTGTGCTAATCCAAAGGGGAGCTGCCCGATCCAAGATGCACCGAACCATGTTCGGAGACCCGAAACTTAAGACTACACAGTCCCCATCCAAACCTTTGTGAGAATGACCTACCCAAGAAACCCTTCTCACCATCTTAAACTCCCTAAAGAGATGGTTCGCAAGCCCTGTCTTAGTGTTCAAAAAATGGAGGGCCTTGTTCTTAAGTGAGGACCAATGCTCCTCTTCTTGAAGTTGGAGTTTTAGAACATTTGCTACTATAATGGTGTGTGGGGTCGCCTCGGGTGGAAGATGTAAGGAAACTGCTGCTGGCAGGGCGCCTCCCAAGTCATGTAGTCTCCCTAATGGGCCCTTTGGCCCTTCCCTGCCAATCGATGCATGTGATGTAGGGGGATTCGAAGGGATTGTCATGGAAGATGAGGAGTGGGCCACATTAGAACGAAGTGATCTAAATAAGGTTCTCATCTCACTAGTGGGTAAATCTTCTACTTGTATATTCCCAGAGTTGGCATGTTGATCCTTAGATATGTACTGCTCAATATTACTCAATCTTTGGTCTATTGCTTCTACTTTGGACATTACGGGGTTAATCAGGGCTAAAAGCTTTTCTTCCAGCTGTTTTATGAAATCAGATTGAACCCTCGGGGGATCAGAATGGCCGTTCGCCGAGACAGGTGGATTAGCTCTGACCTCAGCCCGCTTAATGTTGTCAAAATCGGTGGGTAAAGCTGTGGACCCTCTCATCCCATGACCTGTATTCCTACTCTTTGCCTGCTTTGAGGCCTGATGACTAGCTTTGGGAGCACTACGCGCTTTCCTTTTCTTAGACTGGTCATTACTTTTAGGGGCTTGTTGCCTTTGCTGCCTAGTACGGATATTCGGCGGAGAGGGTGGGGTAGAGCAAGACAAATTGACCACTTGGGAAGGATGGAGAGTGCCATGCTCAGGACTATCTGTGATCCTAAGAGAAGTTTGGGGGCTCATGGCCACAGTGACAGAAGACTCTGGCACTGGAACTTGCTTTGTGAATGGATTTGATGGAGCTAAAGAAAGCCTCCATTCTGTGAGCTCAATCTTGTGTATTAACACAAATTTAGCCCGCAAAAGAAAGGCATCTAGAGTCCCCACCACTCCTGCCCCTGCCCCCCCCCTTGTGTGTAGTTTTACTCATGACCTCAGGTGTAAACTTGATCAAAATACAATATAGGTAATTAACTTTAATAACAACTTATTCCTTCAACAAGTCTCTCCTTACAGCATGGAAGAAAACCCCCTTATGTCCAGAGTCAAATTTAATTGCACAGGCTTACTTAAATTCCAGTGAAGATGTTGGAGGGGTGGCCCAGCCCAGCCTCTTACAGCCGCTGACGGATGCGGATGGGCCCGCGCTGCAGGAGTCTCAAAGCGATTTTAAGCGCCTCCAGGCGCTTAAGAGTGACGCCGATAGAGTGCACCTGCCAGAAATGCCGGGAGCTGTAGTTCACAACCGCCCACGTCCGCACCAGTGGGACAGTCTCCCCAGCAGAAGTGGTATGGTAGCGTAAGAATCCTCAGGAGACAATACCCGGTAAGTGGAGTCCCGGGAAACAAAAGGCCAGCAGTGAAAACAAGAACCCGCGCTGCGGGAGTTTCAAAGCGATTTTAAGCACCTCCTCGCGCTTAAGAGTGACGCCGAAAGAGTGCCTCTGCCAGAAATGCTGGGAGCTGTAGTTCACGACCGCCCGCGTCCGCACCAGCAGAAGTGGGAATAGTAATTTTTACCCCTACACTATCCAACACTTACCCTACAGTTGCACCACCTGGAGTTAGAATAGTAATTTTTACCCCTACACTATCCAACACTTACCCTACTGTTTCACCCCCCTAGAGTTAGAATAGTAATTTTTATCCCTACACTATCCAATACTTACCATACATGCAATGTAATGGTATGCGTTGTAATGGTATGCGTTGTAAAGGTTGTATGCGTTGTAATGAATGCGTTGTAAAGGTAGTTTTTAAAAATTAATTGTAATAGCATGCGTTGTAATGGAATGTGTTGTAATGGATGTTGCGTTGTAAAAAATGCGTTGTAATGGTATGCGTTGTAAAAGTATGCGTTGTAACGTCATACATCCCATATATAGTATAAATGGACTGCAAGCAATTACAATGGTCTGTAATGCAATTGAGGAGCTTTAGAGAAGTGATAATTAGGGGTGTGCAAAATTTCCATAGCCTTGTTATGCAAAGTTTCTGGAAAATTACACAAAATGATGCATAATTATGTGAAATTCAAATCTATAATTTACAGCTATATTTTAAAGAAAAATGCATCCTCATCTCAAATGTGAGGACTCATTTTGCGATAAAAAACACAGTGAAAGAAACACAAGTCCCATGAACAATAGCTCCTTGCGTTTGGGTGGTTTGTGTTATTCCTCAGCCCTTATGGTAAAATTAGCCCACAATTATGTGGTATGTGGCATAATGCATAAGTTGGGAATTTTCTGTCGGATGAATAATGTGAAATTCTCAAATTTATGCCTGTTACCTCGTTGTAATTTAAATGTCATCTAGTCCTACTGCTAGTAAACCACATGGGTGGATGGTGACATGTTAGCAAATATAACTTGCACACTTAAGTGATTTCATTGGACCACAATCAAAATTACTCATTATGTATTTGTTGCTTCGCATGGTTTAGTTTGGTTTGCTGGCATGATAAAAATATGTATTGGTCAAACATGAAAAGGTTTTTTGAAAACAGTAAGTTTAACTACACTATATATTACTTTCTCTGCAGTACAAAGAATAGAATAAAAACAAAGTTCACTTAGGACAGCCAGTAGCTGGTGCTTATGTGAAGCATTGTCTTCTGATGTCATAGTGAACAGCCATTAGCTGGTGCTTACTTGAAGCATTGTCTTCGGATTTTATAGGGCCTTGTTACGAGTCTGGCGGGCCGTAGATCACCAGAATTGCAGGGGTACGGTGTTGGCGGCCCAGCCATCTCTGCACCGGCAGTCCGACCAACGTATTATAAGTTTGGTGGTCAGACGGCCATTTGACCACCGCACCTGCCAGGGAACCGCTTTTTTTTCCTGGTGGTGGTCAGGGGCTCAGAATATGCTGGTGGTGCTGCTGCAGCACTTCCATGCAAATTTTAAGTTTTCCGACCACCAGGCTTAAATTGTGGTGAGCACCACCATGTAAAAGCTGGCAGTGGCAAAAAGAAGGGGCCCCACAGGGTTCCCCCTTGCCCCATACAAGTAGGGATATGTAGGGGGCACCTATTGTGCCTCCTGTGTGCAAGCACCCCCCCCCCCCCTGTTCCAACATGGCATAGTCTTTGCAGTCCATGCAACACTGGAACGTGCTATGGTGGTCCCACGGTGGGGGAGTATTAAAGGCTCATTGAGCCATTTTACTGCACCGCAGTGGGACTGCCACGCTGCATGCCTGTCAGACAACAATTTGTATCGTAATCGGGCAGGCATGCAGCGTTCGGGTTGGGCAGTGTGGAAGCATGGCGGTAATGAAACGACCCACTTGTGCACCGCCAGACTCATAATGAGGCCCATATGGATTTCAGCTGTTCCTGCATATTTCAGGTGACATTTGTACCTGTGTTGCACTTCAGGTTTATCTTTTGTTTACTTTTCACAAGAATTCTTAGTGAACACAATAAGACGAAGATGCAATGCTATGTCCAGTGCATTGGTATAGCGCCTTCCCATCATCTCTTTCAAGATCTGGGTGCACTCTTGACCTCTGAGGTTATTATTGAAGTCCACTGTACAATGAATTGTGTTTTTTTTAGTATTCAAAGACTTTGTGATGCCAAAACAAAGAACTAGGAAAAATGAAATCACACGAGGAACTAATTTCCTATGCTTCCGATTGTTTGAAATTGGTAATTTATGGGAATCTATAAAATATAGAAACTACTTTCTGTGTGTGGCATCATTTCCATGTGTTATGGGTTTTGAAGCAACAACGTTTTGTGAATTTACAATGACTGTTAGAAATGGGTTTTCTGGTTGGCTAGGGAATGCACCTACGTCGGACAGAACCCACCACCCTAGTCAGGGTAAAGGAGTTACACACCCAAGACAACCCCTGCTCACCCCCTTTGTAGCTTGGCAGAGCAGTCAGGCTTATCCCAATGGCAACATGTAAAGTGTTTGCGCAACACACACACACCAGTGACACACTAGTCACACCACAAAAGAGACTCCACACATGGTTATATAAAAGTATCCTTTATATTATACATGAAACACATTAGACCCCAAATCACATAAATCACTCTGCCTAGGCAATTGTCATAACATAATATAGCTCATAAATCACTTTGCCAACTAGGCATTTGTCACAGCATTACATTTGCTGCAATTAAGCTAATACTTATCTGTTGCACCAATCAGGATTTTAAATTGCACATCTTATAAAATCACGTTCACTTATACAAGCTCTGCAAAACCTGGAGAGAGCACCAAGTCATACCCACGCCAGGAGCTGCCTCTGCACTCCTAATATAAAGAACACAGGGGCATATTATCAAGGACAGGCGATACATTATCGCCGCATTTATCGGCAGGAAACTGCTGATAAAGCGGCGATAATGGCCTTGATAATATGCTCTATGAATTCCAATCGAAGCCCATGTAAGATGTGAACACATCTAACATGGGCTTCGATTGGAATTCATAGAGCATATTATCAAGGCCATTATCGCCGCTTTATCGGCCGTTTCCAGCCGATAAAAGCGGCGATACTGTATCACCTGTCCTTGATAATATGCCCCACAGTAGTTACAGAGATCTTCTCTTGATGTGGCCAGCTCTGGATTGGGGGCCCCATAATGGACTCGTCACGCAATAGCTGCAAACACTTGGAATTGTTGACCCCCAGCAGCCACGGCCGGCAGTAGGAGTACCTGCAGGGCGGTGACATGGGGAGGGGCAGGGTGGAGGTAGTAATGTATGGATTACAGAGTTTTACAGGTAAGTAAACATTTAAATAAATAAAACAAATTTTGTTGGGTGCATTGCATCACATTTAGGGATGCAGTGCACTCAACGAAATTCCCACATCACCGCCCTGCTGGTACTCCCACTGCCGGCCACAGCTGCCCCCCACGTATGTGTGTATACGGGGAGGGAGGGCAACAAAGTAAGCTGCCTGCGAACGTGCAGCTCCGCTGCTACACTTGCTGGTGTGTTGTCGAGCTGACCGGTCAACCCACTGTTGCAGCCGATGCAGGCACTTTCCGGTTGGTGGGCATGGTGTCCAGGAGACCAGCGTAGGCCGGGGGCTGAAAGATGGCCCGGTCATCACTTGGTGCAAAGTGGAGTACCGGCCCTGTAGAGCAGGGCCGGGAACACACCTCCCACACCACTGGAAATAGGGCGTGGCTGCCCTCAGTGTGCTCCTTTCTCTCGTCTTCCCCAGAGGCTGAGCCCGCCCCTTGGAGGCATCAGTGTTGCCTACCAATGATGGAGCTCGGCCCGGAACTCTCTCCTTCTTTGGCTCCATCGGCATCCTCTGCTCACGGCCGCCAGTTTTGCGTTGTCTCGAGGGAAGCCAAAAAGCACTCACGATCTCTGTTACATGGCCCTTAGCTGTGGAAGCGAAGGACGGGTGGCACAGCTTCCCTCCCTCGGCCCCGCCAACCAGGGACACACCTAGAGCCTCTGCAGCTTCTCGTTCACACTGCGAGGAAAATACACGGAAATGGAAGCACTCACCACAATCTTTTTGCAGGCTCACTCTTGACCTCAGTAACCTGAGGCCTCTCCTGACCTTGATACATAAACTTTCAACAATAAAGCCTCTGGCTATCCATTGGGTAAATTGAAGTTTCCCTCAGGAAAGCACATGGAAGCTCCTCCAGTAGTAAAGCAAAGGGGGAAGTTTCCGCATACAAAGCCCCCAGTAATTCTTCAGCAATAGAAGAGCACAATGGAAACTTTGATGTCCCTGAGTTTCCCAAAACAGGAGGCAAACACACACAATCCCTAGGAGACTCTCTACAAGCAGGATACCACAGCAGGGCAAAAAGAGTAAGTCCTTTTCCTCCACCACAGACAGAAGCAGTAACTTGGGCCATCCCACCCCTCACACAGAAAAGGCAGTGCTCATCACACAGTCCTTCCACTCTTCATCTTGGCAGGGTCCTCTTGTCCCTTGAAGTAATCTAAAGTCCTGGGGTTTTAGGTATAATATTTATACCCCATGTTGTTTTTGTTCTCTTTGGTGTAAGGGACTCTGAACCCAGTCC
This sequence comes from Lissotriton vulgaris, assembly GCF_964263255.1. Classification (NCBI taxonomy): domain Eukaryota; kingdom Metazoa; phylum Chordata; class Amphibia; order Caudata; family Salamandridae; genus Lissotriton; species Lissotriton vulgaris. Next base: position 151,503,596 of record NC_141693.1, read on the forward strand.
AAACCAGTCTTGCCCTCCCTGGTGCAGCATGACCATATGAGGTGGAAACAGCATTGTGAAAATTAGATACAGCCTATTCAGGTTCAAGGGAAACTCCTCTTACAACTATAAATGCAGGCCAGGTCTATTCGGGAAAGCTATGAATCACCCAGGCAATGCAGGACACACCTCAACCCCCTCAGTGACTGTCTAGATTGAATGCACATTTCCAACTCCTGTCACTACAACACCAGATGCTGAACACACAAGTCAGTGGCACACAGGATGGTAAAGTAAGAAAATGCCAACTTTCTAAAAGTGCCATTTCCAAACACAGAATTTCAAAACCACCTTTTCCAAAAGGTGTGTTAATAAATTCTGTGTTCAGAGAGCCTAAACTCTATTTCTCCATCTGGTCCCTATGAATAGTTATACTTGTCAGATGTTACAAAGCAACTTCCAGGTTAGTCTATGGGACAGATAGACTTTCAAGAGTGAAAAATGAAATACACAGTATTTCACAATCAGGACATGGCGCACATACCAGTACATGTCTTACCTTTCGCATACAGTGCACCCTTCCCATGGGGGTACATTGGGCCTACCATAGTATTGCCTTACATGTAACAAAAGGGAAGGTTTGGACCTGGCATGTGGAAGCACTTGTCAGGGCAACATGGCAGTTTACAACTGCACATGCAGGTCTGAGATACATTTACAGGCTGCCTGTGTGGGTGGCATAATCAGTGCTGCAGGACAACTAGCAGCTTTGATTTACAGGCCCTGGACTCACACACAGTGCACTGTACTGAGGACTTACCAGTAAATCAAATATGGAAATCATGGATAACCAATCATAATCATTTTTTACACAGAGAGCATATGCACATTAGCACTGATCACCAGTGGTAAAGTGCCCAGAGTCCTAAAGCTAAGAAAAACAGGGTCGGAAAAATAGGAGGCAAAAGGCAAAAGGTTTGGGGATAAACTTGCCAAAAGGGCCAGGTCCTACAATGACCTAAAAAGCATTTTTTATTATTTCCAGGTCAATCTATTCACAAAGGCGGAGCTGCATGTGATGCATCAGGTGCAGTGGCACTGGGGTCCAGGGCAGTGGGGTGCCCCTTGAATCCTGATTAAGGATGTTTTGACTCCCCCTATAGGAGCGTTCCATGTTGTCATTAGGGCCCATGGCACACTTGACTAGCCCCCTTTCGTTCCACAGACCTCCTACCTCCAGCAGCCCTCAAGTTGCTGGGTGTCAGGCACTTGGCCCGACCTCATTCCAAAGCTGTCCTTGTCTGAGCAGAGCATCTATTTATAAACGGGGCAGACATTTTAAAGAAGAAAATCAAAAGCGACAGCAACATTTCACTCGGCAAATGCCTTGGGGAGCTGAGACGGAGTAATCCGGGCCCCGTCTTTTGTTGTGCCTCATTCCGCAAACTGTATCCCTCGCCTGCCCCTTCCCATTTAATAGAAATGTAGCTGTCAGGGGGACGTGCGTCGCATTCCTGCCCTGGTGCCGTGCCAAAAAATGACAGGAGGCCCATTCCGCAGCCACATAAATGTAAAGTGCTGTTTGCTGCTATTTAAATAACTGAAATTGTTCCAGGAAATAGAACGGCATAAAATAAATTAAATGCCAAATGGAGGAACGACCGTCTGCAATAATATTTTTAGGATCTGCTGAGGGGCATGAGAAGGCGTGCACGAAAATATTGCCTCTAAATGAGGTTTTTAATTATGTTTTCAGTAAATCTGTTATTCGCGTCTATTTATTTTGCGCGCGCAGTGTGTTTGGAAGGCAATTTCATGCCCTGCGATTGCAGTGGGGGAGGCGAGGCCTGTTTGTTATGATTGAGTTATTTATGTCACCGTTTGCAGTGCCAACTGAGTTTGCTTCCAGGCACTGGCTAGTTAACTGGAGAGTGATTCTATGGCATTAGCAGTCAAGGTCAAATGGAGTGTTTTAAAGCTATCTCCGGTGTGGAGATGCGTGACCTTCAAACGACCTTCATAAATTACAAATCCGTCAAAAAATTATGGAAATCTCAGGAGTGTCCTTTTTATTCAGCCCAAACATGAAATTCAACATTTTTTTCGGAAGAGACATGAATAATTCTCACGTAGATAAGTGCACCCGAAGATTTCCAGTCTCCCCTCAACCTCGATCAATCGTTCAATCAGGGTTTTGTAAAGCGCACAACCCACCCCTGAGGGTTTCAAGGCACTAGAGGTGGGTGTGGCCAGCTCCGTTGGGGGTCATTCGAAGAGTCAGGTCTTTAGGCTCTTATTGAATTGGTGCAGTGTCGGGCTCCTCCTGACAGGGAGCAGCCCAGTTTGAACTCTCGTTTTTGTTGATCTAATGCTTTCTTTTTCTGAAATGTATATTTCAGGCTGCTCCATATAGCAATATCTTTTTCAAGAAATCTTTTGGTCAGTCTTCAGGTGTTTCTTATCACCAAAAGGAAATATTCTTGCTGACTGAACATACTTCTGTACTTGAGAAGATCTACCTGTGTTCGCTCTCTACAGCTTAGCAGAAGTGCCTCAAAGAGAAGTTTATAGGTCCTCAGAAGGCCTGGGTGAAATTTGAATTGTGCCAGGGTAATCAGAGTCATTTCATAAATCAAGCATTACTCTTGTGAAGCAAGATTGCGGAAATGACTCACTTACGCCAGCTTGAGTAATTAGGAGACATTTGGGACAAAAATCCTACAGCAGGAGCACAGGAACAGCGAAATAAGAGGGAGCGAGCGGCTGCAGGCAACTGCTGTTCATGTCCTGTAGAATGCAGTTCTATTTTCATAGCCCAAAATGCACCCTCGGGCTCATTTTGGATAAAAAGGTCATTTGAGACCTTTACATATGGCTCTGGGATTCCCATCTATCTATTGAATATGGGTAAGCAGATTTGTTAACTGTCTAGTCGAGCAGCGGTGCTAGGCTCCAGAGTTCTTCAGAGACTGGGTGGAAGTGGAATGCGTCGGAGGCGGCCATGTCGACTTTAAAAGGCCATCGCGAAGGTGGCAGTGCCTGCTTCCAGGAGCTAGTAACAAGGTTTGCCAGCAGTGGGCACCTCGTCTCCCTTTCCAAGCCCAAACCATCCTGACATCTGTTACAATAATGAGAGGGTTGACAGTGGTTGGATTATTGTACAATCGAACCTTGTCAATAAGGAATGAAAAGTTATATGTGCTCCAAAGTGTGCTCAACCATAATCTCCCTCCATCACAGGAAGTTATTTATTCTTAAGTTGTGGGCAGCTATACAATAAGACCCACCCATATGAGAATAAATCACTTAAATAGAGAGTGAAAGCACTACTACCATTCTAAGAATGTAAAACTGAAACAACACGCGTAGAACACTGTTGAACTTTAGGTGATGACGTGGTCTTAATATAAAGTAGATTACAACATTTTCAGAGAATTAGTTTTCATTAAAGTTCACTTCTTCCCTGAAATCCTGGGATAAATAAAAATGGTCCATGAGCCCAGTTAATATGACATTATTCAATAACATTGTGTTAGAGTGGTATAGGGTTTAGGAAAGGTTTGCGATTCTTCTTTTGGAAATAAGTTGTTAAAGTCCTTGAGGTTGAGCTTTGGAACATTATCCGACCACGTAGGTGAGCAGAGGGAAGAGCAGATGACACAGGTTTTGTTCCACAAGATTTATAAATCCAAAATGGATAACATGAGACAAATATAGTAATCACTGCAGGGGGAGAAAGGTACTTGTTGCTATAGTTTGATAACTGCACATTTTAAAATTGATGTTGACATCACAATTGGTGCTGCAGAAACAGGGAGTAGTATTGACAAATAGCAGCCAGCATTAGTCTCACCAGGGGCGGCTCTAGGTTCATGGTGGCCCTGGGCAGGAAGCGTAGGTAGGGGGCCCCGGAAGAGGGGGTCTGGGCGGGGCGGAGCATGGAGGCCAGTGAAGAGGGGGGTCAGGTTGTTTGGAAGAGGAATAGAGCCAGAGGCCACCACATCCCTGCCAGAGGCCACCACACAAATATGTATCCATCCTCAGAGGATTATTATATTAAGGATATATATTGATGTGGTGGCCTCTGGGGTTTGGTGGCCCTGTGCAGGTGCACAGCTTGCACATGCCTAAGGCCAGCCCTGGTCTCACCGTCTGTTCTCCATGTAGGAATCATAGAACCTACATTGTAGGAATAATAGAAACTCGGTGAGATTGTGTTCTAGGAGGGCTGAGTTTCAATGTTTAATTCTTGGGTTGTTAGGAGTGCCATCCTGGCATCTGAACTGCACTCTAGTTACTATGCAGCTTTTTCACTAGAAAAGATCATTGGCACCGTCTAAGCTCGAATTTATCATTGCAGCCGATATAAATGCTCAATAGCTGAAGAAGGTAGAGGTAGATTATTTTTTATAGAGTTCAGCTTATTAAAAGTTGGTAAATATTGCACAATCTGCAATACATGTTACAGGAACAAATATCTGAAAATGTATAGATTTATTGTAATTGTGATTGCTTTTATACAGCGCTTACTACCCCTGATAAGACATCAAAGCGCTTTTCAGCAAGTAGCACGCTACTCTGGAACCCAAAAAGATTTAATGGTGAATTAAAATAGGGAGATATGAAATTAATTTGAGCGGTGGATATGTGATTCTGTTATTTGGATTGAAAAAGGATAGTGAAGGGATAGAAGACAGAAGGGTTTGCATTTATTTAGTGCTTGCTACCTTTGATGAGGCACTGAAGCGCCTTTTGGCAAGCAGCAGACTACTCCGGGATCCAAACAGGATTAGAGGTGAAGTAATGTGGGGAAATATTACATAAATTTAGCGGTGGGCATGCAAGTCTGTTAGTTGGATTGAAAAGGATAGTGGAGGGATAGAAGATGGAAAGGTCTAGAGAGTGTTTATTTTCAGATCATAGCAGTGGGAGGAGGTTGGGATGAGTAAAGTAGAGGTGGAGGGGAAGAGTCAGAGGGAATGGTTTAGACATGCTTGTTTGGGAGCTCTGAATAGTGAAAGAGATTTGAGATGATGCGCACTTTCATAGAATAAGATCAACAATTTACCTTTATAACTGATAATTTTGCACAATAAGGCCATCCTAATATGAACCACCCATCGCAACATATCAGTTGACCACATTATACACAGTGGGGGATATTCACAAGGAAACTGCAGAGAGAGGCGTTAGCCTTCTTGGCTTAACTCCTCTCTCTGCCACTATGGAAAAGCAAGGCTGCACCATATTCACAAGAACATGGTTCAGCCTTGCTTTTCCCCCAGCAGTGGCGCTAAGTTTCACAACCTAGCGCCAATGCAGGCACCCTTGCACTGGAGTGCAAGGGTGTCTGCAAGCAGGGAGGTTTGTCCCTTCATGCACATAAACAAACCTAATATGCCAGTTTGTAACTTACATGTGTGCTGCTGCATCCAGCATACATGTAAGTTACAAAACTAAAAGTGACGTTGTTGTGGCACTAGGGGCTTGTGAATATGCCCCAGTATGTAGTCGTCCAGCAGTAGACATCTCTATTAAAACATGCTGCATCCCCACCGCCTATTTTCTTCACTCCTTTAGCAGTTTGGAGTAGTCAAGGAAACAACTCACTTCATTGCTCTTGCACTGAAAATCCTTAAAAACAGAAAGACATTTTCTGTACCATGTCCCCATCAGAGATATCCACCCCCAGTGGTTAAAATCCATACTAAGCAACGCTCAGTGCATGGTGTAATACTAGACTATATCTTCTGAAAGTTCAATACAGCAAAATAGGTGTAAAGTTAATAGCGCTGCAAATTTTATTTAGCAAAATAAAACTCAGATTAAGCTTGCGTACGACTTGATGAGCTTGAATAGTAGCATATAATATCTGGAATTGATTGGGTTCATTTTCAAATACAAATGTTACAACTAGTTAAAAATGTTAGTGCAGTGTTTACTATATTGCTGCATAAACACTGCTCTACTTTTTTTTGAGTGTGTGATTAGAGGCTTGCTGGTGAGCATGGATGAGATTTACATTTAATATATTTTAATGTATTAATACCACCCCATCTCTCTTCTCCCCTTCTCCACCAAAGTCCTCAAGAAGGCCATCAACCAACAACTCACCCAACACCTGGAGAGCACCAACCTGCTGGATACCTCACAATCCAGCTTCTGCACCAATCACATCACCATGACCGCCCTGATCACTGCCATTGACTACATCAGGCCCCTCCTTGATTAGGGAAAAGACCGTGATTCTGATCCTCCTCGAGCTCTTAGCAGCATTCAATATAATTTCCTATCACACCCTCATCAAGAGACTCCTCCACATCGGGATCCAAGGAGATGCCCTCAAATGGATCACATCCCTCCTCACAGGAAAGACCCAGAGAGTCCACCCACCATCCTTCACTCTGGAATCCAAGAGCATAATCTACAGCATCCCTCAAGGCTCACTCTTCATCCTTAACTAGTTCAACATCTTTATGACTCCCCTGGCCAACATCATCCACTTACGGCCTCAACATTGTATCCTATGCAGACAACACCCAGCTCATCCTCTCGCTAAGACCCCTCCATCGTAAGGATCAACTTCCAGAGCTTCATGACAAGGGCCACAGACTGGATGAAGACTAACTGCCTGAAGCTCAAAATGGACAAGACAGAAGTGTTGATTTGTGGGAACAACACCTCCTTGTGGAATGACACCTGGTGGCCCTCTGAACTGGGACACTCACCCACACCAACAGACCACGCCAGCAACCTTGGCAGCAAATTAACCATGAAACATCAGATAAATGTAGTCAACTCTGTCTGCTTCCACATACTTCACATGCTGCAAAAGATCTTTAGATGGTTCTCCACCAACAAACCCTACTTACCAGCTGACTGTACAATGGCAACACAGGACTCACCACCCAACTCCTAAAGAGACTCCAGATGATTCAGAATGTAGCGACCAGACTCATACTTAACCTCCCCAAATAAACTCAAATCAAACCACTCCTCGGGAACCTCCACTGGCTCTCCATCAAGAAGAGATGCCAATTCAAGATGCTGACACAGCTTACAAGTCCTCCATGTCAAAGGACCAACACACACCAACCGCCACCTGAACTTCTACCAACCCTCCAGACACCTGTGCTCCATCTCACTTGCCCTCGCTCACACTCAGAGCAAGGTCGCATATATTATGTCAAATGATGTAAGAATTGAAAGTGGGCAAACCTAAGAGGAATATTTGAGGGGATCCACTCATAAATTTGCTAGCACAAAAGTGTTGTCTGAGGTGGGACAATGACTATGCAAATGTTTAATTGTGCAAATGTTCTTAATGAGAAACTGGAAATACTAGTCTACAGTTATGGGCGGAGTTTCCTAATTTTTTGGAAAAAGGCAATTTATTTAGAAGTTTCCTAGTTCCTGCCCCCATACCACTGGTCGCACCCGGTGTCCTAGGGGGGAGGGTTCAGCCAAAAATGATGAATGTAGAGGTGGATAATTACCTAGGTGAATATCAGTACTTACTTTCATGTTCTACATTTAATACCTGTCACAGTTTATAGCTGTAGATGCGGGAAGGAAGCTTCCGGTTAGGCAAAAGGGAAGAGGATTGAGCTAATCAAATTGATTTAGCCTGTTTCATCCATTCTTCATATTCTTAAAAGTTAATTAATCAAACATTTACATTGAACTAATCAAATTGCATTTGCCTCTTTCATACATAATTCATATCCTCAAAAGTTATTTAAGCAAACTTTTACAACGTAATCCGAACAGATGTTTCTCTTCTTTACCACGATAATATGATTAGTCTGTATTGTCAATACTCTTCAAATAGGCGTCATTGCTGAGTGTATACTTTTTGTCGCTCTTCTTGACGTGTGTGAAGCTTTGTGCTTGTTGGCAAAGAAGTAAAGCTGATAATCAGTTTTTGCAATTGGCGTCGGTAAAAGTCAGCATGCTCATTGACTTTTAATGCATCTTTTTAGACTATCACAAGTTTGTATTCAATGACAGAGATCTTCATGGTAAGTTTGTGGTTGAAACAGACTGCGGACATGCACTTCTCCCCTAAACAAGAGCTACCGGGTAGTACTTATGAGCCAGGCCTTACGAGAGCCCATCTGCTCTACAGGCCAACATATTTTATGATTCATTGAATGTCAGCCGGGCCAGCCTTTTAGGTATAGTGTGTTCTGCTGGTTTGTAAGATGGTCAAGGTGGTAAAAAAGCAAAAGGATAAGGCCTTCAACAACATCATCTTATCCTGTGGCTGCAGATACAACTGTGGTAACACTTTCTGAGCTATTCAGACTGTCCAGCACATTTTTCTGATGTAGTATGATGCTTTGGCAGCAAATCACTGCACAATTGCATCATGGTTAGCTTCTCGCTGTTTTAGTTTGTGGGACTGGTCTGTGCCTCACCAGTGATAGTACCAGATACGCTCTTCTAAGCATGCACTAGTAGTGGGACAAAGGAGATTATTTGGGAGCCAGTCAGCTTAATTATAGACACTGCTCCATTTTGTGCTCCAATTATTATTATTATTATTATTATTATTATTAAATGAAATTTGTAGAGTGCACTGACACCATGGGTTTCCTGGCGCTATAGAACAGAGGTAATACACAGGCTGGGGGTTTGCAGGGTTTCCAATGTGAACTGGTGCTCAGGTCAGTACAGCTCGTACATTTATGTTGCTATGTTTCTCTGCAAAATCCTTCGCTGGCATTCCTGGCATTCGTTGCTTTTGAGTTTGCAAGCATTAGGCTGCATTTTTTTTTAGCAAATAGTTAATTTACTATGCCTTGGCCAAACTCTATAAAATGTATCCAGTGGTTGATCCTCAATGTTTTAGGTGTCAACATGCAAATGACGATTGGCTACATGTGGTATTTATGTGCACCCATTTAATTAATTTTTGGGCAAGCTTTATTTTTTTTAATTAAAAGAAGGCTGGCAGTTGATCTTCCTCCCGCTGCCTCTGCTGCCCTCTTAGGGAGAGAAGAGGTTCGAGATGAATTTACTTTGGCTCAATGTCAATTTATTTTCATTGCCCCTTTGGTCACAAGTTCATTAATTCTTGCTAATTGGAATCAGTAACCATGCTGACAATTTCCCAATGGTTAAAAAAAATGCAAATAATTTTTAGGCGGGAAACTATATATGGAAAAAAGGGTGGGCTCAGTAGTCAAATTGAATAAAATATGGAAGAAGTGGAAGTGATTAACTTAGTGGAAGGTCAGGACATCTGACAAGGTAGATTTAGATAAAAAGGAATGCCAGCATTTTACTATTTATGACTAATTCTGTAAGGATTTATCATATTTATGTATCAGTTAACTGTATGAATTTCGATCTCTATATGCACTTTATGTAAATACCTGAAGAGAAAATTGAGGAGCATATTATCAAGGGGGTGTATCTCCGCTTTTTTGGCTTTAAAAGCCAAGAAAGCGGAGATAAAATCATCTCCCTATTAACTAGCTGTCGCTAACACCAGTTAGCGACAGCCAGTAGGTGATAGCGACCATCTTGGGCCCCACTTTGCATGTCAGAGAAATGTATCACTAATGACATGCAAAGTGGGCGTGCCAAGATGTTAGCGACTGGAAACCGTCGCTAGCATCGCTATCTCCTATTACCAACTTTTGGAGATATTCGCGCTAAGTGCGAATATCTCCAAAAGCTAACACCTGCCCTGAGCAGTTCTTAGCCATGTTATCCAATGGGAGGTGGATAACATGGCTAAGAGCATTAGCTCGGTAATGCCTGAATATTGCGGACTTTTCAGCGATATTCATGCATTGCGGCCGATTTTTATCGCATTTGCGATAAACCTTGGTGATACCAAGGTTTATCTGCGATAAAAATCGCCGCAGGTCGGCGATACATTTTTGTCTCTAACCAAGCAATAGCGATAATTATCGCTATTGCTTGGTAAAATGCCCCTGACATCTTTTATTTGCTTTTTAAGTAAGAAAAACAGCATTAGGCTGCCAAGATGCCACATTTTAAAATAAAACATTTCCCTTCAGAATTCGCACTTTGAAGGACACCGATGGACATAGGTGTTGAAGCAGGACCACTTATTTCACAGAGAAGACAGACTGGCATTAACTTCTTGTGCTGACTCTTGGCACCTACAGCTGGGCATGAAGGTGGAAGCTTCAGTGCTGGGTGCATGGGGCTTGTGCCCTCTACAAAGACACGACTTCTCCGCGTCTTTGAAGTTTCAGCTTTTCTGTTTTATCTTCTAGTACTTCTGTAATAATCCATGCCTTGTAACGAGAGACATCCTCCTTCTGATAAGGCACAGAATGAGACACTGCAGCTCAGTGTCCTTGATCCAGAAAGGGAGCACAGAAGTACTCTGTGGAGACCACATTTTCCTTGTGGATACTCATATTTTACCCCAAGTAAAAGAGTATTCTGATTATGTGTACATTAGTTTTCCAGCATCTTTATCTGGCCCTTCAGCAAACGATTCAAATGGATAACGTGATTTATGGTAGCTCTGACTGTGTAGCATACTAAAAAAATTGAGAATCTGGGTGATGTGCTCTGTTGTGGAATTGTCATTAACATTGAAAACAAATCAACTTTCTCAAGCATCACAACACTGAATAAATTCGCAGTGTTCGAAAAGATGTTCATACAAAGTATGAGGTTTCATAGGTTTGAGGTCTCTTGCCTCATGCCTGAGAGGGCCATTAGCAATTAACATTCTATCTTCAGTACAGGTAAGTGAACACTTAATCTAGCAAGCAAAATGTTGTGCCACGTTTGAAAACGTGACAATTGGTGAATAGTAAAATAATTTGTAAACTTTGCAAAGCCTTGCCTGTGACAGTTCTTGCAAAAAACCTTTCGGTTTGGTTAGTTTTTTTTTACAGCGAATTCTCCCACTAAATGTGTTTTGCTCTAATTTTATTCCACAAAACTTGGGGGCATATTAACAAGCGTGACAAAATCTATCGCCGGCTATCGCTGGTGATAATCTCCATGTTACATTGTATTAATAACGCTTAACACCATGGAGATAAAAATCCCAGCGATAGCGGGCATTATCGCCGTTTTCAATGGAATATCGCTGGTTTTCCAGCGATATTCCATTGAAAATGGTTATAACCTTGTTAATAGGGCAGGGTAATCTTAGCCATGTAATCCACCTCCCATTGGATTACATAGCTAAATCAGGTCACAAGCAGGCGTTAGGAAAGTAGCGTTAACTGTGGTTAGCGCTACTTTTCCTAACGCTCTGCTTTTTAGCGTGCAGCTTGATAATAGGAGAAATGTCACCTTGCGACACTTCTCCTATTATATTGCCCTGGAACGCCCACTTTGCATCTCATTAGAGATTCACAGCTGGGCGTTGTTGAAAGGCTTGCTAAATCAGCAATACACGCGATAGCATGTCTTTGCTGATTAGGCGATGAAAACAAAAACAAAAACGGCCGCAAAAGTGGCGATAATTTCATATCGCTGCCTTGGTAATATGCCCCTTAATTTTTCAGAATTGTTTGCATGCAATTTAAATTTTGTATCATTGGCAAAAGTTGCCAACCTCATAAAGGTATATAAAAATGTCGCAAAGCTTGTAAAAGACTAATGCCAATACTCTATCCTTCTTAATCATGTACTATTTCTGCACTTTAAAGGAAAAGCTGCAATTTAACACAAATGATGTAACCGAATGTATTTATCATGTTAAAATATCATGTCAAGTTCTTTCAGATTTCTGCGGCCATTATGCACAATGAGCTTCACACCATGTGCAAAACATAGCAAATAAAGACATTTCATATAAGTCACAAACAACATTCCTCCCCAACAAATATGAACACTTCAACCCTTACATTAATACCACTCGCAAAACACAGCCCTGGATTCCATTGTCACGCTAGCTGCTGCATGGTTTTTCTCCAGTTCCTTGCATGTCATGGCTGCCCTGGTGCAAACCTCATAGAAGGTGGCTGAGTGCCAAGTGATGCTCGAGCAGTCTTCAGTTTCCCACTGTTACACAGGCCCATTGTTAGGTGATTGGTTGGAACAGCCTTCTCCACCAGTGCACGTGACGTGCTCCCGAGGCTGTGGTTGTGCTGTGCTTTGCTACCTACCACACTGCCTGGGAAATATGTTCAGCTTAGAATCATTCCTTTTGAGCAGATGGTCAATTTGCATATCTTAAACTAAACAAGAGGGAGGATCAAGAACCTCCATTTTAGCCAGTTTCCAAATTCACTGAGCCTGAGGGAAAAACAGCACAGTTAGCATCTTTGTGGCAGTAGAAGTTCAACATGCAGACATGTCACGGGAATGGCTGCCAGCCCTTACACCCGGAAGTTATTGGCCAACTTGCATCTTATCAACAACAAGAGGCACTGTGAATTGTGTAGATGTTATGATATTGTGCACATTTGCCATCCAAGTTACTCCATTGGCCCCCGGTGCCAAGAAGCTTGCACGCTTTGAGTTCAAGAAGAGAAAAATCCCAGAACAGGGATGTGTTCCTTCTGGCAGTGCTAACTGAACAGGACATTTTATGTTGCCAGACTTAGGCGTAGAGGTCCGGGTACAGAGGACCTCATTTATGAAAAAGTGACGCATCGCTGCGTGAAAACAGTGATGCGTCACTTTTCATTGCGCCCTCTTTGCGACATGCTGGATGCGTCATATTTACAATATGATGCATCATGTTTCAAGGAGTTACAGATATGTCAGTATTTCTGATGTATCTGTAGGCGCAAAGATGACGTATTGCTGGAGTGTGTCACTAAAGTGACGCAACTCCATCAATGGGTCATTTCACATGGGCAAGTCCCATTTCTAAAATGCCTGTGTCACTCTTCCATCTGCTGTGAGGCAGGCATAAGTTATTGACGCAATTGCGTCCTAGAAGTGATGCAGTGAAATCTCATAGATTTCACTGCGTCATTTCTACGAGGCTTGCTTGCGTCAGAAAGCCCACCCTGCATACATTATACCTGACGCAGGTATAATGTGGTGCAGGGGTTTTCAAAGAGACGTATCTACCTAGATCCGTCACTTTGTAAATATGACGCAACATGGCTCATTTCTTACCCTGCTGGTGCGTCACGAATAGTGATGCACCGGCGGCGCAAAAGTGATGCAAGGGCTCGTAAATAAGCCTCAGAATATTTAGGCTGTTGTTGCAGCGCTGTGTTTCTCACTTTGTCACTTGCGCCGCCACGTCCTGTCACGAGCACAATGTGCACTCAGTCCTCTAGGGTTGCCTCTGCAATTATGCTTAACAGTGCTGCTACAGCAGTTGTGTATAACCTAACCAACAACTAGCGATAATTATCCCTAGGTTGGCTTAGCGGCAATAATTTTATCGCCATGTAGCGACGATTTTTATCGCTTAGGAGCCTTGATATTATCAAGGTTTATCTCCTAAGCGATAAAAATCGGCCGAAATGCATGAATATCTCCAAAAGTTGGTAACAGGAGATAGCGATGTTAGCGACTGTTTCCAGTCGCTAACATCTTGGCACGTCCTGTCACGAGCACAATGTGCACTCAGTCCTCTAGGGTTGCCTCTGCAATTATGCTTAACAGTGCTGCTACAACAGTTGTGTATAACCTAACCAACAACTAGCGATAATTATCCCTAGGTTGGCTTTGCGGCAATAATTTTATCGCCGTGTAGCGACGATTTTTATCGCTTAGGAGCCTTGATATTATCAAGGTTTATCTCCTAAGCGATAAAAATCGGCCGAAATGCATGAATATCTCCAAAAGTTGGTAATAGGAGATAGCGATGTTAGCGACTGTTTCCAGTCGCTAACATCTTGGCACGCCCACTTTGCATGTCATTAGTGATAAATATCACTGACATGCAAAGCAGGGCCCAAGATGGTCGTTATCTCCTACTAGCTGTCGCTAACTGGTGTTAGCGACAGCTAGGTAATAGGGAGATAATTTTACCTCCGCTTTCTTGGCTTTTAAAGCCAAAAAAGTGGAGATAAACCCCCTTGATAATATGCCCCCTAGTCTTCTAAATATATGATGCCATGAGCAACGAATAATTTGTAGCCTCTCTCCTTTTGTTCTCTTCCTGTAATGTCCTGTACATACAAGTGTATTTATTTCCATTGAATCCAGTTGAGATATTGTTGTATATTTTTGTTTTAGATAATACTTAGATCACATCACCAATCACATCATGCCCACGCAGTCTAGGAAAATGTTGCCTAATGTAACATTACACGTGTATTTGTAAAGCGCACATTCACCCCCATAGGGGCATCTTGGCACTGAATAACAGATGTTTATTGTTACCCAACTAACTGGTACTCACTTTATCAACCTCATAAAGGAGGAGAGGCTGAGTGGACCCACCATAATTTGAACATGTTACCATGAGGTCGAACACAGGCCCCTGCAGTGGATGCATTAGAGCCACCACACCCAGCCTGAATGTTGCCCAATGTAATTCCTGAAGGGTCGCATCCATGCCAGTTTTTCAGGACAACCACTTTCTTAGTAAATGGTTTCTATTTCGAATAATTGAAGGTACATTTATTTTCTTTGAAATCCTGGAAGTCTAGTATATTACTGACCCACCTGGATCTAGGCTGGACACTCCTGGACAATCACTAAGAGAGTTTAACGATCCATTGATGTTGCCCTCATTTTCTCATTGGTAGTAGTTTAAGGGCAAATATCTTAGGTTTACAACCAGATTTACCTTTTTGAATTGGGCCAATAGGTTGAGCATCTGATAAGTGCGTGCAGCCGCTGTCTGTGCAGGCAATAGTGGCGAGGGCGCACTGAGGGGGATTTCGAGGGATGATCCTTGTGCAGGGACTAATCATAAACCGCGTGGACTATGGCAATGCACTGTTCGCATCCATAAATGAAAGACTCCTGTCTAACTTTAAGTGCTGCAGAACAACGCAGCGAGACTGGTCTTGAATCCCCCCCCCCCCCGCTCACCATCGGCTACCAGCCTGAGGACCCTCCACTGACTCCCTATAAGAAAGAGGGTCACCGTTAAACTATGTTGCTTGGTACACAAAACCTTGAACAATAAGGGGTCTGCCTATGTAGCAAAGAAACTGACTAAACATCAGCCAGTGCGAACTCTCCACTTGTCCAGAAAACAACTCTTAACGATTCCTAAGGTTCGCGCTGTAAAAAATGGCAACAGATCCTTCTCCAAACTACACCTGAGCTATGGAATTCACTGCCGCTACGGCTATGCCTGGAAGCTGACCACAAACAATTCTGTAAAGCTCTTAAAACATTGCTATTTTAATCCTTGGTCTTGCTCCTTCCTAGTTTCCTGTGTTTGGCTTAGCACTATGAGACCTAAACGTGATATATGCGCCTCAATAAATAACTACTACTACTACATGCAGAGGGAAAATGAAATATTTATTTAATTTTCCCTCAGCATTGTTCCTCGAAATTACCCCCCTGTGGCCCCACCGCTGTTAACTGCAAAGGCTGAGGCTGAGTGCATGTTTTGTTTCTTTTTGAGTAGATTATTTTTCCTGTTTGCATTGCATTAGGTTTTTCATTTGCTATGTCTAAGTAAAACATTTCAGATATGTTGTGTCCACTACCAAAACAAGAGAGAAGTTTATGAAAAGTTTGTGCTGGCTTTAGTCATCATTTGTTGTACATGGCCTTTTTAATGTAATCATATGTGGGTTTTGACAAAAATACATATCTACGATTTTTTGTAGGTAGGCATAATAGTGGAACCAATTTTAAAAGTTTCCACATTTTTCCAGCTTTGCATGTGTGCTGCAGTGTACAGTATACATACTATGAGCCCGATTTCGATCTCGCTAGGATAGGCCTCCATACAATACGGATCTGGAGGGCTCTCCTAACGAATCACGCTGTACGAGTTCAACTGAATGAGTACAATGCAGCCATATGCTGTTGGACTCGGTTCACTCAGACTCCCATTGAACTCTATGGGAGCCAGTATACCGAAGCATACTCTCCTAGCAAAGAGGGGGTAGGTGGGGAAAAGCGTACACCATGTGGTGGCCACCCCATGTTGCCCGCTACACTATGCATGTTTGGATCGGGGGGACCCATGTGCATCCCTCGCGACTGATTCAGAGGGCTCCGGGTGAAGGGGGCCTACTCTAGCCCTCGAAGTCCGATTCAGAGAGCCAATTCAGCTCACTGAGACCGAGTCGATACGGCTGTCCGAATCGTGCATCGTACTCGCTCGTTCAGAAGCCGGGTCCATTGTGCTGCACGATTCGGCTCCAGACGAGTCGGACAGGTAGATTTATGTTTGGAAAGATTCCGCCAGCGTGGACGAGATCTTCGCATCGCACTTGGTCATTCTAAATGGGAGCTAATTTGGACAGAAACAGTGGCTCAGTTCCGGATCCTGTCAGGAGCCCTTCCAACCGAGCTCAGAATCAAGCCCTAAGTGGGAAAAGTGTTAAAGCTTAGTAGATATGGCACTGTTCTTTCTTCCCCCTTTCAGGCAATGCAGTGCAGCATCTGTGGTTGAAACCTTTGTGTGAAATGTTAGTAAATCTGCCTGCAGACCAAAGTTTGCACTGTATTTGGATTTGAGGGCCAACTATGATGAGACCCTTAGGGCCTCATTTATGAAAAGTGTTGCATCACTGGGGGAAATCAGCAATGCAACACTTTTTAGTGTGCCCTCCTTGCGCTGTATTTACTGTACAGCGCTCAATGTTGGAAGGATTTACAGATACGTCAGTAATCCTGATGTATCTGTAGGTGGAAAATTGATGTATTGCTGGGGTGTGTCTGAAAACAGATGCAACTCCAGCAATGTGTCCTTTAACATGGGGCAAGTCCCATGTGAAAGGGCCTGCGTCACCCTTACGCCTGCTGTGAGGCAGGCATAAGGTTTTGACGCAAAGGCGTCCTAGAAGTGGCACAGTGAAATCTGATAGATTTCACTGCACCACTTCCTTGAGTCTTTCTTGTGAGGGAACGCACACCCTACATACATTATAGCTGACCCAGCAGGGATTTACAAAGTGACGCATTTGCACCACTTTGTAAATATGGCGCAACTTGGCGCATTAGTTACACCGCCAGTGCATCAACAATGGGCTCATAAATAATCCTCTTAGACTCCGCGTACAAATATTTTCACAGATAACAGTGCAACGTTGCAAAGATCAAAGGACTTTAATGGTATACTGGAGAAGGGAAGGTAATAGGAAATAGACGCCCTGCTGCATACAGTGTAGAACATTTCCCAAACATGTGCTGAATGAGGAATGTGGTTTATTCTCTGCATTATATAATATATGCACACATGCATGCACACAATCCTAAGACTCTGCCCTTGAGGAAAAACAGCAAACAAAGCTAATTCACAAACATAACACGAGCATGTCAGGATTACAAATCTGACGTGATCTGATTTACACAACTGTGAAATAGCATGGATTTAGCAATCACTTTCTGACCTTATGGAAGCTTCCTGGAAAAATGACCTGGCTGGCTGAAGGGCAGGCTCTTTCAGTAGTCAAGTCAGGCCCTAAATATTTGCATTATGTATGACTGCACCTGCCATAGAAGCCAGGAATAATTTAAGCGGATTTCGCATGATTTTCACGAGTTGGAATGTATGTTTTGTAGCTGTATTTTCTTCAGAGAACAGGGTTGAAGAGGTAGATACCAATGAGAAGTCTCTATCCTCATTTTGAAAAGAGATTTCAGTAGGCATGACCTCAATGAATTCAACCTTTTCCCAAAACCAAATTTTCTTTCACCCAATAGCCAGATAACTGGCACAAAATGAATGGGCATTAGGATACAGGGAACTCTGATTCCCCTCTGTCACTCATGGATGCCCTGGTGGTGGGTGCAATGCTTGTATTGTACTGTAACATTTATATGACACATACTACCCCTATGTGGGGGGTGCTATGGCGGTTGCCAACATGGGTAGTGTCAGACACTGCGTTACTGGTTGAGGGGGGTGAAACCCTTCTCAAGCAGCAACCACAATCCTTGTCAGGGTGAAGTCACAAGCAAACCCCAAATTAACCAGGTGTTAACCTTCTGGTGGCTTTGCACAAAAGCTTTCAGTCTCAATGTTAGTAATGGGGGTGTCTAGTTGGCAGTGGTATGCACGCTGTAGCAACCATTCCTTCTGGTAAGGAAGTTACACACCCAAGATAACCCCTGCTCACACCTTTGGTAGGTTGACACAAGCAGTCAGTCTTATCTTAGAGGCAATGTGTAAACCATTTGTAGATAAAACACACAGTAACACCGGGAAAACACTACGAATGGACACCACACCAGTTTAGAAAAAATACCTGATTGTTATCTAAACTAAACAAGGCAAAAACAACAAAAATCCAACATACACAACTCAAGATATCAATTTTGGGACACTTTACTGTAAAAATATAGCTCTAAGAAGACAATAGAACTAAATGGGGCTATCTCTACGTCATGACAGATACGAAACCACAGTACTGCCCTGACCACAGGGTGCACAGGCCAGCCACAAAATCATACGGTTCCCCAAGCAAACACAAGGAGATGATGTATGAAGCAACAGTACCGTGGAAAATTATGAAGTCAAAAGACATTGCACGGTGTCACGGAGGTGAAGCAATGATGGGCCGAGGTGGTGTTGGTTCCTTGCTGCCACAAAGGAGTCCTTGCTGTGCAGGGGAAGTGAGGTGGCGTTGGCGGTGAGGCATCAGTGCTGTACGATGGCGCAGTGTCTATTTGTTTGGGAAGTCAACCACGTTGCTTATCAGCTCCATGATGATGCAATGGAGAGGCTGATGTTGACAGGGGTCGGTGCGAAGTGCTGGCATTGAGAGGTCGGGCTGCAGTGCAAGTTGGGGTGTTGTATCATGCAGTCCATGAGCAGTGCCCTTCGCTCCGGTGCAGGTAGAGGCCTCAATGGCACCACTTGGCAGTCAGGACTCCGAGCAGAGAAGTCCAGGTGCTGCAGATGAAGTATTTGATGGCTCTGAGACTTTTGACAGGAGGCAAGCACATACAAGCCCTTGGAGATTTGGAAATCAGGATTCCAGAAAGCAAAGCCCACTCTTTTTACTGCTCACAGAAAGAAGCAGCAGCTGCAGGCCAACCCAGCAAAATAACATGGCAAAGGGGCAGTACTCCTTCAAACAGCTCTTCAGCTCTTCTTCTTGGCAAAGTCCTCTGTACATAGCGTCACAGTTCCTGTACTTATACCAGTTTCTGCCTTTGAAGTAGGCAAATTTCAAAGGAAAGTGTTTATAGTGCACAAGACCCCGCCTCTCCCTGACCTGACTCCAATCATACTGAGGGGTAGAGACAGCTGAGTATGACGAGAGGCACAACCCTATTCAGGTGTCCGTGACAACTTCTCTTACCACTCTAGCTCAGGAAGACCAATCAACCTGGTGATGGGCCATCAGGAAACGTAGGTAACACCTCAGCTCCTTTTGTGTAACTGTCTAGAGTGAATGCACTAACAGTATCCTAGGTATGGTGGTCCTTTTCCTTAGGGAAACTCTGTGGATAATCAAAAGTGCCTTAAACTCTGCTCCCTCAGCTACAGATAGCCAGTGGGTTAAAGACATGACTGGTGGTAAAGCATTCTCTCGTTTGGAGGCAAAGAAAAAGTCTTGCAGCTGTGCTTTTGATTAGTTTTATGTTGCATATGATGAAACTTGTAGTACAAAGGTATAGGCTATTGGTGTAGTCAAGCTTGGAAATTAGAAGTGCATGGATAGGTTGTAGATTTTGTTTGAATCTAAGGTATGGGGAAATGAGTTGGTGTGTTTTGTGTGGAATGTGCTCTTTGTGATCATGTTGACAGGTGGTTTCAGGGATAGTTCTGAATCTATGTTTACTCCTAGGTTTCTGACTTCTCTTAATGTCATTGGAAGGGCCATATGATAGTGGGTTGGTATTTTTGTCCTTGTCAACAGATCATGATCTCTGTCTTTGTTGTTTTGAGATTTAGGTGCTTATTTATTGAGCAAATGCAGTTGTAATGTTTTGATTTGTAGAGGCATTGTGTGCTATCCATTTTTATAATGATTTGAGTATCATCAGCACAGTTGTGGTTAAATTATCTGATCAAGCCTGATAACACGGTAACAGGCAATCCATTCAACGAGATTTTTCTCTTATTCTGAGATGATGGGGTCTTTGTAATAGTACGTGGTGTTGGATAGTGTGACACTGAGATTTAAGTCATCCCAAATGGATATGATGTTTGACTCTGCACCTCCACCTGTTCTGAATCCACATTGCTGCTCTGAAATCAAGTAATTTTCAAACTTAAACATGAATTGTTTAGTAAAAACTGCTCTTTCAAATAGTTTCCCAATGACAGGAAATAGATTTGATCTGTAGTTTGCTGGTTTGATGGATCAAGGTTTTTCTTTTTTAGGAGTGGTCTAACATAGGTGGTTTTTAACTCAGGTAACAAAGAATCTGGGCCAATATTTATCATAGTGTTACATCGCCCTTGCGCCACACAACATTCGTGGCCCTGTATGGCTTGATAAATCTGGAGAAGCGCAAAGCAGCACAAATCGCTCACTTGCGTTGCTCTGCCCAAGAGAGGCGTTCTATGGGTGGAGCGTGGGCATTCTCACAAATCTACCCACGGATTATTGCACATTCCCAGATTTACCATTAGTGGAGACCTGGAATTGCATCACAAAAACTTCATTTCTCCTCGTTTCGTCATCTTTCTATAAGTGATACATTCTGCAACACACATAGAAAGAGGGAAATGCCACATAGAAAGAGGGAAATGCCTCTCAGGATTGTTTTTGCGCAGGAAGGTGTCCATTTCTGCACAAAAACAAGCCTGCTTACAACGCAAGCACCCTTGCACTATGGTGCAGTGTGCCTGCATTGGAGCTCGACAACCAAAAGGCTCCAGTGCATGGAAAGAACAGGAATGTGAAATATGATGGTAAATACGACAGGCCTGCCCTTTTGCTTTCACGCAGCGTCGCACAGAGCAGCAAGGTGGCTTTCTGAGTTGTATTGCTGAAAATATGATAACTATGCTCCCTGGTTCCAAGGACTTGTTGAGTGAGCTTCTACCTATCCCCGCACAGGTTGTGTAATTGATATCTGTTAAAATTTTTAAGGCTGCTCGGTCAGGAGGTGATCCAGATGGTCTTCTTCCAATGATGATGTCGAGTAATCAATTCCTAAGCGGCTTTTAAGGTTTTTACATGTTGGAAGATGGCTTTTTCTTTTTCTATGATGATTGAGTCATGGGTTGAGGTTTTAGCCATGTTCATCCTCAGGTAATTTTCTATAATTTTTTTAAATTTCAGAGCAATTCCATGGAAGTTTTGCAATTGTGTTGTTTCTATGTTTTGGCACTCGGATTGTGGAATTTTGCAAGAAATATATGAAGTTTCTTAGATGGGAAGTTGGTTTTAATTATGTGTGAGTGTTGTCTTTTTTTAATTCTGATGGCTCTTTTGTAGTGACATACTACTTGTTTGTATTTTTCATCTCTAGATTTTCCCCACTTGCATTGTTATATGCGGAGTTGTGTTTCATTCTTTCGATATTGTCATTAATCTATGTGTTGCTTTATTTGCATTAAACCTTGGTTGTGGTGTTTCATCGGTATCTGGTTGTTCAATGCAGTGGCGATCCAGTTGTAGAACGAATGCATGCCTTGTAGCGAAAAAATTATGTAGGTTCTTTGGAGATGAGAGTTGAGTTTATTTACGGTCTTTTTTTATATTATATGTGTGATTGTTGTGGGTGGTTGTTGACTTCTTTTAAGTGTTATTCTTGGTAGGTATGTTGATCTTGAATATAAATACATTGTGGTTGGTTCAGATTACTGGGGGGATTTCTGTTACTGTGGACTGTTCCAGGCAGCAGCAAATAAGATGTCCAGGGTGTGTCCAGTAGAATGAGGTAGAGGAGAGGCGATTATTATGGAGGTTGAAAAAATCCATTTTGGTTGTAAGTCTTTATTGTCAAACCATATCTTACCTTCTAGACTATATAAGCAGAGGTGAGTTAGCGGAGTCTTTGTCACGATATAGTAATACTTCATTAAAAGTTGCATTGCTGGGTGGTTATCTATATCAATGGTGGCTGGTGGAAATTGAAACTTGTGGGGTGTAAAACCAACGAATAAACTTTTCCATGCAAGCGCGCGTAGTGGAATGTTTCCATGTTTCTCGTAAATATTCGGGGGTGATTTTCCCCCTGAATTGTTTTTAAAAGAACTGGTAAAAATGATGCATTTTCCAACACGATTTTTGTGACAAATTGACCAGTTACTCGGCATCTGGTCTAGGGGGAGTGGATTGGACCAGGCTTAGGTGCTGTAGCTGTTCCTAATGTGTTAGTGTGAAAGGGGAGCCTGGTGAGAGTTGAGCTCTTCAAGGTGCAAATGGAAGCTGGCCAAGCTGGTGGACTACAAAAACAACAACAATTGTTTTGCTGTGGTGGTTCCAGGAGCCAAGGTCATATGTGCATTGCGTGGTGTGTTCATGTCCTGTGAATTTACAAACTGCCTTCTGCAGCCCCTACCCACAATATATTCTGCTTCCTTGTGTACTGGGGAGCAGTACGCTGGCCAGACACCTGGATGGCTCGCCCAGCACTGTGTTTGCACTCTAAAGAGCCTGATTGCCATCTGCCCTCACCACCCTTCCCCATACAAACATTTGTGGACGCCTGGTGCAACCCACCGCCCCCCGCTATCCCAGATTGTAGGCCTTTGGTGGGGAAGGGAGGCTGCCACAAAGTGTGCAAAAAGATAAAAACACAGGCTTTAAAATATATGTTTCAGGTAAAACTCAATTAGATTGTACCTGGTGCAAACCTTTTCTCTAAGTTTCCACTCGAAGGACACATTCCGAAACTCTGGGGCATATTATCAAGGGCTCTATCGCCGTTTTAGCGGGGAAAATCCCCGCTAAAACGGCGATAAGAATAACGCACTATTATCAAGCTGCCGCTAACTACTGTTAGCGACAGTTCCCATGCGTTAGCAACGAAAAAAAATATCGCGATACGCGGAAGCGATAAATATCGCTAATGATATGCGTGGTAGGCGTACCCTCGCTAAATTCCACCAAAAAAGTCGCTAACACGCTAGCGCACTATTATCAACTATCGCCTACACATGCTTAGCGACTAAAAAATTCCCGCTAATGCCCCTTAGCTGGAGATAAATAAGAACTGCTAAAAGCAGTACTAAAAATGCAAAACAGGAGATAAAAAGACCATAGAAAAGGAGAACTAGCCCAGCCCAGCCCCACCACAAAGCTGAGGACCTGCAGACGGCATGGAGGTAGTAATCATACAGCTCGGAGTCCCACAGTGGCCACAGTGGCCACAGCCCCCACCGCCACCACCGCCACCGCCCCCACCGCCTCCGGGACCACCAGCAAGGCAGCACCAAAGACGACGGCGGACAATGCGCAACCGACTTGTCCTTGGAGACCTACAACCACAGGAAATCATAGCCCACTACAGGCTCAAACGGACATCCATTGACTACATACTGAACCACATAGCCCAACGGCTCACACCACCAACCCAGCGGATTACCAATATCCCCCCACAAACAAAGCTACTGGCTGTGCTTCATTTCCTGGCCTCCGGGACTTTTCAACCCACAACATCCAGAGTGGGTGGTGTCTCACAGGCAGCCTTTTCAAGATTCCTCCCAAATGTGTTGGATGGCATAATCAGCCTGATACCCCAGGAACTACACTTCCCCAATACAGTGCGTGAACAGCTCCTGGTCAAGCAGGGTTTCTACGCCATAGCTGGAATCCCACAAGTACTGGGTGCAATAGACTGCACACACATCCGATTTGTGCCACCGGCGGACAGGGCACACATATATCGGAACAGAAAGCACACGCACTCAATGAATGTGCAGGCAATAGTGGACCACCGTGGAATGTTCACAAATGTCATCGCTAAGTTCCCAGGGAGTGTGCATGATTCTTATATTTTCCAGCAGTCAGTCATCAACCAGCGCTTCCAGGATGGAAGATATGGGAATGCAGTCCTAGTTGGTAAGTAGTAATCCAACATTTCACTTGCATCTACCGCACGTACATGGAAAACTGAAATCTATCCACATCAATGTCACTGTATCACATACAAGGGGGCACATGTGCAATAACTGGTGCATTCCTGCTAAGCAGCAAAGATATGCAAGACATAGTGTGCCACAGCTCCACCATCTTGGATGGGTGCCATTTACAATGCGGTGCACCATGGTGGCAAAACGGCACAGATGCGTGATGCATCTGCGTCGGAAAAGTGACGCATAGCTGGAACTGCGTTACAAGTCCAACGCAGATCCAGCAATGCTCTGGTGGCCCTATCTAGTTAATGCTGAGTCACTCCTCATGCCTGCTTCAGGCAGGTGTAGGCGTGTCATGCAGCATGGGCCTAAAAGTGACAGAGTGAAAAGTTGAACATGTAACTCAGCTACTTTTAGGAGGTGTCCCAGTGGCGGAAGGCCCCCCCTGCACAGGAACGCCTACATGTGGTGCAGCCCATTACAACGTGCCGCATCTCCCAAATGCATCACGTTGAAAGTACCCCTGGCCCCAGCTTTGTCAGGTGGAAGGCATCATAACTCAAATGGGCGGGGAGTGAGAGTAGCAACAGAATGCAACTGCCACATAGCTCCCAATAAGAAAAAGTGCCTGAAGCTACACGTGCATGGGAGGCCCTGGTGGGGGGACTCAGGATAATAGACAGGGAGGAGGATAGCAGGTCTGAGTCCTCAGTGGGGGTGGGACATGCATGAGTAGCTCCATTTGGATAGAGAGGGACTAGCACAGTGAGAGGCACCCGCAACATAGGAGGAAATAGAGAACTACACTATAGAGCATACGCTGACTCTATGGTACATGACACACATCAGTAGTGATTTAGCAACACATAGATGTCACACTACTGCACCAGCGGCGGGGCTTGGGGGATGGGAGTTGATGGTCAATGTGCATGCCCAACGATGGGGCGTTGTGTAAGAATCATGTACCATCATACATGCTTGATTGTGGTTCATTGATGGGCTGGGCATGATAGCATCCAAACTGAGGGTGGTAAATATGCCTGTAATACTGATTGCATACTTGTCCAGTCGTAACTTGTACAGTTGATTGGCTGAATTCATTTAGGCCCCCTTGTCGTGTGTAGTATGTAGTCACGAAAATCTAAAAGTCTCATTACAAAAACATTTCCAACTTAAGATATGTGATATTGCTACATTCATCATGACCGCTGAGCACTCATGTCAAATAGTCATGAGGCCAGGACTGGTAGGAGCACACAGTACAGGTATGGGATGGTGTTCCACATGCTGGAGTTTATGTCCTTGTTGAACCTAACAAGGCCCCAATGGTCCAGGCATGTAACAGGTAGCTCACTGGTGATGTGTGTCACACCATGACCATGAGAAGCATGCGTTGTGTTCTGCAGCAGGATTGCTGAATGCTGGTGTACAGTAGGTCAAGTGTGTGTAGTGTGTACTCATGCCACCTATATTGCAAAAGTACATTACAGTGCAGTAGTTGGATCACTGTCTGTGGAAGATGTGAAAAGAGCCACACATGCAACTCCTCAGCACAATAAAATGATGTTGGATGGAGTCACAGCAGTGAGCCTGATTCACATGCTAACATGCACTACAGCCTTCTGCTTACACACATGGTCACCTTGAAATACAACATGACATCCATGCCAACACACTAATCCATGCTCATCAACAACACATCCAGCACTACCAATTACTAATTCTGCTTTCCCTTGTATGTCACAGGGGACCAAGGATATGCACTGGGACCATGGATGATGACACCAGTACGTCACCCCACCACCCCGGCCCAGAGACAGTACAATGTGGCACAGATACGCACAAGGTCAATTGTAGAGCGGACATTTGGTGTCTTGAAGTCCAGGTTCCGGTGCTTGGATATCACAGGTGGCAGCCTGCTGTACAGTCCCGAAATGGTGAACAAAATAATCTTGGCATGTTGTGTGTTGCACAACATATGTGTCCGTACCAAAGCACCATGGATCCAAGTGCCCGAACCACCTGATGAAGATGAGGACGAAGATGAGGCTGGTGCGGTACACCCCACACCAAATGCTGCTGGACTTGCACGGAGGAACCGCATCATCAACAATTATTTTGCTTGAGTCAGTCACGTGTTGTCTTAGAAATAAAATTGTCACATAAATAATGTCTCAATGTGTTACTGTCTGACATGGGCACTGTGCCCATCAAACAGTTATGTGTCACAATGAGTGGTCAGATGAGGCCATTATCAATGGAGGGTGGGAATGTGTACGCAGTACAGTTATGCCCTGCACCATGTCAAATGTATGATACTCTACTTGGCAAGGTACTATGTAGGCTACACCATGTCCAATGGTTGTGTCACATGGTGCAAATACTAGCTGAGTAGGGTGCTGATTGTGATGAGGATGACATTCCTATACTGACTCAATTTCCACAATCCATGTATCATGGATTGGGCATGTTGTGTGAATCACACAAATCGGGAGAGTGTGAAATGGTGTGCATGATGCCAATAGTCATAGCAACATCCCAATACACATTGGTGCCAATCATCCAGACACATCTCCAGACCATGTCAGTCGTAGCAGCAGTAAACTGACCCTTAAGATGTGTACAACGTTCCTGATTACCAGCCAATGTTCATTTCCATAGAAGCATGCCCAAGATGTGGCGTATAAATAACCCCGGCCCGTATGAGATACATATCCTGTATATTTCCAAGCCCATTGTTGATGTATAATGTCAAGTACATATGTGCACAGATGGCCATAATGGCAAAGAGGCTCCAGAACAATGCCTCAAAGATGTATGTGTGGAATGTGATTAGAGGAGGAAATAGGGCATGTAATGGCACAAAATATTGCTATGGGCAGTGACAAGTGCCGCCATTTGGATCGGGGAAAGGGCCTATCATTTAGACCACCTGAAAAGGAAAGGGCCAAATCAGAGTAACAAGTTGATGTGCCGTCTAATGTGGCTACTACATCAGTATGTCTGTCACAAGACATCAGCCTGGAAAGTACTTCCACCTACAGATCCACAAGGCCAAACATCACTATGCTGAGCAGAGACTTTGTTGAACGCATGGACCATTACCATCATCAAGACATGTATAACACCAACATCAATAATATTTTACATGGCTGGGTGAAGACACCTCCTACAGCTGGACAGACAAGTAAATGTGGATACACACTCACCCCATGGTCATTCATAGATACCACCTGGACACATAACTTATACCTATTCAACAATGACGTGACATCGTAACATCTACATCTGACATGACACATGCAGGTGCACACACGGTGAAGTCTACAGAAAGTGATGGGCCAATGTCACGTGTCCACCATGGGGGAGTAGCACATGTAAGAGGAGGCTATCATCACTCATGGACCACTTGTGGACAAATGCCAACATGACGAGGCATGTGTGGTGGCTAAGTGTACCAATAGTACAGACGTGCTACGGGCTGCCCGGAGCTACCTTCCAACTTGTACCTACACATGTAGGATGCAGAGCTGCTGGCCATGTTGGTAAGTTGTGGTCCAACTACACACCTGCTGCAGCCCTCCCCCAAATCTGATGTTGATGAAAGGCATGCTCATTGCACCTCAGGGCCAGAGACTCATGATTCACATACTACACACATAACAGTGTGAGTGCAGGGAATACACAGTGAATGCAGTAGTGCCACTAATATTTTTTAAGACTGTGTGTACTCTATTGAACGTATGATGCCAATATAGAGGTCAACCAGTGGTATGTAACAGTGCATGGCCTACTAGACATGAGGACAGTAGTGCCTGCCCTGCTGCAACCAAACATGGACCAGGGGGCCTTCAACTATCACATTTTGCACATCAATGCTCACTTGCATGTACCAATTGAAGACCTTGCCTGATGGACCATTCACATTGTGACAATGTCATAGCATTGCATTGGTGCAATGGTGGGACCACATGTTTGCACATATCTTCATTATTCTACACCATCTCTGGATCAGTATCAACATGTACAATGCTCGTATTCACATTGTCGTACATCCCTAAGGTATCAGTGGCCGGACCCTAAAAAGTAAGTTATTACCTTAGCAACATTAGACCAATACACATATCAAAGGGAAAAAAATAATTTATTTACACTATATACAACAGGTGAGCATATAGGGCTAGTGCAGAGGGTGCCCGTTGGATGGCCAGACAGAGACAATAGATGTCAACAGGTCCAAGGGAAGAGGCATAGTTCACTCTACAGGCTGGTTGAGGTGGCAAGGAATGGGTTCATATGGCAGTCCATGGGGGGTCCAAGGTTGTTCCGGGGGACAATGAAAGTGAGTGTAAGAAGTTCATGGGTGGCACGAATCAGAGTCCAGCAAAACAAAAGAAACTGGGGCATTGGTACAGAGGGATACTAACGCTTCCTCCTCAGCACAATTTCGCAGTCATCCTCATCTCCATCATCATCGGTGTCATGTGCCTCACAGGTGTCAGTGGGTGTTGTGGCAGCAGCCATGTGAGGCACTGACACTCCTCAATCAATCAATCAATCAGTGACACTTGTAAAGCGCGCTACATACCCGTAGGGTCTCAAGGCGCTTGGGGGGGGGGGGTGCCGCTACTGCTCGAACAGCCAGGTCTTCAGCTTCTTCCTGAAGGAGAGGTGGTCTTGGGTCAGGCGCAGGTCGGACGGGAGGGAGTTCCAGGTCTTGGCGGCCAGGTAGGAGAAGGACCTTCCTCCTGTAGTCGCTCTTCGGATGCGGGGGACGGCGGCGAGGGCGTGGTTGGCTGATCGGAGGTGGCGTTTGGGAGCGTAAAAGTTGACTCGGCTGTTGAGGTAGCTCGGGCCTTGGTCGTGTAGGGCTTTGTGTGCGTGGGTGAGGAGGCGGAAGGTGATTCTCTTGTTGATAGGGAGCCAGTGAAGGTCTCTCAGATGTCCGGAGATGTGGCTGGATCGTGGGA
Source organism: Lissotriton vulgaris (assembly GCF_964263255.1). NCBI lineage: Eukaryota > Metazoa > Chordata > Amphibia > Caudata > Salamandridae > Lissotriton > Lissotriton vulgaris. Next base: position 151,532,585 of record NC_141693.1, read on the forward strand.
TGTCGAGGATGAGTCTGGCTGAGGCGTTTTGGATCCGCTGGAGTCTCTTCTGGAGCTTGGCGGTGGTCCCGGCGTAGAGGGCGTTGCCGTAGTCCAGTCGGCTGGTGACGAGGGCCTGGGTGACGGTCTTCCTGGTCTCTGTGGGGATCCACCAGAAGATCTTTCGTAGCATGCGTAGGATGTTGAAGCACGCCGAGGAGACGCTGTTGACTTGCCTGGTCATGGAGAGGGAGGAGTCCAGGATGAAGCCCAGGTTTCGTGCATGGTCTGTCGGTTTGGTTGCGGTGCCCAGGGCGGGAGGCCACCAGGAGTCGTCCCAGGCGGAGGGTGAGGAGCCCAGGATGAGGACCTCCGTCTTGTCCGAGTTCAGTTTCAGTGTCCGAGTTCAGTTTCACTCCTGGTGTTGGAGCTGAGGATGTGGAGGCTGCCGCAGCATCCATCTGCACCAAACCCTGTGGCAGCAAGGAGGTGACAAGAAGGTGCAGGGCGGTGAAAATCCCAGTAACCTGGCGCATGTGCTCAGCCCTGGCAGCCAGATGTTGGGCCTGCATCCGCTCCATGCTCTCCATGATCATCCTGATGTTCTCAAGTCCCTTGGCGACATTGCTGGAGCTATCCTGAGCAGACAAAGCATGTTGCCGCTGTATCATGACTCCAGCAATGTCAGCCATGGACTGGTGGAGAGCATGGAATGGGCCCTGGGTGTCAGTAAGGCACCCACGGATGCCTGCGAGCTCGGCTGCCACGAGCTTGAAGCCCTCGTCCACCCTATCCCCCAACCGTTCCTGGAGCCCTATGATCCGCTGTTGGAATGCACGTGCATTTGGATCTGGGCCAGGGAAGTGGCTGGGGTGGTGGATGCCTGCTGCTCGTTGGTGTGAGCAGGGGGAGGGCTCTGCCGAGGGTTACTGGGTTACCCTGCACGGGAGGCTGGGGAGGCAATGTCATTGAGTAGGAGTTCGATGTCCTCGATGTTGAGTGTAGCGTAGACATCCGGGTCAACAGTGAGTGCCTGTCCAGGTTGCTCTTCAGGAGGTGCAGGAGGTGCTGTCTCGGCCTCTGCAATGTGACAAGGGATATGAATAACATCACTGTTTGTCACAACCAATCATGCATTTGAACATAACACCCTGATACAGCATGACATTGTCTGATCATACTTGTTTACAGGAAAGGACCTCTGTTTGACAAATGGGGATTCATCTGAGGAGATGACAGGTGAGGTGTAGCAGTGGTACATGGTCGTCTCACTATGCCCTTTCTTCAATGGGACATACCAAAATGGCTCTGCCATAGCACTAGGAAATAGCCTAATGAAAATGGAGTGTATCTTGACACTATGTGAGACTATTGGGAGTGTGATGCATATTGACACTGGCTATCTGGCAGCCCTTGTGTGACCTCATCTCATATGCACAACATTCCACACATCACTGTGACTGACATCACCTCCCCCTTAGTGTGTGGCTCATCTCTGTCCTGCTTTCGGTTCATGCTGTTTGGCATTTGGATGAAATATACCTATCTGGACGCACCAGCCACATCCTTAGTGTGGACTGAGTAATGAAAGGCTCATACATGTCCTGGTGTAATAAAGACTTACTGCAAAACTAACACCCATTCTCAAATCTGTAGTCCAATGGGGAGTAGCTATGTGTCCAGCTAGCCACAATGGCCATGCCAGGGTTGCCAGCATTAAGTTATTGCGTGCTACATGTCTCCAATGGACCTCAGTGTCAGACAAAAAGGTGCAGTATTCCAATACCTGTTGGCTCCATGCATGTCCGCAGGGATGCCACAGTAACAGTGCAGAACGCCACACCCAGCATGGATGTGATGCGTATTATGTGTTGTGCAGCCTGGGCACTAAAATGACAGTATCTGTGAGAGCCATCTATGCCGTAAATGTGTGGCATTGCTGGAGTGTTCATGCAAGTGCAAGTCAGCCATGTGCAGGTGCAAGTGCTAGTATGTGCAGGGTGTTTACATATGCATGGGGGGAGTATTATTGGCGGCTGACTCTATGGAAATGAACATCACTCAGAGTCATAGCCCTCCAAGTACCAGGGCTGACTATTGTGCAGATTGCTAAACAAGATTTGCATTCACACTGTAGCAAAACAGACTGAAGCAGCAGAAGCAGCAAGTAACCCAAGTATTACACAACACTGCGTTCCCAAAGGCAGAAAACACTGTCCCACACATCACCCTATGTCCACATGACATTGGAGTGTGGTGAGAACACCCAACGGCATCCATGCACAACATGGCCTCGGATGTCCTCCAGAAGCAAGCGCAATGATCTGCCACACCCAACGCAAGCAACCTCCTAACGGCCCATGACACACACCACAAGGCCAAACACAGGCCCTACAGCCAACACAGCCACTGATGGAGAGTAGGCACAGAAGACCACAGATAATGACCAGCCAGGCCAAAGGGAACCAAAAGGGATAACCACCCTATAACAAAGGCACAGCATGAAGGAGGCACACCTCCAGACTGTGCACAAACGCTAAACTGAGCACCTGCACATATACATCAGTAAGAGGTTCACTACACAACAAGATTAGAAACAAATACTGTGACTATGTGCAAAGGAATTTAAATACCTGACCCAGGAAGATTAAACTCAAGGTCCATCTGGCCAACAAGGGGCTCACATGCTCAACCCACAAACCGCCAAAGGCCCATCCGGCCACACAGAGAGCTTGCAGGGTGGACAGGGCCTGACCCTAGTTGAAGCAAAACACCACGTAATCCTAAACACACCCCGGATACCAATGCGGACACACCCCGTGTTGGACAGCACTCCAGTTAAAATGTCCACATGACTGGCATGGAACCAGAGGGTCCAAGGGAAACCATACCCATGTACAAAGTCACCCATAGTAGGAGGACAGGCCAATGCAAGGTGGTCCACACACACCACAGCCACCCCACAAGCAGATCTGACACCCCACCACTGAAGTGAAAAAACAAGGGATCTCCAGCAAGCTACAGCAAGCAGGGCCGGACAGGGAACCAAAACCCGCCCCCTCAAAGTGCTCGGCTGTCCCCCGTGGGGAGGGTGGGTGTGCAACAGAGCTCCTTGCCAGGTCCGGTTTCCGTCCGACTTGGTTACAGGGAGGAGCTTGCAGCTATGCTGCACAAAGAGCCCTGTAGGTAAAAGGGACCCCAAGGGCCCAAAAGCCTGAACCTACCCTTGCAGCGCACGGGGGGATTGCACAGGGCCCGCAATGGTCAGTCCAGGCCTGGCAGCAAGGCCCCACTGCCGAACACAATGTAGTGAGTCAGACCCACCCCGACCAAACTCCATGCCTCCCCATATGGGAGGCCCAAGCCAGTCGGACCTGCAGCCGGATCCACAAATCGTGTGCAATTGGTGGCAACGCACACATGTGACCTTACACACCACCATGACACAGTGTGACCGGAACATCAAAATCCTCAGGAGGTACAAAGGCAGTAAGAGCCCAGGGCAAACGAAGCAACCATGGGATATACATAAGGCATAGGCTGCTATCACACACAAGACCTGTGCCAGCCTGCGCCACCAGAGGCACAAGACATGTACATTTGCGCACGGATATCTATGAACGCTCCATGTGACCCCACTACCGCCCTGCATGAAGCTTCACGCATGCTGAAAGCAAGTGCAGGGATAGGATGCAGCATTGGTCCAGGAGTGAGTGGCTGGTATCAATCAGAATTACATGAGCCAATGGTATGACGCGTAGCAACGCCAGTACACTACCTCCTGTGCATTTGTGCCACACCCGGTGGCAGCCCTTATTGCCGGTACACCTCTCTTCACGTGGCAAGACCTTGGGGATATGCCACAGCATTGGGCATCCTTTGCACAACATATGCTGCACATGGATTGTGCAACCGCAGCCGCATATAATGTAACGCTAATGCTGACAATCAGGGGTGCAAGGAACTTGATAATCTGCACCATGATGTATGGTTTGTGGTGTTTTGATCCCTCCTATTGTGTGTTGCCTTCTACGTCTGCATGATGTAATGTCACATTTCCACCCTATGCATGAGATGTAGAGGCAAAACAAAGACTTTGACCAGTAACGTCTATGTAAATGCATTACGAAGTGTCCATTTGGAGGTCCTTCCATACTTTGCTACAGAACCATGACGAAACAGCATTGTACCATTGATAGTAGATATTATTCCAGTAGGTAATGTGTGCATGATCACGTTCCCTCACCCCTGTCTCTTGTGTTGACCTAATTGCATGGTAAGATTAACTTGTAATTTGTGTTCACACCTCTATATCCAAATAATTAGAAGATTTTGTGGGATGAAAAATATACTCATAATATTTTGTGAATTTTCTGGTATTTTTTGCATGTTATGTAGAGAAATCCATGATGTAATTCATGTATGTATAATTATTATTAATTATGTCGCTTAGCATTGGTTAGCGAGTAAATTTTTGTCGCAAATACAAAAAACGGGTCGCATTTCGATCGATTTTGTATATGCGTACCATCGCTAACACCTATTATTTTGTCGCTAATACCTAATATTTCGTCGCTAACACCTATTATTTTGTCGCTAAGTCGGACCTTTTTGCAGCAAACACAGGAAGTTATGTATTACTGCTTCCTGTCACTTGGGTGTGGTTTCTACTTTCACTTTCTCTTTTCTGCAATTGCTGGTGCATGGGCTGAGGGAAGGAGTTGATGGTGGTTGGTGTGTTGAAAGTTGGATTTTGAGAGTGTTGCTGCGTGCTGTGTCTTGTCTAAAGTGTGTGTTTGTACTTTTTGTTGTGTTTTATACTGTTTGTGTGTCTACTGTCCTCAGTTTGTTAGAGTTAATTCAGGGGTTAGTTTGTATATATTTATTGAGAGTTTGTTAAGTGGGTTATTATTTATTAGTGTTTATAGGGTTAAGGGGGTCTGGGAGATGCCTGCTGTTGGGAGGTCGGGGAGGATGAGCGAGGAGGCATTGGGGGGGTTTTTGTGGTTGGTAACATTTTATCTTCCTAATATGTTGGAGGCAGGGGGGCGGATCCTGCTGGGGTATGCTGTTGGGGGACGCAATGTGCGCTGGGAGCGTGTGAGGCTCCAAATGGAGCAGTACTTCAAGATAGCACGCTCTGTGCACCAGTGTAAACACCGCTGGCAGGACATGACTGCGCGGGAGGCCGACCTCCTGGATTTCACCGGAGTGCTGCCAGGCTTACAGGGTGGTAAGTCCTACACCCATAGTTTCACTTTAATGTTCAAATGTAATATAAGTGCGTGACGTGTGTGACATGTGTGTATGGGATGTACATGCTGACTCGTTACTGTGATACTGTGACAAGGTCTTGATGACAATGTAATTTCCCTATGGGCCATATGTATCATGGCAAAAATAGATTTGTAACGCAGACATTAGCTGATTAGCGGCGTCAGCAAACCCTTAATTTGGTAAATGGCATTTATGTGACATTATTAGCGCAAAGTTAGGAATGGGAAAATTTGCTTGTGCTTAAATTGATATTACATTTGAGGAATAGCTACTTTAGCCATTCCTTACATGCCATGTATCAGGGCAAAATACATTCAAAATCGCCATTTGTGATTGGCAAATTTACACCTTCTGCTAGTTGGTGGTAAGTAGCGCTATTTTCTGAATGTGCTCTGTTTGTCTTAAATTCATCAATAGCTGCCATGTGACGCTCATACCTGCTCTTGCTGCATGTCTGTGCGCCTTATGTGCACGCATGTCATTTTTCATGGGTACTGCAGGGTGTTCATGTGACACCCCTGCACCATTTGAAACAATGTCTATTTGCAATTAGCAATTTGTTAATTGCAAACTTACCCGTTCATTCCAAAGCACCTCCTGGCACACAGCAATGAATGGGAAGATTGTGATCTGCAAATTGCTAATCGCTATTTGGGAATGTAGATGGTTCGCAAGCAATAAGCGATGTCCGACATACTTAGGGGCAGATTTATGATGGACTTGCGCCACGTTTACGCCACCGTTGCGTGACGCAACAGCGCAGAAACGTGCCGCATCCCTGCGACCTATTTACAACGTGACGCATCTAGGCAGATGCGTCACGTTGTAAAGCCCTGCGCCACATGAAACCTGCGTCACGTTTCATGTGGGCGTTCTGTCGCAGGGTGGGCGTTCCCTCGTAGGAAAGCCCCGTAAAAGTGACGCAGTGAAATCTACTAGATTTCACTGAGTAAGTTTTACGAGGCTGCTGCGTCAAATCCTTACGCCTGCTTCAAGCAGGCATAAGGAGTGACGTGCCACTTTATGTATGGGTGGCCTCTGTACATTGCAGGAGTTGCGTCGCACTTGCGACGCTACTCCAGCAATGCGCCGCCCGTACACCACAAGATGCGTCACGCATCTTCCCTTCCTTGCACCATGGTGCGCTGCATTGTAAATGCAGCGCATCTGTGGTGCCGCAAGGAGGGAATTGCGTGACGCATCAGTTCTGGCGCATCCCTGCTGATTTGCAGAGATGCGCCAGAACTCATGAATCTGCCCCTTACTATTTTGCTATTTCTATGTAGCAATTCCTAATTAATTGCAAGTGACTAATTGCTAAAGGGGATGTTTATACATCTGTCCCTATGTAATTTGCACATGATTTGCTTAAGTTAAGATTGATTTGGACTCCCACTTCCCGGCACATTTTTGCAGATTGACATGGCTCTTGGGGTAGTTTGGCAGCGCTGTTGCATTACTTATGTGACTGAGTAGCAACGCAAAAGTTGCGCCATGGTGCAGGGTAGGTACAATATCACTATTCTTGGAGAATCCTCACTTCCTACAGTTATGCACCTTTAGGGTGCATTATGCCGCAGTGGAGGACATTCATACACAGGAACACCTCTATGAAGTGACATAGTTAAAAGTTTCAGGTTACAGTCATTCACTTTTGTGTTTTACAGCTCAAGAGTGTTTTACCTACCAAAGGATTGTGTGTCAGCCTCTTACTAAATGCATACTTACCATCAAACGGAGTACAACGTACACATGTTGCCTGTATGGACATGGTGCTTAGGAATTGCATGACCCAACTGTCATGTGCATGTGTGACTGTGGTTATGTTATGTTTGGCCACCACTGCATTCGCAAGCCCATGTGTGCATGCCAATCATTGTGCACAGAGTCATTAGTACTATGTGTGAATCCCCTACTAAGTGAAGTAGCATTTCTTGGACTAAAAAGTTTTTCATCATGTTCATCATGTTTCTGTGACGTGTCTGGATGCCATACAATGACACATATTTAATTTGATTCACTCACAGATGGTCGGCAACCCATCACGCAGGGTGACATGGACCGTTTTAAGGACCCAAGAGCCACTGGTGAGTAATTGTGAAGTACATTGGCATGTGTGATGTAATGGATGTCATTGAGAAATGCAACACACGGTAGTTTGGCAATGCTGGTGTGTTCCGCATGTCACTGGGCCACAAGGTTCTGAGTATTGTTGTGTCATTATTCAGACAATATGTATGAGAGTGTGGTCAGACGCATATCTATGTAAATTGTGACATTGACCATGAATGGACGATGCAACTGCTCTGATTACCTGTGCATGACATCCAGCACAGATTGAAGCTATGTAGGCAATGATTCTGGGATCATGCAGGCATTATGCTACAGGAGTTTCACACATGGCTACATAATATCACGACCAGCAGAAAGATGTATACACGCTTCATCTGCAGTACACAGCCTCTGAAGCGGACATTGTAAATGTAAATGTAAATGTATTGGCATTTATATAGCGCACTACTTACCCGTAGGACATTTCCTCATATGCCCTGTAACACACCCATATCATGCCCGGTTAAGTCAATGTCATGTGTAAGGTATTAATACATCACATCTCATCCACACAAGGTTTGAAGGTCCTTTTGCTGTCTCATTCATATGAAACTGTGCCATAGAGGGTCAAGGCAATATTGCACCACATATTGGGAACAGGCAAGTTTACCAACGTTCACAGGAGAGTGTGTGTTGATAGATGGATAATGGGTGAGGGGGCAGTTCATTACACCGCCAAGGGACATGAGAAATGACCTAGCGTAGCCATGTTGAGAGGGACTGACACAAGACTGGGTCATGAATGTTTTGTCACATGATCTGAGTGGTCTGTTTTGCCCGTTCCAGCTCTTCTCCTTTTTGAGGCCTTTGGGTTCTGGGCTAGACTGGGTCTCATGCATGCAACTCAGAATCTTATAGGGGCATATTACCAAGTGATAGCGATAATTATCGCTATTGGTTGGTTAGGGGGGAGAAAATATTGCCGAGCATCAAGGTTTATTACCGCTGAGATACCTTGATATTATCAAGGTTTATCTCAAAAGCGGGGAAAATCCTGCGCAAACCATGAATATCGCAGTACAATCAGCAAGATTCACGCATTATCGTGACAATGCTCTTCTTAGCCATGTTATCCACCTTCCATTGGATAACATGGCTGAGGACTGCTTTTGACAGGCGTGACCTTTTGGCGATATTTGCGCTTAGCGTAAATATGTCCAAGAGTTGTTAATGGGAGTTAGAGATGTTAGCAACTGTTTTCAGTGGGTCACATGTTGGCAGGCCCACTTTGCATGTCATTAGCGATGATTTTCGCTGACATGCTAAGTGGGCCCCTAAATGCCCGCTATCGGCTACAAGCTGTCGGTAACTGCCGTTAGCGACAGCTTGGTACTGGGGCAATACAATTATCGCTGCTTTAGCGGGAAAAAGTCCCGCTAATGCTGCAATAATGCCCTTGGTAATATGCCCCATAGTTCATTTTCTGCCGCATGATGTGCCTGTGGTGTTTTTACTATGTAGGCATGGAAGGGGTTCTAGGCGACTGGTCGTGAGTCAGTGTGGCTGGCAGATTCTGCAGGGTCTGCTGTTTGTCACTAATTTTGTCATGTAGTCATGGTATCAGAGGATTGCTGTCATCAGTGTGGCTGATGGCCAGGCCCTGCGGCAAAGGGTTCCTTGCTTCAATAGGATGGCATTTGGAGTTCTTCCATATTTTACACATGTACCCATAGCAGGTGAAATTACCTGGCTGACGGCCTTTGACCAGGACAGGGCATGTCATTTTGTTTGTGGTAGGTCTTACATCACATGTTTGCAAGGGGGAGAGGAGCACAGTTCCAGCTGCCACCTTTCATGTGACCAAGATACCTCAGGGCTGCCAAACGGAATGCGGTCTGTTTTGCTGCAGTTTTGTTAAAATTTGTTGATGCGCTTCTAGTTACGCATGTTCAACATGCTCTTTGTACAACAGAGACGTGTGTCAGTGTAGTTCGTCCCACACGTAATCAGTTACTGATTATTGTCGGCATACAATACACTTAGATGAGCCGTACTATTTCCCGACGTTGGCCAGCAGACGAAAGTATAGATTTGACTGCATTGGACTTAGGATACATCCTTGCACCATGACCAGGACAGCTATGGGATTTCTGTGGTGCATGTTGTGTAGGCCTTTATGGCGTGTTTTTATACTGTTTCCTGCCCATGTACGCAGTAATATTGAGGAGAACTTCCTTGATATTCTTGACACCTGCTGTTGGTAGGGGTGTCCCGGTCTAATTCCCATGCATATAGGCTGCGCTTACGTAGTGTTTCCATTGACATATTCATATAGCCACACTGGCAAACACTCTCAGGATGCACAAAGGTGACATGTTATCACTCTCTCATTTGGCGTCTGATTTGTCTGTACATCACACCTGCCATGTACTGTGATGTCTCGTTCCAGGGCCTGTATAGTGGAAAGTAGGGCTTGTCAATTATGTGGGCAGGTCAGTTTGAGACGTTACAGGATGTGACATGTGTGTTGGCTCCCATGTGGTATGTGATTTGTGCCATATGATATGATGATAGGCAAATTAACCAGTGTCATTGGTTTGGGATTGACGTTTCCCTTTTTTCTCAGACAACATGAATGCAGAGGAGAGCCATGCTTTCAATGTGGCCAAGGAACGGTGGCTTCACTGCCGCAGGGTCAAGAAGGGGTTCCGGGCCATGGCACGGATATACGCTGCTGCTCGGCGGGATGGGACCTGGCGTGCGATGCCAGAGGCTGTGGGACACAGTGACTCATCTAAGAAATCCAAGGCTGGTGGCAAGGCTGGCGGAGGAAAAAATGCAGACACAGTGGTCTCACCTGCTCCCGTACCAGGCACATCAGCCATTCCAGGTACCAGCAGCCAGGGGCCTACTCAAGCTGCACCCAGCCAGGGAGCTGGCCAGATCACACCAGGGCAGGATCCGGGGGCACCCACCACAACGCCGGCAAGGGCTGACAGGCAACAGGACATTCTAACAGAGCTGGCCAGGAACAACAGCTTGCTCCTGGACGTCCGAAACGAACTGGCCACGATGAACCGGCGGCTCAATGACATTGCGGTCAAACTTGGGGTACCGTAGTCCTGGACTTCTTCTGGCCCACACCCCTCTTCTGCCTTCCCTCCTTGTTCTCTGTTTTTTGTTTGTATATGGTTTTATAATAGGATTTAGATATAGAATAGTTTTAGATTAAGTATAGTTAGTTTAGTGTAGTGTGATATTGTTAGGTTAAGATAGTGTTGGGGCTAAGTTTTTTTTCTCTTTGGGTGGGGGGTTTATGTCCTTTTGTAGTTTGTGTAGTAGGGTTTAGTTAGCATTACATGTGTAGTTTAGTTTATTATGTGTGTAGGGATTTTAGATATAGTGTTAGTTTTAGTGTTTAGTGTAGTTTTAGATAGGTAATTTTTATTCAATAAATACTTTTGCATTGTTTGATACTTGCATTGGTGTCAGTTAGGTTGCAGAGTGTGGGTCTTCACACATTCTATGCTTCTGAGGTCATCAGTGGTGTGATCCCTGTATGTGTGACTTTGGATGCAACCTGTTACTGGGATGCAGGTATAGTGTTCACTACACTTTAGGTGTGGTATCTGTTGACTTGCATGGTTGACAGCTGACATGGGATTTATTGTGTATGTGCAAAATCTGGGGGCATATTACCAAGGGAATTGTCCCCACATCAGGTGTACTTTTTCCCGCTCATGCAGCAAACACTTTGTCACCCTATTTCCAAGCTGTCGCTAACACCAGTTGGCAACAGCTTGTAGGCGATAGCAGGCATTTAGGGGCCCACTTTGCATGTGTGCGATTATTGTGCTAATGACATGCGAAGTGGGTGTGCCAACATGTTAGCAACTGTAAACAGTTGCTAGCATCTCTGACTCATAATGTTTTAGTTTTGTAATATTTGCGCTAAGGCCAAATGTCTCCAACTGCTTACGCCTGCTAACAGCTGTTCCTGCCAATGTAATCCGATGGAAGGTGGATAACATGGCTATGAGCATTGTCACAATTATGCATGTATGTCGCAGGTTTATCAGCCATATTCATGCATTTAGCTGGACTCTTTACGGCTTCTGAGATGAACCTTGATAGTATCACGGTATCTCATCGGTAATCACTCCTCGGTGCTCAGCGATTATTATCGCTATTGCTTGGTACTCTGCCCCCAGCTATTTGGCGTTCTGCTATATTGCACTGACTGGCATGACAGTCCACAGTTTTGCTACGTTGCTGGCGTACTTGTGCATTTGGTAGCACTATGACCAAATTTGTGCCTACATGTGCCTGTCACTTTGCCAGCACACCATGATGCAACAAGGTCCCTTGAGTGTACTGGTCGTTATAGTGTGTACGCCAAGAAGATGTTTCATACTGCTAGTGTGTGGTGGAGGTTGCCAAACAGGTAGACCTTCTATGTGACTTCACATGCATCTGGTTTATGAGGGGTCAGTGACCAAGCAGTGCAGCAGGTGTGGTGAATGCAGGCACCTTGTCACAGGAGGTTCACAGGGATGGGGCTTGTGCACCCACCCACACACACACACTTCCACCCATGCCGCTGGTCACACATTGGACACCACCTTCTACACAGGCGCCTAAGTTACTTTTGTACACAACACCTGTTTCCACAGGACTGTACCGTGCTGCATCCATTACCACATTCACTGTACAGTCCACAGACCACCGCACACAACAGGCAACTCACCACTGCTGGAGGTGAGTGACTGTAGACCAGCTAATCACCACCCTTACCCACAGGCCACACAACAACTACAACTCCAACGCTGCAAGCCCCCACCTCAGGCAGGGTATGTACAACTGTGACGACACACTTGTGCCACTCAAGGTACCCTGTTGTACCCACACCAGCAGGCCAGCTGCCACTTTCAACAATGTGCTGGTGTGTATCCTGCGTTGGATGGCCGAAAGATGAGTTGTTATTGGTCACCATATACACTCCACACAACCACGCACACCACAGGGATGCCATACACATGCATCTCCACCGCTTGTGATTGGCCAAGGGTTGCTCCTTGTAAACCTAAATGAATGACAACACACACAGGAGCAAGGATCTCTTCTGCATCATCAGGGTACTCTCAGGCTCCTGCTCCAACAACAAAAACATGACTCCCTGAGTGGAACTGTGCAACTCACTAGCCATGTTCTTCTACTGCTAGCTCACTGTTGTCCATGACAGCTTCAACACAACACCCACCCAACCTATGCCAGGGCCCACCTCCCCTGTGTACACCAGCAGCGCATGCCACCTGACCTCCCGGTCCAATGTCAACGGTTAGAAGATACACATGGTTATGTACTCCATCCACTCACGCTCCCTGTCACACCTATTCCCACACCACAGGGCAGATTAATGAGGCCGTTGCGCCTCTTTGCACCACAATTGCGTCACTTTATTTGACGCAACTGCGACGCAAACAATGCACCCTATGTACAACGTGACGCATCTAGGAGATGCGTCATGTTGTATGCCACTGCGCCATTAGGAGCCGTTCCTGCGCAGGGGGGCCGTTCCTGCGCAGGAACGCCTCCTGTAAGTGGCTGAGTGAAATCTATGAGATTTAACTCAGTCACTTTCAGGTCAATGCTGCGTCAGAACCATGCGCCTGCTTGAAGCAGGCGTGGGTCTTGATGCAGCATTGTGCAGATGGTGTACCCCCCAGCCTTGCTGGAGGTGCGTTGCGCTTGCGGCACAACTCCAGCAATGCGCCACATTTCCGGCACTGATGCGTCACGCATCAGTGCTTTTTTAGCACCATGGTGCACCACATTATAAATGCGGCACACCATGGGTGGCGGAGCTGTGGCGCACTGTGGCGCACGTTAACTGGCGCATCCCTGGGGATGCCCCAGTTGACATCAATCTGCACCCACATATGTTACATGGCAGATGCTGCTATCTGAGCTGACTACATTACAGCAATATTTCCATGGAGCTTGCTACGCAACTTATTCTGCGCCCTCCTCAACTTGCCTGAGCCAGGCCACATGGACCTGAGGTGCTTCCAGCCTTTCTCCGTGCTCCTGTTTCCAGGGCCAATCACTGGGAATTGTTCTACATGCAACTGGCCCACCACCTGGTAGACAACAACATCCACTACCCATCCCGGGACTGCATCGTTGGAGTCCACACCACCCTGCCAGTACTCATGTCTACCACTGACGACATTATGTGCATGTGCATGGTACATGCATGCGACAGTGCCCATCCACCCACTTCCACCTGTTCCTATTTGACACTCACCCTGGTGTTGTTGTGTGTCTTCCAGTACAGCAGTATCCTGGCCTGTGGCTCCGATGACACTCTCCTCACTGATGACATTCGCTACAATCTCCTCCACCTCATCCAGCTCCTCCTGTGGAGCTGGTCCACCGCCTCCCGTCAGACTTGCTGCCCTTAGGGTTGCTCCCAGTTTCTTTTTTGTTTTGCTTTTTGTGTCGTGCCACCGCTTCTTACACTCGTCCACTGTCCTCCTGTGGTCCCCCACGTCATTGACCTTGGTCATTATTTCCTGCCATATGTCCCTTTTCCTCGCCAAAGTGACTGTGGAACTCACAAACAGTTCCTGCTGGTGTCGCGTCACTTCCTCAACCAGTACCTGGTTCTCATCTGGAGTGAACTTAGGGTTCCTCTTCCTCTTGCCTCTTCCCTGGCTCTCTGCCTGGCCTTCCTGGGTGTTGGTAGTGCCCTCTGCACTGGTCCCTGGCTGCTCACCATCATTTTGCACATTTTCCATGTTTAGCAACGATTTTCACGTTAGCGGGCATTTTTTCGTCCCGCTAACGCGTTATATGGTAGCCTTGGGCCTATTGGTTTAGCGATAATCATCGCTGATAGGCCCATCGCGAGTTTTTTTCACGTTAGCGTGCGGCGGCTTAGCGTGGCCACGCTAGTTTTACCGCACGTGTTTATCGCATTTTCGGGGAAATATCGCCGCCATGCTGGGTGTTGATAATACCTCGCTACGGCGGCGATATTTCCAGGCGATGCATTGCGATAAAATTTGTCGCGATAAATATCGTTAGCGATATTTTTCGCCTGTTGTTGATAATATCCCCCTCTGTTATCACCCTTGCATTACCTCTAAACAGAATACATCTGTGTCACCCTTAAATCTCAATGGCCTCTTCAATTAAAGCCGTGCACAGACTCCCAAGCAGGCTTCAGATGTTGTCGACTCACCAAATGCGGACATTCCATTTCTTCCAGGGGGCACACTTGTTTCTTCTTTCACTGCCTGCCTGTTCCAAGACTTCACAGCAGAGAAAACTCCTCCCCTTGTAGCTAGAGGCTTCTCAAGGACAGCGTTACATTTGATGTTTTATTATACAATTTTAAAATACTTATTTGCTTATTCACAGCGCTTTTACGGGGACCTCGTAGCACTTTAAAACACATTACTGTTTATTCCCCACTGTTTCAGACAGGATTCAATTATGTGACTGTCTGATTACACTCTTGACATATGCAGTGATCACATTAACATATTGAGCTGTCATAACATAAAACTGCATTTCCTAACAATTGTTCCACTTCGCAATTATTTTTAGGTGTTTGTGTTACTTAGAAGTGAAAGGCCAACAATATAGCGGCAGACTATTGCATTTTATTAGTCACGTCTCAAGTCACACAACAATACTTGGACTCAAGTATCCCCCCGCCCAGGGTGAGCTCAAGTGAACAGCCCCCAGACCCTGCACTTATCTGAGATGACGAGAGTTGAGCCAAGCCCCGGAAAGGTTGGCCGTCTTCTCCCTGGCTCGTGTAGTTTCTTTCCCAGGGTGAGGGGGTGGTGAAGCTAAATCCACAAGTCCGACAGACTCCTCACAAAGCTGCTTGCAGGAGAGCCCTAAGCTCCTAGCTGCTGATTTAGGGTGACCAGCCGTCCGTAAATTTCACGGACAGTCCGTAATTTCGGCCGTCTGTCCGTTGTCCGTGAAGGATTCTTTAACGGACGCCATTTGTCCGTAATTTTAACCTCGGGCACCGGTCGCACTACCCTAAAGCTGTTACAGCTTCCACCCTCCTCCCTTCTTGACTCGGATGCAAAGCTCACATACCCCGCAGCATTGGAGAGGCACAGCGGGATGGCAACCCTCACACCTTAAGCTCTTGATGACCCGTTAAGCGGTGCTTGAAGGTGACTCAGAGGGAGGGGCTGCAGCTTCGGAGCAGGGGCATCTATTCAGATGCAAACAGCCCTGAATGCATCACGTCTCTGCAATTTAGGAGGGCTTCACACATTTCATTTCTGCCCAGGGCCCCAAACATCCTAGAACCGGCCCTGATTACACTGCGCAGCACGTGGTTCTCTTCACAGAGCTTAAATACTGTCACTAAATTGTAAACAAACCTCGGTTCTTCTAACATGCAGTCTTAATGTAATAAAATTAAGAAATGGCACAATCGCACCCACACTGATTAACAAAGTATGGAGGACAATCAGTTAAATCAGTTCTCTTGGTGCATCTCCTGTAAGTACTGTACATCACAGCGGGGATGGCAAAACTAACATTTTGGAAAGAGCCTGTCTTCTCGTTGTCTTGTCCAGGAGGGGGTGAGGAGCCCTACCCCACCCTGGAAGAGACCAAGATTATACTAGAATACTGCATGCCCACCCCTGTGCCCACCCTGGTGGATCCTGTTCCTCCTCCTGTGATGGCTCCTACCCCGCCCCAGTGATAGCTCCTGACCCCCCCCCCCACCTGCCCCCTGCCTGTGATGGCTCCTGTCCCCCACCTGTGGTGGATCCTGTCTCTACTTTGGGTGGCTTCTGTCCCAGTCCTGGAATGGCTCATGCAGCGAGGGTGAAGTTCTTGATGGGCCTCTTGTCAAAAAGGCTCTGCTCAAAATGAATATGAAAAGGTGAGCGAGTGAGTAAGTGAAGGGATGAATTGATGGCTGGATGAATTAGTGAAAGGGTGAATGGATGAAAGATTAAATAGATGGATAATGAGAGAGGATGGATGGATGGATGGATGGATTGATGAGTGAGTGGAAGGATGGAAGAGAGAAAGGGTGAATGGCTGGATGTATGGGTGGAAGGGTATCTGGATGAGTGAACGGGTGGATGGATGAGTGGAAGGATAGATGAGTGAAAAGGTGGATCATGAGTGAGTGAATGGGTGGATGGATAAGTGAAATGATGGATGGATTAATGAATTGATAAATGCAAGGTTGAATGGATGGACGAATGAGTGAAAGGGTGGATGTAAGGATGGATGAGTGAGTGAAAAGGAGGGTAGATGAACAAAATGATGAATAGATGAGTGAAGGAGTGAAATGATAAATGGATGAGAGAAAGGATGGATGAGTGATAGGGTCAATGGATGGATTCCTGAGTGGATTAGTAGATGGATGGGTGGGTGGATGGATGGAAGGAAGGATTGCTAAGTGAAAGGGTCAATGGAGAGAGAAAGGGAGGATGGATGACTGATAGAGTGGAAGGGTGGAAGGATGAGTGACTGGGTGGATGGATGAGTAAGTGAAAGGATGGCTGGATGGGTGAAAGGGCAAATGGCTGGATGGATGAGTGAATGGAGGGATGGGTAGAAGAGTGGATGGATGAGTGTACAGATGGATAGAGTGGATGGATGAGTGTACAGATGGATAGGGTGAAAGGATGGATGGATGGATAATGGATGGATGAGTGAAAGGATGGATGAGGGGATGGATGAGTGAAATGATAGATGGAAGGATACATGATGGATAGGTTTGCGAATTGTTGAATATGTTTGGATATGGCTGGGCTTACTTCTATACTATTGTGCGACCTCTGATGTGTCTGTAAAACATAGCCAATTGTCATGAAGTTTTGTCCTGAATTTTGACCTCCTGTCCTGAATTTGTGTCCTGAATTTCGACCCTTTGTCCTGAATTTTTACACTCCCCGTCCTGAATTTTCACCAATGCCAGTTGGTCACCCTATGCTGATTCCCAACTGCTGTAAACAAATGCACGCGTTCGCACGCAGAAGCTTGCGCAGTGTATCTGTACACAGGGCGCATGCGCTCTGACTTCCCTGGGTCTCAGAATCTGTGACGGCAGGTCTCATGCTCCCCTGGCTCCGTCCGCTGCCTCATGAATAGGCCGCCTCCTGCATTAGTTCACTCACTACAACCCCACCCGTTCCCAAACTGTCACACGGTGGAGTCTGTGGTGTTTGCTAACTCCACCCCACTCTGCATGACTTGGAAAAGGGTGGTGGAGACGGGGCACCAATGACTGGCTTGCAGCCTCTGGCAGTACCGGGCTATTACTCAAAACACCCAGCACTGCTGGAAACAGTGACGATGCAGTGGCGTTGCAAGGTCAGGTGGTACCCGGTGCGGAACATTTCTTGTCACCCCCGGCTTGACAAAATGGCAAAAATCAGTGATGACACTTGTCACCCCCAGCTTGAAAAACTTGCAAAAGTATGTGTTTAAAACACATATTTTTGCCATTTTGTCACCCCCTCAGTGATGACACTCGGGGTGCCCCGCACCCACTGCACCCCCTTCCTACCCCAATCCTGGCATAAGGTAAGTCTGGCATTAGGACTTCACACTAGTGAGCACAGGAACACTAATGCAAGTGCCTGTTTAAAGTGCCTGGTTGCCTGGTACTTGTGTACGCTAGGGTCAGAGAGTCACAGTCAGGCACAGGCTAAATAATTTTATATTATTTTATAGGGAAAATGTATGGGCACATAAAGCCAGGAAAATAAGAAGGGTCAAAGTCAGTAGCTGACCCTCGTCTATATATTAGGAGGAAGGAACACGTGAGAGTTGCAGTGGAGTGACATCTTACCAGCTGGGATCCACAGTCGTTAATTTAGTCACTCGAGGAGACACTGACAGACTCTGGAACATAAAGAGATTGAAGCAGGCACTGTGACAGCCAGGCAATGAGGTAAGCACTGGGGCATGTGGAACTTTGGCTCAGATGGAGACATTAGTAAAAACACACAGGGAAACATGATAAAGGACACATCAGAAACCAGGGAAATGAAAATGGTGACTGGCCTCAAAAGTACATAGGTCAAGGAAACACTACTATAGACACACACACACTGGTCCAGAGAGTCCACACACTGGGAGGGGAGCCAGAGTGAATGGGAAGGTGAAGAACAGGGGCAAGATGACCACCGACGATCAAACTCAGAGCAAAGGATCAGGGCCAACACATAGAACAACATAAACATTTTGACAGAAAGATATCAATACAGGTATAACCGGGACAGCAACACATTGAGTTGCGCTGGACAGATGTATGTATGATCTAAGACAAAGAGATCCAGACGTAGCCTAAGGGATGCTGGGTAAGCACACACATGCACACACACACTCACACACACACATACGCACACACATACAGACACACGCACACCCACACATACACACACAGAAACACAAGCACACATATGGGCACAAACACACTGACACACACAAACATTCACACACACTGACACACAGGCACACACACCCACACACACACACACACACACACACACACACACACAGGCACACACAAACACACACACGCAAACACACATGCACACACACACAGACACACCCACACATATCCACACAGACACACATGCACACAATATCATGCGTGCACATACAATGACACATGAACACACACACATTCACACATACACTGACACACACACACACATATGCACACACAGACACATATACAACATTACATTGCGGTGTTTACACTGTGATATAAACTACGCAATACCTTTACAATGCAGGGGTTACAACGCAAGTTGTTACAATTACTTGCGCTGGAGGGCGCTGGACTTAGGAATAGTATGATTTACTATTCCAACTCCAGTCTAGGTACAGTAGGGAAGTTGTTGGATAGTAAATCATACTATTCCTTCAGTTACAGCGCCATCCAGCGGAAGTCATTGTAATGACTTGAGTTGTAATCCCTGCATTGTAAAGGTGTTGCGGTGTTTATATCACAGTGTAAACACCGCAATGTAATGTTGTATATTCTGCGTGTGTGTGCGTGTGCAAAGGTATTGCTGTGTAAACACTGTGATGTCACCGATTTTTCCCAGCAACATGTACATATTGTGACAAGGAGAAGCTGATATGCACACTGGTCCTGGTAGAAACACACATACACTTATACACACTTAATCAACGCTGTCACAGGAAGGCACTGACACACACTTTGGAACTGGGCGACACAGGCTTTTCACCATAGATATTTATTGAAATTGAAACAAAAATACCCACTCACTTCTAATAGCAGTGCTGATTTCTGCTTCACCTTACTAATCACTCCCACCAACAACACCGTAGCAACTAAACACATTGTCTCCAGTCTAATTGCATTCCAGAACCGTAAATCTGTGCACACGAACGAATGCCAAGTGTTCTGAGGCAGAAGCAAGCCTCATAAGACAGCAGTAATGAATCCTTCAATAGAGGTTTGCTGTTTCCAAGTGAAAGGGTGAGAAGCTAAATCTTCTTAAAGAGTAAAGTCACTACTGGTTTTTCAAAGGTAATAGGCTATTTACTACTGTTAGGCCTCATTTCTAGGGCTACATTTTGATCGCTTTGCAAGCATTTGTTTGCACAGGGATTAGAATTATGAGTCTGTGACAATCATCACAACCTTACAGTGTTCCCCTGATGAATTTTGGTTGAAGATCAAACATGCAGAATTGAATCTGGTGGGGAGGCCTAGGAAAAAGCAAACCAAGCGGAATTCAGTCTGTGAAAGCAAATTCTGCATGTTATGCCTCATTGTCCTGTTGAAAATTCGGAGTAGGAGGTATTTACCACAAATGGTAAACACCTCATCCTGGGGTCATAGTATGCACTACACGTGGTAAATACCCCTCCCTTTCCAGTCAAATTGTATGAGAACCTTCCATGACCGGCAATAAAGTTCTAATCAGCCAAACACTTGATGAAGAGCCACGGATTGTCCCATCCTTTCCCTGTCATGTCATCCTAACCAAAGCTGAGGATTCACACTGATGTGCGCATGCGCACTCTACTGTCCACTGCCAGTTTAGAACAAAGTGTGTAGTCGAATAGGAGGTTCGGTGTGGGCTCCTTATTCCCTGGATGTTGTTGACAAGGCCGCAGCTGCACTGGGTTCTTGCTGGTCAGCGTGGCTCTGCATGGCAGAGTGAGAAAAGGCTGCCTGGTGGGAAGAAGAGTCACAACCCGCATCATGGCTGCCACACGCAGCTCATTAACAAAACCAAGGGGCATATTATCAAGGTGGTTTATCTCCGCTTTTTTGGCTTTAAAAGCCAAGAAAGCGGAGACAAAATGATCTCCCTATTACCTAGCTGTCGCTAACACCAGTTAGCGACAGCTAGTAGGAGATAGCGACCATCTTGGGCCCCACTTTGCATGTCAGTGATATTTATCACTAATGACATGCAAAGTGGGTGTGCCAAGATGTTAGTGACTGGAAACAGTCGCTAACATCGCTATCTCCTATTACCAACTTTTGGAGATATTCGCGCTAAGCGCGAATATCTCCAAAAGCTAACACCTGCCCTGAGCAGTTCGTAGCCATGTTATCCAATGGGAGGTGGATAACATGGCTAAGAGCATTAGCTCGGTAATGCATGAATATCGCTGACTTTTCAACGATATTCATGCATTGCGGCCGATTTTTATCGCATTTGCGATAAACCTTGGTAATACCAAGGTTTATTTGCGATAAAAATCGCCGCAGCTCAGCGGTAATTTTTTGTCTCTAACCAAGCAATAGCGATAATTATCGCTATTGCTTGGTAATATGCCCCCAAGTTTTTCATAGTCAGTCCAGGCTTACTAGGAATCAGTTCCCTATCGAAAGCAGAAATATTTATTTTCTTCACTACACAATGAGCTCCTTGCACACATGAAAGTGGGGGTCATAGGACGAATATGTTCCTCATCCAGTTCTGCATCTGAATCCCCAGCTTACTCTCATTCTTCAGCTGGACTTCTCCAGAGAATGCTGGATCTCTTTCAGGACTCTGAGGACTTCTATTCGAGGGGCTAATGTATGTAGAAACACAGGGCCTGATTCATGGAACTAATCTGAGACAAAATCCTAAACTTACTACTTTTGGTATTCACAGAAGGCATTTAGTAGTAGTAAATTTAAGAGTACTAACTTTATCACTACTAAATGCTTTATGTGAATACCCAAAGTAGTAATTTTAACCAAAAATATTCAGTTTAACCAAAAATAGTAAGTGCATTATGTGAATACCAAAAGGAGTAAGTGCATTATGTGAATACCAAAAGTAATAAGTGCATTATGTGAATACCAAAAGGAGTAAGTGCCTTCTGTGAATACCAAAAGTAGTAAGTGCATTATGTGAATACCAAAAGGAGTAAGTGCATTATGTGAATACCAAAAGTAGTAAGTGCATTATGTGAATACCAAAAGGAGTAAGTGCATTATGTGAATACCAAAAGTAGTAAGTGCATTATGTGAATACCAAAAGTAGTAAGTGCCTTCTGTGAATACCAAAAGTAGTAAGTGCATTATGTGAATACCAAAAGGAGTAAGTGCATTATGTGAATACTAAAAGTAGTAAGTGCCTTCTGTGAATACCATAAGTAGTAAGTTTAGGATTTTGTCTTAGATTAGTTCTGTGAATCGGGCCCTCAGAGAACAGATTCCTGGGGACATTTGCATGAGTATTCTGGGCCTGACCCTGGCTGCAATGGAAGTCTTGTCTGAACTTATTTCACTTAATTTCTATCGCTCATCAGAGGACCCACTGGCTGGGTCTTTGAGATCAGGATTTTAGCACATGGAAAATCGAAACAAAAGATCTATATATTTTTTAATCAATTTTATCACATTTATAGGCAGAAAGAAACAGGATCCATAATCTATATTCAATCCGACATTAGTACCATGTGCATCTATAAATAGACCGGTAAGGTCTAATGGAACAGAGATTTTTGTTCGAACGCATCAATGTTGTCATGAAGAGAACATAGGCGCTAAAACGTTGTCCAAACATGAAATGCTGGGTAAGACTTAGCATGAAATCTGAAACTATGTAAGCAATGTTGAAATGATACAATAACGGGACAATCTCTGTGGTGTCCTAATCCATTTCAAGTCGCGTGTACAATATACCAACATGGCCAGCTCACGCGAGTTGAGAAGTATCTTGTTGGAGAGTAAGAGAAAGTGATAGGAATGGAAGAGAGGACAAGAAGGGTCAAGGCCATGTTTGTGTGATTTGCTGCCACACCTGACACTATGGTAATGGTGGGTCATTCTACCAGCGAGAAGAAAGTGCTTGTAATACTGATAGCTGTTAGAATTAGTTATCAGAAATGTTGTATCACGGCTTTTCCACTCTGCAGCGGAATGATCCGGGATGTGAACCTGATTCATGTGGGTTTTGTGAGTGCTACATAAGTAAGCAACCCATGCCACCAGGTATGGAATGAGATGTGGTTTGCTGATTTCCATTCACTAAGAATAACCTAACATGAAATTATCAAAATTTCACTTGTGTAATGGAGATTTCTCCCAGGCCTAGTCACAGTCTGTCATTCAAAGTTTTCAAGTGATGATCACTGCTACGGGAGTACCGAAATGCTCTACTCCTGCGGCTGCACGCGGTGTGGCAGACTAAACATAAATACATGCAATACTGCAAAACAACTTACCGCGCTGCACTGTGTTGCTTTGACAGGGAGAGTGTAGGAATGCACCGTGTCTTCTAGAGTATGGCACATTCCTGTTCTCTCCTTGTGCTGGAGCACTGAGTGCTGCCAAGCTTCAACGCAGGCACCCTTGTGACATGGTTCAACAGTGCCTGCATTACAGGCAGGATTGTTTTGTGCAGGAGGGGACACCTTCCTGCACAAAACAATCCTTTGAGGCAATTTCCTCTTTAACTTGTGTTGCAGAATGCAGCATAGAATGCAGCACACATAGAAAGAGGAAATAAGGAAGAGAAGTAAGGATATTTCTCCTCATTAGCCCTCTGTTGGAAAGGCATACCATTTGGATTAATTCCTGGGCCCTTATTTATGAGGCCTTGCGTCAGTTTTGCGCCGCCGGTGCGTCACTTTTTGTGACGCACCAGCGGCGTACAAAATGCGCCTTGTTGCGCCATATTTAAAAAGTGACGCATCTAGGTAGATGCGTCACTTTTTAAACCCCTGCGCCACTTTATACCTGCGTCAGGTATAATGTATGCAGAGGGGGCGTTCCCCGCAAAAAGCCTCGTAATAGTGACGCAGTGAAATCTATGAGATTTCCCTGCGTCACTTTTAGGACGCTGTTGCGTCAAAATCTTGCGCCTGCCTCACAGCAGGCGTAAGACTGACGCAGGCCCTTTCACATGGGGCTTTCCCCATGTGAAAGGACGCATTGCTGGAGTTGCGTCACTTTTGTGACACACTCAGGCAATGCGTCACTTTTGCGCTTACAGATGCGTCAGAAATACTGACGTATCTGTAACTCCTTGCGACATGATGCGTCATACATTAAATATGACGCATCATTGGTGTCGCAAGGAGTGCGCACTAAGAAGTGATGCATCGCTGCTTTCACGCAGCGATGCGTCATTTCTCATAAATGAGGCCCGAGGATCCAAGTCTTTGTAAATCTGTGATTGCGCCAAAATCCATGGGTGGGCACATAGGGACGCCCACGCACCACCCATGGAATGCCTTCTCATTGCAGAGTAATGTAAAGGCAGCAATATGCACTACGCTCTGTTACTTTGGATTTACTAAGCGAATGTAGCCGTGCAATGTGGCTTGGCGTGGCTCAATAAATTTCACTGAGTCCCCTTGCGTTGCTTTGCATCAGCAATGCACGGGATGAGAAAATCTGGCCCTGTGCGTCAAGAACAGCCGCAGCCGCTGCAGGTAACACGGGTGGGGCCAGGTGAGGGGCGATTCCGAGAGACGACCATGAATGAAAATTAAATAAATTATTCATTTTCCCTCGTGGTGGTCTTTCGGAACCCCCCCCCTCACCTGGTTCCACCGCCCCACTGCTCTTACCACGGCTGGTCAAGAATAAATTCTAGTTTTATCTAGTTCACTGGCATTAGAGCTAGGAGCACTTAACCATATAAAGCCTCTGTTTTGAGCCACGCCCACACATTATGCCCGCTCCCCGAAACCATTCTTGGCCAGTGTTTGCTGCTTCCATGACAGCTGATGGCTCAGACGTTGCTTTTTATATTCCCTGCGTTGTCCCCGATTCAGCATCGACTGAAGACGGGGGACGTGCTCTCCGTGCAGAGTTTATGCAGGCGGAACAGAACAGAGCGTCTCCTCCGGTAGACAATGTTCAGCACTTCAATCGCTGGACAGCATCAATAACCCTCTGTGTTCAGAATTATCCTGCCCAGAATGCCCCGCGCTGCTTCTATGGATCCTCGCCTCGTTCTCCAAGAACAAGTTCATCAGACACTGGAGCGCTGAACATCACTCATTAAAATGCTTCTGAAATATAGATTCAATGCGCATGCGGAAGAGGTGCGGCGCCCCTATTCTCCTTGGGCAACTTGAGACACCCCGACTACTTTTCATCTCCACAGTTAGCACGGTTTGTTGATTTAATGTATTATTACCATTCTTTTATCGCTCCTGGCACAAGGTTCTCCCTTCATTTCTGTTCCCCTTTTCTACTGCTGTGGTTATTAAATATTTTCCAAAGCACAATGCCTTTTTTAACTTTTATTTGGACTTGACATTTATCCTTTGAGCCAGGGCATCTTTCTCGACAGTCAAGTGGCAGAGTTTCTACAAGGGGGTTAATGTTGTATTGCTTTAACCGAAGAGGGCGGGAGGGGGTAGGGGCGGCTCTAGGCTCATGGCGGCCCTGGGCAGGGAGCGTAGGTAGGGGGCCCCCGAAGGAACAGGTAGGGGGCCCCCGGAGGAACGCAGGGATGGAGGCCAGTGAAGGGGGAGGTAAGCAGGGGCGGCATTAGGTATGTGCAAGCTGTGCACCTGCACAGGGCCACCAAACCCCAGGGGCCACCACGCCAATATATATCCTTAATATTATAATCCTCTGAGGATGGATACATATTTGCGTGGCGGCCCCTGGCAGGGATTTGGCGGCCTCTGTTCCACTTCCAAACACCCTGACCCCCCCTCTTCACTGGTCTCCATCCCTGCGTTCCTCCGGGGGCCCCCTACCTACGCTCCCTGCCCAGGGCCGCCATGAGCCTAGAGCCGTCCCTGGGGTCAGGGTGTTTTGAAGTGGAACAGAGGCTGCCAAATCCCTGCCAGGGGCCGCCACGCAAATATGTATCCATCCTCAGAGGCTTATAATATTAAAGATAGATATTGGCGTGGTGGCCCGTGGGGTTTGGTGGCCCTGTGCAGGTGCACAGCTTGCACATACCTAAGGCCGCCTCTGGAGGGGGGCTTAGAAGTTGGGCTGGGATTTTCCCCATCCCCGGAGTTACCAGTACTGAGGGTACTGTGAACTAAGCGGGTTAGGGAATCTGGCCCATGACAAATTGGACCCTGACAGTCTCCTAAGAAACATGACATTACAATGGAGAACTGGTCATTCCGGGTCCGGTTCCAAAGCATTTCCACATTTTCATCTGTACTTACATAACATAACGTGTATTTGTAAAAGGCATGTTCACCTGTAGTCATCTTTGTGCTGAATAACAGATGTTTATTGTTATGCAACGGTACT
The DNA here is from genome assembly GCF_964263255.1 of Lissotriton vulgaris. Lineage (NCBI taxonomy): Eukaryota > Metazoa > Chordata > Amphibia > Caudata > Salamandridae > Lissotriton > Lissotriton vulgaris. The sequence goes on from NC_141693.1 coordinate 151,558,623, forward strand.
CACTTTATCGACCTCAGATGGATGAAAAGCTGAGTGGACCCGCCGGGATTTGAATCTGTGACAATAAGGTAGAACACAGGTCCCTGCAGTGGACGCATTATTCCACTGAGAAACTAGACCCACACAGTGATTTGTGCAACGCTCAGCAAAGGAGCTTCCCAGGTGAAAGTGAAGAGATCCGCAGTCTTCCTGCAGGTCTTACAATTCCGAGGAGGCCAGTGACTGTCGTTAGGATCCCCATCGGAATTTAACAGCCACTCATAATGAGAGCCTTACTGCTGCAATGATTCTACTGTGAGAAGAGGATACCATTTTCATGGGGTTTTATGGTCCCAAGTTTCCCATTGGACTTACTGTTGCAATATTCACCAATGAGAGTTATTGCCTTAAAATTGTGTTTTTGCAATGTTTTCCTATGTTTGTGTTGCAATATTGCTGATACAAAGTCGTATTTGTTTACCATACACACAAACGTCACAGTATATGAGAAAGGAAAAGGAAACACATTATCAAAGCAAAGTCACTATTACTGACAAAAGGAGCAGTAAGAGGGAAGCTAGAATTTTCCAGGTCCTCTTGCAGTTTCCACTGCCACGGGATGATCACGGAGTTCTGATTGCTTGAAGTGTGCAAATAACCATTTAAAAAACACAAAATAAAGGCTTTGTTTACATTATTGTGTTTAGAGCTTCATAAAAATGGCCTTCAAGCCAACGGGGTTGCCATGGAATAGAATCACAAAAGAGATGGTTTCAGTGGTTAATTTGAGCCGGTGGTTGCCGGTGTACCCCATGGACACTCACTTTGTGGGACTTGCACTTATTTTTCCTCAGTAGATATTGACTGATAGCAGGAGAGGGAAAACCACACAAAGGAAGTAAAAAAATAGAAAACTAGTCTCTAAGGGAGACAGCAGGAACCTGCATGAGAGAGATAGAGGGGCAGAGTGTCCAGACTATGTATTCTGTGCAGCAACATCCCATAGCGCTGGCTGCGGGCCTCTGAGCAGAGCTTTGGACACCGCTTCTCATTCTTTTACAAATTAAGGACTGGGCTATTAGGTTGATGGTCATTGTGCAGATATATATGTTTGTGTAATCTTATGAATACAGGTTAGCATCGATTGCGCAAAGATCTAAGGTTGCAAGTCTGAATCCTAGTATGAACAGTCAGTGGAACCAAACACGTTTTCAATTACATCCACACAGGTGGGCAGATTCTGAGAATTTCACTACAAATTGCAGTTTCCTAAGGTTGTTCCAAACTAGATGGATAGATCCATTGCATGAAGTGGACCTCAGTCTTTAGGGATTTGTTTTGGTTAAGCCCAGAATTGACCCTCTGACTTGAGCTGGTTTTGTGCAGAGTTGAAATTGATTCTTGTCTAGTAAGAGGTCGAGTGATAGATGATGTAAAGTTTTCAGGGCTGTAACTGGATGTTGTTCACTTCAATTGTCATGCCTCTGGAATGAAATAGAGGGGCAGGATTCAATCAGTTTTCGCAACAGTGTCCATAATGAAAAAAGCTGACCCACCTGCATTCTTGTTCAAACCTTTGTAGTATAATAATTTCTCTACAACAGGAATTAAAAGGTCAATAATAGGTAATGAGAAAAGGCTGAAATAGGCATTGGATAGAACCAACATATTAAATATACTCTCTTGAGTTATGATATAGAGAACCATTTGGTTTGAAATAGCAGCTTTGAGACAGTGGGGTCTTCCTTTTATCATAAGCTTGGCTTAGGATTGTGGGAGAGAGATTTTTTATCCAGGTAATATACAAAGCAATTGGGTAACCCAGTATCCCTCAGAACCTGAGCATGTACAATACAAACAGCAATTGGCACTGTCGGGTCAAACAATTTCGTTGTAGTTTTACACATTTACATGGCACATAGTGATCAATGTATACGGAGCGCTTGAACACAACCACAAAAACAAAATATGTTTTGAAAAGAAGACTTGGAAACATGAAGTAAAATATTATCTACTTTTCAAAACATAATTTTGTTTTTGTTGTTGTGTTGAAGCGCCCTGTGTACATTGATCACTTTGCCCCATGTAAATGTTATGTGTTATGTTATGTTAAGTGCTTTCTAAAGCGCAACAGCTGCCCCAGCAAAGAGGCGTCCCGGCGCTGCTAAATCTAAATGGTACAGAATCAACTGAAAACTAGCCTACCATGGTCGCAAACACTATGTTAACGGAAAGAGGAAGGTTTTAATGGATTTCCGGAAGGCAAGCAGATCCTCCAATCCGCAAGTATGGACCGGCAAGGAATTCCACAGCTTGGCAGCCATGACCCGAAAAGAACGACCAGCAAGTCGGCAGAGTTTGGTCCGTGGTACGATCACCAAGTGTTGTCCCAGTGAGCGCAAGCTTCGCTGGGGAACATACGGGATCAGAAGGGGACGCAAAAGTTCCGGACTCATGGATTTTAGAATCTTAAACGCAAGACAAAGAGCTTGGAACTGGATCCGGGCATTGATCGGAAGCCATTGCAGCCTTCTGATCGTAGCTCTAGCTGAGCACCGATGAGGAAGTCCAACCAGAGTTCTCGTTGCTGAGTTTTAGACTCGTTGGAGTAGCTGTATCTCAGCTTTGTTAGCCCCTAAAAGTAGCACACTGGCATAGTCCAGGCGCGATAGTATAGTGGATTGGACAATGAGCTGCCGGAGTGCTGGGTCAAAGAACTTCAGGAGAGGATTAAGACCTCTTAACAAGCCGACAAAAGTGGCTGCGACTCTCTTAGTGTGGGTCTGAAAGCCAAGCGCGGAGTCCATCCAGACTCCTAAGTTCCTAACTAGAGTCTTTGGCGTTGGCAAAATCCCCAGCGAGGCAGGCCACCAGTGCTCGTTCCAGAGGGAGATGTTCTTCCCTACCAGTAGGACCTCAGTTGTGCTCGCATTAAGCTGTAGACAGTTGTCTGCCATCCATTGGGCTACTGCTGCCATCCCGTCTCTGAACCTAGTGGCCGATGTAGATGGCCCTTCAGCTAAGGTGATGACAAGCTGGATATCATCAGCATATGATACCATCGTTAGGTCCCACTCCTTTGCCACAGCCGCGAGTGGCTGAACATGTAGATTGAACAGAGAGGGGCTTAATGCCGAGCCCTGAGGGAACCCCTGACCGATGGAATGGGATTGAGAGTGGAACGGCGGCGCCGATACCCTGAAGGATCTTTCCTTCAGAAATGATCTGCACCACTCTAGGGCGGTTCCCCTGATCCCTACTGCCTCCAGACGATACAGGAGAATGTCATGAGACACCGTGTCGAAGGCAGCCCTGAGATCCAACAGGATCAGCGCTGCACTCTGACCGGCATCAAGGATCGTCCACAGATGTTCAGTCGTGGCTAGTAGGGTGGAATCGGTACTGTGGCCCGGCCTAAAGCCATTTTGGGATGGATCCAGAATGTTGTTGTGGCTCATGTATTGAGATAGAACATTATTTACATGGGCCTCTGCAATCTTAGCTACACACGGGAGAAGGGAGATTGGTCTAAAGTTCTCCGATTTAGAAGGATCCAGCATGGGTTTCTTAATGATGGGAGAAACCCAAGCCTGTTTCCAGGCCATAGGAACTCTGCCCGTAGAAAAAGACAGGTTGAGTATAAGCCCTAGCGGCTGCTGAAAGAGCGCCAGAGACTCGATGAATTGTGCCGGCCTCATAGGGTCCGAGGGCGACCCAGATTTAACTTTGCCACATAATCTGGCAATCTCTTCACTGTAAATCTCCGGTATAGCTGCTAAGATGGGACCGCTCACCTTAGCACTTGCAGGGGCAGCTAAAGCTGGGGAACGCTGCGGAAATGATTTGTTGATTTTTTGCACTTTTTCTACAAAAAAGATCGCGAGTTCCTCACACTGCTGCGTAGATGTAATACTGGATGCAGTGGCTCTATTGCTCTTGAGCTCCTGAACATTTTTAAAAATGCATTTAGTGGGGTTAGCGCTAGCTTTAATTTCTTCAGCATAGAACGTGGCACGTGCAGACCAGATAGCTTTATGATAACACTTTATTTTAGCCAAGTAGATTACTTTATCACCACCTTTGTAATCCCTTCTCCATGCCCGCTCTGCTCTTTTGCATTCCTTTCTCAGGGCTCTCAGGGACTCGCTGTACCATGGACTTGAGTTGGACATAGGACCCTTGGTCCATTTATCCGGGATGAAGGTGTCAAGACCCCCTACAATCCAGTCACAGAAGGCAGTGTACGCCACCTCAGGATCCACCGTGTCTGCCAAGGAAAACCCCCCTAGAAAGGAATGGAAGTCCTCTAGTTGAAGTGTGTGCCAGGGCCTATTAAGGACCGTGTAAAACTACAAAGAAATTGTTTGACCCGACAGAACCAATTGTTGCTTGTATTGTTTATACAGGTAGTCACAGATTTTTTTCCCACCTAGGTCTTTAACCCTTGCATGCTCATGACGAGCCCAGCTCGTCATGAGCTACAGTGCTCCGGTGCTCATGACGAGCTGAGCTCGTCATGGCCATTAGATCGCTCGCATGCTGGGATAATTCCCCTGCTGTGCTGAACGTTCTATTGAAACGGGTGTGGACGTGACGAACTCAGCTCGTCATGAGCACAGGAGCACTATAGCTCATGACGAGATGAGCTCGTCATGAGCACCGGGGAGCTGTGCGCGCCCCTCGCCCCCAGCACAGCAGGTAAATTACCCCAGCAGCCAAGGGGTTAAATAGTGGAAGTATCGAAGGTTCTTTGTACAGAGTACAGCAAAGAAGGCAAACTTATATCACATTGAGCTATGATGGAGGGTGGAATTGGTAAAGTAAAATGCAGGTATTACATAACTTTGGACACATCGCCATTATTATTTTGGATATCAGCAGGAGAAATCTCAGATGGAGTTCATGAGACCAGGAATGTCGATGTGCATCTGCAAAGAATTGATGTAATAAGCATTCCTGTTATTCAGAGCCATATTAACTTTTGCAATCTGTAAGACAGTGAAAACACCACACAAAAAGATCCCACACCAAGGTAGGAAAATAGAGCTCAATGTAATACAAAAAAGCAAGACCAAAACAACAACAATTAGTAGAACCAGATATATATTGAATTTTAAAGTTTTTAGTAAAAATAGCCTGAAACTGTGCATATCTGGACGCAACGGACAGGGATAACGTCACAAGTTAAGGTTGACTGCAATGAAGCTCGGGCAATTTACAAGGTCCTAGTTAGGCGCACTGAACAAAAGTACCTTCAATCCTGGTTTGGGAAGCATTGCGTGGATCCTAATCGAAGATTCACTGTGCAGCTGAAGCAATGAGTAGGTTGTGAGAAGCGGCGGGGCAGCGATGCTAGGCCTGTGTCGTCATAAAGGGTCCTACATAGTGCCCACCCAGCAGGCATATGCAGGAGAAGCTCCACTAGAATGTTGAAGACATTGCACCTGTTTCATTAACCTTCTCCTTAAAAATAAATTTGATCTGTGGTATGCTGTGTCTTTCCTACAGTTCCAAGAAGCATCTGCATATGAGTTTTCTTCAATATCTAACTTAACAAAGTTGTCTTATCCAAAGTAGAGCAACTATCTTTGCCACAATCAAGGTCTTGTTATTGACAGCATCTCTATACGATTGAGGATAACAGAAGAAGACACAGCGAGGGCCTTGCATGCTGATGACGGCCGGGAGCCGTCATGGCACACAGTCCTCGTGTGCTGATGACGGCTCCTGGCCGTCATGACCGCACCCGCGATCGGAATGTGCCGCACAGGTGCAGAATCGAGGCAGCATCCAAGGGGTTAAGCTGATTGAAAATGTTGATGAAAATATGCAGGTGTCTGATGTTTAGGTGACTGTTTCATGAATCTACGATGAAACTACACACTGGATTGTGTGAAGTGCCATCGAGAAGCTGCAGCCTTCTCAGGAAGAAAAACAGAAAAGAGTAAAAAACATTCTTGCTTGCTGTAGACTAAGCATGGGCGAATTTTGCGAATCTCGCGTTCGCGAATTTTGCGGATTTGCGAACTCGCAATCGGCAAAATCCGCGAATTCTCGCGAATTTTTTTTTTTGTGTTTGCGCGGGTTTCTGCCAGTTCGCGAGGGTTTTGTACAATGTCGCAAATTGCGAACTTACCTGTCGGGTCGCAAGTTTCGCGAACTTGTTGTTTCTACGTGTCCAGCCTGTTTGGGACACTCTTCTTCATCACTGCCACTCTCTGTCACCACTGCCACTCTCTGACTACTCATGCCACCCTCTGGCCCACCAATGCCACCCTCTGTTTCATCACAGCACCCTCTGGTTGTCCAGTCAGTGTACATTATTATGGCAACGCAAGCACACCTTCCCTGCCTCAAGTGACCTGAATTAATTTGGGGCTGATTAATGTGTCACAGAATATTTTTTTAGCTGGCACCTGCTTCCTTAGTGCTTCCTGATTAGTGATCTTTTGCACTTGCTAAGTGCTTTCATTGTTGCAAAATTAGTTACAACACCTGCCCTGCCCCAACTGACAATAATGAATTAGGGGCTGATTAATGGATTTGAACTTCCAGCCTGGCTCCTGCTTGTCTCCCTTAGCTGTAATTCAGGACCTTTGTGGCATATGTGTAACTATTCTGAGGTTCAGAGCAGGGTCACATAATAGTTGCAACTGGCAACTGAACTCTGGAGGGGCCCCTCAGGAAGCACTACAGGAAATGGCTACTAATGATGAGCCTGAACTTTTGAACCTGGTAAGTAGTTTCAGTTTTGCTAAGATCGTATTTCTGCAATTTTGCACTTATTCGCGGGGCGCGAACTCACGCGAACAGTGCGAACAGTGCGAGCAAAATCCGCTGCTCGCGGATTTGCGGATTTTGCGGGAGATTCGCAAATCTCGCGGATTGCGAATTTACCGAAAATCCGCAAAATCCGCGAGCGAAACGGATTTTCCGCCCATGCTTACTGTAGACATCAGAGAGTTGAAGAAAACCAGGAATCTGAAATATGATAGTGGAATTCTTCAGGAGCTACAAATCAGGATCAACAAGTGGATCGAGAAAGGAAAAAAGAGAATGAACACAGCTTTATTTAGACACACCTTCCAATCAGATGAGGCCTTTGAATAGTAAAGAATAGGAAAAGGAAATGACCCTAAACAACACAAGATAGGAAACATAATAGATTGCGAAGTTCAGGAAAAAAACAAGCGAGGAACCGCAATGATGGAAAGGGAAAAGGAAAATGAATGAAAACCTGACGTGGACCAGCTGCAGAGTCACCTTAAAATGCAGCTGAAAGCACTCAGGGAGTTGATTGCAATTTCAGATGCTGTTTTAGACTCCTAGACTACCATGTCCCATTTAGACAAAGCATCAACAAGAATGTTCTGAGAGCAGGGGATGTGAGTGGCAAAAAAGTCATTCTCTGAAACGAAATAGGCGTAGTGAGCGTGTCTGCTATTCCTACACTGCATGCTCTGCCGAAATAAGACTGATCTGCCAAACCTTATAACATTTGAACTGCTCCATGCTTGCATATGGGCCAACAGCTTGTGTTGCATCACAGACCACCTTTGTTCACAAGGTTTCAAGAAACAGGAGAGATACAAAATGGGATGCCCCAGATTGTCCTCCTCCATTAGCTGAAGCAGAACCACTCCCATAGCAAAATTAGAAGTATTGGTCTCCATAATAAAATTCATAGTGCCTGACAGTAAGAACTTGGGTGAAAGACTTTTTGAGATTGATAAAGGCCTCCTGAGCTTCTAGAGTGCAAGAAAAACCTTTAGTTAGGTTCTCTTTTATCAGAGTGACAGAAATGTGACTGGTCATTTCAGCAACGCTTTTATAAACTGTATATAAAAGCTAGCCAGTCCCAAAAACTGTGTGTCTCCTTGATAAGTTGGGATTTGAGCATTCCAAAATAGCAAAGATGTTAAGAGGGTCCATAGATATCCAACCCTCTGAGAGTTGATGCCCCAAATACTTCATCTCTCTAACTCACACTTCACCTTCTCATATGATAGATATTTTTCCCTGAGAAAAAGAAGGACTGAATGAACAGGACTCAATGCTCTGAAAGGCAACAGAAAAGTTTAGAATATCACCTAGATATACCACAAGAAACTGGTTCAGGATGTCAGAGAATATGATATTGATTAAACTCTGAAAAACTGGTGGAGCATTTAGTAAGGCCAGAGGGTATGACCCAATATCCATAGTGGCCAAAGGGTGTCCAAAAGGCTGGCTTTCCCACCACTCTTAGGGCCTGATTATGAGTTTGGCAGTATGATGGACGGCCAAACCCGCAGTGGCAGTCCGACTGCTGTATTATAACTTTGGCCGTTGGAACGCCAAAGACCCACTGCGATCCCTGGGGGACTTGCACTGGTCTGAGGCCACAATATGCTGGCAGTGCCACTGCAGCATTGTCAAGCTTATTATGGGTTTCCTCACCAACACAATTTTCATGATGCTGAGCCTGCCATGAAAAGTGTGGCAGTGAGGAAACTAAGGGGGGACCCTATATGGCCCCCTGTTGCCTAATGTGCCAGAGATGCATGCAGGGTGGCACATGCTGTTATCCCCTGTGCGCAGGCACCCCCATCCTGCACAGCATAGACTTAGCAGTCCATGCCATGCAGGAACGCGTTTTGGTGCTCCCACTGCAGTGCCTTTCTCAGGCTCTGTGATGAGCTTACGAAGGCACTGCAGCAGCGGGACCGCCTGCCCGATTTTAACTCTTAATCCGGCGGGGTGATGACTTTGGTGGTGTCACAGTTTGTCTCGGGTGTGGTGGCTTGCTGCCACACTGCCCAAGTCATAATCAGACCCTTAATGTGGTGCATTTTGTGAGCGGCACTGACTTTGTGAAATATTCTGCACTACGGACAGGCTCAAGCATTTCGTTGATAAATGGAAGCAGATAGTTTTCATTAATGCTAATCATGCTTAAGCCACAGTATTAGATGCAAGGTATCACTTCTTTGGACTTCTAAAAGAAGTGGAGCAAGTGAGTTAGCCCAGAAAATCAGGCCATTCAGAGCATTCTCGCCACAATATTCTCTTTGAATCGGTTTCTCCTACTTGGACTGCGAGTACAACCTACCATATGGAATTATAAATCCATGTACTGTCAAAATGGCACAATTCAAATCCCTTTGCTGAGTGAGAGACACAGAGTTACACTTCTGGAAGACATCAGAAAATTCCTTGTAAGCTACAGGATTGGATAAAGTCTGCCCAATGGTCGCTTGAAATTGGCCTTCAGAAAGATGTTGTGTCACGGGAGTCCAATAATTCTTATCTGAGTAACATTTATCTCTCCAGAACAGTGATGGCATAGTTAGGGATATGATTAGATCAAAAACAACTATGTCGTTATGATTGCCTAAAGACACTAAGAAAGGAACTGCAATGGTGGTCGCCACATCCAAAGTCAAAGGAGATTTTTCGATTATCAGTACATTATCCGGAGATTACTTCATCCTGATCAGGATTTGGAGTCTCTGGGCACAACTAAATTCCATATATGCTGGTCTCGCTTGAATCTAACAAGGCTGGAACAAAGACTGACTTGCAAGGATAGACTGGAAGGATCAACTCTGCATGAAAAAGCATGACCTGGATCCACCAGAGGAACAAAAAACTTTGGGTAGAGTAGAATCTTCCACCACTTTCGTCTTTACAAAGGACAGAATCTGCCATTTTCCAATATGGTCCGGAGGGTCGAACAGTGCAGTTTTGCAGCAGGTAGTATGGGCTTGCAAAATACAGATACAAGCCTCTTTTACATCTTCAATACCTTTCAGCACTAGACAATGGGTGCTAGTGACCCAAGCTGCATTGGTGCCTCAGGCATATCAGGCCAAGGATTAGAAGGCTCAGTAGTCGGCTAAGTCTGCTGAAACCCTGGGGTAAAGAAGTAGCAATAAAACTCAGCCTTTTCCATTTTTACCATTCTCTTTTCTTTAAACCTGTGCTCAATCAGTAAAACTTGATCCAGGAGTTTTGCAAACCAGGAACCTCTAACAGTTCATCCTTTAAACCCTCTTTTAACCCTCTTTGCAATAATGTAAGTCTGTTCCACCCAGCAGCAAGCTAAAAAACTGTGTACAATTGGGCAGTGCATCAGAGTTTCCGGCATTTTCCACACAGGGTGTAGACTGCAGAAAAGTCATGGTTGGGTCACTCAAAAATCTTGTTGAAGTTTGCAAAGCGACTGGTATAGTTGTTATAGAATGGGTCTTTGGTGACAACAAAGGGAGTTTCCCAAACCAGAGGTGCACTAGTTTGCATGGCACAGGGTAGCATTCTCGGTCCTGAAGTCGGCCAATTCCAGGGTTTGTTGCTGAAGGACAGGAGTCAGTATATGTTTTGGGGTACTGAGGTCTATGTTTTGGGGTGTTTGGGTATTTTAAGGGTTCAGATATAGTTTTGGGTTATGGGGTACAGGGGTAGTTTTAGGGTTTAGGGATAGGTATGGGTTTTGGGGTACAGGGGTAGTTTTAGGGTTTAGGGATAGGTATGGGTTTTGGGGTACATAGGTATTTTTAGGGTTCAGGGCTAGGTTTGGGTTTTGGGGTATAGGGGTATTTTTAGGGTTCAGGGGTAGGTTTGGGTTTTGGGGTACAGGGGTATTTTAAGGGTTCAGGGCTAGGTTTGGGTTTTGGGGTACAGGGGTATTTTTAGGGTTCAGGGCTAGGTTTGGGTTTTAGGGTACAGGGGTATTTTAGGGTTCAGGGGGTAGGTTTGGGTTTTAGGGTACCGGGGTATTTTTAGAGTTCAGGGCTGGGTTTAGGTTTTAGGGTACCGGGGTATTTTTAGAGTTCAGGGTTAGGTTTGGGTTTTGGGGTACAGGGGTATTTTTAGGGTTTAGGGATAGGTTTGGGTTTTGGGGTACAGGGTATATTTATACGGTTAAGATGGGTTAGTGTTTAAGGGTGTTGGAGTATTTTAAGAAGTAAGGGTGGGTAATTGTATATATATATGTATATATGTACATATATATAGGTGACCGTGAAAAATTACTGCGCCGGTTGGAAACCCAATATATCATTAAGCTCGACAGCAAACAACCGAATGGGTTGAATGCAACGGAGGATTTGCACAATTTCCTTTAGGGGTACACATTTTTCAATGTTACTCTGCATAATATTGTACATATTGGGCAGAACGTGAGCACAACTAATAGAATTGTATATAGCTTGTAAATATATGAAATCCTGTTAAACAGAACCTATTTTTAGGTACCCTGTAGTCTCTTCTCTGTATAGGCCTGGTTGTTTCAGTCTTCTTGACAGCTCAGTTTTTTCAAACAAACACTCGGAATCCTTTTTTTTTTGGTGATTTCTTCAACACTGGTTATTTATTTAAGCACTTTGGGGAAAAAAAATTCTTTTAGGGGTTACACAACCCTTGGATGCAGATAGTTCCCATATAATTACGTTTTTGGACACATAAATAATGTATAGATGTACATATACCGTGTCGTATATGGGAAATGGGGATTATATTTTGTTTATAATTGCATCATACACTTAGGTGCTGTTTTGGTGTTTTAAGTCAATATGTGTAATGGTTACAAACAACAAATTATAGTGCAACACTGTGATGTAAATTAATCAGTATATATTGCTATGACACATCTTCTTATGAAGTTGCATGTATTCTATATTGCAGTCGTGCATATTATTATGTTCTGTTTAATCATGATAGTAAGGGTTTTTTCGCATTCATGCGGTCATTTTTAAATCCGTATACAACATACAACGGTCTACAGAAATATTCTGCAAGTAACTAATACTGCAAACCAATGCAATTAACAACAAGCATTTATGCTGATTATGTGTCTTAGCAAACTGCTATAATCAATACTCACGCATTCATGCGGTTATTTTAAATATCCAGTTCAAATGCCATGGTACATGTAAATATAGATACAAAGTAATTCATGTAAATATGTCAACAGACTAACGCATATATCTTTTACTCTGTATTGCAACATTGTTATAACCATAATGTGGCTACAATGCACTGTGCCTTTAATTAAGGCGATGTTGTTTTAAATGTTTCACCATGTGACTCACGTTTGGAGGTGGGACCCGGATGGGTGTGTCTTCACTGCAAATAATATAAAAAAAAGTTTCCACTTTGTGCAATGTGGTGTGTGAACAAGACTACATCGTTAGTCGAAACGTTGCATTTTTTGGAAGGCACAAGAACTAAATAAAACATCTTGCCTGGAAAGCGTGGGGTCTGTCTCTTCTCTCGCCGCTGTGCAGTGGAGGTTAGAAGATTTGTGCTGATATATATATATATATATACATATATAAATACACATATATACAATCATATATTTGATGTTTTAATAATGTACTTTTACAATGTATATGACTTTACCAGACATGCATTTGCGTTATAATGGCATGCGTGATAAAGTCATATGCGTTGTAAAAGTTTTAGAAATGATGACTTTGCGGAGTAATAGTCCCGCGTTATAAAAATTGCGGAGTGATGGTATGCGGGATGTTGGTTTGGGGAACATCATCACATATTCCCGGGGGAGGGATAGTCCTTTTCTTGCTATTTCCATGGAGGCGGGCCTTGTGTACGGATGTGTGTAGCACGAGGCCTGTGCGCAACAGAAGTGGAAAATCTCCAGTGTGCGCATTCAGGCGTCACCGGAAGTTAAGGCGAGATTACATTTCCTGCACAATGGCCCCTGTTTGCGCTCCTTCCGGCCCTTGGGAATAGCGCCATGGCTGACCTCCATACAGTAAAGTAGGTGCACGTCACTGGGAGCGCGGGGCAAGCACACCCGGAGCTGGAATGTACCGAACCTGTGAAGAAAAAACAATGAAATATTGGGCACAACGCTCGCTTTTTTTTCCCCGTAATCCCGCGCCCCGCACACGCCCACACCCCCAGCTCACACCCACAGCACACGATATGAGACATGGCCTGAAGGGACGAACATACCACATGCCCCCAGCATTTGTCATGCCCCCAGCACACGCCCACAGCATAACGCAGACATGCCCACAAGGGTCTACTTTGCTGGCACGGTTCTTTTACCTTTTAAATGTATTTGGTGGGCGTCTGCATAGCCTATGTCCTTCTGCTGCAACTGCCCTTTCCAACGCTGTATTGGGTGTTGTGATTGGCGCTGTGGTTCCTAAGTTTACCCGCCTCAAAGGTTTGGGCTCTCTCGTTAATATATTAGTATAGATATAGATGCACAATATTACCATAAACTGAAATATGTGGTAGGCAAGTGCCCTTGAGAAGCTGCCAACTTATCAGGGGGAAAAGCCATAGGTAAAAAAAATTGCATTGCTAGATAAAGACTTCAACGGATTAAAGAAAGTGAGGAATCAGGAATCTAAAAGTGGAAGTCCTTAGGAGCGAGGATTCAAAAACAGCAAGTAGAGGGAGTGAGGATTCAAGTGAAGGATCAGGGCTTTGTTCTGACTTACGAGCCGACCAGACTGAGGCCTTTAAATAGTAAAAAATAAATAAAATGAAATATTAGCAAACACCAAAAGACAGGAAGCATAATGGATTAGGAAGGTGAGGAAAAACCAAGGAAGGAACAACCGGTATGGAAAGGGAAATCAAAATAGCATGAAAACCTGAAGCAGACTAGCTGTGGAGTTCCTTAAAAGGGGAGCGCAAACCCTCAGTCAGTTGACTGTCATTTTGGCTTTGACGAGAAAAAGGAGCAGCAGCCGGGGGCCCAGAGCATGAGGAGGAACTTGCCCAGGTGAGAGCCCGCAGAGCAAGAAGTATGGGGCCTCATTTATGAAAAGTGACGCATCGCTGCGTGAAAACAGCGATGCGTCACTTTTAACTGCGCCCTCTTTGCACCACCAATGATGCGTCATATTTACAGTATGACGCATCATTGCGCAAGGAGTTACAGATACGTCAGTATTTCTGCCATATCGTGTATGGCGCAAAAGTGGTGCAATGCTGGAGTGTGTCACAAAAGTGATGCAAATCCAGCAATGTATCCTTTCACATGGGGCAAGCGCAACGTGAAAGGGCCTGCGTCAGTCTTACGCCTGCTGTGAGGCAGGTGCAAGATTTTGACGCAACAGCGTCCTAAAAGTGGCGCAGTGAAATCTCATAGATTTCACTGCGTCACTTGTACGACCCTTCCTTGCGTCAAAACGCCCCTTTGCATACATTATACCTGGCGCAGGTATAATGTGGCGCAGGGGTTTACAAAGTGATGCATCTACCTAGATGCGTCACTTTGTAAATATGGCGCAACAAGGCGCATTTTTTACGCCACTGGTGCATCACAAAAAGTGACGCACTGGCGGCGTAAAAGTGAATCACAGCCTCATAAATGAGGCCCATGGTATCTTCTGCGGCTCATGAACTGCAGAACCTCACAAAGTACCAGGGTTTAGGTGTGTTGACAGCAGAGAAGCCGCAGATGCAACACCAGCTTCACATCAGTACACTGAAGCATGATCTTACAGTTGTTAAACAGACTGATCTGAAGGTCACAGACTTGGCTGCCACAGCTGTTTGTTATTCATTCCTTACAAAAAGAATGTTGTAATGATTGTAGACTGGTAGGGCCAGAATCTGTGAGACAGTGCTTAGCTCTACCATACTTTAAGTAAATGATAAGGAACTAACCCTGTGGACTAATTAGTCTCTTCAGATTAGTCCTTCTTTCTGCAGCCTCATGCTGGTAGGGCTGCGCCCCCTACCGGCGCCAGGCCGGGTAGGCCCTGGCTTCCTGCCTTTGGTAGGCGGATGTTTTAGTACTCACAGCTGGGCCTTCCGCACCAGAACAGGCTGCGCCGCGAAGGGCACCGGAGAGGAATAGGATTAAGGACACAGGGTTCCTGTTTCACAGCCAATTATGGCCTCTCTTCACTGAGCAGCTTTCTCCCTCCTGCGTTTAATATCTCAGCAGGATGTAGAATATCTTCCCAGAGACAACCAGACCCCCCCTTGCAGACTCAGATGAAACAAAGACGATCTTATTAGCGAGGGAGAGGGTGTTAAAAGCTGAGACTAGAAGACAGAAGTGAAGCTTACATTTGTGCTACAATATTTTATTTTACAGTTCATGTAAGAAGCCCTTCTAAAAGAAAATGCTGGATATAGTTGCAAGTGGCGAGAAAGGAGGCGTGCAGCCGAGGAAGAAGAGGAAAAGCTTCATAAGTGGCATTTTCTGAAAGGAATATGTGAGTTGTCCTTGTGTTACAGCTCTAATAAAAGAAAGAGGATCCATGAAACTGAAGTGTTGCCATAATATATTCCCATTTAAAATGAATTCACACGTGCAACATAGGCTTTTTATGGTGTAAGCCCTTAACATCCCTTTTCGATTTCTGCAGCAGAAGCTCTGTGTGAGATTTCCCCTGATAATAATAGCCCGGCCAAAGCTACAGCACCCTAGCACCGTAGGCTTTCCATTGGTGTCACCTACATAGCCAGTATTGTAATACTCTAAAACTGCAAGTTTACCTTCGTTATAACCATTCGGCTAGTATTGCAACACCCTAACACCAGAGGCTTTCTATTGGTGATACCTAAACAACCAGTTTTGTAATACTCTAGAACTGCCAGCTTTCCCTTGGAGATACATATAGAACCAGCACAGTAGTACACCAGCACCGCAAGCTTCCCCTTGGTGATACCTATACAGCCAGTGCAGTAGAACACCAGCACGCAAGCTTCCCCTTGATGATACCTATACAGCCAGCACTGTAGTACATCAGCACCGCAAGCTTCCCCTTCGTGATACCTATACAGCCAGCGCAGTAGTACACCAGGACCGCAAGCTTCCCCTTGATGATACCTATACAGCCAGCTCTGTAGTATACCTGCAATGCAAGCTCCTCCATGGTGATACCTATACAGCCAGCGCTGTAGTACACCAGCACCGCAAGCTTCCCCTTGGTGATACTTATACAGCCAGCGCAGTAGTACACCAGTACCGCAAGCTTCCCCTTGGTGATACCTATACAGCCAGCGCAGTAGTACACCAGCACCGCAAGCTTCCCCATGCCAGCGCTGTAGTATACCTGCAATGCAAGCTTCTCCTTGGTGATACCTATACAGCCAGCGCTGTAGTATACCTGCAATGCAAGCTTCTCCTTGGTGATACCTGTACAGCCAGCGCTGTAGTATACCAGCAATGCAAGCTTCTCCTTGGTGATACCTATACAGCCAGCACTGTAGTATACCTGCAATGCAAGCTTCTCCCTGGTGATACCTATACAGAGAGCGCTGTAGTCCACTGACACCTCAAGCTTTCACTTGAAGATTATATATATATATATATAAAACTATAACGGTTGCGATATTTGCTGAATGTGATCAAGGGCTCCTGAAGCCCAAAACGCGTCGTTGCAGGCTGAAGAAGAAACGCAAATAAAATCTGTATCTTGCCTGACTTGCTGTGGTGGTTTGAGTTCCTTCCTCGCCGCACGCCGAAAGTGGTGGGAATTGTTTGGTGCATATATATATATACATATATATATTATATATATATATATATATATATATATATATATATATATATATATATATATATATATATATATATATATATCTGCTCCCAGGTTGAATAATGGTAAAGAACCACTCGGACACCTCAAGTGCTGTAGCTTGGATTTATTAGCAAAGGGAAAAACGACGCGTTTGGGGGATTAACCCTTGATCACGCTCGTAAACAATAAGTGCCACCATGTTTAAATACAATACATAAAAAAGTCTGCACCTCACGTGACTTTCACATACAACTGTGGCGGCCATCTTTTAACATGCATTTAGCCTCAAAAACACGTAAGTGTAATATGTACCACTTCATGACATATTTCATTGATATTATCTTTGGTTAGGATGTCTTAGCCACATTTGGTGATTGTAATTCCCATTCATTTACGCAAATGCGGCGTTATGAATTTATGCAGTATTTAGCTAAGACACCTGCGTTTCTCTTTGTCTCGCCCCAGTGGGCGAAGCAGTTCTTTGAGTCTTGCCCAAGTGGGGGTTCAGCAGTTCATATGTCAACAGATTCTACATAGTCTTTTCCTACATGTTCATGATGTATTGGCCTTGATCTTCTTACCATCAGTTGTCCTTACATGTATCAGTGCTCAAACAATCTGGAATTAAAAACATGATATCATTACACTTAGCAAACTGTATTCAGACTAAAAACATATCATTCATGTAAGTGAATTGCTAGCTCCTCACTGATATTCAGCCCATTCGGGGCGAGACTTTCCAAATCAACAATATATCAGGATTCCAATTTACGCATTGATAGTTCACGATTTCCCCCTCTCACACCAAGGTCGACACTGTCAATCACCACTACTCGTACCTGGTTCGCATCACTATAGTAATTTTCCGCAAAGTGGCGAGACACAGAATACTGTTTGTTCTTATTCTTAATGGCTCTTAAATGCTCCAGCACTCCAGCTTCGTGCTTGGTGCTGCCAATATACCATTTCTGACAAGGACAGATTAGAACATATATACAATGTGTGGTGGTACAAGCGAGATTTTTCTTTATCACAAATTCTCTATTGGAGTTCGGTATTTGCAAGGATTTACAGTCTATGCTATTCCTGCAAGCTTTACACTTTTTACAACATCGAAAACCAGCCGGTTTAATGATGTTGGAAACATCCCTGGATCGAATATGGTTGTGACTAAGTTCGTCTCTCAGAGTTTTGCTTTTTTTAAAAGTAATCTGAGGATTGCTACTCAGGTTTGTACTGAGGTGAGTGTCCGTTAACAACACATGAATGAAAAAAGAAGGGAGGCCTCCTATATGTTTCAATAGGGGACAAGGAGTCTAATTGGGAGGAACAAGAGGGAGTCCCACAGCAAATCAGCTCAAAACAGAAAGAACCCAAGTGTAGTACACATATTTTCACTAAATACCAGTTCTGACATTAAACTTAATACCATAAAACTTAAAACAAATGTTGAGAAAAGATATCAACCATAAAGAATGCGTGTCTTATAAAAATATGTAATTTATTACAAATCAAATATAAAAACAGATAGTTTGAACAATAAATGTGCCCTAACAAACAGTTTCTAATTCATTTAAAAACAATTAAAAAATCACAGTTTTAAGAAAACATTTCATAATGAATATCACAGATGTTCTTGTAGTCGACGCAGCGTTTCGGTGGATTGGTGATAGCACCTTCCTCAGGACAAACAATTCTGTGTTTACTCTTGACGCTATCCTCACAGTGTTAATTTTGAGGGGTTAGCTCAGGTCAGCTTCAATCTGACTTCTGGAGTTTTTTAATTTCCAAAGATTTGGTTCCTTCTTCTGTCAGAAGATCTGTATTGATGAGGATACCGGAGGGGGGCCACCGAGATGTAAGGAGGAGCACAATAAAAGAAACTTTTCAATTTGTTACGCTTATAATGCTTGTATCCGCCACTGGATGCTTTCAATTTTGTCCGCAGCGTTGTTGCGTTCGTGATTTAGGTTGTTCATAAATGCAACCTTCGTCTTTAAGATCGGCCTCCCTGCTCCCCTCTCGGTATTGTCGGCGTCTGCTTTCACCGGTCGCGTAATCACTTGATTACGCGACCGGTGAAAGCAGACGCCGACAATACCGAGAGGGGAGCAGGGAGGCCGATCTTAAAGACGAAGGTTGCATTTATGAACAACCTAAATCACGAACGCAACAACGCTGCGGACAAAATTGAAAGCATCCAGTGGCGGATACAAGCATTATAAGCGTAACAAATTGAAAAGTTTCTTTTATTGTGCTCCTCCTTACATCTCGGTGGCCCCCCTCCGGTATCCTCATCAATACAGATCTTCTGACAGAAGAAGGAACCAAATCTTTGGAAATTAAAAAACTCCAGAAGTCAGATTGAAGCTGACCTGAGCTAACCCCTCAAAATTAACACTGTGAGGATAGCGTCAAGAGTAAACACAGAATTGTTTGTCCTGAGGAAGGTGCTATCACCAATCCACCGAAACGCTGCGTCGACTACAAGAACATCTGTGATATTCATTATGAAATGTTTTCTTAAAACTGTGATTTTTTAATTGTTTTTAAATGAATTAGAAACTGTTTGTTAGGGCACATTTATTGTTCAAACTATCTGTTTTTATATTTGATTTGTAATAAATTACATATTTTTATAAGACACGCATTCTTTATGGTTGATATCTTTTCTCAACATTTGTTTTAAGTTTTATGGTATTAAGTTTAATGTCAGAACTGGTATTTAGTGAAAATATGTGTACTACACTTGGGTTCTTTCTGTTTTGAGCTGATTTGCTGTGGGACTCCCTCTTGTTCCTCCCGTTAACAACACATGCCAGTGTTTCTTTAAAATGTGCCTTACAGCGTTAGCCTGTCCTGAAAATGTAGTGATAAATCTGACAGTGTCGTCTTGTTTATTGTCTTGCACTTTAGGATACAAAAGGTCATTCCTGCTTAATGATTGTACCCTGAGTTTGGCTTTATTTATGATATTTCTGCTGTAGCCTCTCTCAAGGAATCTTTTGCACATAATTTCTTGTTCCTGTTCAAAAGATGAGTCATCACTGCAATTTCTTTTTGCGCGTAGCAATTCACCATATGGTATGCTGCGTAGCAAATTAGAGGGGTGACTGCTCCTTGCATTCAATATACTGTTACCGGCTGTGCTTTTCCGGAACAGTTTAGATGTCATCTTATCCTCTTTCACTTCTACAAGAACATCTAGGAATTCAATGGACTCCCTACTGATGTTACTAGTGAACTGCAGATTTAGATTGTTCTTATTTAGCTTTTCTATGAAGGATGTTGCAGCTTCTTCTGTACCACACCAAATGAAAAAAATATCATCGATATAGCGCAGCCACAGGGCAATGTTGGAAAATTCAGCCATCTCCATGGCAACCTGCTCCTCCCACCAGCCCATGAAAAGATTCGCGTAGGTGGGGGCGCAGCAGGTTCCCATGGCTGTGCCCTGTGACTGTCTATAGATGTCCTCATCAAAATAAAAGAAATTATTCGTTAGACAGATTTCGATCATTTTCACCAGCATTTGTGAATGGTGGTAATATGTTATGGACCTTGTTTTGAAGAAATGCTGTATAGCTTCTAGCCCAAGCTCATGTTTAATGCAGGTATATAGACTGCTGACATCTAATGAGACAAGTTGAAAGTCTTTCTCCCAATGCATCCCATCAATTACCGTCAGAAAGTGTGTTGTGTCTCTTAGGTAAGATGGCAATGCAGTAACGTAAGGTCTTAAATAGTAATCGATAAACCTGGAGGTGTTCTCCAACAAAGATCCTATTGAGGAAACTATAGGTCCCCCCGGGGGGTCTATCATACTTTTATGCAGTTTCTGGAGTAAGTAGAGGACAGGGATTCTGGGATGGGCACAATACAGATATTTATATTCCTCATCCTCCAGTAATCCTCTGTCCAACCAGTCTGATAACAGGCTTCTGTACTTGATATAAGATCCCAGTACTTCAGTCATATTACTTCTAGAGTAGCAGTCCTTGTCACTTAATTGTCTCTGGCCTTCAGCTATGTATTTCTGCTTGTCCTGAATGACCACATTGCCACCCTTATCTGATTGTCGGATAACAATACTAGAGTCACATTTCAAATCCATGAGTGCATTCATTTGTGTTTCAGTGAGATTTTACTTATTCCAAGGTGTTTTAACATATCTCATTTTCTTCAAGTCCTTTAAAACCCCTTCTCGAATACATCAATCGCCTCACTCTGGACGTTAGGAAGGAAGATGGATTTGGGCCTAAATGTACTGCCTGGATTTCCACTTAAATCATCTACCCATCCTTCCCATTCAGGAGTTCCACCTGCTACATTTACTGATCTATCTTGGGTGGGGTACATTACATTCAATAGGTCAATATCGCCCACATCAATGGAGCTTGTTGTGTTTGGGTTACTCACGTTTTGCGGGTTGCGTACTGCAGTGTTGAACCATTTCTTCAATTTCAATTTCCGGGAAAACAAGAAGAGGTCAATCCTGGTTTGGGCGTAATTTAAATTGGACGAGGGACAGAAGTATAGGCCAAGTGCTAGTGTCTCAACTTCTTCTTTTGAAAGAGACCTCTTGGAGAGATTTACAACGGTCATATTCTGTGTGTGCGGCTCCTGGTATCCATTCCCATGGGAGTTTTTCCTGCGTTTGTTCCTCCTTCGTTTGGCTTGCCTGTTCCTCTGGTTTTTCCTCTGTTTCCTCGTCCACATCCCCTCTGAGCCCCTCCTTCTTGATGATGTTCTGTCCGGTTTTGGCTCATGACCTGGAACTGCAATAAAAAATTATTCGATTTCTTTTGTTGGTTGGGAGTAGCTTCTTGGCTTATCGCTGATGAAGATGCATCTGACAGGTTCCCATCCGAGACATCGCTTTCAGTTACTTCTTCTGTGGGTTTTGGAACACCTACTTTGGGGGCGTTGGATGCACCCCTTTTCTCAAATAGATGGCCATTTTGCAATGAAATGTCAGTGTTCTTCCCGCTTGGTAGTCCTTATAATCTCTTAAGAACTTCCGCTGTTTTTTGGCTGTTATTTCTTCTTCCCATTTATCCACTTTTTTCATCAGATTGGTCATATGTTCTTCCAATGCTTCTTTGCTGATGATTTTGCCTATTTCTTCTAGTGTTTTCTCTATTTCGGCAACCAATTTGGCACGATCCTTAATAGCGTATTTCACTAGAATCTGCATCATGGTCATCGAACATGCCGAAGAGTTGTTTGACCATTCTTCAAGCATCTCTTCATCTGGGTTTTCATAAGTGGGAATTGTGAATATGCGAAGCCTCCGTGGTACCCGTTTTACCTCGATATACCTCTGGAGTGATTCAGCCTCCCACCACTTTGAGAGTTCCTTTTTATACAGTCTCTCCAGAGATGTAAAAAGATTTTGAAGATTCATTTTATCCGAGATATCTGGTGAGGGGTGTGTAGGGTTGCTGCTTGTTGCCCCTTGCGCAAAGAAGAGCTTGTCCGCAGTTTGCTTTCTGCGAGCTTCTAATCCCGTTTCCATATTCGTGTCTTTTCTCAGTGCTGCAGCACTTGATGCACCGTTTATTTTGTTACCGCTGTTGATTTGCCGTATCAACGGTGCTCCTACCCCTGGAGTTGTAAGCATTTCTTAATTCCACGAGTTCCGACCGGTCTCCCCGAATCGTGCTCCTTACCGCCCTGCCCGCCGCTTCTACCTTCACTGGGAGAGACGCGTGTTTTGCGTCAATATTCTTTGTGTGCCGGTATTGTCGAAGTTATTAATTCTCTTGTCCATTTAGATTTTGCACAGATCGGACGGATCCTCTCACCATCCGAATACCGGCATTCCTCTCAGGGGGTCAGCCTTCTCTCCGATTGCCAGATTCTGCTCCACGAGTGCCGGGAAACTATAACGGTCGCGATATTTGCTGAATGTGATCAAGGGCTCCTGAAGCCCGAAACGCGTCGTTGCAGGCTGAAGAAGAAACGCAAATAAAATCTGTATCTTGCCTGACTTGCTGTGGTGGTTTGAGTTCCTTCCTCGCCGCACGCCCGAAGTGGTGGGAATTGTGTGGTGCATATATATATATATATATATATATATATATATATATATATATATATATATATATATATATATATATATATATATATATATATATATATATATATACATACAACTTCTCCTCCCTTGCGTTAAAAGAACAAAGGACAACAGCGGGGCTTCGTAGGTTGCTTTATTTGGCGATCAGGGAGATCGGTTTCGGCAAACAGCCTTCTTCATATGCCAACAGTCTAAAAGCGTTCTTCCCACTTAGAGTCTTTATAAAGGCCCCTCCTTCCCAGTCGTATGGGGCTCACCTGCGCTGGATTTCGCTCAACAATGCGCCAATAGCAAGGACTACCAGTCCCATGATGCAACATGTGAGTGTCCAGTGCAAATGGGAAACCGCAGTGAAATTTCGAAATGTAACAACCTTATGTCCCCTTCTTTCAGCCATCGACCCCACAAGCAAACAAGTTCGAAGGCGCAGGTCAAGTGACTGCGTCTCGCCAAGCAGTCTTGGCCCGCTGTACCACACTGGCTTCCCAGCACTTGGGAGGTTTCGGTGGCGGGTCACAGAAGGTCCGATGCCTCGGTTAACTTCAAACAGGATTCCCATGTATCTGTGACCGCTAGATAAAAGGGTCCTTTGTGAGCAACACGGGCAGTGCGCTAACATAAAACCAACTTCTCCTCCCTTCGCGGTCGAAGAACAATGGACAACAGCGGGGCTTCATAGGTTGCTTTATTTGGAGATCAGGCAGACTGGTTTCGGCAAATAGCCTTCTTCAAATGCCAACAGTCCAAAATATAGTAGTATACCTGCAATGCAAGCTTCTCCTTAGTGATACCTATACAACCAGCACTGTAGTATATCTGCGATGCAAGCTTCCGCTTGGTGATACCTATACAGAGAGCGCTGTAGTCCACTGACACCTCAAGCTTTCACCTGGAGATTATATATATATACGTATATATGTATATATATATATATATATATATATATATATATATATATATATATATATATATATATATATATATATATATATATATATATATATATATATATATATATATATATATATATATATATATATATATATATATATATATATATATATATAGACCAAGAGTTGCCTTTGCTCAACAAGGACAACCGCAAATAGAAAAAGAGCAGAGCGACGCAAACGCCACAAAGAAAAGTGGAACAACCAAGAAAAGAACACAACGAAAGTGGTCCAACAGGGGAACCAACAGGGAGCCCCTCAATAATCAATTTGACAAACATAAATTTAAGCCCTAAGGAAAAAAAGATACTTAGCCTGGGGCTATCGTATAGTGCACCACAGACCTTTGACTACGCTGGCACACGTATGGACATGTATAGGTTTGTGAGAAAACTCAAATTGACAAAATTTCATCGCTTGCGACCAAAACCTAATAAAGATGAGACCACCGGAATCCTAAGCCCTGATCTGCTTACAGCCGGGGATGCCTCCTCCTTTGAGGAAATCTGGGAATTACAAGCTGAACAAAATGTATTGAATTCTGGTACACCGCCCATGGGTGCCATCACCAGTACTAGTAGGGAGAAAGTGACAACACCTTTTAGGCCGAAGTTCACGTTTAACCCCATTTCGGCACACGATAATCTGGATACCTACCAAGATCTGATGGTGGAAGATCTCAAAAAACTCTACACAAACACGAATAAAAAGAGCCAAGTCATTGCACGACAAAACCAAAACTACAATTTATTGGTGAAAAAACTGAAATCTGAAGAAAATCTGATTGTGAAGCAAGCAGACAAGGGGGGCAATATTGTCCTGTGGACAAGAGACAACTATGTAGCTGAGGCTGAAAAACAACTCAGCGACACTGCTTGCTATCGCAAAACCAATATTACAATTGTTAAAGCGGCTTGGAATGATCTTAATGCAAAGCTGATGGGTTGGCGTAGCTGTGGTTTGATTTCCATGGAGGAATTTAAGTTTCTAAAGAAAGAATTTCCGGTGATCCCGACGTTCTATCTCTTACCCAAGATCCACAAGGACCCTCTTATGCCTCCAGGGAGACCGATCATATCGGCAATCGATAGTGCGACGGAAAACCTATCCAGGTATATCGATTTCTTTCTGCAAGAATGGGTTAAGGGGCTGAACTCTTACATCAGAGACACAAGTGACTTTTTGAGTAAGCTATCACAGCAGAGTTGGAATGAGAACTATTTACTGATGACACTGGGCATTTGTTCGCTTTATACATCTATCAGGCATGTTGATGGCTTAAAAGCAACCCAATTCTATCTTGATAAATGCCCCATACACAATGCACAGCACAACAAGATGCTCATGGGGATGCTCAACATATGCCTACAACAAAATTTCTTTATGTTTTGGGCCAGACCTATCAACAACTAAGGGGGGGGGCCATGGGATCTTGCTTCTCCCCCAGTTTCGCATGTCTACACATGGGACTGTGGGAGGAGCAAACCCTGATGGGGCAGCACATACAATTAATGGAACAACATGCGATTCTGTACCTCAGATATATCGATGATTTGTTTTTTATCTGGAGGGGTTCCATGGACAGTGCTACTGATTTTGTTAACAAGCTGAATGTAAATTATCTAAATCTTCAGTTTACTTCAACAATCAGTAATGTCTCAGTCAATTTCCTGGATGTAGAGGTGTATGTTGCGAACAACAAAATAGAAACTAAGCTGCACAGGAAAAGTACCGCTGGAAATACTGTACTGCATGCCTCTAGTAGTCACCCGCGCCATCTTATTCATAGCATCCCCTACGGGGAGATGTTAAGAATAAAACGTATCTGTAGCAATGAAGAAGAGTGCAGAACAGCTCAACTACAGTGTAAATTGCGTTTCTTAGAAAGAGGGTACAGCGCCAAAATGGTAGATGATGCTATTATAAAGACTACAAAACTAGCAAGGGAACATCTACTAAAGAAATGTCCAGACCCCAATACTTTAACTGAAATTCCATCAACAGAAAAGATTCAGTGTAGAGCTATAGTTACCTATAGTCAACAACATGCTGAGATTCGCAAAATATTCGCAAAGAATTGGAATCTTGTGCAAGGAGATCAGGTAATTGGTGATCTAGTAAAGAGTCAACCAGAGATCACGTTCAGAAAATCTCCTTCCCTAGGCATTGCTATTGTTAATAACACCTTAGACGTTCCGAAGAAATGGTGGGAACGCATTACAGGCTTTAAAAAGTGTCAGGTTTGCAAAGCCTGTAAGCACGCCATAAATAAAACCCATTACACAAGTCCCTTCCATGACGAGCCCATTAAGATCCGACAAAAGCTAGGATGCAAAACGGAGTTTGTGGTATATATATTAGTCTGCCCCTGTGACCTACAATACGTGGGCAGTACCCGCCTCCCAGCACATAAATGCATCCTTCAGCATTTGAGGGCTATCTCTGGAAAGGACCAGGCTTATCCAGTAGCTCGGCATTTCGAGAAATGTCACAACAGCAACCCCGAAAAGCTGCAATATTACCTGGTGGACTCAGTCCTACCATTGAGGAGGGGGGGAGACAGAGACAGCAAGTTGCGTCTACTGGAAACCCGCTATATCCTCGAATTAAACAGTAAACACCCTGGGGGGCTGAATAGTACAGAGGATCTTTATACTTGTTTGTAAATAGTTCCCTGTTTTTCCCATTGGATTGGATAAGAAATTATTGAAACAACCTAAATGTGTATGTTCTGTTTAGCAGCCTGCATTTTTTAACTGATGAAACTTTATTGAACAGTTTTTCTTTATTATTTTCTGCACAATCACTTTATTCTAAGTTTATATTTAGCAACCCATAGGGAGGTATTTAGCAATCTTTACATTTCCAATATTGGACTGATAATTAATAACCTGTGCATTTCTCACCCACTTGGGTACGATTGATTACACTAGGTTTAAAAATTGAGAAATTTCTCAACAATACTGTCTACCAGTCGGCAGTCCTAACACATTGACCAAGCGCTGATATGAATTGGTAGAGATAATTGGGACTAATAAGGCAATTTTTGAAATGAATGTTTACAAAAATAATCGATGTAAATAGTTGTGTAAATATATGAAATTAGATTTATATATTTGTATACATAAATTTATATATTTTTCTATATACTGGACTAGTTTTAGAAATACTCTACTTGCAATGATGAAATGCTTCATCTATCTTGCCTCACGTTACATACTAAATTATGTTATGATGACTGACTGGCTTCACACATAAATGTACAGTATTGTTTTGCACTATGCACTTTATGTATTTGTATGGTTTCCTGGGATGTAAACAAGGGCACTGCGCCCAGTATTACTTTTTGATGTATACCCCTTTAACATCAACAGGATGTACTATCAGTCATGTGACTAACTGTGCTATTTAAAAATTACCTCCTTCCTCCTTCTCATGACATGTGATCAAGCCTCGGCTGAGGCGAAACGCGTCATGGCGACTGGTGGGCTGTTTATTCTCCACGAATAAATGCACTGAGAACAAGAGCACGGAGTTTGTGGCTTTACTCGATCTTTCCGACTTTGCTGTGTGGCGTGGCGTGGCTGCGCTTTGCTGCGTTTGCATCGGACTCAACGAATATATATATATATATATATATATATATATATATATATATATATATATATATATATATATATATATATATACATATATAGGTTGCAGTCATGTGCTGCATTAGGAGTTTGACAGAAGAGACTCTTTGCCCTTAATGAACTCTCTACTGTGATGTGGGGGATAAGTGCATAAGGTGACCAGCTAGACTGGTCAGCCACTGGGCTTTTAGAAGTGAAGCTTCACTGTATTTTTCACTCGACATCGTGTGCATGAAACCCCGGCATGGAGTAGCGCCTGAGTGATGGAGGAGGCTGGACTAACATCTAAGGCCAATAAGAGTGCGACATGACTCTTTGAAACCAGCCCCCAGGTGAAACATCGATCACTTCATGGAACAAGGCACTGAAGAAAGCCGACAGGCTGAAACGAGTCTGCCAAGCGTTTCCATCAACCTGTAACTCGAGCGCCTTAACTTTTAGAATAAAGAGCTGCTGTCAAAACTCTGAGCATGTGTCGGACCCGTTTTCTCTTGAGGAAAGGGGATTTGGTGTGCATATATATATATATATAATATATATATATGAATGTATGTGTGTGTGTATATATATATATATATATATATATATATATATATATATATATATATATATATATATATATATATATATATATATATATATATATATATATATATATATATATATGTGTGTGACAGAGTGTATATATATCTAGAAAAAAATGTTGTGTCTTTGTTGGGTGCTACGCCAAGTGTTTCTTCTATGTTTACACGCGTATTTGCACAGGTGATGTTAATTTTATCACGTACTAGCACTTTAAAAGGTGTACCCGGAAGTTCAATCGTTGTCATGTGAACAAGGCTCCGTTGAGCCGAAACGTCTGTGACACTTTCTGCCTAATAAAGGATTGTAACACCTCGAGGTCCGTGTCCGGTGTCCTGTTTGCTGGCTGTGGATGCAGCGTGTGCTGGAGCGATACGGAATTTACGATATATATATATATATATATATATAAAAATACCTCCAAGTTTTGTCCAAAGAATTGAGGACGCGCTCAACAGCAGGCAGCTTGGACACAAGCTCTTTATTAACGTGTGAATCTTGCCGTCATGTCTGGATTAGTTGCGATGCCTGACGCGTTTCGGTTCAACCTCGACCCTTTTTCCTCTCTGGGTTTCGTTTATTCACTTGGGTTTTGTTTTAGTAATAAACACTGTTCATGTTAGCACATAGATTTCTCATTAGAGAGAGGTCCTATCGCCCTTGTCATGGTGGGCTCCGGATGGAACGACCTTGGACTATGTTACTTAGTGAAAGATAGGAGTGCTGAAACCGTTTTTTTAGTATTTTGCTGTTTAGCTGCACCTGCTTGGAAAATTCCACTGTGGGCGTGCTCTCACCCGGTTATGAAATGTACAGAATGTATCTTTATGATTGTCGCTTTCAGTTCCCTCTGCAGCTCTCCCAGCGACTGGGCAGATGGGGCTCCGCTCTGAATGCATATGAATAAACAGTTTTCGGTTTGTATTCTCTACTGTCAGACCGATTCTTCATTCAGAATGGAAGGCTGAGATGTAGTCATTAGTGACCCCGGTGGCCCTAAACGGGTTACTTCCATCATCGGAACAAAAAATGCGCAGCACTTATCCATGCATTCCTTTACCACGCATGTCGCTACAACGACATGCCTTAGGTAAAAAGGCGTTGGACTTTAAAGTCCAACGCTTTCTCTACTGTTGGGCAGACTGGAGTCTGTTAAAATAGTACATTTTACTATTCCAAGCCCAGCACTTTCCATAAGGCAAGTTGTTGTAAAGATTTGTGTGATAAAGCAATTTGTGGTTGCGACGCATTCGTTGTCCCGACCCTGTTGTTAAGGCACATGTGGCTTAGCCATGCGTAGTTCTGTCATACAACCCCTTGAATTTGCCGTACACAGTGTTTCACTGTTTTTGCCCTGTGGGCGCCTGAATGTAACCCTAATAGTGCCTCATTTTCACATTTGGGCTTTACATTTTCCTCTAAGCCATCGTTGATCCGCTGAGTTTCCTTGGAGTGCTTCAGTGCTCCCTGACCTTGATGGGGGGCTTTCTCTACTGGTAATGGCCCATGAGTGTCTCAGGTGCTGATAGGTTTCACTGCAGGTTACCTTCATGCAGCCGTAGTCCGTGTCAGTAACGGCTGTGGGGCCGGGGAAGGGGGGATTTCGAGGGACGATGCAGAGGGAAAATCAAAGAAATAATTAATTTTCCCTTGGCATCGTCCCTCGAAATCCCCCTTTACAGGGCCCCACCACTGTTACCTGCCCGGACCGCGGCTGCCTTCATGATCATCTCCTGGATTAGCTCATCTTACCTCCCTGCTTGGTAAACTGGCCTTGTAGCGGCAGCTCTTTGGGGCAGATTTATCTTAACTGGCGCATCCCGAGGGATGCGCCAGTTAACATGCGCCACAGCTACCTCACCCATGGTGCGCCGCATTTATGATGCAGCGCACCATGGGGCAAAAACGGCACAGATGCGTCACGCATCTGTGCCGTAAAAGTGACGCATTGCTGGAGTTGTGTCGCAAGCGCGACGCAGCTCCAGCAAGGCTCGGGGGTGCCCTATCTGACCAATGCTGCGTCAAGCCTTACGCCTGCTTCAAGCAGGCGCAGGGTTTTGACGCAGCATTGGCCTAAAAGTGACTGAGTGAAATCTTATAGATTTCACTGAGCCACTTTTGCGAGGCGCACCTGCCCCGGAACGCCCACCCTGCGCCGGAACGCCCACAAGCGGCGCAGGGCTTTACAACGTGACGCATCTTCCTAGATGCGTCACGTTGTAAATCGGTCGTAGGGATGCGCCACGTTTACGCCACAGTTGCGTGACGCAAACGTGGCGCAAGTCGAACATAAATCTGCCCCTTAGTGTTTAGTGTAGGTGGTCTGTTTGGTTCTGGCGCTTCTGCTTCCAGGTCAGAGCTCCCTATGGTTGGTGGTTTCTTCCTCCAGTCTGCATGTTGGATATCATGCTTGCCACATAACATTTCATGCTGTGTTGCCTCTTGGTGACTATCAACTGGACTTCTGTCTGCTGTTCTGTGCCTGCTTGGTCGTCTCTTCAGTTAGGGATCGTAGGTTTTCTATTTGCTGTGTTTTTAAATGCTGCGTGAAACAGATTGGTTTATAAACTGTTTAGGCTGCCACTCAAATCCTAGTGGTAAAGGTCTCTACCCCTAATTTAATTGTAGAGTTCAAGTACAAATCCTTCACTGGTCCCGTGTCTAAATATAATGTAAATTACAAGATACTGTGGATACATTTAAAATAACTAAAACGTCACTGTTGTGTCTGCTCTTACACCTGCGATTTGGATGCCTGCTTTGGATGTATTAACTCACATATGTTTGAAGTTTACTCAAATAAATTGACATTGAAAGTGACATTAGGGAGGCGGACCTTGGTCATGTCCAGTAATTCATTTGTCAAAAAAATATTAAGTGTGGATGCCCCAAACAAAATTCTGCTGCCACTTTCCACACTGGTACCACCCACTTCCTTCCTGTCGCTGCCCACTTTCCGCACTAGTGCTGCCCACTGCTTGCATGGACACTGCCCAGAGCTGGAATGGAAAAAGCAAACCTGCCTTCCAAAAGTTGGCTAATTAGTTAAAGGGGGCCACTGCCACTGATAATTTTTTTTTAAAAAGGGGCAAACTATTATATTTCCAAATTTTTACTTAAACTAGCCAACAAATCATAGGGTGTGAAAGGGCACATGGATTAGGCTGTCACAGAATATAACAGTACTTTCATAGACTGCTTATGAGGTGTGTGAGAAGATCATGTGTCATTTGCTCCTCTACTTCAAGTAAAAGATTAAACCTGTGTGATAGTATCATTGAAAAAGATGGAAAACACATTCTGAACAATAATGTTGAGTGTGTTTATCTAATTTACTTGAAAGAACACTTGAGAAAGGAGCGAGTGAACGGGTTCCTTTGGCTATGGTTGAGCATCACTTCACAGCTGTACATTTTAGAAAAAAATATTAAAGGATTTAGGGCCAGAAATACCTTCATTCCATTTAGTGAGTTGCAAATTGGGACGTTCTGCAAAATGGAATGTCAGACACTGTTTGTGATTCCTAATGGGGTTGCAAACGCCTTCCTTCATTAATATTCATGAGGCAGGTCACAATTTGCAACCCATTGGGAATGGCTAGCGCTCACAGGGATGGTGACCTGCTGGGGTCGGCAGACAACCATGTCTGTGACGGCTTTTTCAATAAAGCAGTTCTTTTGTTAAAATT
The DNA here is from genome assembly GCF_964263255.1 of Lissotriton vulgaris. Taxonomy (NCBI): domain Eukaryota; kingdom Metazoa; phylum Chordata; class Amphibia; order Caudata; family Salamandridae; genus Lissotriton; species Lissotriton vulgaris. The sequence goes on from NC_141693.1 coordinate 151,590,044, forward strand.
TAAATGCAGCCCGTTTCCCGTAAAGGAAAATGAAATTGCATTAAAAAACGAAAAATGAAACGTTTGTTTCATTTTTTAAGAATAGGCAGTGGTTTGTGCGAGTGTTTTGCAACTGCAATTGCGGTCACAAAACAATAGTACATACAAGTGCGACTCGCTGTTAGGAAGGGATGCCCTTCGCAAACCCCTTCCTAATAGCGACTCGCAAACCCTATATTCTGAATCAGTAATTGATTACTGACTCGCAAAATAGGGTTTGTACATACAAGGCAATTATTCTCCAAGCACACAGAAATGTAGACTGAGGTCACAGTATCAGAAGTTCTTTATTATGATATCTCTGTTGCTGCATATATGCCAACACGTGATTCGTCTACAACTGTTTGAGTCACAGCAGACTTCATCAGGGCAAGTACATCTAAAATATGTGTATCAGAAAATCAGGAGTTATCTCCTATTAAATCACAGTTACAGTCACCCACGTTTTGTGACCTAGTAGCCTCACAAAATAGTGATCTCTATCGTGAAAAATCAATCCATGCTTCTTAATTGTTTAAGTCTATTGTGGAATATTATCAGTTTCCATAGTGTTCCTGTCCAGTTAGTCTAATTCATATAACATGCAGGATTCAAGCATGCAAGTGAATTTGCATGCAATGTCATCTAAGAATAGTGGATCACAGTCTGTGAGGGAGTGAAGAGCTCATACTCACTGAGCCTGTCAAGGACAATAATATGACATCCAAGTAAGATTTGGCAGTATCTACTAAACAATCTGTAAAAATGTATATTGTGCATTACAAAATAAACTACCACATCTGACCTGCATTGAAGGGCAAGCAGGACCACCTGATAGGGAGTCGGAGGTCCCGCTTCTCAGATTACGGTCGGACTGCCGTGTTGGATGTGGGATCCTGTATATTTTCCATTGCGGCTTGTGCTCCTACTCGCAGCAGAAGCTGCATTGGAAAAAATGCTGTTTAAACATCCCTGCACATCACAGGTGCTCCAAGGCAATATAGCGGAGGGCCAGGGGGAAAGGAGGCCCTGCTAGGAGTAGCCATAGTCACTTTCTGCCTACCTTTTCATGGTAGATGGACCGCTATGAAAGGGCAGGCGGAATGCGAAATTGTAATCCCAACAGCAGAGCCGAGGCTGGCTCTGCTGCTATTTGTGGATTACATTTCCAACCGCTGCCCTGATGGGCTCTGTGAGCCCGTAAGAAACAGAGCGGTATTACCCCGTGGGTTTCCTCCGACCTCCAGTATCATTATATGGCGGTCGGATGGAAACATCTGATGTCGGGCGGAAAACCTCAGACTAGCTGTGAGCTGGCTTTCTGCCCAAGATCATAATGAGGCCCTTTGGGGGGGCCTAGCAGGGCCCCCTTCCCCCTGGCCTTCTGCTGTGGAGTCTCGTGCCCCCCTAAATATGTCCCAAAAATGTTTGGGGAACATATGAAACTTTAAGGTTGTTTTTCCGCTGACTGGATTCACACAACATGACTTAGAAGAGATTATCGATTCAATTCCATGTTTAAGCGGCAAACAAGGTTTTGAAAGAAATTTGAAGCTGCATTTGATTTATACTAAGATGGGACAAGCTGTTTTTCCCACACACTTTAGGGTTGATGTCGCTCTCTACGCCTTAGGAGCCACCTGGCCCTGCTTCCATTCGGTGTCCTAGTAGAAGGACTTCTGGTGCTCACCTACACCTCCCTCTGTCCTGATGAAGACCCCATTGTAAGGTGGCTACAAACCTACGTTGTTTCCACGGGGTCGAAACGTCAACATTCCTTTCCTGACAACTAGCCCTTGTATCAACAGAGATTTCATACTGTGTTCCATGAATAGGGCATAGTGGTGTATAAATGTATATATGAATCCATGTAGCTTTGGCTTGTAAATATTGACTGAACTCTAATAGCCAAATGATTTATTGATTCCACTTCCTTTTCCATTTTCATATATGATCACGACCCTCACATCAAATTCACCCCCTCCCCATCTTTTCTCTGTCCTTTGGGCACCTCGTGTTTCAACTATGATGATTGAAGGTTTCATAAATATGTCAAATGTTTTTTGATGTGGCAATGTGATTAAATAACATTTGCTCATGCTAGACTCTGTGTAGATTCATATGTTTACTTATATGTTTCTTCATTTATTTTTAATCTTAGTTTGTCCTTAGTTACTGGGGCCACTCTATAGCGTACCAATTTTCACCCAGGTCCCAGTACCATTGGGTCTACCCTTTTTATGTAAAACCCTCTAAACATCCCAGCACCATGTGGCAGGCTCCGCATGGAACCTGCCACACAGTGCAGGGATGTTTAAACTCTGCATTTTTTCCATTGCGGCTTGGGCCGCGAGTGGAAGCACAAGCTGCAATGGCAAAAATACAGGATCTTACTGCTGGACTCACGTCGGTGCTGCTTAAATTTCAAGTCATTTTGGACCCACCGTAGCAGATTTATTCCTGCTCCTGGAGCGATCCCAACCCAATAATGAACGCATGACCCCCATTCACCTTTCAACTGGTTCCTCATCAGTGATCCGGATACATCCAGCATCCTTACTTGCAGCCCTAACTACGCAAAGCGCTTTCTCTTCATTTGCCCCACCTCCCATGGTCGGCTTACTCCTGCACCATTACAGTCGTCTCCTCAGGACTGGAGCCATAAAAAATTTGTATCCTGGTCCTGATAATGGCCTAAACTTTATAAAGGCTGAAATGCCGTTGACTTCTACAGGATAATTCATGGTGCCTCCCTCGTGGTTGCCCAAAAAACTATCTTTGTTCTTAATGTATCAAATGTACAAGCACCACTAGGAGTACACTGTATATACTACTTTTTGTTCCTGCACCTCTTTTCTCGCTGTATATACCCCTTCACGTGTCACCAGTGCCGTTCACCTTTTCACAAGCACTTGTGCACAGCTTAGTACAGGTTACATGACATTCAGTGTAACACAGTGCTTTTGTATTTGTTATTATGTCATTGTAATTTTGATTGTACAACTGAATATATGGACACATCATTTCCACAATTAATGTCTCCTGGTCTTTTGCCTCCCTGCTTCCCTTTCTACTCTGTTCATTACAATCCATTGTGCTTTCTTGTAACTTGTCTACTAAACAAGACCCATTGAGACATTGTTGTATGATATACATTATCTACTCTGGTCTCTATTGGGTTTTTGGTTATCCTCCTCTAGTTTGTTACTGCCTATTAATAGTCTGGTGGTCCACAGACCCCAAGATTCATGGGGCACCGCAATGACGGTCCAGCCACTGCCACACCAGCGGTCCGACCGCCGTATTATGAGTTTGGTGGTCAGACCGCCATTTGACTGCCACAACCGGTGGTGCTCAGAATATGCTGGTGGTACTGCTGCGGCACCACCATGCGTATTTTGAGTTTCCAAACTGCCAGCCTTACATGGCATGTCAGCACTGCCATGAAAAAAGCTGCTGGTGGGGAAACAAAGGGAGCCCTACAGAGCCCCACTTGCCCCATGCAGGTAGATGCATGCAGAGGGACACATGTTGGGCCCCCTTGTGTGCAAGCTTCATTCACCCCCTGTTCCAGCAAGGCATGGACTTTTCAGTCCACGCCGTGCTGGAACACGCTGTGGCAGTCCCATGGCAGGCATTATTAAAGGCTCATTGAGCCTTTTTTCTGCACCTCCGCAGAACTGACCCACTGCCCGCCTGCCAGACAACTATTTGTTTTGTAATCTGGGGGGCGGGAAGCATTCAGGTCAGTGGTGAACAGCCTTCTTCCACACTGCCAAACTCAAAATGAGGCCCTTAGTCTAAATCAAATGATACCCATCTCCCTGATTCCCTTTAGAAACATATGCATATTAGCTGTAACTGGATGACTCTATGACTGATTCTGAATACTTGTGTTAATACGAATTAGATGACTATAGTACCAGAATATTGTGGCCTGAATTTTGGCGGACAAAAAATATAATATACCAAGGGCCAGATGTAGGTGGCCATTTACCGGCCGGTAACGGCCGATTTCGGCCGTTACCGACTGGTAAATGGGTTTTTGAGATGTAGGGGTCCAATTTTACCGAATTGGTATATTTACTGAATCGGTATATTTACCAAATCGGTAAATTTACCGAATCGGTAAAGTACCGAATCGGTATTTTTACCGATTCAGTAACTTCTAGATGTAGGTGGGACTCTTCTGAGTCTCAAAGGCCTTTCAGATTTGGTATTTTACCACCCAATCCAATTGGGTGGTAAAATACCGAATCCAGGTGTGCATGCACATGTGTGCATGCACACCTATGCCATGTGACAGACAAGCATGCCCTTAGGGCATGTCTGTGTGCCACATGGCACACATGCCTGTATTTGGGGTGCTAGAGGCTGTCAAAGTGACACCCCCTGCACCCTTGATGGAATCGGTATTTACCGAATCGGTAAATACCGATTCGGTAATGCCCATTTATTCCTATCGGCTTCAATGTCCATAGGAATCAATGGGCATTACCGAATCGGTATTTACAGAATCGGTAAATACTGAATCTTAACGATTCGGTATTTACCGATTCTGTAATACCTACACCCCCCCCCCCCCCTCTATTTAACCACTTGTTAAATACCGAATCGGTAAAATTCGGTATTTAAGAAGTGGTAAAATAAAATTACCTACATCTAGGCCTAAATATCATCTGTAAATGTATCACTCTGTTAGAGTTAAAAAGAGAAAATCTATAACCAAATGAATATATTTATGCAAATGATATTCAAGCCACCATATGTATAGCAAACAAATATATTGGAGCACATGTACAAGTACTTTAATGTTACAACCTCTTCTGGCATTTGTGACTGTAAAAATGCTATTGTTTATGTACTAATCCCATCTTCGTAGTTAAAAACCTTTCTCTGACTCCTAAAATGTAATTCCGAATACATTTTGAGTCAGTATCTAGAAGGGGCATGTTGTAGGCATTACTTCCAAATACTGAATCAGTATTTTATATATCAAAGTTTTATCACCATAATTCAGTTGCAAAACTTTGATATTTTACAGACATTTCAAAGGGGATGATAATGCATTTCAAATGGTGTCCTAATGATACCCCTTCCCCTTTATGAATGTCAACTCCTAAACAAACAAAAAATGTAAACTTTTCTTTTTAAATATAGGCCTGTTTTTCTTACTGATAATGAACTGCAAATAAAATAGTTTATTTTATAATACGGCATTCACAGACATTGTGGTCCCTGTGAATTCTTGCTATAGTAGTAAGTCACAATTTGCAATTTACTGCATTAATATTATTGAGCTAGGTCAGATTCCGACCCATTACGATTGGGATTTTTAAGAATCGACTAATTAGTATATAGGTTGATTAAAAAAAAAATTACTGGTCGCAGTTTGCACCCAGTATTTTGCTATCAGTTATTAATACATCTGGTCCTTTGTTATCAACATTCTGTCATGTAGCTATTGATTGAATTATTTTACATTTTAATGAGAATAACTCTTTCTAGTATGTAATACCGTGATTTTGCAATGAATATCAACTGCAGATATAAATATAAACTTACAATGTCACTACAATTGGTAACGAATAGTATATAGTACTCAATCAATCAATCAATCAATCAGTGACACTTGTAAAGCGCGCTACATACCCGTAGGGTCTCAAGGCGCTGGGGGGGGGGGGGGGGGGGTGCCGCTACTGCTCGAACAGCCAGATCTTCAGCTTCTTCCTGAAGGAGAGGTGGTCTTGGGTCAGGCGCAGGTCGGGAGGGAGGGAGTTCCAGGTCTTGGCGGCCAGGTAGGAGAAGGACCTTCCTCCTGTAGTCGCTCTTCGGATGCGGGGGACGGCGGCGAGGGCGTGGTTGGCTGATCGGAGGTGGCGTTTGGGTGCGTAGAAGTTGATCCGGCTGTTGAGGTAGCTCGGGCCTTGGTCGTGTAGGGCTTTGTGTGCGTGGGTGAGGAGGCGGAAGGTGATTCTTTTGTTGACGGGGAGCCAGTGAAGGTCTCTTAGATGTCCGGTGATGTGGCTGGTTCGTGGGATGTCGAGGATGAGTCTGGCTGAGGCATTCTGGATCCGCTGGAGTCTCTTCTGGAGCTTGGCGGTGGTACCGGCGTAGAGGGCGTTGCCGTAGTCCAGTCGGCTGGTGACGAGGGCCTGGGTGACGGTCTTCCTGGTCTCGGTGGGGATCCACCGGAAAATCTTCCGTAGCATGCGTAGGATGTTGAAGCACGCCGAGGAGACGTTGTTGACTTGTCTGGTCATGGAGAGGGAGGAGTCCAGGATGAAGCCCAGGTTGCGTGCATGGTCTGTCGGTTTGGGTGCGGTGCCCAGGGCGGGAGGCCACCAGGAGTCGTCCCAGGCGGAGGGGGAAGAGCCCAGGATGAGGACCTCCGTCTTGTCCGAGTTCAGTTTCAGGCGGCTGGTCGTCATCCACTCGGCTACCTCTCTCATCCCTTCGTGCAGGTTGGCTCTGGCGGAGGCGGGGTCGTTGGTCAGGGAGAGGATCAGCTGGGTGTCGTCGGCGTAGGAGATAATGCTGAGGTTGTGTTTGCGAACGATGGCCGCGAGGGGGCTCATGTAGACGTTGAAGAGAGTGGGGCTCAGAGATGATCCTTGAGGGACGCCGCAGATGACTTCGGAGGCCTCTGACTTGTTCGGTGGTAGGCGGACTCTCTGTGTTCTTCCGTCGAGGAAGGAGATGATCCATTCCAGCGCCTTGTCCTGGATTCCGATGTTGCTGAGGCGCTGTACTAGGGTGCGGTGGCAGACCGTGTCGAAGGCCGCGGAGAGGTCTAGGAGGATGAGGGCTGCTGTTTCTCCATTGTCCATCAGGGCTCGGATGTCATCGGTGGCGGCGATGAGGGCGGTCTCGGTGCTGTGATTGGCTCGGAAGCCGGACTGTGAGGGGTCGAGGGATCCGTTCGTCTCGAGGAAGGCGGCCATCTGCTTGTTGACGGTCTTCTCGATGACTTTGGCTGGAAACGGGAGGAGCGAGATGGGGCGGTAGTTCTTGAGTTCGGTGGGGTCCGCTGTTGGTTTCTTGAGTAGAGCGCTGAGTTCGGCGTGTTTCCAGCTCTCAGGGAAGGTGGCGGTGTCGAAGGATGTGTTGATGATGTCTCGCAGGTGGGGTGCGATGACAGCGTCGGCCTTGTTGAAGACGTGGTGAGGGCAGGGGTCGGTCGGTGATCCGGAGTGGATGGAGTTCATCGTGCGGATGGTGTCTTCGGTGCTGATCGGGGTCCAGGCGTGGAGGGTGGTGGTGGGGGGTGATTGTTCGGTCATGGTGTGCGTTGGATGGTTGTTGAAGCTGTTGTGTATGTCTGCGATCTTGTTGTGGAAGTATGAAGCGAGGGAGTTGCAGAGGTCTTGCGATGTGGTGATGTCGTTGTTTCCTGCGCTGGAGTTGGAGAGCTCTTTCACGATGTTGAAGAGTTCCTTGCAGTTGTGTGCGTTGTTGTCCAGCCGTTCCTTGAATGCTGTTTTCTTGGCGGCGCGGATCAGCTGGTGGTGCTTCCGGGTGGCGAGCTTGAAGGAGGTCCTGTTGTCCGGTGTAGGTTCCCTTCTCCAGACTTTCTCGAGGGCTCGGCAGTTCTTCTTGGAGCTCTTGAGTTCGTCGGTGAACCAAGGGACTTTCTTGCTGCCGGGTCTGCTGGGCGGGGTCCTCAGCGGGGCGAGCTCGTCCGCGCAGATGGTGATCCACTTCGTGAGGTTGTCGGCGGCCTGGCTGGGGTCCGCTGAGCTGGCAGGAGGGTGCTGGCTCAGGGAGGTGGCGAGCTGGTCTGTTGTGATCTTGTTCCAGCTTCTGCGGGCGGCCTGTTGCTGGTGGTGGTGGGTCGTCGTTCTCTTGAAGGTGAAGTGGATGCAGCTGTGGTCCGTCCATTGAAGCTCTGTGGCGTGGCTGAAGTCGATGTCCGTGCTGGATGAGAAGACTGCGTCGAGTGTGTGTCCGGCGAGGTGGGTGGGGGTGGACACCAGTTGCTTGAGTCCCAGGTTGGCGAGGTTGTCCAGTAGGGTGGTGGTGTTGCGGTCGTTGTTGTTCTCCAGGTGGAAGTTGAGGTCCCCCAGGAGGATGTAGTCAGAGGAGGGGAGGGCAAGCGGGCTGACGAAGTCGGCGATGTCCTCGCTGAATTGTGTGCGTGGTCCAGGGGGTCGGTAGATCAGGGTGCCTCTGAGGGTGGTGTTCGGGTTGGTGTGGATCTGGAAGTGCAGGTGTTCGGCGGTGGTCAGGGTGTTGTCGGTGCTGGTCGTGATGCGGATGGTGTTCTTGTGGATGATGGCGATGCCTCCTCCCATCTGGTTGGCGTTGCGGTCCCTCCGGACGATCTTGTAGCCATCTGGGATAGCGATGGCGATGTCGGGAGCTGAGGAGGCGTTCATCCAGGTCTCCGTGAGGAAGGCGACGTCAGGGGCTGTGGCGTCTAGGAGGTTCCAGAGTTCGATGGCGTGTCTGTGGACGGAGCGGGTGTTGAGCAGGATGCACTTGAGGTGGGTGCTGCTGGTGTTCGACTTGGCGGGTGCTGGTGCGAGGCAGGTCCGGATGCAGGTGAACTTGCAGGCGTGGCAGCTGAAAGGTCCGTGGGTGCGTCGTGGTGTGGCTTGAAGGCATTCTGGGAGTCGGCCGGAGTTGAGAGCGATGAGGGTGGCGGCGGAGTACGTCAGGCGGGTCGGTCGGGGTCTTCGGGGGCCAGGGGTCCTGGCGCTGGTCGCGATCCGGTCGCGGACGGGCGCAGACGGGCTTACCTTTGGCGCGCCTTCAGCGCACAATTGGCGCTCCCGCTGCGCGTGACCGCTGCGCGTTCGCACGGTCGCCATATAAAGGCAAAGTGCGCGGGTGGGCGGTGCAGCTGGGAGGCGGGAGCGGGGAGGGAGCAGAATGAAAAAAGGGTCGGGGCTTGCGGTGGTGGCGGGAAGCGGGGAGCGGGGAGGGAAGACGGAGGGTGGTGAGGGTAGGCGGGCAAACAGGAAGGACACATGCTGAGAAAAGAAAAATACAGAAAAAACGGAGGCAAACGCTAACACGGGCAAGGAAACAAGAAAACAATTTTAGCAAGCACAAATGACGGGCAAAACAAAGTCAAAACAATCGACAACCGAGTCGGCCGGCAGCGAGGCAGGCAGCGAGGCAGGGAAGGCTGAGGGGCACACGCAGCAGCTGGCGGCCGTGCGGCGCAGGGGTGTCCCACAAGTGGGTCACCCCTGCGCCGTGAACTCAGTGAACCAATCAACAGAAGATGGACGACTGAGTCGACCTTGAATGGATTGCAACACGTGACCTGCTAATAGATGTCTGTAGAAAACCTTTGTCTCACTGGTCCTTCTTGTTGGCTAATTAGTGGCTCAGTGACTCCAGGTTCATTCACAATGGCGAAACAAGAGAGCTTGTTCAGTAGGTGTGGAGACATTGAAACTGGGGGATCATGCCAATATTAGTTATGACTTGAGAGAAAGGGAACTTTGAGGCCCTCTTTGACAACTGTTTTCTTTGTGGTGTCAACTTGGTCTCTTGGTAGATTTCTTTTCAGGATTGTTTTATCATAAATGGAGAAGCAAAACTTTCTGATAATTTTTTCAAAATCTGAACTGAGAGAGTCAGCTCCTGCTTTAACCCCTTGCATGCTGATGACAGAACGGTTCCGTCATCAGCATCGGTTGAGCTGTGCTGATGACGGAACCGTTCCGTCATGACTCCGCCCGCGCAAGGCGGAGTCAGCACAGGCGGGGAATACGCCCCGCACGCAAGGGGTTAAACTACTCTAACTCCAGCCCTTAACATTGTTTGTGATTGTTAATGGAGGCACCTTGGGGCATATTACCAACAACTAGCGATGATTATCGCTATGTTGGTTTAGCGGTAATATTAATATCGCCGAGCTCCGCCGATTTTTATCGCTTAGGAGCCTTTCTATTATCAAGGTTTATCTCCTAAGCGATAAAAATCGGCCGAAATCCATGAATTTCGCTGTAAAGTCAGCGATATTCATGCATTACCGAGCAAATGCTCTTAGCCATGTTATCCACCTACCATTGGATAACATTGCTAAGAACAGCTCTGGGCGGGAAAACATGGCGGCCGCCAGCTAAGAGCGGCGCGCACATCCCGACACTAGCTCCGGTGCTGATGCCCTGAACACGGATTACCTGCTGGACGGGTCGACGGTGGCGGATTTGGCGTTCTTGCAGGAGGCCTGGAGGCATGCAGGGGTGACAGCGCGGTGATGGCGTCGGATTGATTTTGGCTCGGGGACTCGAGCTTTGGTGCCTTTCTTCGGCATCTCTCTGCAGCTTAGCGGTCCTGCAGCTTGGAGGCGCGGCGGCCTTGAGACTGTCAGTTACTCCGGTCGCTGCAAGCAGAGCAGCCGATGTGCTGGGGGCGGGTCTCGCTTCCCGCTCCACTCCGCTGGTTCGAAGCAGCCGTGGAGCTGCGAAAGAGTCGAAGGGCGGCTGCTCGCAGTGTATCCTCAAGGACTGGGACTGGAACTGGGAGCTCAGTGAAATGGTGCGGTAAGGGGGTTTCTCAGGAGGATGGCATGTCAGCAATACTTGATGTGGGAAATTTCAAAAAATTAAATTTCAAAAAAGTAAATGCAAGCTTATACTCTAAAGCAGCAGTTTGCATAGCAGCTGATAGCACTAAATGTAACACCAATTACACAGCATTAGAGATAGAAGCAGACAAGAGCCCTCTGACACGTCCAGCCCAAGAAATAAATGGAGGGCTTCCTGAAGATCCCTGTCATATAACAGCTCCAGCCCCGGAATTGAGTAGCATTAAAAACAAATTACATGCCCTTTCTACTGTAGTCTTAAGTCAGAATAAATCACTGACTAAACAACGGGGTAAGAGGAGGGATTCTGAAGGAAAGAAGGGTTCTATCAGCGACAATCTGGGGAAACGAAAGGGAAAGGGGAAGAGCAAAAGGAAGGTCACAGCTCCAGGGTGTAAAACTGCGGAGCCGGACTCTGAGCGAAAACCTTTGACGGAAAAGACCCCTGGTAAAGGCTCTGACACAGAAACTGAGACAGAGTCCGAGTTAGAGTCAATACAATTAGCGCAAGATAGAGCATCTAATCAGGCGGGAGCTCATTTGCCGTTTAACACTAGTAAACTAGGGGCTGACGGTCAGGGTAATAGCGTGAGAGAGTCGCCTCAGAGGTGTCTTGAAAAAAAAGGCAAACCTAGAAAGGGTAAGGCTACGCTGATTACGCCTTCTTTGAGGTCGTACTTCAAGACCCTACCTCAGATCCTAAATATCAATCAAGAATCTCTAGGTCCTCAAAATTTGACGGTCGAACGAAGTATATCTACCCCAGACGAACCCTCCTGTATACTAAGTCCATCAGGTATATTTTGTCACACCAAGCTTCCAGAAGTGGTTGAAATGGAACAGGCCAACAAGATAGATATGAATGTTGCTACAAGAGATCTGAGCACTGACTTGAACACAGTCACAGAGATCATATCAGACTCCCTGCAGGTTAATTTAGAAAACCCAGAAGCCTCAAGTGGAGCAGGAGACACGATTCTACTTTCCGGGGCCAATAACGGAGATGGTGAGAGCACTCTCCAACACTTACTTCTTAATATGAGAGAAGAGATCAAAACTGGTTTTGCAGAAGCCAAGAAGAGTTTTGCCGAATCTAGGCAAAATCAATCAGAGATTCGTGCTATGTGCGAAAACCTAGAGACGAAAGTAGATGGGCTCTCTGAGAGGACCGGATGTTTAGAGAGCACCGTATGCGAACACAAAGCTAAACTGGACCACGCAGAAACTAGAATTCAGTCGCTACGCAGAGAAGGAGACGCTGTAAAAGACAGAGTCGAGTCCCTGGAAAACTATTCAAGAAGAAACAATATTAGACTACTAAAAATTCCGAAAGGAAAAGAAGGAAGTGAAATAAAGAAATATGTGGTCTCTTTGTTAAAGGAGACTCTCAATCTAGAGGAGTCAGCAGAAGAATTGGAATTAAACATACAAAGGATCCATCGAGACCCCTTCCGTTTGAATCCTGGGAGGAATAAACCCAGAAAGATACATGTCAACTTTCTAACATATGCGATAAAGGAAAAGATACTAAATTTAGCACTAAAAGCCAAGTCACTGAAGACTTCTGACTTCTCCTTCGATGTGAGATCAGATTTATCTAAGACCACACTGGAAAGGCAGTGGGAACTAGGCCAACGAATTGAAAAGTTCAGAGCTTTAGGTGCCACTGTACAGATGCGATTCCCAGCATTTCTGAAGATTATGTTTAACAACAAAATGTACAATATTAAGACTCCTCTAGAGGCAGATGAACTATTGGTATCCATCAGTGAGTTTTCTCTAACCATCTGAGATAGTATGCCAATTCAACCAAGCCCTAGAGTAAAAAAATAAAAATAAATCTACAAATGAATGAGAGAGAAGAAAATAAATTATAAAAATTATAAGAAAATGTGTTCAATTAAGAAATAAAGAAATAGGATAATATCCAAAAGAAAAGGGGAACAATAGCTTAACTCTGCATCAAAATAGGAAAGTAGAAACAAGGGAGCTGTCAATAATTACCTTGAGAGAGGGAAAAAAAAAAAGGAGAGAAAAAAACAGATAAAATAAATAAATAAATAAATAAAATAAAATGGGAAAAATATACACAACAAAATAAAAGAGGTGTAATATTAAATAGCATAGGGTCACGGGAAATATATATATATATTTTTCCTCTCTCTTCTTTTTTCCCCTACCACCTCTCTTTCCCTTTTCTATCCTCCGCTAGGAGATTGGGTTCATCACCCAAAAAAGAAAAAAAAAAAAAACAATAACAACTATGATATTTACCTAAATAAATTGTGTCGACCATTTAACAAATAAGGGCATCAGAGGGGGCTACGTCGGTGACGTCAACCTGGCGAGTCAACAGGCCAGAGTAAGTAGGGGGGGGTTTCTAAGGGAGGGGGGGTGAAAGCACAAAAAAATCCTCATAAGCAAAAGATCAATTCACTAAATTTGATCGAGTCCGGGGGGAAACACAGAGCCAAGCTGGCTGACACATATTATAATAGACAGACAGTAGCAGAGATAGCATTATGGGAGAGGCAGAACGGCCAAAGGATAAAGCAAAATGAGTGGCATTAAATTATTATCATGGAATGTTAATGGCCTGCGTGTGCGAGGAAGGAGACATAAAATTATGCAATATCTTAGAGACTCCCCCGCGCAGGTCATAACATTACAGGAGACTCACCTAAACAAACAAGAGTTTACAGACATAATGAAAAAATTAAAATGGGTGGATAATTTTATAAGTACGGATCACAACGCTAACATCCGTGGAATAGCTGTTATTTTCAAAAAGGGAGCTAGGGCACAGATAGCGGATTGGAGGACGGATTCGAGTGGAAGATGGCTGATAGCCAATGTCCAGCTTGTTGAGAGGCGATTTACCCTGGTGGGATATTATGGTCCTAACCAGGACGATCCTTCCTACTTAATCACACTACAAAACCACTTGATCACAGTTACAGACCCAATAATATGGATGGGCGATTTTAATTTAGTGTTAGATCCTAAATTAGATAAATCCTCTAGTTCGAGAGCTGTAGTAAACAATAAAATGAGAGACACTCTTGTCTACGCTATGTCTAACCTGGGGATGGTCGATTTGTGGAGACAAAGAGCCGGGAAAACTTTGGGTGTCTCTTTCCACAACCATAAATATAAACATAAATCACGCATCGACTATGCCTTATTTAGCTTTTCCATAAAAGACTCCATAGAAAACTTAACATATTTACCCCAGCACATCTCCGACCATTCTGCCATTACTTTTTCTATAACGTTAGATAAGCGGCCCACCCACGCTTCTTGGTCTTTTGACCGCTCTATTCTACTGGAAGAAGAAGAAAGAGAATTTCTTATATCTGAAACCATTTCTTTTTTGGAGTGGAACTTAGAGCCTGCCTCCCTGGTTAATGTGTGGGAGTCTTGGAAAGCATATATAAGGGGACATATTACTAACCGGGCATCCTATAGAAAAAAGAAATATAAAGAGGGGATATCAAAAATAGAGCAAGACTTGACCCTATTAGAGTCAGCAGACCCAGAGTCACCGGGGAATCTGGAAAAGAAAAGGGAGCTAAGAGACGAAGTAAACGATGGCAGGCCAGTAAGCTCTCTCATTTTGAATATGGCGAATCGACATGGAAGCTCCTGGCCTGGAAAATAAAAGCCGACCAGTCAAGGAACCATATTAAAGAAGTGAGGCTAGTAGGGGAAGTCGATAGAAGAAATACAGATCTTGAAATAGGCGAAGCCTTCAGCGCCTTCTTTCAAAATATATATACAGACGCGGCCAACGTTAATATTAGAGAAAGAACGGAGTGGCTGGATAAGGTGAATCTTCCTAAGTTGTCTGTGGCACAGAGTGAAAACCTAGAGTGGAAATTACCGAGGCGGAGGTTGAAAAAGTCATTACACATCTAAAATTGGGAAAAGCTGCAGGACCAGATGGTATCCCGGGCGAGGTATACCGAGTGCTTAATCAAACTCTTACCCCGACACTGACCAACCTCTTTAATAACATCTTACTAAGGGGGGAGGCACCACCCAGTTCCTGGGGAGAGGCAAATATCACCTTAATCCTAAAAACAGGCAAAGACCCTGCTGACTGTGGATCATGCCGTCCAATCTCGCTTCTCAATAATGATTACAAGATCTTTTCAACTGTTTTGGCTGCACGTTTGGGAAGCGAGATTGGTACAATCATCCACCAGGATCAAAAAGGGTTTATTAGAGGTCGACAACTGGCGGATTTAACCTACGATCTAGTCGGAGCGATAGATATCGCATCAACCTTTTATTTGCCTCTCGCCACGATGACACTGGATGCAACAAAAGCATTCGACAGGGTCAATTGGTCCTATTTAACTGCAGTCATGGAGAAGTTCCAATTTGGCCCTAAATTTTGCCGAGCAGTAGGATTACTTTATAAAAACCCGAGAGCTAGCCTACTATTAAACGGCACGCGTACAAACTCATTTGAAATAAGTAGAGGGACAAGACAGGGGTGTCCTCTCTCCCCTCTTCTATTCAACATTTATGTTGAACCATTCGCCCAGACTATTAGAGAGGACACCAATATTCAGCCTTTTGTCTTCTCCGGATGGGAGAAGAAAATTGGATTATATGCCGATGACATTCTCATCTACACAACGAACCCGGCCCAGGCATTCCCCATAGTAATCAAAAAAGCTGAGGAATTTGGAAAATTCTCCGGCTATGAAATAAACGCCGGAAAAACCGACATAATGGCCTGGAACATCATAAATCTTCGGCTTCCGGTCAGGCCTTCAATCCGCTATCTGGGTATAACAATCACACATGACATAAATCTCCTGTCCCAGTCTAATATGGACAGGATCTCCCGTGAATCTAAAGTACTCATGAAGTCCTGGTCTTTTCTCCCTCTTTCCATCTACGGGAGAACCAGCTTGGTGAAAATGACCATCCTCCCCAAATACTCTTTTATTTTTAACTGTATTCCACTAATATTCGATACCAAGTCACTTTTCAAATGCCAACAAAATATTAATTCATTCATCTGGTGCTTCAAGTCAACTAGGTTGGCTTGGAAGAAGTTAAGAAGGAGGAGAGAAAAGGGAGGCCTTGCTTTACCAGACCTTGAATATTATGCATGGGCGTTCCATCTGACCCACTCTAGAATGCTATTATAGACCCCGTTAGATAACCCAAATGGCCGCATGTTCAAGGCAATGATTTTGGGCTCCACCCTCCCATTGGACGGTTTTCTATTTAAGTTTGAGCATCAGAGATTCTTCAAGAAAGTTAGGTTAAAGACTTTACATAGTTCTCTGAAGGAATGGACTCATATTAGGTCTAGAACAGGGATAGCGTACTTTTCCAATTGCGCACCAATCTGGGATTTTTCTGGATTCTCCACGCATCATACTAACACGGTCAAAGCTGCACTGTCGGAAGCAGGAATAACATGCTGGGGAGACTTAGTGGCAGAAGGATCCATATTGAATTGGGAATTATTCTCAGAAAAGGTAACCTCACCATTATCCTGGTATGCATATTTACAATTGACCAGCTGGTTTCGTACTCAAGTTAAGAAAAAGGCCAAATTTGGCGGAGTTAGCATATTAGAAAAAAACCTTGTTGAGAAACCATATGGAGGGAAAGAAGTAGCTTCTTTCTACTGGAACATTACAGAAGAAGCAGACGGAGAATTTAGCCTCCCGATAAAACTTTGGGCTGGAGAGGGAGAAGGGCGGGCAGAAGAGAAATGGTTTGAATCTTTTAGCCTTCTCTATAAAATCATTAAACCCGCCTGGTTGAGGCGTAATCAATTATTTACACTACATCGAGCGTACTATTCCCCTAAAAAGCTTTCCAAGTTTCAGCCAGGGAAGTGCTGCAGTAAATGCTCCCTCCCAGCTGCCTCAGACCTACATATGTTCTGGGAGTGTCTAAATGTCAAGACATTATGGCAAGAAGTTAAGACTTCACTTGATTCCATGCTTCAAATTCCCATTCCTCTCACCTGGTCTTTAGTCATCTTTGGGCTATCCAGTAACATCAAGGGGTTAGAAAGAGAATTCCTATATTATGCTATCCTAATAGCAAGAAGAGAACTATGCAAAAACTGGGTTAATGTAAATCCGCCGACCCATGCAGAGTGGCTGTCGTCACTTTACGAAATATCGAAAGTAGATCTAGCTAGAGCCTGCAGCCCCAGAACTCTGAGATTTTGGAACTTTTTGATAGATTGGAGACGGGATAACTGAAACGCCCGGGGTTTTTTTTTTTTTCCCCCCGGGTCCGATGATTAAGCCTAAGTTTCCATGTCCATTGGGAGGCACCCCATGCCACAAAGCTACTGGACTATCGGCCAATATTGGGTTCGAATGGAGATAGTTCATGCGGGGCTCTTCCTCACTAAGACATCAGATCCGCTCTGTAGGATGTCGTGAATGCGCAGTAGCAACTGTCTTTCTGCAGCTAGAGTACCCCTGGAACAATATAGTGGCTAATGAGGACAAAAAAAAAAAAAAAAAGAACAGCTCTGGGCAGGCGTTAGCTTTTGGAGATAATCGCGCTTAGCGCGATTATTTCCAAAAGTTGGTAATAGGAGATAGAGATGTTAGCGACTGTTTCCAGTCGCTAACATCTTGGCACGCCCACTTTGCATATCATCAGCGATAAATATCACTGACATGCAAAGTGGGCACCAAAAATCCCGCTATGTCCTACTAGCTGTCGCTAACTGGTGTTAGCGACAGCTAGGTAATAGGGCGATACAATTATCGCCGCTTTAGCGGGAAAAATTCCCGCTAAAGCGGCGATAAGGCCCTTGGTAATATGCCCCCTTATTCGTTGTTTACAGGCAGCCCCTGGTGCAGGTTAAATAAATGGAGCCTCTGAAAATGTAACCAATGAAATTGTCTTCCTTGTTATCGAGGAGCTGGGCAAGAAGAGGGTACAATTCAATTTGCTCTATGACTTGACCTCCTTTTATATAAAATAATATACCCTGGAGAAAAGGACAGTTAATGTTGCAATATATTTGGTGGTGAATAGTTTTGCTCTCGTACCAATAGAAGAAGGAATGTAGCGCAGAGATAAAGACCATTTTCAGAGCTGGCTGCACTCATGGACAACATGATACTAATGACTGCAGGGCTTCAGGTGAGTGTGCTGGAGCCTAACTATGGAAAGCAGTTAGGGGCAATATTAAGACTTTCAATTCGATTCCAGTGCCTTTGGTGAGCCCTTGGAGGTCACGTTAGATAAGGGAGGTTTTACAGACAGATGGAGGCATAAGAACTGAACAAATCCAATCCAAGTGATAGACATTGTCTTAAGGCATTCAAAATAAGGAGCACCTGGTACTTAAAAGGGCACTAAAACGAACTCTTTTGCTAGGCAATCACTTCCTTAGCCACAAAAAACTCTTTCAAGTGTCTGTCATGTCACTCTTTTAATGTCTTAGCACCAAGAGGCCACAGGTATACAAGAATAGTGTCAGAACAAGTTAGAGGCAACCCGGAGTTCAGATACAAGTGCTATATTTTATTGTAAACGTTCACAACAGATCTAATGCAGGTAAACCTATGTATTTACATTAAACATTATATAAAGATATAAGATAGACCCTTTGCCCTCTAGATGTGGGTTACTTGACGGTGGTCCCCATGGAACCTTTTAGGAAAACCACCTACAATATAAAATATCGCCAGTTTGATGTATTACATGTTAATTAATTCTGAATGCATATCCTAAATATCTGGCTAAGACCTGACCATGGTGGAACAATTGTGAGCATCCTTTCTCTACACACATTTAAACGATATTGACTTACGCATTACGAGAAGACTCCCCAGACCTTCTTCTGTTAATATGAAGCCCATGTATAAATTACCATCCCACCACCAAACAGTATGGTACAGGACAGTGTGTACTATCTATAGAAGCTAATACTATAATGAAAGTAAAGCTATCCCTAGACCTGCAATTTAGGGAGTTACACAGACTCACAAGGCAAAGGGAGTAAAGAACAAATGTGCTGGTACGTCTCACCTCAGAGTTTCTTGGCTTGAACAGCCTGGCCTAGAGGCAAATTAAGTCCAGAGTAGGTGGACTTCGTAGTGGTGCAGTGCGCGGAATTCCACATAGTTGTGTAAAAGCTCAGTGGAATTCTGCGTAGTTCTGCAAGCTTGCAAAGTGTGCACAAACACTACTAAAGTAGGTCAACAAAACTCAACACATTAAATAAAAACAAATTATGTCTTGTCAATCACACAAAACTCAGTACGTAGGTTCCTGGCCCTAATGCACCAAAAGCACATACAAATTCTGCCTGCAAGTGCACAGAGATGGCTGTAGAAGGCACCAGCTGCAAGCCCTAGCCCTGCGACACACTCCCTACCCATCGATGAATACATTTGAACCCTGCTTATCAGCACGCATGAGCCCAACAGGTTGTTGGTGCCCCATGCAGTGACCAGTGAGGACGCCATGTGGCTCATGCAGGACCGACTGCCACAGGTCAGTGGGTTGGGGGCTTCTATGTCCGTGGTGTGTCATGCTCATGCCATGTCCTGCAAGAGTGGAATCCAGACAGGGGAGTTTAGGTCAGGGTGAGGTCTCAAATGGATAAAGTAGTTGCGGAGGCTAAGCACTTCCTCGGACAGCAGCAGCTGCGACTCTAGCAACGCTTTTTCCACCCAGACAGAAAGCGCCGAACCGCCGCCAAGAACACACACACCCTCCAGCAGCTACACAGAGGGAGGCAGATCACAGACAAGCAAATTCAAGCAGGGGTGAGTGGCTACTGCGAGTCACTCTCAGTGAGTGCGCCAGTAAACTCGGCTCTACCAGCGAGTGGCAGCACTTTGAAGAACTCTGCGGTCTAAGCGGAGTGCAGAGTTGGCAAAACTCCGCTGACTCCATCGGCTGAGTGAAGTTCATTACCCACCCTTAATTAAGCCATGTCTCAAACAGAATGATGTCCAAGAAAAGGGATAGTCATTTGCATACCAAGGGGTCCCTGACATGTTCAGTATTCAACCATCTCAACAGGCTGTCTAAATCCACAGTCATGGTAGGCTAGACTAGCCATTCTCCCAGCAGACTGCATTTGAAAGGACTACTTACTTACAGAACAGTATGGGCTACCATAATTGCCCCTTTGTTGTCACAGCCTGCTGTAGTGTGCGGGTGGTTCAAACACATTTTTCAGGGTAGAATCAACACCAACACACACAACAGCAAAGAACTCCTCACCATTGTCAAGGAGTTCACCAGGCCCAACAGCGTGACCAACAACAAACTCAGCACCTTCTTCCACCACAAGATCAGGCACATATACAACAGTTTGGACACCCAGGACCCTCCCACCTCGTCTGACACCACCGCACCTGAGCATGCCTCCCCCCTACACATCTTGCTCCACTGGAACCCGCTCACCACAAATAAAACACTCAGGACCATGAAGAGCATCCATTCCAGAGCCCTCTCAGATCCATGCCCCCACCACATCTTCCACGGAGTAGCCACCTCCATCGCTCACGAGCTTCGCCACACCATCAAATGCTCCATTGAGACCACTACCTTCCACGGTGACTGGAAACATACCAAGATAAGCTCCCTTGCTGAAGAAGCCATCCACCAACTCCACAGACATCAAGAACATCAGACCCATCTCTCTGTTCCCCTTCCCCGCCAAGGTCATCGAGAAGGTCATCAATGCCCAACTCTCCGAGTTCATCAATGCGAACCATGTCCTGGACATCACCCAATCCGGCTTCCAAAGTAACCATAAGCACCGAGAACTGACTCCACGACACCACTGACGGCATCTGCTCCCTACTCGACCAGGGAGAACCCGCAGTCCTCATCCTCCTGGACCTCTCGGCCGCCTTGAACATCGTCTCCCACCCCACGATGCAGCATCTTTGAAAAGGTCCTGGGATGGATCCACTCCTTCCTCACAGGTCAAACACAGTGAGTCAGACTACCACTGATCCTCTCTGAACCTATAGAGATCAACTGCAGAGTGCCCCAGGGCTCTTCCCATACCCCAACCCTCTTCAACAGCTCGCAGCCATTGTCCAACACCATCAGCTTGGGACTACTCCTAGTGGCCTGCCACATTGGGAACCCCACCAACCCCACGGACCATGCACAAACCCTCTGCATCATACTACACTCCTCACTCACAATGAACAGCCAGATCAACAAAGTACCCTCATCTTGCTTCCACATGCTTCGCCTACTTCAGAAGACATTTAGATGGATCCCCACCGAATCCAGAAAGACGGTCACCCACGTTCTCATCAGCAGTAGGCTCGACAACGGCAATGCATTCTACGCCGGTGTCACCCAGAAACTCCTCAAACAACTACAAAATGTTCAAAATGCCACAGCCAGACTGATAATCAACATCTCCCAGCACACTCACATCACCGAACACCTTAGAGAACTGCACTGGCTCCCAGTCAACAAAAGAATCACTTTCAAACTCCTCACTCATACCTATCAAGCCCTCCATGATGCAGGACCAGCATATCTGTATCATCGCTTCCCATTCCACATACCCACCAGACACCTCTGCTTTGCACAACTGGCTCTGGCAACTGGTACATGGATTCACAAGACCAGAACCGGAGGCTGATCTTTCTCCTACCCTGCCTCTCCGCCTCAGGCAATGCTGGTCAATTCAGGAAGGATCTGAATACCTGGCTCTTTGACTGAAACCCAGCCCCCTCATCACCTTGAGACCCTCATTGGTGAGTAGCTACACTTTATTAACCCCTTATTGATAGATTTTTGTTTCAGTCCAGACTTGCTGAGTAGTGTCATCAGGGGCTGCTCCTCAGTTATGCTGGAGGAGCGTCGCCCCACTGCTGAATGGGATCATATAAAATAAAATGTTAAAAAAAAGAATGTTATTATTATTTTATTTTTCACTGACTCAGCTAGTCGACTAAGTCTAGGGTGGAGCAGGGCTATCCAATGTCAGCAGCAGCCAGGGAGGAGGAGTGGTGGTCACCATAAGTGAGGATGTTAGTTTGGCCTGCCATCTTCGGAAGTCCAAATCGACATGCGCTCTTACATGTTCCAACCCGAGCTGTGCTACACAGCTGGGTGGGGACAGGCACAGGTTCCCAGGCACAAACTGAGAGCTAAACCAGCCAACTCAGACCAATCCCGGGGCTTCTCTCATGCTGGGTAATGGCATGAGAGCAGCATTAGGATTGGGTGGGGAGTCTGGGAGTCAGCTTGTCCCAATGGAACTGCAGTACCAAGGGCAGAAGAGCACTGAGGCGCGGTGCAGGAGCAGAGGATCACCGAGGCGGCATCCAGCAGTCGAAGGTAAGTGTACATTTAGTTATTTTTTTATTATATTTCCCTCCGCACTGCCCCACCACATCGTATTGACAGCAGCCACCACTGGATGTCGCAATTTTTTCCTGAATGCTTCATGGAGCAGTTATCCTTCTTCAGTGGTGGACAATTGAGAACTATGGCTCAACGGTGTCATTCATTTGATCCATCCCTCGCTAAAGATGGGATATTTTTCAAAGCCCACCGAGAGGTGAGTCGGAGACAATGATCCATTTTATTAATCCTCCCTGGGTGACAGCTGAGGAGAAGACAGATGAGACTGGCATGTTGTCAACACGTTGGTGATTTTTAAAAGTCAAAGAGAAAATGAAGTCGCAGAGGAGCAGGCGGGAGGGAGAGTGGTGACGGAAGAACAGAGACCTGTCTCAGAGATAGATGAAAGAGTGAAAGCACTCTGTCTCTGCAGAGTTAATGACATTCAAAACTTCATGCAAGTCAAAGCTGCAGAATGACCCACACTGCTTTTCACTTGATGATTTAAACTGTTTCATTCATATCCTGTACAGCCCTGGCCAGGCTCGACGGTGTGGACTTCCTGCACCGAAGCTGCTGTACTCTTGCTCCTGATCAGCAAGGCAGCATTGTTCCATGCCTAAAGGAGAGGAGAGTTGCCAGTGTAATGGTTGCAGGATGGAAATGAAGGGTCTGAAGGGTTTGCAAAGGTCCCAGCCAGGACAAGAACCTAGGGGGAACTGGGGGGCATATTACCAACAAGTAGCGATATTTATCGCTAAATAGGCTTAGCGACGATTTTTTTATCGCTGCCTATTGCTGGATATGTTAGTGGAGAAAACATGCTATTAGCAACGTTTTTCTCCATTGTGCTAAAATATCTAGCGATAGTAGTGAAATGCGTGAATATCTCTGAGAATACAGCGATGTTCATGCATTAGCGACTAAATGCTCTTAGCCATGTTATCCACCTCCCATTGGATAACATGGCTAAGAACTGGTCTGGGCAGGTGTTAGTATTTGGAGATATTCACGCTTAGCGCAAATATTTCCAATGCTACGCCTGCCTTTCTAATAGGCGATAGCGACGTTAGCGATTGCTTTCAGTCGCTAACTGGTTGGGTACGCCCACTTTGCATATCATTAGCGATAAACATCGCTGACATGCAAAGCGGGCCCCAAACCACTCGCTATCGCCTAAAAGCTGTTGCTAACATCAGTTAGCGACAGTTTGCTAATAGGGCGATCGAATTATCACCACTTAGCGGCCGAAAACGGCCGCTAAATCGGCGATAATTGCCTATCGCTCCCTTGACAATAGGCCCCCGGATTCCTAATTAGTACCAGAAGTAGGAAGAAGTGAAAGTGCCCTTCCCCGCCCAAGGGGGTATCATCTTGTAGGTGCCACACGGAAGGTCATCACATTAAGGATTTCGGAGTTAAGGACCGCTTGCCCGCTGCACCTTAGATGATCAGTGTGTTATCAATCGTGATAGGTACCAGAGAAGGCTCAATGGCGCTCAACCTATTCCCTATGGACATCTGGGAAAGAGATCTAGATGCCCTCAAGAATGTTCACCCAAACACTATGGAAGTGGGCAGAGGGACGTCAGCCTCTATGCAGTGCGGGAACGGGTGGCATGCAGTGGGGGCAGTGGGCAGCTCAACCCTACATGAAGTGTACTGGGGAGATGAGGATGTTTAGTTGCAGAAAGTCAGGCTCTACTGCCAGTTCAGTAATATAAAGCCAGGCTCCATGTCCGGTGTCCAAGGGGTCAAAAGGCAGGACTGTAGCCAGTTCAAGCCAGCATTGCTGTACCACCAGTGTAGAGCAAAGACTCCGGCTCTGCAGCATTTTTAGCATAGTGAGTGACACGAGCTCTTGAGCTATTGTAATAAGGAAAGTGCCTGCTTTACCAATTACTGCAAAGGGAGAGTTTAAAACAATAGAGCCTCGATTTCTAGCTTAATAATGTGGAAATAGAATCAGGAACATTTCTCCCTCCTCTGCCAAGAGCAACGCGGTGAGGACTTTTTCCAGCTCGCTGAGGAAAATAAAAGATTTCCAACAACAAAGCCAGGAAGAAAAATGATGTGTCACAAAAGCAGAACAAAGAAAGACAGCGGAAAAAATGCAAAATGTTCTGCATGCTGCCACCAGGCTGGGCTTGCACAGTAATGACATTTCTGTGTGCCCTGCAAAAACAATGCAATCAAAATGTACTTTACGGAGTGTTTCGCATGGTTGAAGTAATAACTTTGAAACCCTCTTTTTAATTTGTAATCCGAAAATATTCTTTGCAATTAACTGGGCTCAATTTAGTGATAGTGTCAAAGGCGAAATACAATAGTACTGCTCATGTACTGCAAAACGCTATTCATATGCTCCACCTCTCCTAACTTTTACGTGCAAAACCACACACATAACTATGGGGCATATTATCAAGGGGGTTTATCTCCGCTTTTTTGGCTTTAAAAGCCAAGAAAGCGGAGATAAAATTATCTCCCTATTACCAAGCTGTCGCTAACACCAGTTAGTGACAGCTAAAAGGAGATAGCGACCATCTTGGGCCCCGCTTTGCATGTCAGTGATATTTATCACTAATGAGATGCAAAGTGGGCGTGCCAAGATGTTAGAGACTGGAAACAGTCGCTAACATCGCTATCTCCTATTACCAACTTTTGGAGATATTCGCGCTAAGCTCGAATATCTCCAAAAGCTAACACCTGCCCTGAGCAGTTCTTAGCCATGTTATCCAATGGGAGGTGGATAACATGGCTAAGAGCATTTGCTCGATAATGCATGAATATCGCTGACTTTTCAGCGATATTCATGCATTGCGGCCGTTTTTTATCGCATTTGCGATAAACCTTGCTAATAGCAAGGTTTATCTGCGATAAAAATCGCCGATGTGCGGCGATAATTTTTGTCTCTAAACAAGTTAGAGACAAAAATGATCGCTAGTTGTTGGTATTATGCCCCTATATGCTTTAGAAGTAAATATGGGGGGGGCACAGAGAGGAGTGGCTTACTACTAAAGGGGAGGGGTGAAGGGAGGAGTAAAGATGGGTTTTGAGAGATTCGGTGAGGGGTTTAGGGAGGTATATTCAGCGATCCACAAAAGAGTAAGCCCAATAATATTCATATACTGCACTTCTAAAGTTACTTTAGGCAAAAATGGAACCAAAACAGCAGCAAATTACTCCAGCTCAGATCTGGAGTAAGTCCAGTACTTCATTGGTCGACCAATGGTACTGTAACACCCTCCAACAGAAAATAATGGAGGTAGGGAAATAAAATTTCTGACGAAATATTATTACATTTAATTACATTATTTAAATTAGTCAAATATACAAATAAATATAAATGATTGAAAAAAGCAAAAAATGAAACATACTCATTATTTAATTCTACAGTATTATAACAGCCTTTATTGAACATTAATAAGTAAACATTATGTTCATTAAATATAATTAAACCACTTTTAGTTGTCAATGCATCACTTTTAATCATTATTATTAGTGCATCATATTTTGATATGTCATAAAGGAATAGGTTTGTTTAATTCAAGCTTCAGAAAAATAATTTTATTTAATTTGATATATTTCAATTAATTCAAAATTAAGTTAGCAGTGCTATATTATTTTTGATTTTGTTCTGCATTTAAAAGAAATATATACAACTAATTTATGTTAGTATTTAGCATAAAAATAGTTGTACCATTTTCTTAAAATAAATAAACTATTTTCTTTTTTCCTTTACTTTTCCACAGGGAGACTACACAGTTGGGTCCAGTAGCAGGTACAAAACATTTTTTTTTAAATCTAGGGGGCATATTATCAAGAAGGGCGATGAAATTATCGCTGCTTTTGCGGCAGAAAACTGCTGCTAAAGTGGCGATAATTGGCTTGATAATATGCCCTGGGGAATTCCAATAGGAGCCCATGTTCTCACCAGAACATCGACTTCTATTGGAATTCTCAAGGGCATATTATCAAGCCCATTATCGCCGCTTTAGAAACAGTTTTCTGCTGCTAAAGCGGGAATAATTTTTAACGCCGTTCTTGATAATATGCCCCTTGGTAAGCCTCCCATCTCACACAGGTAAGGGCTTCAGATGACAGCTAATTGTGAGTAAAATCAGTTATTGCAAATTCCCCTTTTTGGACCTTTATGCTAACGCTTTTTGCGATTAGAAAAAGGTTATACGTTTTGCTACGTCCACCCACTTTGCTCTAATAAACAAGCATATTTCTTTGCTTGTCATCAATCATGCCCTGTGATAGTGTTTCACTGGTAGCTTTAATGGAAACGAAAGTTAAATTGTTGAATGGCACTGCGCAGCCTTATGTGTAACTCAATCTGACATCTTTTCTCCAAGTTCTGGGTCAGGCATCAGTACTGGGCAGTGTAACTCTCTGATAGTAGTATTTTTCCTCCCTGTTGAATGGGTTTTTAACTGGGAATGATCAGCCAAGAATGCCTCAGATTCCTTGACACTCTGGTGATAGCTGTGGTTGAGCATCTATGGCAACTCTGGGAATAGGTGATGGGTATTGGCTCAGGTATGATATAACACAACTACAGATACTAGCGATATGTTTTAGAGGGGTGTTTATTAGAAATAGTTCTTATTCAATATATAGTAGGGAACATTACACACTTCAAACTGGTGTCATAAAAGAAATGCCCTAAACATTGGGGAGGTATGGCTCAAACCTATTCAGCTGTATTCCTATGGGAATCATACACCAACTAGCATTTGTCTATGCAAATATTACGCTGTAAAAACGATCAACGTGTTTCAGCCGGTAGACCTATAAAAGTGTTGCGGCCTTCCTTAGGATCAGTTTGGAGATACTGCAAAATGTGAAAAACAAAAAACAAAGGTACACAAGAAAACAGTGGACACCAGTATGGGATACTACACCAGTTGTTCAGGTGTTCAGTAAATTCAACGATGGAACCTGCAACAATCAGGTAATCTACTGCATCCGTCCTGGCTTATGAGCCTAAGTACATACGTCGACCATCCTACGCTGCTGGCGAAGGGGTCGCTCAACCACGTACTTCCTCAGATGGAAAGGGGCCCTTCCGAGGACTGTTTTCTTGTTTACCTTTGTCTTTTGTTTTTCACATTTTGCAGTAGCTCCAAACTGATCCTGACAAAGGCCACGACATGTCGATAGTTTTTAGATGTAACTGTCTCGAATGACGGCAGCTACCTCACAAGCTATCTGTTTTTAATCCTCCCACTGGGTAGTAGAATAAAGTTGTCCCAACTAACCTTGAAGGCAGTTTTAATCACCACTCACTGAAGCACTGCACCTTACCTTTTCACACCACGCTCATGTAGGGTTCTAGGACCATTCTCCCTTACAAAAACATCCCTGAGCTCCTCCCTCGTAGCAAAGGGGTTGTAGCCCGCATCAAGACTAGGCTCTTAATGGAAGGAGGTACGCGTATGATGAAGCATGACACCTTCTGGGGTGAGAGGGAACTGTCCTTTAAGAAGGGAGCCATTTCCCTCTTCCCAATTTTTCAAGCTGATCATGGCAAGCACCTTCCACGTACCCAGTAGACTTACCATTAAGACCCGTGGGCTCTCTCTTTGTGAAATGTACCCCCACGTAGCCCAACCATGTCCGACAGGCCAATTCGTAAAGGCTGTCCGAATACGACATCTTAGTCACTCGGTCAGGAACGCGGTCCCTAGAGTCACACGAGTCAGCTCTGACCGCCTTGGTGTCTCCGAATGCCGTTCAGACGCATGCCGGAATCAAGTTGGACAGTCTGAACGATTTCCAACCATTGTAGTCAGTCGGGCGAAAATGTTTCAGAGTGGGTTGGAAACAAGCCTTCCAACACGGATTTGGACAAATCGTAAGCCGTTCGGAGCCTTTCCACCCGACATCGTAATCAGCTTCTAGATCTTTTCGCTTTGTCGCCTTTTGAGCTCTTTTTTAACAATATATTGTGCATTTGATGCTCGAGAATCATGTATTGTATAGTTTTACTTAATTTTACAATAAAGTTCATATGATCTGATTCACTGCAATAAAGTCAGACCTATTGGTTTAGCCAATTACTTTTTTTAATTAATTGTCGCCACTCCCTCGGGTTGCTTATTTAACCTCTCTGCTTCTTGCTCGAGTGTTTGTTATCCTCTTTACTCTAAGTAACATTCTCGAGCGCACATCTACTTACTCTTGCTAGTCTTATTTCTATCTCCTGTTTCCTTCTCTCGTACCTCACATTACATGGTTGTTTCTTTTTATATATACTCTCATGTTTTTTCTGTGACCTCCAATCATCTCCCTCTCTTTCTATATTCAAATCTCAATCTCTAGCCACTTCGCTCTTTCAGTTTTAACCTATTTCTACATTTCTTCTATTTTCAGGTCTCAAATTCGATTTGTGTTTTCATGGCATTGTTTCTGCTGCTCTACAGGTTCTATATGGCCTGTTATATTCCCCCTGCCCCTTCTCTCTGCTTTCTTCCACTCAGCTGTCTGTTTTCTCGATTATCGGCTCTCTCTGTTTCCAGATACTTCTGTATTCTGCTTCCATCTGACCTAAATGCATGCCCTCTGCCCTAACCTGAATATAAGCTGTCTGCTCGAATGTGTCTACATTCTGTGTCAGGGTAGCTGCCTACTACTTTTAATTTTTTAATTTTCAGACGCTTCCTGTTCGATATTTACCACTTCCTGCATTCTGACAGCTTCTACCTCCATCTCGATTTTCACTATCCTTATTTTATTACGCCGTTTTCCTCGTCATGTCTTGCTAGGACTTTTCTTTTCCTTCTTCGAAGCATCCCTCCCTATAATTTCCTTTTTAATCGCCATCTCTCTCCCTCTCCTCAACTATCATCTGAGATGGTTAAAGGGACGCGGTGGGAATCCGCGCACCTTGCTGTCATTCATTTAAATAATGCAAATATTAATGAGGGGGAAAGCTTGTTAAAGGAAGCAGCCGGATTACAGCTGACAACAGACCGCTGCCACACAGCTGGCTGAAAGACACCCCCTCAAAAGAAGGGAAGATGTATGGGAAACAAAACAGCCCAGGAGCAACGGGAGGCAGGACACACACTGTGGGACACACAATCTGTCCTTGTGTTTGCATGATGTCTGCAAAGTGTCAAATGCTGCGAAGGGTCACTTTCCTAGTGCTTTACTCTTAAGTACAGTTGGAGGAGTGAAAAGTGGAAAGAAGGAATACACCTACACGTGACGCCTAAGAAAAGTGCCAAGGGCCTCATTTATGAGAAATGACGCATCGCTGCGTGAAAGCAGCGATGCGTCCATTCTCAGTGCGCACTCAAGGAGTTACAGATACGTCAGTATTTCTGACATATCTGTAGGCGCAAAAGTGACGCATTGCTGGAGTGTGTCACAAAAGTGACGCAACTCCAGCAATGTGTACTTTCACATGGGCTAGTCCCATGTTGTTAGTGTCTGCATCAGTCTTACGCCTGCCATGAAGCAGTCATAAGATTTTGATGCATTAGCGGCCAAGAAATGGCGCAGTGAAATCTTATAGATTTCACTGCGTCACTTCCATGGCCCTTCTTGCGTCAAAACGCCCCCCCTTGCATACATTATACCTGGCGCAGGTATAATGTGGCGCAGGGGTTTACAAAGTGACGCATCTACCTAGATGCGTCACTTTGTAAATATGGCGCAACAAGGCGCATTTTTTACACCACTGGTGCGTCACAAAAAGTGACGCACCGGAGGCGTAAATGTGACGCACAGCCTCATAAATGAGGCCCCAAGTACATAATTAACTCTTCACTAACATCAGATTGGGGATCATTATGAGTGCCGAGCATTTGGCTTGGAAATACCCCACCTGTAAACCATGAGTGTGTTCATTACCGGATGTGGTATTACTTCCCCACGCTGCGTTCTTCACTTCGCAAAATTCATAGCTTCTCTTTTTCTGAGCCGCAGACCTTGGAATGCGCATTCATTTCTCCACAAAAGTTCCACCCCATTATACTTGCGGACATATGAGTGGGGGAAAGAGTGCTATTACCTCACAAATGTAAGAGAAAGTACTGCTTGAACATGAATTGGTATCATCATCCAGGTTGGAATGAAGGCCTGGTTGCTTCAGAGGTAAGTAAAAAGGAGAACATCACTTTAAAGGGCAATCTTTATCTACTGTTTAAAAATACAGCTGACTTCTCTCACATTCTTTCTGACAAGTGAATTAGAGTAAAAAACGAAAGATGGAGCCGTGCTCCAACTGGGAATGTGGATCCAGTCAGTGAAAGTTTTGAACATATTTATATAATTAAAAGATCAATTCATTCACAGTTTTTATAACTATGGAGACATAAACACATTTGTTAGCTCTGTGATTAAAAAAGCCTTTCTTTATACAAAAAACATGGGCACAGTCCAGCCAAACTGCCAGGCCAGGTGCTCCCTGGACTGGAAACAAGCATTCTAGGACGGGTTTCAGGGTTTCACCCCTCATCAGCCAGGATAGCTTGACTCCAGTGACATGGAGAGCACGGGACCCAGGTCTGGGCATGCCCATCCCACTCGGGGTGACAAATGCAAAAAGAACAATTGATGTATAGAATGCAGAACAATGTCAAACATTCACCCCCGTACAGAGATCTGGGTCTAAATCCATTGTTGCTTTGCTCACCATGCCATTACAGTTTGAACCCAACCATTTGCAGATCAGTCTTGACTCTGCACCCAATGGGAACAGTCCAGCCTGAGCTGCCAGGCCAGGTCCTCCCTGGACTGGAAACAAACCTCCTAGGACCGGTTTCGGGTTTCACACCTCATCAGCCATTCAAGCTAGCCTGGCTGATGAAGGTTGTTGCCCCGAAACCGGTCCCAGGATGCTTGTTCCCGGTTCAGGGAAGACCAGGCTTAGCAGTTTGGGCTGGAATGTTCCCATGGGGCACAGGGTCAAGACTGATTTGCATATAGCTGTGTCTGAACTGAGGTGGTGAAGTGAGCTAAAGAAGAGTGATGTATTCAACCCAGATCTGTGACTGGGGGTGAGTGTCTGTAAAGTTTCAGTGCTCTGTTCATCATCTCCTTGTGTTTGCAACACAAAAGCGGGGCAGATATACCAATCATTTCTCCGGTCGCAAATGGCCTCATTCACAGAATCAGGCCGTTTGCAACCAGAAACATTCATTTTGGTACGTATCATTTCCAAATTGCAATTCGGTAACATGTTACAGAATCGCACTTTGGAATTGCAAATAGATACAAATTCAGTAGTAGGAAGGGGCGTGTTAAGGTCATCCCTTCATAATAGCAAATCGCAGTGGTATGTAAGATGGTTTAGCGACCGAAAATAGGTCACTAAAACATTTGCATTTTACCACCTACTTCAAGAAGGTGGTAACACGTTTGCAAATGGGAAGGGTCATGAAGGGCCACCTTCTCCTTTGTAAATGTGGGCCCCAACATTTTTTAGAAGCAGGCAGTGGTCCCACAGACCACTGCGTACTCATAGAAAAAAAATAAAAAGAATTTAAGGAAAAACATGATTGCTTTATTTAAAAACAATCACAAACATGGTGGTCTGCTGACCCCAGAAGGCCACCATCACTCTGATTTTGGTGATTCCTAATGGGTCGCAAATTGTGTCCTACCTCATTAACCCCTTCCCCGTGGGGCTAATTCCCCTGTGGTGCAGGGGGCAGGGGGGCCGCGCGCAGCGCAGCGGTGCTCGTCATGCTGCACAGTGGAGCTGTGCTCATTTCGAGCTGAGCTCGTCACGACTCCGCCCACTCCCATGGAACGCCCACACAGGAGGGGAATCGGCCCCGCGTGGTCATTCCACAGCAGTTATAACGATCTCAGCTCGTCATGAGCACAGCCCCACTGTGCCTCATGACGAGCTGAGTTTGACATAAGCATCGAAGGGGTTAATATTCATGAAGTAGGTTGATTTGCTACCCACTTGTATGAGTTTCATACATTACAAATAGCGAGAAGGTAATTGCTATTCCCAATATTGATACATCCAGGCCAAAACTCCCATACCAATTTAGAAAGAAAGAGAAAAATGGTCAGTGCATAAAAAACCCTCCACAACATCCAAATAGTCTAAGGGGAGGTGGAGATTTGACTTTTCACATTTTTAGTGCAACAAGTGCCAACAAAAACTAAAGCACCAACCAAAAGTCACTGTTCACAGTTAACCAGGACCCATGCAAGATTTCAGGTCAATTGCAAAAGAGCATAGATCTGATACACCCAGCAGGTCACACCTGCCAATGATGTTGCCTCCCGATATAGGGCCTGACTTAGAGTTTGGCAAATGGGTTACTCTGTAATAAATTATTATGATATTCCAGCCACCTGTTTCCACGTACCATGGATTGTAAAGCACTGGTATTCATCAGTTTTTGATGGAGTAACCTGTTCACTAAATTCTAATTTAGACCGTTACTTTTGATTTAACAAACTGACATTTTTCAAGTGGGGAAAGGTCTAGGACCATGGCCAGCAAGGGTCTCTCTCATTAGATTCGCCATTGTCAAGCTCCAGCTGAAGCTGTTGGTTTTGGCACCAAAAGCTCAGAGATGGTCAAACATGGATTTTGTAGCAAATGAAGTTGTTTTAGAGGTCAGATAGAGTTGCTGCCTTACCCACTTCCAGACTTTTGCCTTTGGACTTAGTCACTTTTTTGGAAGTTAAATACATCCAGCAGGGCAAAGCTGGAAGCCATAGTTAGTAGTGTTTGACAAGGCAGATACCCTCACTGCAAAGTCCCTTTGAACCAGTTTTCAGCATGGCAAAATGCTCTGAGTCCGACAAACCTGATCTTCTTGCCTGTCTTGGGTGCAACTTTCCTGGGCATACTTCGGTACTGTGCCTGAGGCCTCCAAAGGTCCAAAAAAATAACTTAGTCTCAACTTTTCCAATGTAATGGCAAGTTGTTTCTGGTCAGTGGTGTAGTCCTCAGATCCTCAGGGAAGGCTTTGTGGCTTCAATTCTTTCTACAGTTGGTCTCCAGCAGGGTCGAGTCCACAGTGGTCAGCTGGCCAACATGTCACCCTTAGAGAGCATTTCAAGTCCTCAAGTGTTAGCAGGAGTTAGGAGTTGTTGGGCAATTGTGTAAACCCATTCTCCTGTTGGTGTCAGAAGTCTTCTTCCAGCAGGTGCTTCTTCATCAGATATAGTCTTCAAGGGACCAGAAATGCTCTAGGAGGTTATGGTGGATGTGCTGGATTGCATTAGCTAGTGATTGAAGACATTTTTGCACCCAATCCTAACTATTTTATCGAAGTTTCCCTGCCTCCTTGTTGAAACGCTTCTTTTCTTAATGTAAAATTACCCAGGAACCCCTTTTTCAAGTTGGCAACAACCAGCCACTATCGGGCAGGCCTGTCTTCACTTCAAGGCAACTTCCCTATTTAGGTGAACTCTCCTCCCGCCTAAAAGGGCAAAAAAATGTTTTCATCCTACTGTGACTGGAGCTAGCTGTCTGGGAGTGTCTGGGAAATTAATAGAGAACCCATCTTGGCATCTTCAAGTCAAAAGAGGCAGTGCTATAGCTCCATTTTCAGCCAACTGTCCCTGTCCACTCCCAGATAGCGAAACCCTACTAAGTGGTCAGCCGTTAATGCTGATTGGCCCGTCCTGGGCTCTGAGGCAGGCCCTAGTTTGCTGAGCAAGAGTCATTAACTCTCCCAGGCAATAATGTATATTTCAGCTCTGGAAATGTGATAAGTGACAGAGCTGGTTTTAAGCCATTTCTGTTTCAGATAGTCTAAAGAACATTTTATGACGTTTGGTCAAATGATTCATGGCCACTTGGGGCTGGCTGAGCTCACGACCTGGCCAGAGGCCATGTGCGTGTGTAATGTGGGTTGGCCATCCACAGTTGGTTGGTCCCAGGGTCTGGCCGGGTCATCTGATCAAACCTCATTGTATGATTCCTCACAAGCACTTTCTTACTTTCAGCACTCTCTCAATGACTCGTTTACACACACTTTCACTCACTCATGTCTTCTTGTGTCCACTCATTCACATACAATAAAAATAAACATACATACATGCAATTTTTTCTTTTGTTGCATCATTGAAGTTGATTTTGAAAAGAAGCTTTTTTGATATTTTTAAAACTTGTTTTGTGTTTTCACATTTTGGGGGAAAGCAAAACACAAATGAAACTTAGACTCTGTCAGGGCTAGTCACAAATGGAAGTTACACCTGTGAGCAATTTACACATGGAATTTACTTTTACACCTCTAAGTAACATAACTACTTTAGGCTATTCACAAAATACGAATGTAAAGTTACTCAAAAGTGTAGACTTACATATCTACACAAACTCAAAAAGGAGGTTAGGCCATATTTACGAGAGTAAGTTTCTACAGCCAAAAAACAGTAGTCATTTCAACACCATACATGGCCAACCACTGCTACTGCAACAACCTCCCGTAGTAAATAATTGAGGCAGGAAATTAAACCCCATAGAAAATAATGTTACATTGGATAAAGTGACTTAAAATATTTACAAGTTTAATAAATACAAATGAATGTTAAAAAATAAAAGTTTTGATACTAATTCTAAGATATGTTTTACCAAATGTTTTGATTTTTTTAAATTTTTTAACATTATTATTTATTATAATATAATTATACTGCTTTAAATTAATTGTTTAGATCCCCTTTAATAATTAATGATGTATGATAAAACATTCGATTTTTCTACTTTAAGTGGGAATTCATAACTTAATTTATGCTTCAGAAAAATAATTTGTATTTCATTTCATATATATTAATTATTTAAATATTTAATTATAAAATAAGTTACTAGTGCTTTGCCATTTTTTAACATTTTGTTATACATTTAAAATGAATATGTAAAATTATTTTACATTTATATCTACCTAAAGTAGTTTTTCTAATTTATTAAATATTTTAAAAATCGTTTAAATGTTTTCCTCTACTTTACCATGGGGAGAACTGTACCTCAACTGTGGATTTCAGTAGTTTGGTACGCTTCAGTCAGAATCATAACTCAGTTTCTGTGTTTTCGAGTGCAAGACAGAAATAGATAGATAGATAGATAGATAGATAGATAGATAGATAGATAGATAGATAGATAGATAGATAGATAGATAGATAGATAGATAGATAGATAGATAGATCCCATTTGTATCCGTATATAATTAACTTCATGATATTTTGGTAGTTGATGTTTGTGCTACAAAAGTCTTGTAGTACAATATTTCAAGCTCTATATTCTGGTAATTTACCTCACCATAAATCATTTTTGTGTTTTTCTGTTAAACATCGTAACTGAAGTTATAGGTTAATTTCTGTGTTTTACATAATTAACATTATTTCACTGTTTGTGTGAAGAACCACAACTTCCTTAACAACTTGTTGTGGGGTTTATCAGCATATAATTATCCCTGGTTAGTTCAGAGCACACTTCCTGCAACCTATAGCACAAGGTAAAGGGCTTGGATTTCAATGATGCCTTACCCCAAGTACCTGAGGGGAACTTTAGGCACAATGGTTGTACTTAAGCCAGATAATGTGCCGACTTTCCAAGCCCCTGAAGTCCATTGTGGACTGTGTTAGCCATGTGTTAGCCATGCCGTATCTTTCTGAGTCCCACAGATTCTTGGCCAGCATATGACTTCAGCAAGTACAAATAGATTTTACTAGATTCCATTTTTGGAATATAGCATTTGGATCGCTAATCGACTGCCACTGTGTAAATAAAGTTCCATTTTGTGTGTTGGGGTGTATTGATTTGACTTGGTAAAAATAATTATGTGTACTTGTGCTACAACTTAGGGCCAAATTATCAAGAAAGGGCGATACATTATCGCCGCTTTTATCGGCAGGAAACTGCCACTAAAGCGGCGATAATGGGCTTGATAATATGCCCTTGTGAATTCCCATAGAAGCCTATGTTGATGTGTCAACCTGGGCTTCTATGGGAATTCACAAGGGCATATTATCAAGCCCATTTTCGCCGCTTTAGCGGCAGTTTCCTGCCGATAAAAGCGGCGATAATGTATCGCCCTTTCTTGATAATATGGCCCCTAGTTTATTGGAAATCACTTACAACCCCAACATCTTAACATGAACTTAAAACAGCAATGCCAGTATAATGAGAGCATGCAAAAATTTGAATGCACTGTTATTTTTTGTTATTAATGCAAATTTATGTTGTGTTAGGCTTTGTTTATTGCACACATTCTGCCATTAGTATGGCCTCACAGCATCATTAGGATTCATTACCTTTTGTTGGGTAATTTCAGTTTTTTGTAGGTCTGGGAAAAATAGAAGTCATTTCAGTAATTCCGCATTACTCTTTTGATACAATATTACAGAAAATTCCCTGATTATGCCAGTTAGCATAATTATGAGTAATTTCTCATTAAAAATCAAATGCGAGTGTGAGAAGCTACTGGCTGCTGCAGTTCATGCTCTGTTGCATTTAGTGTATTTTCTTATCACAAAGTGCATCCTCAGGTCCAATTTGGGCTCATAGGTGCAATATACACTGAAAAAATAGCACTAAATGCTGGGTAATGCTTCTCTCATAATTCCACGTAATTACCCTTAATTTTGCTGTAATTACATGATTATGCTACAGCAAATTACGTGAGCTGTGCGCATCTTTAATTTTCTAGTGTAGACCAGAATTATGTCGCTTTTATGAGCAGTGTTGGAAATGGCTTTTTCTGCAGGGTTACCCCAAACTTTTAGCCTTCCTCCTTCTCTTTTTATGACCTTGTTTTTATTGGCCATTGGACTCTGAGCACTTTACCACTGCTGATTAGTGCTAAAGTGTATGTGCTCTCTTCTATAAACATGGTATAATTGGTTTATACCTGTTTGGTATGTTTAATTTAATTGTAAGTCCCTTGAAAATTGGTATATCATATACCCAAGGCCTGTACTTCAAATGCTACTAGTGGGCTGCAGCACTGATTGTACCACCCACAGATGTAGCCGTTCAAACCTGTCTCAAGCAAGCCACTGCAAGACCTGTGTGTGCAGTTTACTGCCACTTCGACTTGGCATTTAAAACCTACTTGTCAAGCCTTAAACTCCCCTTTTATTACAAATGTCACCCCTACGGTATGCCCCAGGTAGAACTAAGTTCAGGGTGCTATGTAAGTAAAAGGTAGGACATGTATGTAGGACATGTATGTTTTGCATGCCCCGGTAGTGATATTTTGTTTTTCACTTCTGGGAGGCCTACTTCTCTCATAGGGTGGCATTGGGACTTATCTAATAATCTTTTAAGCAATATAATTCCTGATTAAAAAGAAGTAGCTTTATGATGTTTCATATGTTTTGAATGGTATTGATTAATTCTACTTACAGGTGAGGTTGGATTTAACCTAACTATTTTAGAAATTCCACTTTTAGAAGGTAGACATTTCTCTGCACTTACTGCTCTGTGAGCCTGCCAGCCTTTCTCCAAAACACGTCAAGGCTGGTCTGGGTGACAGCTACATTTGTGCATTCCCTCTAGACAGCCACAACACAGGACATTCAACTGCATCTGCACACTGATTGTTCTTGCTGGGCAGGACAGAGGTGAGGAGGTAACACTTCACTTAAAAAGATAGTGTCCTGTCTCCACACAAAGGGCCGATTTACGACCCATAACCAAGCTGGTTGACATGCCTGTGCTGAAAGGGGACCTGTGTACTTCAGAGATTTCTTTTGAAGTCACCCCCACATCAAAGGCACTGTTGGTATAAGTTATGGGTCTCTGACCCCATCTAATCAGACATTTTTGGATCTGTATCCAGACATCACTGGCTCTACATCTGCACATTGCCAGAAGTAATGCTGTGCTGCCAGGAGGGACTGCCACTCTAGTAACTACTCTGCTGTGTTGGTCTGCTGCTTGCTGAGCTGCAGGTGGGACTCCCACTTTGCAACCTGCCCTGCTATGCTGGCCTGCTGCCTGCTATCTTTTTGCTGTGCTACCGTGAAGTCTAAGGTTATCTCCAGGGGATTGCTGGCTGGCCTCCTCTTCCTTGAAGTCTCACGGCCATGAAAGACTTGCTCTACGAGAAGCATGGCATACTAAGCTGATCCGCCAGCTTGAGCGGCTCAACTCGAGTGCCTCACTGAGTTTGAGCATCGACAACTCCCCTCTGAAAAGCACAACTGAAAGATCAAGTGCATCACCACGATAATGCTTTCAGCATCTGTTACCTCTGACGCGGAATGCAGA
Organism: Lissotriton vulgaris; assembly: GCF_964263255.1. Taxonomy (NCBI): domain Eukaryota; kingdom Metazoa; phylum Chordata; class Amphibia; order Caudata; family Salamandridae; genus Lissotriton; species Lissotriton vulgaris. Next base: position 151,628,149 of record NC_141693.1, read on the forward strand.
GGGAAGCCTTTGCTGTGCGGCCACGTAATGTTGCCTGGGCGACATACGCCAGCATGTCAGTGCCACACGCCCCCATGGGAAGCTCCAAAGCTCTGTGCCGACATCAATCAAAACAATATGAGCCCTGGCAGCTCAAGAAAGTTACTGGGATTCCAACCTCAAGTGAGAGGTCTGTACACCCGCCTTCACACTTGCAGGCCACTTGCTTTTGTGCACGCTCTGGTCCCACTGGACCTGTTCAAACCCATCGGCAAGTGCCACTTGAGCACGACCGGTGCCAGTGTGCACAGAGCAATCTATGGATGGAATTGAGAATGCTTTAAAACCCACATTTGTACTACCATAAATAACGTAATAGTATCAACTGCATATTTTTGCAATGTGGTTCCCTTGTTCATTGAGTGTAATAACTTAATGAATATTCATCAGATGTATATTGTTTTGGTCTCATTTTGTTGATAATACAATACCTATTTTTATAAGCCTATGTAGAGCCTTTTTGTGGTGTATGCATTGCGTTACTGTGTGTGTTGCACAAATAGATTACACATTGCGTCTCATGATAAGCCTGCCTGATCAGCTCGAAGCTACTAGAGCGTGAGCACAGGTTCTTTCAGTTGTATATCTAGGATACCCTGACTAGACTGGTGGGTTCTGCCTAGCTTGTGTGTATACCTTAGCCAACTAAAAACCCCATTTCTAACAAGCAGTAATTGTGTTTGAATAATTAATACATTAACAAGTTATAGAATTTAATGTGGCAGGATTAATTGACTTGCCCATTGCACAGCTCTTTGTTATGTGCGTGTCTTAGTATAAGTTGCTGGCCGTGATGTGCAGACCAGAAATGTATCCACTAGCTTATCTGGTGTAAGACAGTCTGTTTAACAGGTTCTATTGATTGGGTGGTGTGTAAAGTTTTAAGTAGGATGTAATGTAAAATGTAATGTAATGGTACCTGTATAGCGCACGAATCCCCATTAGGCATCTCAGCGCTTGTACGAATACCGCTGAGGAACCCTTTCCCTGTGAAGTGCCCACTCCTGGGCACCCCCAAGGTGAAGCCAGGCATCCTAGCGTTGTTGGGGCCGTTATGAAGATTAAGCAAGCTATTGCCCAGAGTTGCAGAGTGGGACCCATGATTAGACTAGGCACCGAGGCGAGAATTATCAGGTCCGGGGAGATTGAGTCCAAGAGCCGCCGAGGCGGGAATTGAACCCTGGTCCCGGGCCAGATCTCTGCATCAAGGTCTGCCGCTCTAACCATTGAGCCACACATATGTTATTTTCACCATGGTGATAGCCAATTAGGGGTGGTATTACAAGTGGCCTGTTTATCTGATGTGATAATTATTTGTATTACCCACATAGTAAATATCACTAATCAACTATAAACAACGCACAAGAAACACCATCGCAATTTATTAGACAGGACAATCCACATACATATACTCATTGCAGCTAAAATATGCCCTGTTGTGTATGTGTACAAGTGGCCTGTTATATTGCTATCCCTACACAAACACACTACACAGAAATGGAAGTTCAAAGTGGTGCGATGTTTGCAGCACATGGAGGCTGATTAGGATGGTGTTCGGACTTATGTCCGACCACCATCCTAGTAGGGAATTTGGACTGCTCAGCAAGCTGTAGGAGGTCCCGCGCCCTGAATCACGATACTACCGCCTTCAAGGCAGTCAAAGTGTATAGTTTTAACTTTGATAATAATCACATCCTGACAAGTTTCCTTTGATACATTATGGCAGGTCAAACCTGCTGATATATATTGAGGAAAAGACCAGTAAGAAATGCAAAGCATGCAGAATTCGTGTGTTAAAAACAAAGCGGCATATTACCAAAGGGGGATAATTCTATCGCTCTGTTAGCAAGCTGTCGCTAACTGATTTTAGCGACAGCTTTTAGGCGATAGCAAGCAGTTTGGGGCCCGGTTTGCATGTCAGCGATATGTATCGCTAATGACATGCAAAGTTGGCGTACCCAACCTGTTAGCGACTGGAAGCAGTCGCTAACGTCGCTATCGCCTATTAGCAAGGCAGGCGTAGCGATGGAAATATTCCCGCTATCGCCAAAAACTAACACCTGCTCAGACCAGTTCCTAGCCATGTTATCCAATGGGAGGTGGATAACATGGCTAAGAGCATTTAGTCGCTACTGCGTGAATATCGCTGTATTCTCAGCGATAATCACGCACTTCGCCTCTATCGCTGGATATTTTAGCACAATGGAGAAAAACGTTGCTATTAGCATGTTTTCTCCGCTAACATATCCAGCAGTAGGCAGCGGTAATAAAATCGCCGCTAAGCTTATTTAGCGATAAATATCGCTACTTGTTGGTAAAATGCACCCAATTCTGCATGTTATGCCTCCTTTCCTGTTCTATCTAATGCCTTACTGGTGTTACTTTTTTCGAGGACTGTATGTGATACATTGCAAGGCACAGGCCTGCGGCTAGAAGGCAGAGAGTACATTTAGACATTTTTCACTAAAATCCTTGGGCCTCATTTATGAGAAATGACGCATCACTGCGTGAAAGCAGCGATGCGTCACTTCTCAGTGCGCACTCCTTGCGACATTCCTGATGCATCATATTTAATGTATGACGCATCATGTCACAAGGAGTTACATATACGTCAGTATTTCTGACGTATCTGTGTGGCGCAAAAGTGATGCATTGCTGCAGTGTGTCACAAAAGTGACGCAACTCCAGCAATGAAACCTTTCACACGGGGCAAGCCCCATTTGAAAGGGCCTGCGTCAGTCTTACGCCTGCTGTGAGGCAGGCGCAGGATTTTGACGCAACTGTGTCCTAAAAGTGACGCAGTGAAATCTCATAGATTTCACTGCGTCACTTCTACAACCCTTCCTTGCGTCAATACGCCCCCCTTGCATACATTATACCTGGCGCAGGTATAATGTGGCGCAGGGGTTTACAAAGTGACGCATCTACCTAGATGCGTCACTTTGTAACTATGACGCAACAAGTCGCATTTTTTACGTCACTGGTGCGTCACAAAAAGTGACGCAAGGGCTCATAAATGAGGCCCCTTAAATGCAGCAATGCTGGAATCTGCGGTGCCTTTTCTCCGGTAAGGCAGAGCCTCTTGGACACACCCGACATGGATCGCCTCTGCGTTCCCCTCGTGTGAACGGATTCCATAGCAACTACGGCTTCACTGCTTTGTTTCTGTACTCTTCCCTCTCCTCGACGTCTCGTCCACGTCTCTCTAACGTCCTCCTCCATCGCTCGCACTTACCTCGCTGTTTCCCCCTTATTTCATACCCCCTTCACCCTCTCCAAGATTTTCTTTCTCTTACGCATTTTTTTAATCTGGTTTATCTATCAGACCCCACTTCTCCCATCTGAGCGGCCTCTCCTCTCAGGCATACTTTCCTTCGTCTCCCTCTTCACCTGCCCCGTCTTTCGCCTCATGTTTCTCGTAGTTTCGTTGCTCTCTTTTCGCGCTGCGTTTATCCATCTCGCGCAGCCCGCGCTCTCATGAGGTCCCCGCTGCACCCGTCTCTGAATTATTTTTTGATTTCGGGCTGGATATGGAAATGAGCGGAAAACAATGATTCGTCCTGACGGTGTAAAGTGAATATTAATGAAGTCTTTGTGAGGAGGCAACTGGAAAGGAAGGGGTTGGGGGGGCTTGGAGAGTGAAAGGGAAAATGAGTGGGAGAGAGGCTGTGTGTCAGGGTATGTGTGTGAGTGCCTGGGAGAGAGAGTGAGAGAAAAGGAGAGAGAAAAGGGAGCGCGAACGAGAGACAGACTGATGGGGGAATAGGGTTGTAAAGGCAAATTGAGTAAATGGCTGTGTGCAAAAAAGCAAGGGATTGAGATGGAAGGAAAAAAAAAGATATAAAGTGGTAATAAATAAGAAAGGGGCATAGGCAGGATTGATAGCAAGAATGTGAGGTTGAGAGATTTAGTGAGAGAAATAGGCCCGGAAAGGGGAAAAATGGAGAGAGAGTGGAGGGAAGATAGACAGAGAAAGAGAATTAGGGGCATATTTACAATAACTGGCGCATCCCCAGGGATGCACCAGTTATTGTGCGCCACAGCTCCGCCACCCATGGTGCGCCGCATTTACAATGCGGCGCACCAAGGGGCAAAAACGGCACAGATGCATGACGCATCTGAGCCGTAACGGTGACGCATTGCTGGAGTTGCTGGAGTTGCTTGAAGCAGGCGTAGGTCTTGACGCAGCATTGTTAAAATGGGGCACCCCTGAGCCTTGCTGGAGCTGCGTCGCGCTTGCGACGCAACTCCAGCAATGCGCCACATTTCCGGCACAGATGCGTCACGCATCTATGCCGTTTTTGCATCATGGTGCGCCGCATTATAGATGCGGCGCACCATGGCTGGAGGAGCTATGGCGCACTGTGGCGCATGTTATCTGGCGCATCCCTGGGGATGCGCCAGTTAACATAAATCTGCCCCATAGTGCCTGCGTGAAATCTTGTAGATTTCACACAGGCACTTTTGCGAGGCGCACCTGCCCCAAAACGTCCACCCTGCGCTGGAACGCCCACATGTGGCGCATGGCTTTACAACGTGACACATCTGCTTAGATGCGTCACGTTGTAAATGGGTTGCAGGGATGCGCCACATTTACGCCGCCGTTGCGTGACGCAAACGTGGCGCAAGTCCAAAATAAATCTGCCCCTAAGAGTGAGAGGGAAGGAAGAGTGTGTGTGAGAAAGAAACCTAACACAAGAGATGGAGAGAAAGCGGAGAATGAGGGATAGAGAGACAAAGAGAAAGCAGAAAGTGCGTTTGTGAAAGTGACAGAGAATGCAAATAAAGAAAGAAAGGTAGTGAGGCACAGGCTAAGAGCAAAAGAGACCGAGAGTGAGAGAGAATAAGAAAGCAGGACAGAGAGAAGTGAAAGATGGAAAATGTTTGTGTGAGAGTGAGACACTTGAAGGCAGATTTACAAGCCCCTTGTGCCACTTTTGCGTCACTTTTCCCATGTTCAAAGCGACGCAAAAGTGACTCAAGGGGCTTGTAAATCTGCTCCTGAGTGAGAAAGAAAAAATGCTATGGAAACTGAAGGAAAGCAAGAGAGAGAAAAAAAGAGGGTCAATAGATGGTGGAGAGAAACAGCAAGAGAGTGAAACTGAATCAGAGTGTTAGAGAGACTGCCAGAGACCAGCAGAGTGACAGGGACTGGCATAAACCAGAAAAAGTAAGAGCCATGAAGGAAAAGTAAGGATAGATGGGGATCAAGGAGTGTGCACATTTTAAAACAGACAGAGGCAGGTCTGGATGGTGGGACATTGGCAACGAGACCACGGCAGAGCAATATAAAGTCTGAGAAAATCTGAGCCCTACACATCGAGGGAGGGCCTAGGAACCAGGTCAAAGTAATGGATTTACTTGGTAAGGAGGACAGATAAGGAGAAAAAGCCAAGCTGCTCTTCATCTATTTACTGAGTCACTGATTATTGCATTCATTCATTCGCCCATCCAAAAAGGTATGCAACCTGTGTCTCGGGAATGAGCATGCAATCTTTCCATGATTAAACAAAAACATCCATCCATCCACCCAACTGCATTTACCTATCAACCAGCAATAAAACTACCACCCATTGATCAACAAATCCGGTGTTATATAGGCCTTAGCGAAATTTTAATCATGCCTGAGCAATTGGAATAATTTTGGTAATTCAGCATTACTCTTTGATGTGAAATTACCAAAACTTACACAATTACACCTGTTAACACAATTCTGATTAATTTGTCACAAAAACTACTGGGTGATGCTGTTTGTGTTCTGTTGCATTTAGCAATATTTTCTTAGTGCAAACCGCATCCTCAGTTTCATTCTGGACATAAGGTTGCATTTTGTACTAAGAAAATAGCAGTACATGCTGGGTTTCATCCCTCGAGGAATTCTGCGTAATCTTGTGTAATTTTGCTATCATTTTGTATAGTTACGCTACAGCAAATTACACTAGTATGTCCACCTCCAGTCTTAGGCAAATCTGTCAGATTTTCAAAATGGCTCTAGCTGCATGTAAAGTAAGCTCCTCCCTATGCAAATTGGGTACCTTAAACTCTGAACTGTCAGAAGTTATTCCCTCTATGTCTTCCAGTTTAAAAATCATCTGATAGACTATTCATTGATCCGACCATACATTCATCAACACATCAAATGTTGATATGAACTATTTGTAGAAGGTCTTCTTCCAACTTGAGAGACTCAGGTAATTTTCTGTCATTGAGCAGGCAAATAAGATTGCAGAAAAAGGTAAACAAAGTTAAAACAGACTTTGTAAACATTCAAGTCTTGAGGTCATACTGTTAGACCTCTCAGCCCAATGGTGATCTATCCCCCCACCCTTTTGCTTTGCTCCTCCATTTTTGTGCTGGTCTTGTTTTTCTTGTGTAGAAGGCAGGCTTAGTATAGGGTGCACACTTATTTAAGTGATGCCTCTTGCACTAATCCAGGCAACCCTTTTGGTGGATTTAGTGGTCTTTAATAACCATAGAAAGCTCTCAAAGTGGCAGCTGTGCAGAGCAGCCTTCGACTTATCTTGAAGGTGTATTAAGCAGCTTGTTTTAACAGTTTAATCTTAGTGTGTAATTTAAATGAAAAATAACCACACAGTGTTTATATAAAAATACTTGTTTTTATTACACAAAACTCACTAACACATTGGCATATCTCCTACTCGGAGATATCAGCACAATACACAACAATACTTTAAATGCAATAAGGTAAGTAGCACAAAATACAGTGTCGCCAGGGAGGCCAAACCATTTACTAAGAAAGTGGAATGCAAACTGTAGAAGAGTATGAGGCTTGGACCAGAAGACCCAGAGGAGCCTGGAGCACAAGGAACCACCCAGGGTAAGTACCCAGGAACCTCAAGGAGGTTGTCTGCAGAGTTCTGAACACAGCAGCGTGACCAATAAAAGTCAATGGAGAAGTCGCAGTTGCAGTTATGCAGAAGAAGGACCCTTCCCAGAGGACCCAGAAGAATTCCCTTGGAGCACGAAAGGTTGGAGAGCCACTCTACCCATGGATGCCCCGGTAACCAAGTTACCTACACCAGGGAAGCCAGTTGCATAGGGGTGAAGAGACTTCGGAAACCTCCGCAGACGACAATGGAAAACCTGGAAGAATGTACCTCTGGAGAAAAAGGTGAAAAAGTCTGGTGGAATCCAACCATGGATTCTGGATGTGAAGAACCTGCAAGCAGAGGGGACAGAGTCTATGCCACTCAGGAGTGACCAGAAGACAAGGAAGAGCAGTGTGGTCTATTACAACAAGAGTTTCCAGCTGATATACAAGAAAGCGTCAAACGACTGGAGATGAAAATGTTCCAATAAGAATCTCAAGATGGCCGCAAGGCACCCTTCCTAGCCCCGCTCTAGTTGTTGCCCTAGAATGGAAGGTGAAGCGCGCACTGACTGTTGAAAACTGCACTTCACTGAGGAGAACAAATAGAGTGCACCTTCCCACAGTGGCCGCATCATTAAAAGCTTAGTTTGGGGTATTGGTACTTCAATGTCGTTTGTATCTTGTTGCAGGTTCCTTTTCCCTGTTCAGAAGAAGTTGTGGGCGGAGATACAAGACTGGTAGGCAGAGCTTCTGGCTGAAGAGAAGGGTGTTGGACCTTGCCTTTTTTGCATGTGTATGCACAAACCTTTTGCGTTTTGCCTCCTATTTTTCTGACCCAGTTTTTGTTGGCTTTAGGACTCTGGGCACTTTACCACTGCTAATCAGTGCTAAAGTACATATACTCTTTGTCTAAATTGTATTGTTGATCGGTTTATCCATCACTGGCATATTTGATTTACTGAGAAGCCCCTAGTAAAGTGCACAATGTGTGTGTGCACAGGGCCTGTAAATCAAATGCTACTAGTGGGCCTGCAACACTGGTTGTGCCACCCTCATAAGTAGCCCTGTAAACATATCTCAGACCTACCGCTGCAGTGTCTGTGAGCGCAGTTCTAAACTGCCTTGTCAATCTGGCAAGTGCACCCACTTTCCAGGCCCTAACGTTCTCTTTTACTATATATAAGGGCCCCTAAGTTAGGCCCAAAGTACCACCATGGACAGGGTACAGTGTATGTATGTGAAAGGTAGCATATATACTGGTGTGTCTTTCAAACCCTGATAGTGAAATACTGACTATTTTGTTTTTTACTATTGTAAGGACTAGCTCTCCCATAGGCTATCATTGGAGCTGCAGTGTAACATTTTACAACTGTAACTCTCAATTGGGAACAGCTAGATATTTGGAGTTTGGACTCCCTGAGCTCATGAGTTAAAAATACATCTTTGATTGCAGGTGGTTTTTAAATTGTATGGTTGAAAATGCCATTTTTAGAAATTGGGCATGTTCTTGCTTTGCCATTCTGTGCCTCTGCCTGCCTGTGGAATCAATGTCTGGTTTAGAATGACATGAGCTGTTTTGTGCATTCACTTTAGACAGGCACACAAAAGGGAGCTGAGATGTGCCCTGCATATCCTGATTGCCCATCACCAGGCTGATGGGTCTTCCTGTGCTAGAGTGGAGGTAGGAGCTGTCACCTGCACCTGAATAGGGTTGTGTCTGCCTTTGACACTGCTGTCTCTACCCCCTGTAGTGTGGCTGGACCAGGGAGGAAAGAACTGGTTCTACTAAGCAAGAGAGGCTTTACTTGAAGCCTGCCTACTTCAAAGGCTGAAAGTAGTATAAGTAGTGGGGCTCTGACCCCAGAACTTTAATACACTTTTAGACAAAGAGAACCCTGCCAAGAAAGTGAGCTGTAGATCTCTGCCCATTTTCTGTGTGTTGCTTTGCTGGGTTGGCCTGCAGTTGCTGCTTTTGTCTGTGGGCAGTTGAAAAGATAGGACTCTTACTTTGCTGTATTCTGATTAAGAATATTCTCCAAGGGATTGAAGTAGAGCCTGCCTCCTGTTAATAAGTCTCATGGACACAAATCCTTTGCCTGTAGCACCCTTGAACTCCTCGGATGGGAATACTGACCTGCCTTGTGGTGTAAAATCCTCTATGCAGAGTACAAGTATCCTAAAAAACTCAATATAATCCCCCACCATAAACAACAGTGAGCAAGACAATTTACTGGCTTCTATAAACGCCACCCTAGCCACCACAGTGAATGACGTAACATGGCAGCCAGACACATTGGAACTGCAACTCAACTTAATTCAAGCTTTGGTAATAGCAATATTTAAAATTGAGGAAAAGTTAACTACCCGGTGTAGCCTGCTATCAGATTGAGGAGAAACGGTCCACCTTACCAAAGGCCCTAAATCTAATAATAACAGACATAAAACTTGCCATACAACTACAATCAAGGAGTAGCCCAAGGTGGCCTATATCAAAACCAACAGACAAGGGAAACAGGCAAAATGAGCCAAGAGTGACCTACACATCGGAGCCTGCTGGCATGAAAAAAACATTACCATCTCCCCTGCTGGGCACAACATCACCATCAAAAGACTTTCTTCACACCTCCTCGAAACATAGTAGCGGGAAACACCAACAAAGTAGCCCCCAATCCCCCATAAAGTGGGAACTGGACTCAGAAGCAAAGGATAAAACTCCTCAAGGACCACTTAATGACGGAACAACTCCTAGGGAAAACCAATGGTCCGTCGCCCTATCAAAGAGAACAAAAAAAAAGACAAAAGAAGGCTAGATGCAAAGCCGGCAAAGAGCGCTACGCAAACTTGCATCCAAAACAAACGAAAAATCCCAGATAACAATTTGCCCAGCGTATTTCCAATGTTCAAAGCCAGCAAAAAACAGAAGAGCAAATAAAAATCAGCACAACTGATTGCATCTCCATCTCAAGCAATTTCACCTTCAGAATTCACTACACTTAAGTCTAACATAAATTCCATTGTCCCATAAAACAGAAATATTACCCACTGTGTCAGGAACCTACCCTCAAGGGATGCCACAACAATCCACCCAGGACCAGATGGATGCTCTGTTCAGAAAAAGAGGAAATCAAAAGAGAAAACGAGAATTAGTGCCTTCAAATGCACCCCTATCTTAAGGTGACTTGACATCAGCACTCTTTTCACTTAAGTATAACACAACATCCATCATTGTCCAAAGCTCCTCAATCCCACCTACAATGCCCAACACCTACATACAGAGGGTGAAGCAATCACATGGGTGGGTGTTGACAGAAGCTCCACATGAAGATAATTCTTTCACAAACAAAAAGAATGAATTAAAAGGAATATCGTCCCCACCTGCTAGGTCTAGAATAATCTACAAATGCTCCAAATTTCCCCACACTCATAATGAAGGCTGACTTGGCAAATGCCCGGGTGAAGACAGACCGACAAAGTTGGTGCTTATTACGCATTACTCTTCAGAGGTAGAGCCAAACGTCCTGAATCGCTCCAACTTAAAAATCTGAGGACATCCTGAGTGTTGAGTTCAAATCTACTCCGGAGTGCAACAATGGGAGGAAAGCTACAGTCTTAACATTAAAAACAAATATACTGGCAGAAGTTATATTGGAATGCAAGTTTATCCTTAGGAATGGGGCATACGAGTCTTTAAAGTCCCAGCTCCAAAATATCTAGCGCCATTAAAAAAGACAACCGACCCACCCAATTTAAAAGCTCGCCCCAACAGCATCCTAAGGGCGATGGGCACTCATCTTCAGGGAACATACACATAGCCCGCTCCTGTTCACCAACTAGGGGCCCCATCAGGAATGTTGCAACAGGATGAATTGTAGGAGATCATGCACCTGATTGGAGCTGGGTACCACTCGTCCTGTCCAGAGAGGCAACAAACTGTTCCTAGCATTAAGACTACCATCCATAACGCTCCTGACATGGTATGGGGCCAGGCTATCAAGACTACTAAAATAAAAAACTCCAGAATTACTGCTACTGGCATCTAACATATTTTGCCTACAAAAAACGTGGTCATTAACCCCATTACCAATCGCCGGCTTCCATGGGGTTCATCAAGCAGCAACAAAAAACAACATCTTCTGGAGGCCATCTGGGCCTGTCGATTTATCTTGACCCCAGACTGAAAATAAAAGTAAAAGAAATACCAGCTTAAGATGACATGCTCCAAGTGTTCGTACTGGAGACACATGCAACAGCCTCCTGAGTTAAGATCCTTTTGATTAATGTCTATGTTAACAGCTTCAGTGCAGTGCGATCGAAAAGGCTGAGCCAGCTAAGTGATAACCTGGATTGAATTATTTGTGACCGTGTGAAACATGAAATAATAATTTGGGGTGATTTCACCTTGCGACAGCTAGGATTAAGCCCCGCTGGCTGCCCACCTACGAACTCTTTAAGCAAACAGCTTTAAAAAACCTTAAGCAAAAATGGACTGAAGTCCATCCAGACCATAGATGAAAATTTAGAGACATCACCTCTCTTTCTGAAAATGTTTAGGGGGATAGGTACAATCTACTATATCTTTGCCTCAATGGTTGGGGATCACCTCAAGAGCATTGAAGTACTCTCTTTACACAGGAGCAACCATCTTCAATGCCGACAGTTTTCATCCCTACTTCATCTAAACTTGAAGGTCACAAGACATTGGGCAACTCTCCCCACAAAGAATCTGCATTTTCAATCTGGAGAATTGAATGGGGCACAGTCTGTCTGCAGAAATTAATAGCATGGAAGTCCAGCCCCTGGGGGCCCAAAGCGATGAACATCTATTTACCCATAGGAAATCCATAATCAGAGGCATCCATAAATCATGAAGATGAGGAGGATGACTAATCTCGGTGGTTATGGCGCTTCACAAGTATATAGGCAGATTATGTCAAATACGTTAGTAGTATTATGCGTTGTTGGGTGCCTAGGCATGGGTCGTCATCCTATACCCACCAGTGATCAAAAGATTCCAATATGTATAAACAAGACCTATCACACCAACAGAAACTAATCAACAATAAAGTTTAGTACAATCAATCATTTCACAAAAATCATGGAGGTCCGGTGTAAATTGTAATTCATTTAATTTTTGAGGCTTTCCCCAAGTCCAGCCAACACGTGTTTCGTCGATTGGGCAGGAACCCACGACTTCATCAGGGCTGGGGAAAAATACAATACAAAGGATATTGGAGTTGTGAGATAACCTCTCTCATCATCATTATGCATGCATCAAGTCATTGTATTTACATGCCAGCAAGTGAGAGAAGACATTTTACATGTCTATCCCTGAATATTTAATTTGTCTGTACATAAAGACAGGGAAAAGAAGGGACGCGGGAGATTATCAGTACTCCCATAGGTAAAAGAGTGAATATCTCTCAGAGAGAGAGTTAGTAAGATGCCCCACAGTTCGTGATAACGATCAATGTATAATGATATAAAGTGAAATTTTCATGATCTTGTGCTCACCCCCGCGGTCACTAACCCGTAATGTGCTTAATTCAGTGAATATCAGTGCCGGGTTTGATTAGATCTTCAGAAAAAGTGTTTAGGAGTGAGTGATCTGTCTAATTTAAATAAATGCTGAGTACATGTACTCAGGCTTACCTGATATTCAGTGATTATCTATTCTTATGCCTGAAATAATCAAGTTATGCTGTGTTTTAGGGATGATTATTGGGTCAGCACATTTATTCATTAGGGACAACATTGTCATTATTGGATGCCATATACCAAGTGGCCACGTACCTTCTGGCTGGTTGTACTTTCGACCCAGCCTTATGTGGCATGGGTGAAGAACTCCTATCAGGTCTTGGTCTTAGTGTCTTTTGGCGCCTCTAAAATTTGCATAAGAGGATATAATTTGTAGTATTCTATCATTTAAAAGAAACATGTATAAAGTTCCGGTAATCACCTTACATAGTAGCGAGCTTACCTTAAATTAGGTAAATGTTCGAGTCCCCGTAGATTGAATTAAAGAATTATCTAGATTCAAATATCAGAGGTTATCGTTTAATCATCCCTCCAGTAATATTATTGAAGGTAGATTCCCCAGCTGCCGAGTGTAACAGAAAAGAGATAATTTAGTAATGTGACTATAGTATTTGAGGGCGTATCAGACATATCTATGTATCCCAGGGGACGCTGTGTCTACAAGCATCTTACCTCTTAATATTCGGGAGTCCCGGGGCGGGGTGTTCCGTTCTGTTTGCGGCGCGTACTTCCGTATTGTGGAAGTCAGCGTCCGATGACCCGGAAGTGTGTCTTATACTTCCGGTTGCTTTTGGGTGATCGTATCTAACTACGTATGAAGGAGTCATCTTTGGCAGCCATACTATAGAGGTGTCCTTAATACGACTCTATCCTTATATTTAGGAATAGAAATTAAAGGGTGCTCTTATTTCTACATTAAATCGAGTGCGATTTAATAGGAGTAAATATCGATACTGATCGGACTCTGGAGTGGCAGTGGCAAAAAAATTATTCCGGTGCTCGTTTCCATGTGAAATATAATTCGGAACTGTGAGGACAAGAGCATGTATATAATTTCAGAACTGTTCATAACCAATCTATAAGAAAACGCATAATACATAGGCAAAATAGTATACATTTCCTACAGAGCAATTGTGTGTTATGTACATTCATTGTAAACATGGAAATATATCTACATATGGGTTGCGAGGGTACAGTTATATTTATAGCAATATGTTGGTGATTAATGGTACAGTTACATCATCACTTAACCAATGCTATTGAAGTTAACAGAGTTAATGTTCCACTATTATGAGTCAGTCACCCAGGTAGTAATGCAGTTCCTGGTCTAAGTTCATACCATACTCTACTGCACGCATAGTAAGTACCCATGATGCCTCCCTACGTCTAAGGGCTAATTCTCTATTGCCCCCTCTTGGATCATGTTTCACCTGATCAATTGCGCAAAAACTGATTATTTTGTTCTTGTCTTGTGAGGGACATTGGTTGATATGAGTGGCAGTGGTATATCTCATATCCTGATGTTTTATGGCTCTCACATGTTCAAAAATTCTATCTTTAAGAGATCTCTTAGTGCTACCTATATAAAAACTGCCACATTTGCAGTTGATCATGTAAACTACAAAACAACTATTACAGTTGAGTAGTTGTTTGATCTTGAATTCTCTCCCATTGTAATTGCGGAATGTTTTGGTCTTGTTCATGGCCATAGGACACAGTTTGCAGGTTCCGCATTTGTGGAAACCTATACTTTTTTGTGTTAGCCAATCAGGAACTATTTTGGATTTTGTAGGATAGGTGGGACTTATCCAGGATTTTATACTCCTCCCCTTTCTATATGTGATAAGGGGGTTACTTGTGATATATTGGTTTAGAGATTTATCATTCTTTAGAATCCACCAGTGTTTTCTCATACTATTCCTTAAGGTGATTGCTGCATCATCATAGTTAGTGATTAGTCTTATTTTGGTCGTTTTGTTAACCTCTCTTTGTTTATCGCGTAAAGTTGCCTCTCTAGTGGTTCTGTCAATTCTCTGTTCTGCCTTTGAGATCATGTCCATTTTGTACCCTCTAGCCTTGAATCTACTTTTCATGTTGTTCTTACAACTTGAGAAGTCATCGTCTCTACTGCAATTCCTTCTTGCTCTGGTAAGTTCCCCAAAGGGAATGGATTGGATCTGATGTCTTGGATGTGAGCTCCTGGCATGTAAAAGAGCATTACACGATGTCGGTTTCCTGTATAATCTACTTTGTATTTTATTGTCTTCAATAAACAGTGATAGATCTAAGAATTCCAGTTGGGTAGTACTTATGGAGTGAGTTAAGTGTATACCCATCAAGTTTGAATTTAAATATTCACAGAATTGCAAAAGACTATCCATATCCCCAGACCAAATTAGAAGACAGTCGTCTATATAGCGACCCCAGTAAATGATATGTTCATTCCACTTTGCGCCATGTGGCCCCCAGATCCACTCCTCCTCGTACCTGCCCATGAACAGGTTCGCATAGGAAGGAGAGAACCTGGAGCCCATGGCTACTCCCTGTCTTTGGCGATACCAGGTGGTTTCAAATAGAAAAACATTATTTCGTAATATTAGATCCATCATGTCCATAAGCATCTCAGTGTGAGCCCACTGAGATGCTGGTCTTCTTTCGAGAAATTTCCTGGCTGCCAGGAGACCCAGATCTGTTCTAATGTTGGTATATAATGACGTGACGTCTAGGCTTGCCATAATCATGCCATCCTCCCAAGTTAAATCCGACAAAATACTTAGTATGTGTTTAGTATCCCTGATATATGCTGGTAAGTTACATACTAGTGGCTGTAAGAAGTTATCTACATATTGAGATAGTCTCTCAGTGGGGCCCCCTACACTGGAGATGATAGGTCTCCCAGGTGGAAATTGGGCGTTTTTGTGTATCTTGGGTAAGGTGTATATGCAGGGGAATCTGGGTTTGTCTACTTTCAGGTATGTCAGTTCCTCCCTGCTGATGAGACCCTCCTGCCACCATTTGTCTAGATGGGTGTTAATGTCCACTTTTAATTGTCCCATAGGGTTTAATGTCAATTTCTCATAGTAGGTTGTGTCATTCAATTGTGTGAGTATCTCAGTATTATAGTCTGTGGTGTTCATTATCACGATGTTACCCCCCTTGTCCGCCTCCTTGATGGTAACATCGGGTAGTTTACATAGTTCCACTAGTGCTTGACGTTCGTGTTTATTTAGATTGTCGGAGAAATTTCTGTGTCTTCTGTTGTGTTTTAAATGGTTGTACAAGTCTTCAGTGACTAGCTTGTGAAACATGTCGACACTATTACCACTAGGTAAGGTCGGGGTCCACCGTGATTTAATACGTAAGCCACTTGAAATAGTGTTGTCTGGTTCTATCTCATGGTCAAATAACAATTCATCAATAGACATATGGTCTCTGTCATCATCCACTATAGATAACAAAATTTCACAGTCTTTGATATCTTGTATGGTAGGTATCACACGAGTCACATTAGGGGGTTCTTTTTCTATGCTTTTATTCACAATATGAGTACAGTCAAAATGTTTCTTCAATTTTAATTTTCTCGTGAATTTGAATAAGTCAATCATAGAATTGTGAATATCCCCTTGTTCCTTTGGGCAGAAACCCATACCACGTTCAAGTACAGAAATCATGTCAGGTGTTAGTATTTTGTCACTGAGATTCACCAGTTGTACACCGATACATTCATTTTCATTATCTATTATTTCCTCCAAGATCTCAATCTCATTCCCTGTCTTCCTGCGTTTGGATCCTCCCCTATTTCCCCTCCTTGTCCTTGTGATGTATTTGCCTTTTGTCTTGATTGATCCCTGTCTCCCCGTTTCTTCCTTTTTACCTCCCTTAAAAAAGCACTACATTGTGCAGTATCATCAGATGAGATACCTTCATTTTCACTAGGAAGGGTCTCCAAGGATGTTGAGACTGAACTAGCTGGGGTCATATTTTGCGCTTGTGCCGTCATTCCCTTGGGGCCCTTATCTACTAGATGGTCATATTTTCGGGCGTAGGTGAAAACCCTACCTTGATTATAATCAATCTCATCTCGCTTGATTTTGCGAGCTTTACGCTGTTTGATATCTATTTGATGTTTCTCTAGTACCCCTTTAAGAATTTCATAGTTTTTTTCAGTGGCTTCCGGGAGGTTAAGTTCCTTAATTTCCAGTTCCAATTGTGCGATTTCCCCTTGTAATTTCTTAACTTTACGAGAAGCATTCTCAATTAAAATGTTCATCAGATTATTGGAATTGGAAATTAATTCCTTTTCCCAGGCTAACAGAAGATCCTCATCAAGATCGTCGTAAGTTGGTAGTATCTGTGAGCGGAGTCCCCTGGGTATTCGTTTAAGACGTACATATTGTTCTAGGGTAGCTCCATCCCACCATTTTGAGTTTTCCGCTATTTTTAGTCTCTCTAATCTAGCAAATTTTAGTCTCAATCCCTCGTTTTTCTTGCTTGCATTCCCACTTGCCAGGGAGGTGGTTACTGTTTCACCCCTTGCTAAACTATCAAAGAGTTCCGTGGCTTCTTTACCTCTATCCATTGTATCAAAAATGATAAATTAATATTTGTTCTAGCCTCTGTAGCTGCCCCACCAATATGACAAGTTATGAAGATGAGGAGGATGACTAATCTCGGTGGTTATGGCGCTTCACAAGTATATAGGCAGATTATGTCAACTACGTTAGCAGTATTATGTGTTGTTGGGTGCCTAGGCATGGGTCGTCATCCTATACCCACCAGTGATCAAAAGATTCCAATATGTATAAACAAGACCTATCACACCAACAGAAACTAATCAACAAAAAAGTTTAGTACAATCAATCATTTCACAAAAATCATGGAGGTCCGGTGTAAATTGTAATTCATTTAATTTTTGAGGCTTTCCCCAAGTCCAGCCAACACGTGTTTCGTCGATTGGGCAGGAACCCACGACTTCATCAGGGCTGGGGAAAAATACAATACAAAGGATATTGGAGTTGTGAGATAACCTCTCTCATCATCATTATGCATGCATCAAGTCATTGTATTTACATGCCAGCAAGTGAGAGAAGACATTTTACATGTCTATCCCTGAATATTTAATTTGTCTGTACATAAAGACAGGGAAAAGAAGGGACGCGGGAGATTATCAGTACTCCCATAGGTAAAAGAGTGAATATCTCTCAGAGAGAGAGTTAGTAAGATGCCCCACAGTTCGTGATAACGATCAATGTATAATGATATAAAGTGAAATTTTCATGATCTTGTGCTCACCCCTGCGGTCACTAACCCGTAATGTGCTTAATTCAGTGAATATCAGTGCCGGGTTTGATTAGATCTTCAGAAAAAGTGTTTAGGAGTGAGTGATCTGTCTAATTTAAATAAATGCTGAGTACATGTACTCAGGCTTACCTGATATTCAGTGATTATCTATTCTTATGCCTGAAATAATCAAGTTATGCTGTGATTTAGGGATGATTATTGGGTCGGCACATCTATTCATTAGGGACAACATTGTCATTATTGGATGCCATATACCAAGTGGCCACGTACCTTCTGGCTGGTTGTACTTCCGACCCAGCCTTATGTGGCATGGGTGAAGAACTCCTATCAGGTCTTGGTCTTAGTGTCTTTTGGCGCCTCTAAAATTTGCATAAGAGGATATAATTTGTAGTATTCTATCATTTAAAAGAAACATGTATAAAGTTCCGGTAATCACCTTACATAGTAGCGAGCTTACCTTAAATTAGGTAAATGTTCGAGTCCCCGTAGATTGAATTAAAGAATTATCCAGATTCAGATATCAGAGGTGATCGTTTAATCATCCCTCCAGTAATATTATTGAAGGTAGATTCCCCAGCTGCCGAGTGTAACAGAAAAGAGATAATTTAGTAATGTGACTATAGTATTTGAGGGCGTATCAGACATATCTATGTATCCCAGGGGACGCTGTGTCTGCAAGCATCTTACCTCTTAATATTCGGGAGTCCCGGGGCGGCGTGTTCCGTTCTGTTTGCGGCGCGTACTTCCGTATTGTGGAAGTCAGCGTCCGATGACCCGGAAGTGTGTCTTATACTTCCGGTTGCTTTTGGGTGATCGTATCTAACTACGTATGAAGGAGTCATCTTTGGCAGCCATAATATAGAGGTGTCCTTAATACGACTCTATCCTTATATTTAGGAATAGAAATTAAAGGGTGCTCTTATTTCTACATTAAATCGAGTGCGATTTAATAGGAGTAAATATCGATACTGATCGGACTCTGGAGTGGCAGTGGCAAAAAAATGATTCCGGTGCTCATTACCATGTGAAATATAATTCGGAACTGTGAGGACAAGAGCATGTATATAATATCAGAACTGTTCATAACCAATCTATAAGAAAACGCATAATACATAGGCAAAATAGTATACATTTCCTACAGAGCAATTGTGTGTTATGTACATTCATTGTAAACATGGAAATATATCTACATATGGGTTGCGAGGGTACAGTTATATTTATAGCAATATGTTGGTGATTAATGGTACAGTTACATCATCACTTAACCAATGCTATTGAAGTTAACAGAGTTAATGTTCCACTATTATGAGTCAGTCACCCAGGTAGTAATGCAGTTCCTGGTCTAAGTTCATACCATACTCTACTGCACGCATAGTAAGTATCCATGATGCCTCCCTACGTCTAAGGGCTAATTCTCTATTGCCCCCTCTTGGATCATGTTTCACCTGATCAATTGCGCAAAAACTGATTATTTTGTTCTTGTCTTGTGAGGGACATTGGTTGATATGAGTGGCAGTGGTATATCTCATATCCTGATGTTTTATGGCTCTCACATGTTCAAAAATTCTATCTTTAAGAGATCTCTTAGTGCTACCTATATAAAAACTGCCACATTTGCAGTTGATCATGTAAACTACAAAACAACTATTACAGTTGAGTAGTTGTTTGATCTTGAATTCTCTCCCATTGTAATTGCGGAATGTTTTGGTCTTGTTCATGGCCATAGGACACAGTTTGCAGGTTCCGCATTTGTGGAAACCTATACTTTTTTGTGTTAGCCAATCAGGAACTATTTTGGATTTTGTAGGATAGGTGGGACTTATCCAGGATTTTATACTCCTCCCCTTTCTATATGTGATAAGGGGGTTACTTGTGATATATTGGTTTAGAGATTTATCATTCTTTAGAATCCACCAGTGTTTTCTCATACTATTCCTTAAGGTGATTGCTGCATCATCATAGTTAGTGATTAGTCTTATTTTGGTCGTTTTGTTAACCTCTCTTTGTTTATCGCGTAAAGTTGCCTCTCTAGTGGTTCTGTCAATTCTCTGTTCTGCCTTTGAGATCATGTCCATTTTGCACCCTCTAGCCTTGAATCTACTTTTCATGTTGTTCTTACAACTTGAGAAGTCATCGTCTCTACTGCAATTCCTTCTTGCTCTGGTAAGTTCACCAAAGGGAATGGATTGGATCTGATGTTTTGGGTCTGAGCTCCCGGCATGTAAAAGAGCATTACACGATGTCGGTTTCCTGTATAATCTACTTTGTATTTTATTGTCTTCAATAAACAGTGATAGATCTAAGAATTCCAGTTGGGTAGTACTTATGGAGTGAGTTAAGTGTATACCCATCAAGTTTGAATTTAAATATTCACAGAATTGCAAAAGACTATCCATATCCCCAGACCAAATTAGAAGACAGTCGTCTATATAGCGACCCCAGTAAATGATATGTTCATTCCACTTTGCGGCATGTGGCCCCCAGATCCACTCCTCCTCGTACCTGCCCATGAACAGGTTCGCATAGGAAGGAGAGAACCTGGAGCCCATGGCTACTCCCTGTCTTTGGCGATACCAGGTGGTTTCAAATAGAAAAACATTATTTCGTAATATTAGATCCATCATGTCCATAAGCATCTCAGTGTGAGCCCACTGAGATGCTGGTCTTCTTTCAAGAAATTTCCTGGCTGCCAGGAGACCCAAATCTGTTCTAATGTTGGTATATAATGAGGTGACGTCTAGGCTTGCCATAATCATGCCATCCTCCCAAGTTAAATCCGACAAAATACTTAGAAAACACTGGTGGATTCTAAAGAATGATAAATCTTTAAACCAATATATCACAAGTAACCCCCTTATCACATATAGAAAGGGGAGGAGTATAAAATCCTGGATAAGTCCCACCTATCCTACAAAATCCAAAATAGTTCCTGATTGGCTAACACAAAAAAGTATAGGTTTCCACAAATGCGGAACCTGCAAACTGTGTCCTATGGCCATGAACAAGACCAAAACATTCCGCAATTACAATGGGAGAGAATTCAAGATCAAACAACTACTCAACTGTAATAGTTGTTTTGTAGTTTACATGATCAACTGCAAATGTGGCAGTTTTTATATAGGTAGCACTAAGAGATCTCTTAAAGATAGAATTTTTGAACATGTGAGAGCCATAAAACATCAGGATATGAGATATACCACTGCCACTCATATCAACCAATGTCCCTCACAAGACAAGAACAAAATAATCAGTTTTTGCGCAATTGATCAGGTGAAACATGATCCAAGAGGGGGCAATAGAGAATTAGCCCTTAGACGTAGGGAGGCATCATGGATACTTACTATGCGTGCAGTAGAGTATGGTATGAACTTAGACCAGGAACTGCATTACTACCTGGGTGACTGACTCATAATAGTGGAACATTAACTCTGTTAACTTCAATAGCATTGGTTAAGTGATGATGTAACTGTACCATTAATCACCAACATATTGCTATAAATATAACTGTACCCTCACAACCCATATGTAGATATATTTCCATGTTTACAATGAATGTACATAACACACAATTGCTCTGTAGGAAATGTATACTATTTTGCCTATGTATTATGCGTTTTCTTATAGATTGTTTATGAACAGTTCTGATATTATATACATGCTCTTGTCCTCACAGTTCCGAATTATATTTCACATGGTAACGAGCACCGGAATAATTTTTTTGCCACTGCCACTCCAGAGTCCGATCAGTACCGATATTTACTCCTATTAAATCGCACTCGATTTAATGTAGAAATAAGAGCACCCTTTAATTTCTATTCCTAAATATAAGGATAGAGTCGTATTAAGGACACCTCTATATTATGGCTGCCAAAGATGACTCCTTCATACGTAGTTAGATACGATCACCCAAAAGCAACCGGAAGTATAAGACACACTTCCGGGTCATCGGACGCTGACTTCCACAATACGGAAGTACGCGCCGCAAACAGAACGGAACACGCCGCCCCGGGACTCCCGAATATTAAGAGGTAAGATGCTTGTAGACACAGCGTCCCCTGGGATACATAGATATGTCTGATACGCCCTCAAATACTATAGTCAAATTACTAAATTATCTCTTTTCTGTTACACTCGGCAGCTGGGGAATCTACCTTCAATAATATTACTGGAGGGATGATTAAACGATCACCTCTGATATCTGAATCTGGATAATTCTTTAATTCAATCTACGGGGACTCGAACATTTACCTAATTTAAGGTAAGCTCGCTACTATGTAAGGTGATTACCGGAACTTTATACATGTTTCTTTTAAATGATAGAATACTACAAATTATATCCTCTTATGCAAATTTTAGAGGCGCCAAAAGACACTAAGACCAAGACCTGATAGGAGTTCTTCACCCATGCCACATAAGGCTGGGTCGGAAGTACAACCAGCCAGAAGGTACGTGGCCACTTGGTATATGGCATCCAATAATGACAATGTTGTCCCTAATGAATAGATGTGCCGACCCAATAATCATCCCTAAAACACAGCATAACTTGATTATTTCAGGCATAAGAATAGATAATCACTGAATATCAGGTAAGCCTGAGTACATGTACTCAGCATTTATTTAAATTAGACAGATCACTCACTCCTAAACACTTTTTCTGAAGATCTAATCAAACCCGGCACTGATATTCACTGAATTAAGCACATTACGGGTTAGTGACCGCGGGGGTGAGCACAAGATCATGAAAATTTAACTTTATATCATTATACATTGATCGTTATCACGAACTGTGGGGCATCTTACTAACTCTCTCTCTGAGAGATATTCACTCTTTTACCTATGGGAGTACTGATAATCTCCCGCGTCCCTTCTTTTCCCTGTCTTTATGTACAGACAAATTAAATATTCAGGGATAGACATGTAAAATGTCTTCTCTCACTTGCTGGCATGTAAATACAATGACTTGATGCATGCATAATGATGATGAGAGAGGTTATCTCACAACTCCAATATCCTTTGTATTGTATTTTTCCCCAGCCCTGATGAAGTCGTGGGTTCCTGCCCAATCGACGAAACACGTGTTGGCTGGACTTGGGGAAAGCCTCAAAAATTAAATGAATTACAATTTACACCGGACCTCCATGATTTTTGTGAAATGATTGATTGTACTAAACTTTATTGTTGATTAGTTTCTGTTGGTGTGATAGGTCTTGTTTATGCATCCATAAATCATTTGGACTCTGTTCCAAGTCGTGTGCGTTCTCTGACAAAAACATCTAACAAAAATAAACTCCAGTCTGATTAGCTCACAGAATGTTCGCAGGCTGACTAAAGCAAGCTACAAAAGCCATAATGAACAAATCAAAGCTGCTTTGCAACAGGTACTGCAGGGTGCAAGAAAACAACATAAGCCACTGATATGGCTGGTAAAAAAACAGCAGGGGGACAAGGAGTGGCAATAAGAATACTCACTTATGAGCAAGCAAGATCATGCCGACTTATGGAGGCACATCAAAAACAAAACACGCAAGGACGACACCAGACCTAATGCCTTTGACAAAGCCATGTGGACCCTGCATGTAAAAAATCTATACATAGTCAACAAAACAAGTGCTTTCTCACCCGAAATCCTAGATTCTGTTGACCCCAAGTACATAACTAACTTCTTTCTAAAAGCAGTACTCAAAACAAGGGCATCAGGGGCACCAGGCCAAAATGAGCAGGGACGGACAGGGAACTGAGAGCAACCTTGGCAAATTTTGGCAGACCAGCCCCCGTCCGGCGCATAGCCCGACCATTACTAGGAGGGTTTGGGGGTTCTCCCCTCACCAAAATTTTGGAAAAAGACAGACCAACATGGTGAATTTTACAGCACATTTTTCATTACATATTCAATTGTATGAACTTTGAAAGCACAGTAAATAGTAGATGATGACCTTTTGGAGCACCAGGTTATCCAGCCAGTCATATGTACCCATTGACATTCTTTCAGAGAGCACCAAAAATAGACACAAGCACACAGGCCACTGAGGCCAGAAACTGTGAAAATGTCACACATAAGCATCTGATAACTAGCACCTAGAGCACAGAGGCCAAAAACTATGGAAACCTTACCCCCAGGCCTGGTCACGGAAATGTCACACATAAGCACCCAGGCCGGTAAGCATGGAAATGTCACGTATAACATGAGCCTCCTGATTACTGAGCTAGCACACATAAGCACAGAGGCCAGAAAGCATGGAATCATCACACATAAGCAGCCAGAAGGCATGGAAATGTCTCACATGGTACCCTAGCCAGAAAGCATGAAAAATTCACACAAAGGCATCCAGGCTAGTGGCACTGGAACACTTTGTGTGGGTGTGGGTGCTGCCATCAATGTTGCCTGTACATCATTCAAGTCATAGGGTTGTGAAAAATTCAAGAATCACACAAAGAACAAGGGTAGCAATTCAGCCTTGCCTATTCCGGTACATATAAAACTTAACTCCTTGGCTGCTTGACTTATTCGCACAACTGTGGTCATGAACATATGTGTACAACAAATGTGCTAGGTTACCTCTCTCATAACCAATGTGAAGCTACAAAACTGACTGGGGGAGACATCCCTTAAAGATAAGAACCCTCACTCAGGGTCTTATCCTTAAGGGATGTCTCCCCCAGTCAGTTTTGTAGCTTCACATTGGTTATGAGAGAGGTAACCTAGCACATTTGTTGTACACATATGTTCATGACCACAGTTGTGCAATTTTGTGTTGTGCTTTATTTGGGGAACGCACACTGAGTGGTCTATAAATATCCCTACAGACCCCTAATCTACAGTAGTTTTTTCATGCTTGACTTATTCCCCTGCTGTACTGGACCATAATAGAAACGGGTGTGGTCATGACGAGCTGAGCTCGTCATGACCACACGAGCACTGTGCCTCATGACGAGCTCAGCTCGTCATGAGCACCGAAGAGGTTAAAAATATATGCCAAACCATTTCAATGCACTGCATTCTGCGTACTGCACCCTGCCTTATGGAAAGGGCTTGTGCTAGTGGTGACATGACATCCTGGTGATAAATGTAGTAAAAGGGAATATTTTTCGGCCTGGCAAAAGGTTCCTTTTGTCAGGTAAAAATGGCAGTTTTATAACTGCACAGACAGACTGCAATGCCAGGCCCTGCCCTTCACACATGTTTAAATATGTTACTTACAAGGGTGGCACAATAAGTGTTGCAGGACCACTAGCAGCATTTAATTTACATTCCCTGGGTACATGGAGAACCACATTTCTAGGGACCTACAAGTAAATTAAATTTGCCAATTCGGTGTAAGCCAATTTTACCATGTTTAAAGGAAAAAGCGCAATCACTTTAGCACTGGTTAGCGTTGGTAAAGTGCACTGAGCCCTAAGAGTAAAAAAAATGGCCTTTTTGGATGTAATAAAGCAGATCAAACCTGAATTTAATTTGGAGGAATCTGAGGCCAACAAAGACTTATCTAACCATGTTTCAGCAGTGAGCATGAACAATATGCTCCTGAAAGAGAGTGTGAGGAGGAGGGGGGAATGAAGGGGGGAGGGCAAGACCATGGTATTATTACCGAGCAAACAGGTAATCATTTCAGTTGTAAATAAAAAGCAAATTTGGCATATCCATGAAAAAGGCGTGTAACTTACAGGTTATACAAGCCGTTTCTGACCCCAACCCTTTCAACCTGGTGCATTCCAGCTGCACGGATCTCTTTTTCCAGAACAGGCACTCAACCCACTGTGCTTTGACAGCAAAGGGCTCCTATTCCCCTTTGCTTCTAGCCGGCAGGAGGCAATGTGTGTCAGCATTATAGTGGAAAATGTAAAGGCCAGCCACCCCCCACCACCTCGCTCCACCCTAAGCTTGGTAGGCCCCGGCCCAGTTCCGCGACCGCAGCCCAGTGGATTTGTGAACAATGGCAGACTACCATAAGTGCAGGTGTCGAAAATGTAGCACTAGTGCAGCACAGCAGAAAGCACCGGCATAAATTAAGCACCCTGCTATGATGGTATATCATGCTATTTTAGCACACTGCTGACCCTGAGCAGACATCTGCTCATTTGCTGTCCATACCAGGCAGCTAAAATAGCATTCTCATGCTGCCTGCTCTACAGTCACATCACAAACTCCATTCATTGGAACACATATCACTTTTGACATTGACCCCTAAGAACACCTCTTCGTCTTCAGTGCCTGCAAGATTCATGTTTGAATGGCATTACTGAGCAGATACCTAGGTATATAATTGCAAGAGTGACATTAATATCCCTTCCCTCAGCTTGAGAACTAACCTTGGAAAAAATTTCAACCTGACACTATGGCAGAGGTTCGCGCTCAGATTTCATATAGATCGGCCACCTTGCAGACTTTATTCCCCTTTCAAATGGTCTCTTCTGCTGGTTTTGATTAAATGACTTACATTTAAACTCGTCCTTCCTTGAGGCTCAGTGAGTTAAGCGCAGGACCCGGCCATTACTGAGGGAGGGAGGGCCACGGCCCGGGGCAGGCTACAATTTTCACGCACTTACTGTCGCCGCCACCCCCAGGTAAGGACCCCTCAGTGGACGCCTTGTGACGTGTAACGCATTGAAAGCTGCGCCCATGGAAAAACCGTGCTAGGAGTGAGTTTACTCTCACCATGGCATTAGCTGTGATGTTTGAGTACTGACAAGACCAGCTCAGCCTTCCATCCTCCCAGAGTCTGTAAATTAGGCCTCTGTAAGCCTCGTGTGCCATCTCAACCCTTTCCTCTTGGCCTCCCCTTGCTATATTCAGTGCCCCATGGCCCTTGGGCCAGATCCTTTATTTAAAAACAAAACCTAAAATAGAGAATAAAATGTGAAATAAATATCAACCCGTCCCTTCAGTTTCCCACGTGTGCGTGACTCACTCAAATCTATGTCAGTTTTCATACAGAGACAAGAATTCTTGTACGATTGGAATATTTCTCTGCATTGCCAGTGCTCGTTACACAGGCATGTTACAGGCAGAGGCGACCTCCTACAGGGTGCATGTTACAGGGAGAGGCGGCCTCCTACAGCAGGGCGCATGTTACAGGCAGAAGCAGCTTCCTACAGGACAAGAAGGCATATTACAGGCAGTCGGCAGAGGTGGGCTCCTACAGGGCAGGCAGCATGCTCCGCCTGTAGGCCTGGCTCCAACTTTCACAGAAAGAGAAGTACATTGTTGAAAGAATCTTCAGTGGTGCCCCCTCCTGAGTTGCATCCGGCGCCGAGAATCACAACAGTGTGAATGAAGCTTGCTCCCACTGCTGTGCAGTGGCTGTGTTGTGTGAATGAAGCTTGTTCTCGCTGCTGTGAACTGCCTGTTTTGTGCTAATGAAGCTTGTCCCCGCTGCTGTGCAGTGCCGGTGTTGTTAAACTGAAGTTTGCTTTGTTGCTGCTGCGCAGTGCCTGTTGTGTGAATGAAGCTTGCTCCCACTGCTGTGAACTGCCTGTGTTGTGTGAATGTAGCTTTCTCCTGCTGCTGTGAAGTGCCTGTGTTGTTTGAAGGAAGCTTGCTCCCGCTGCTGTCTGGTGGCTGTGTTGTGTGAATGTAGCTTCTCCCAATGCTGACAACTGCCTGTTTTGTGTTAAATAAGCTTGCGCCCGCTGCTGCGAAGTGCCTGTGTTGTTAGATTGACGCTTGCTCTGCTTCTGCTGTGAAGTGCCTGTTTTGTTTGAATGAAGCTTGCTCCTGTGAAGTGCCTGTATTGTTTGAATGAAGCTTGCTTCTGCGGGTGTGCTGCAAAGTGCCTGGGCTCTGTGAATGAAGCTTGCTCCTATCCCTGTAAATGGAATGTGTTGTGTGGATGAATATTTCTCCTGCTGCTGTGAAGTGCCTGTGTTTTGTGAATGAAGCTTGCTCTTGCTGCTGCCAAATGACTGTCTTGTGTGAATGAAGCGTGCGCTTGCTGCTGTGCAGTGCCTGTGTTGTGTGAATGAAGCTTGCTCCTGCTGCTGTGCAGTGCCTGTGCTGTGTGAATGAAACTTGCTCCTGCTGATGTGCAGTGCTGTGTTGTGTGAATGGAACTTGTTCTTGCTGCTGTGCAGTGCCTCTGTTGTGTGAATGAAGCTTGCTCTCGCTGCTGTGCAGTGCCTGTGTTGTGTGAATGGAGCTTGCACCTGCTGCGAAGTGCCTGTGTTCTGTGAATGAAGCTTGCTCCCGCTGCTGAGCAGTGCCTATTTTGTTTCAATGAAGCTTGCTCCCACTGCTGTGAAGTGCCTATGTTGTGTGAACAAAGCTTGCTACTGCAAAGTGCCTGTTTTTTGTGAACAAAGCTTGCTCCTGATGTTGCTGTTAAGTATCTGTCCAGCCGCGGCGGAGACATCAGCTGCGCGTGACCCACCCTTTTATGTAAATGTATTTGAGCTTGAAAAGCGCACTGCTACCTGTAGGTTTCCTGGCGCTGTATAACGCTGGGGAACCCGTCTTGGCTTTCCCCGTGAGATGGTCCCTGCTGGGCACCCCCAAGGGGAAGCCAGGCATCCCCGGCGTTGATTGGGCCGTTTGTGGAGATTAAGCAAGCTATTGCCCCTAGTTGCTGAGTGAGACCCATGGTTAAAGTGGCACCGAGGCGAGATTTATCGAGCCCGCTGACATTGGCCCAACACCCTGCCGCGTCGGGAATTGAACCCTGGTCCCGGGCCGACCTCTGCTTCTGGGTCTGCCGCCTCTAACCAGTGAGCCACACTACCCCATGGTAGAATGGTAATTGGTGCACAGTGCTCGCATGCCATTATTTATGCAGATTACAGTCAGAGAATCCATTCCAGACTCAAAGATTGGTAAGAGTTTTGCTTTTTTCTTCCCCGCACAGAGCAAGGAGAAACGTATGCAGAGAGTGACTGACTACTACTGTACTCGTGAACTTCTCTGATTTTTTCTGACTAACGCCGTCGGACCAAAAACCGGCCGTAGAAACAAAACCGGCCCCCTGACTAAAAACCAGCCCCCACCCCATCGAGCCTACCAGGGATTGCCCAGTGCCCGGCATTTGCCAATCCGGCCCTGAAAATGAGCTCCCAGCTCAACTATTTAAAGAAGACTTAGCACTGTGGCCTGCATTACTTACTCCACTGTTCTTCACATGTTTTAATTCCAGCCAAGTTCCCGATAGTTGGAGAGGTTCAACACTACACCAAATTTTTTCAAAGAGTGGTAGGCAGAATTCCAACAATTACCACCTCATTGCCCTGTTAGACATTGAGGCCAAGATACACGCCTCTTCCTTTTTAAAACATCTTGAGTCATGGGTAACAACCAATATGACAATTCTCTTTTGCCAAACAGGATCCAGATTGAATTTCTCCACACTGGGTAATATAGTCACTCTTTCCTACTTCATCCATCGGGTGAACAGCCAGAAATAATTTGTTCTTTATGCATGCTTTGCCGACTACACCTCAGCATTTGTCCTGGTGGGCAGGGGCAATCCATGGATCAAACTCCAGGCATGGGGCATTCCTAAAAACCTGGTTAACATCATCATATCACTGTACACTTCAACCTGGGTAAAATCCAATGCTGCTTAATCTATACACAGAATACACGTCCTCGGCCTTAAACCACACCAATGTAATTGCTCCAAAGATAGGAAAAGCCAAGATCATGGTATTGCAGTATGCTGACGACATTGTTTTGCTTGACCACTCCAAAACAGTGATCCAGAGAGCGCTAAACGCACTTCACACATACAACATGGAAAACAAAATGATTGTAAACACCTGGAAAACAAACAGGATATCCTTTGGGGGATGCGTAGGCTATCAATGGGTACTGGTCCCTCTGCCTCTTAAAAATAACAGGAGCAAAATCGTACAACTATCTGGGCATTTGGCTCTCAGCAAACGGTGGCCCCAAAACATACTCGAACCATCTCAAGAATAAGACCGCACTAATTACCATCAAGGTCTGACAACTGAATTCCACACTAGAACGCCTCACTTTAGTCCCAATACGAAAAGTGCTCAGGGCCGTACTACCTTCAGTAATTACTTATGGCAGTGAGGCCTTCCCAGGACAACTCCTCTAAACTATGGAAAAACTACACCAAAATGTCTACACAAGAGCGCTCAAGTTGCCATAATACACCAGGGGATCTCTGGTGAGACTTAAATTTGGACTAGAAGATCTATTGTGGGCCAACATGGGGACATTTAAAAAATATTATCACAGATGCATTTCTGCCATGTCTTGCACCTTGAATTCAGTCCTTCAAAACATACTTAAAACTAAAAACAGCCCTTGGTCCACCTACCTAATGGAGACAGCAGACACCCTTCAAATAGACCTGAATGCACTAAACGATGTATCGCTCACGCACACTGCAGTGAAAAATATACTGAAAAAAACAGATAAAATTCCTCTCGAAGACTGTGGATTTGAAAAATATTAAGTCCACTTCATCACTAAATGCCCAGTCAACCTCACATGATAATGATCGTCATGCAGGCCTGCAGGACCAACCATATCTTCATTGCATCAGGAAAGGCTGTCTTACCCAAATACTGGCTGCAAGAATGTTGACATTACAAATTAAAGACTTTAATCTAAAATTGGCCCTGTTAGAACTGGGGGTCTCTAGTGGGCAGAGGTAGGTACCACTGTCCAAACAGGGACCCTTCCTTCTAGTCAGGGTAAGGAGGAAACCCTCTGAGATAACCCCTGCTCACCCCCGGGAATTTCCTCGCTATGCCGGGGTTGCGATAAAACTTGCAGAAAGTACCTTAAAAAATGGTTTCCAACTTCCCAACACAGGTACAACTTCCAGAGGCACCACACATGGGCCAAGCACTCCAGGAAGGACAAAACTCTCTCAGTAGAGTTCAGGGAAGCGGGGTGAAGTCTTTTTGTTCCTGGGACCTCAGAACAGGGAGCCAGCTCTTCTTAGGCCCTTGGAGATTCCTTCAAACAAGGGGACACGGCACAAAGCAAAGTCCTTCTCCTCTCCTTGGCAGCAAAGCAACAGCCTGTCAGTCCAGCAGAGCAACAACAGGACAGTCGTCTTTCCTCAGTTTTAGCTTTCTCCTTGGCAGAGGTTCCTTCTTGATTCCAGGATGATCTAATTTTCTGTAGTCAGGGGTCCTGTGCTTATACCCCTAAAAGTCTTTGTTCCCTTTGTGCAGGAGGGCTCTGAGCCCGGTCTGAACCAGTTCTGGGTGTTCCTTGGGCACTTTGTTTTTTTGGCCTCTCCTTTCCTTTAAGAGAGAGGGGCAGGGTCGTCAGTGCCCAGCAGGAGGTGGAACCAGCATTGTGGAAGGCTGGCACAGCCCTATTCAGGCCCAGGTGCTATTTACTCCCCCCACTCAAGATGGAGATGAAGTCATTCAGCCTAGGGCTGACTCAGCCAGCCTCCTGGGGGCTCCCAGCCTCTGTCACTCTCAAATTAGACAGTCAATTCACAAACAGGCCAAGGCACACAGAAAGGTGAGACAAGAGAACAGCAACTTTCTAAAAGTGCTGTTCTAAAACACAGGATTTAAAAACAACCTTTCCAAAAAGATGTGTTATTAAATTCTGAGTTCAGGGATACCAGACTCGTATGTCCTACCTTGCTCCTATGGGAAGATATGCTGGCAGCCACTGTAGCCAGCATTCCCCATGATAGCCTATGGGCAAGGTAGCCTTACAATAGTGAAAAACGAAAATGGCCGCCTTTCACTACCAGAGCATGTCACCTGCAATAGTACCTGCTCTACCTCTCCCATACAATGCACCCTGCCCAAGGGGGTACCTTGGGCCTTCCATAGGGGTGGCCAATGTGCACAGAAAGGGAAGGGTTAGGCCTGGCCAGTGGGGACACTGACCAGTAGGACATGCAGTTCACAGACTGCACAATGGCACTGCGGTGGCAGGCCTGAGACACCATTTTAGGGCTACTCCTATGGGTGGCAGAATCAGTGCTGCAGGCCTACAAGTAGCATTTGTTACCACCATCCATGGCACACTTAGTGCACTTTACTAGGGACTTCTTGGTGACACAAATATGCCAATCATGGATAACCAATCACAATAACAATTTACACAGGGAGCACTTGCACTTTGAAGCTGAACAGCAGTGGTAAAGTGCCCAAAGCATCTAAACCAGCAAAAACAAAATCCAGCACAGCATAAAAAATACAGGAGGTAGAGTCAAAAAGATAGGGGGAAACCATGCCAAAGATGCCAGGTCTAACAGGACCCTCCTTTACAACATTGTTAAGTGCAGGCTATGCGGCTACAAATCTGAAACAATTCTGCACATACTACATTGCTGCCCGACACTACTGATGCTACTTTTAGGCAGTCACTATTAAAGCCACTATTTTTAACTTCTGATATAAAGACTTTTTACGGAGACACAAATTGGATTGTTAGCACCATGGCCTGTTCCGAATTGGCAAGAATTGGGAAATACTGGAAAGCAGTGTAGGACCTTCTTAAAAAAAATTTACAAAAATCCTGAGAAGACCGCCGACTGACAAACTTTTTTATTAAACTCTTCAACACACATTTTCATACACTGAACCACATGACTTTAAATAATCACACTGCTTTTAAGTAAAATACCAAGCCTTTTTTTCTGACATAATGTGTCCGTTTGTGTCAGATGGTTTTATAATGTTCTGTTCTTTTTATTTTTTACTGTCACTTGCATAACATGTCTCTTCTAGATGTTTCCCATGTCAAGGTTTTAATAAACCATACAATAACATTTCTTACTACTGCTGTCTATGTCCGCTATTCATCACATGGTGGACAATGAGTGGTACTTGCCTTGCCCTCAGTTTGTTTACACAGCACAGGTGGAGCCTGGGAAACCTCTACTAGTGTAAAACTGGGCTCAAATGTACTAGGGCTTTGTGCCAGATTTGTGTCACAAAAATCAGGATTTGCATTGGAAACTCCCCTAAAGTATTGCGCAGTTGCACTCTGCACTACTTTGCTTCAAGGGGACATTTCATGGGTTGTACATGGGCAATCCAATGCAACAACCTATGGGTTTTGATGCAAATTCCTATCTACAATCGTTAGAGCACTTTGCTCTGTGCAAATTCTAGAGCAAACTCTGGTTCAGAAAGCGCAACCTGATGAATCTTTATTTCCAAATGAGGGTGATTTCAAATTTCAATCAATACATTTCAATAGCATGAAGCACATTTGGCCTTCAAAACCATAAAGTTTTATTCAAATGTTAGCAATGTTACAAACTCAAATTATCAGTATTAATTGTAATCAAAATCAGTACATGAATGCAATTGTGAATTGCTGTGTTTTCTGACGGTTCCCTCTTATGCAGCAGTTCTTCTTTGTGGATGTTGACCCACCTAAGGTACTTTGTGTAAAATCACTGCATCCACAGAGTTCTATGGACAGAATTGCTTTAAACCGTCACAAATTCAATTTTTGAGTTCTGTATGTTGGATTTTTGTCATTTTGGTCTTGTTTGGTTTAGATAAAGATACTTTATTTTTCTAAACTGGTGTGGTGTCCATTTGTAGTGTTTTCATTGTGTTACTGTGTGTGTTCTGTACAAAAACTTTACGGATTGCCTCTGAGATACGTCTGACTGCTCGTGCCAAGCAACCAAGGGGGTGAGCTGGGATTATCTTGGGTGTGTTAACTCCATTACCATGACTAGAAGGAAGGGTGCCTTCTTGGACAGGCTGCATACCACTGCCTATTAGAGACCCCCCATTGCTAACAGAAACATGTTTTCATTTCTCCTTGTTTTTCAAACTTTGAAAATATGCTGCTTTGTACAAAGTGAGAAAAGACTTAAAGGATAGTTTTTGTACTGGAAGGGTCCCCTTCCTGTACAAAACCTGTGCGTCAAAGAATGCCCACATACTTGCACATTAGCGCCAGGGTGTGTGCAGTGGTGCATGGCACTCAAATGTGCACCAGCAAGGGGAGAAAAAAAAAGTGCCATATCTTAGTCGATAGCAGCATAAAGAACAAAGGATGGACGAAATGGTGAACAATACAACCATTCACCCATTAAAAAATATCTGGGTTTAATCCATTGTTATTTTGGTCACCATGCCACCCCAGGACCCATCTATATGCAAATCAATCTTGAACCTGCTCCTCATGGGAACAGTCTAGACCGAAATACCAAGCTAGGTCCTCCCTGGATCAGAAACAAGCATCCTGGGTCCGGTTTCAGATTATCGCCCCTCATCAGCCAGGTTAGCTTAAATCCAGTGGCACAGTGAGCACAGGATTCACATCTGTGCATACCCTTGCCACTTAGGGCAATAAAAGCGTAAAGAACAAATGAAGGATAGAATGCTGGACACTGCAAGCAGACACCCCCAGTCACAAAGATCAGGGTTATTCCCTTGTTTTTTTGCTCATGACGCCACCCCAGTTTGGACTCAGTCATGTGCAAATCAGTCTTGACTGTGCTCCTCATGGGAACAGTACAGCCTGAACTGCCAAGCTGGGCCCTCCCTGGACCGGAAACAAGCATCCTTACACCGGTTTCAGAGAATCACCCCCTCATCAGCCAGGCTAGCTTGAATCCAGGGGCATAGTGAGCACAGGACCTATGTCTGGGTATACCTTCCCACGTAGGGCGACAAAAGGATAAAGAACAAA
The DNA here is from genome assembly GCF_964263255.1 of Lissotriton vulgaris. Lineage (NCBI taxonomy): Eukaryota > Metazoa > Chordata > Amphibia > Caudata > Salamandridae > Lissotriton > Lissotriton vulgaris. The sequence goes on from NC_141693.1 coordinate 151,662,456, forward strand.
TGATGATCGAAGTGCTGAACAATGCAAATGTTCACCCCATTACAAATATCTGAGTTAAATCCATCATTCTTTTGCTCACCATGCCACCCCAGTTTGCACCAGTCATATGCAAATCCATCTTCAACATGCTCCTCATGGGAACAGTCCAGCCTAAACTGCTGAGCTAGGTCTTCCGTACACCGAAACAAGCATCCTGGGACTGGTTTTGGAGTTTCACCCCTCACCAGCCAGGCTGGCTTGAATCTAGTAGCATGGTGAGCAAGGGACCAACATCTCGGCATATCCTTTCTACTTAGGGTGAAAAAAGCATAAAGAACAAATGATGCACCGAATGCTGAACAATGCAAATATTCCCCACCAGTCACAAAGATCTGAGTTTGATCCATCGTGGGGTATCTGTTTAACATCGTTCCACATTCTGTCCATGTTCGATTTGGCATCCTTGGCTTGGTTTCCCTTGACTTTTTGTCTTCACCTCTTGCATTTTTTGACTATGTGATGGATTCTTTTTTGCTGGCTTATATACTTTAGGGACTTTGCCACTGCTGATCAGTGTCAAACTGCAGTGCTCCTTCGGTAAATTGTAAATATGAATGGTTATCCATAATTGGAATATTTGATGTACTTGTAAGTCCCTAATAAAGTGCACTGAGTGTGCCAGGGCCTGTAAATCAAATGCTACTAGTGAGCCTGCAGCACTGCTTGTGTCATCCAGATGAATGGCCCTGTAAATCTATCTCCGACATACCACTATAGTGTCTGCACACACAGCTTTAAACTGCCATGTAGTGAAATGCACAACGTACTGCCTTGCCTGCACCACAGCTCTGATGCCCTTTGATGGCTGCATTTATCGGCCTTCCCGACGCCTGTGCTTGCACCGATGCTGTCATTGCCAGCAACCTGTTACAGTGGAGCTGTTAATCGACAATGATGATTTAATGAACTCTTTAGCATCGCATTGACTCACAGGAACTGACGCCTCACCACCGACACCACCTAACTTCCCTGTCCTGGACTTGATGCCTCGCCTCCTTGCCTGCACACAGACTCAACTCCTCGCCTCTCCAGTGGCAACCGGGAACCAGCCTCAGCTTGGCACTGACTCTTCACCTCCTTGACACCATGCATCGTCTGCTGACTTCGTTTCCAAGGTACTGTTGTTTGGGGATCCATGTGACTCCTTGTCCAGCCTGCACACCTTGTGTTCGGCGTCATACTTTGTATTCATGCAATAGCCCCAGGTGGGGTTATTTGTTTTTAGAAATATTATTTTCGAAGTACGCATTCCAAAAGTCATATTCTTGTTACATGTATGTAGGGTTTTTGTTGTTTTGGTCTTGTTTGGTTTAGATAAAGATACTTAATTTTTCTAAACTGGTGTGGTGTTTTTAGTGCGCTTCCGTGTGTTTGGGTACAAAAACTTTACACATTGCCTTTGGGATAAGCCTGTCTGCTTATGATAAGCTACCAGGGGGTAAGCAGGGATTATCTAAAGTGTGAAACTCACTTACCCTGAATAGAAGGAAGGGTTGCTACTTGGTCAAAGGTACATACCTCTGCCAGTTAGAGAACCCCATTTCTAACAGTCAACCAATTGTTCTTTTTGCATTTGTCACCACTAGTGGTGCGGGTAGGCACAGACATGGGTCCCGTGCTCTCAATTCTACTGGAGTCAAGCTAGTCTGGCTGATGAGGAGGGATACCCCAAAACCGGTCCTAATCTGCTTGTTTCCAGTCGAGGGAGGCCTGGCCCAGCAGTTAGGACTGGACTGGCTCCATGGGGAGCAGGGTGAAGACTGATTTGCATATGGCTGGGTTTAAACTGGAATGGCATGGGGAGCAAAAAACACAATGGATTAAGGCCCAGATCTCTGAACTGGGGTGAATGTTTGACATTGTTCAGCATTCTGTCCATCAATCTTCACCTGGCGGGACGTGTGGGCCCACACATGGGTCCTTTGCTCTCCATGCCTCTGATGTTAACTAGCCTGGCTGATGAGGGGGAATACCCCGAACTGGTCAGAGGATGTTTGTTTCTGGTCCAGGGAGGATTTGGCCTGGCAGTTTGGACTGGACTGTTTCCATGGGTAACAGGGCCAAAACTGATTTGCATATGGCTGGGTTTAAACTTGAATGGCAAGGGGAGCAAAAACGATGGATTTAGGCCCATACCTCTGTTCTGGGGTGAATTTTTTAACATCATTCAGCCTTCTGTTCATCAATTATTGTTTTTGCATACCTTAGTAGATTTGCCACATTCTTTTCTATCTTCCTCTGATGAGTCAGCTCTGTTAGTAAATATGGGCACTAAGACTTCTCCAACACTGAGTCGTGCAAGCGAACCTGGAATTTAATGCATGGGCATTCACTACCGGCATCTGCCATTTTTTTAGTAGATGCCCCCACACCTGCAAAACTATAAATTAGCCCCTTGGTCTGTCAATGAACTTTAGGCATGCAGAGCAACTCCACATCTCGGGAGACGATCTCAAGTTTGAATCAGACACCCACTAAGGGGATCATAATGATGCTGTGTGGAATCATTTCCACCGACACCGACTTGGTCATGAGACCGAACAACACCTGGTCGCCTGTCCCAACCACCCCATTAGGATGCAACCGAGCACTGTTGTGTCGCATTCCTATATTTCACTGTGGGAGCATTCATTATGGCCAATTTACGGCCATAATGCATGCTCCCAGAGAAAATGGGAGATGCGGTTCATCCCTGCTCCCGGTGGTAGGCACCTCAAGGTGCCTGCCACAAGTTTCAGGGATACCCCTTGGTCTCCAACTGGACGCTGTGCACCAAAAGAGGTCCTTATGTGGCCCTCTAACACGCTTTCCAACATGGTTTCCATGTCGGACAGACCGGCATTGGAAACGTGTCGGAAACCATGATCATAATCTCAAGAGTGGTAAGAGACTTGAGATTATTGGCCAGATTTCAACAAGCGGATGGGCTCTCCGAGCCTGTCGGAAGCCAGCCGGAGTGACAAGCTGGTTTCCTTTTTTAATGCCTCGATCATAATGAGGCAGTCAGAAAGGAAACGGACCGGACCATTACGACGTGGCCCTAAAGGCTGCAACCTATATGAATTCTCTGTACAGGTTACTTAAAAATAAACATCAATTTAATTAACATATTAGAATTATAGCAGGGAAAAATTAGAATGAGTGTTTAAAATTTCCAATATCATTCCCTCTACTCCATAGTGAAAGTCAAAAAAGTAGGGTCTGTGTTAGGGCCTTCGCCATAGTTTACAGCGAATATTAGAGGCTATTTCTTCCTTTGCCTTTCACAGGAAGCAATCGGCCATGTTCGAAACCAAGAAAAGATCCCAAGCAGCCCAGAAAACAGTTTTTTTCACAATAAAATCTATAGATGCTCCATAATGGTATGATCGTTTTCAAATTCAAAGGCAACAAATTCTGGTGGTACCCAAAAAAATAATCACTACTGAGCTGCTTCCAAAGTTAGATATTCATTTGGCAGAACTGAAGTTAATTATTTAACTTTCTAACTTTGTAAAGTTTCTGAATAGTGCACAATTTGAGCTCATGTTTTTTAAAAGTCTCGTTCAAAAAGTGCTTTACACGCCACTTTTACTATTGTTTTTATTCTCAACGATTGCCAGAGGTAGAATTGGGGATCTGTGACACTCTTAAGCTCTTAAAAATTCTCCGAAAGCTTTTGTAAATTCCTATTTGCTCAGCTGTGAAGGTATTTACATCTGTTTAAATAAATGAACAGAGTGAACATTTATGCAAGGGGAATTCTTGCATGAGTGCAAATGTAAACTCAAATTTCTTAAATAACAAACATCCTTGACTTTTATAAAAGGCTATTTGTGCTTGTAAGTTAAACGTTAAAGTTTAACTACTTTGCTCTATGTGTAGTATATTCTCCCGGCACCTCATTTATGAGAAATGACGTATCGCTGCATGAAAGCAGCGATGCGTCACTTCTCAGTGCGCACTCCTTGTGTCTTGATTGATGCGTCATATTTATAATATGACGCATCATGTCGCAAGGAATTACAGATACGTCAGTATTTCTGATGTATCTGTAGGCGCAAAAGTGACGCATTACTGGAGTGTGTCACAAAAGTGACGCAACTCCAGCAATGTGTACTTTTACATGGGCAAGTCCCATTGTGTTAGTGCCTGCGTCAGTCGTACGCCTGCCATGAAGCAGGCGGAGGATTTTGACGCATTAGCGGCCAAGAAATGGCGCAGGGAAATCTTATAGATTTCACTGCGCCACAGCCATTACCCTTTCTTGCGTCAAAACGCCCCCTTTGCATACATTATACCTGGCGCAGGTATAATGTGGCGAAGGGGTTTACAAAGTGACGCATCTACTGAAATGCGTCACTTTGTAAATAAGGCGCGACAAGGTGCATTTTTTACGCCACTGGTGCGTCACAAAAAGTGACCCATTGGCGGCGTAAAAGTGACGCACAGCCTCATAAATGAGGCCCCTGATATTTAGTTGGCTGTCATGAGTATACAGGTGTGTGAAACTGTGTATTTAAAAAAAAAAAAGTTTTATAAACTATGCACACTTATTCTTTTATATTAAAATGTATGCTGCTAGGTCGCCGCTTGACCCCTGTCCTTTAGGAGTTCTTAAAGACTGTAGACAGACCATCCTGCCCCCTTTGATGGATATAATGAATCTGGCCATTGCAGAGGGGGAGTACCCCCTGTCTTGGAAATTGGCCATTGTCAAGCCCTTATTAAAAAAAACTACTTTAGATCCTGGGATACTAAAGAATTTTCGTCCGATCTCCCTTCTTCCCGCCCCTGCTAAACTCCTGGAAACCTATCTTAACTCTCATCTGAGTGCTTTCCTTGACAGCACCAATGCTTTGGATCCCTCACAACATGGCTTCCGTAGGATTCATAGCACTGAGTCGGCGCTTACAGTGGTTGTCGATAGTATTCGGTCCAAGGTCGACACCGGCCAGACTACTCTGCTGGTGTTATTAGACCTTACGGCGGCCTTCGACATCCTGTCCCCTACCATTCTGGCCAACCGACTCAGTGAGCAGGGAGTCATGGGCCCTGCACTTAGCCTCTTATCATCTTTCCTTGACCAACGGAAACAGAGGGTTAAGCTGGGCGAGTTTTTGTCACCCATGAAGCCTGTGAATTGTGGGGTGCCTCAGGGCTTCTCTTTGAACGAGACGCTTTTTAACGTCTATGTGGCCCCACTCGCTAGGCTCATAAGATCTTTTGGGTTGGAAGCTCTTTCCTACGCCGACGACACTCAGATTATGGTCTCTATTTCTCAATCTGTGACCATAACTGGCCATAACTTTAAAAACTGTATGGAGGCGGTCGCCGGATGGATGATTAAGAACTTCCTCAAGTTGAATGGGGAGAAGACGGAGGTCCTCATCTTTGGGGGCAAGAGTGACATTTGGTCAATGGACTGGTGGCCTGCTGTTCTTGGTACCTGCCCCCTGCCGTCCCTTTTTGCTCGAAATCTTGGGGTCATCCTGGATACCACTTTTTCGCTCAACAAGCAGGTCAGTAGGACTGTGTCCACCTGCTGCAATGCTCTGAGGATCCTCAGGAAAATTATTCATTATCTTTCCCCCGATGCACGCAAACAAGTTGCAGTTACGCTTATTGCATCTAGGCTAGACTATTACAATGAGCTGTACTTGGGCATTAGCAATGGTTTGGTCCAGCGCCTTCAGACGGTACAAAATGCGGCTGCCCGGTTTGTTGTGGGGGCTCCTAAATGCTCGTTTGGCACGACTATCAGACTGAACCTGCATTGGCTTCCCGTGCAGACGAGGATTAATTTTAAGGCTCTTTGCCTTACTCATCGTGCCCTTAATGAGTCTGGGCCTGAAGCCATTCGTGCTCTTGTGGCCTATTACACCCCCGGTAGAGCACTTCGCTCTTCCAGTAAAAATCTACTGGCTGTTCCCCGTATATCCAAAGCTAGATGGGGGAAGGGCCTTTCGTTTTCTAGCACCCAGACTCTGGAATACGCTCCCTAGTGAGCTTAAGGGTATCTCTTCACATACCCTGTTCCGCAAAACCCTTAAGACCTGGCTATTTCAGAATGCATATCTGTAACTTTTCCTCTGACGATTCTTGAGTTTTGAGCTTTCTTTTTACCATCCTCTAGCGCCTTGATGCCGACGGGTTAAGTCCCGCTCTACAAGTCCTTAAATAAATAAAAAATAAATAAAATAAATATTAAACAAAAGCTATGTGATATACCGTCAGGAGACTTGTACACACAGAGAATGGCTCACCACAAGTCCTTTCCAGCATGAAGCAGTGTCTCGCTAGCAGATATGACACATAATGTAACATCTAGAGGAATTTCACACATTTCACAAACAGAAATTGTGAATTACACAAATTTTACTGCCATAATTTAAAATTACCCAGATTGCAGTAACTTTAATCTACCTGCACTAGTATATTGATTTCTACTCGTTGAGATCAAAAGTTGCTGTGTTTTAGAATTGCATGTTAGTCTTCAGTTTGGCATAGTTGAGCCCAAATGTTAAAACTCTGTTGTCATTGTAACAGCAGGTGGTAAAGAAAATTGGCTGTTAATGTTATTAATTGCCCCCGCAGCCCCTCCCCCCTTGCCGGCTCCCGCTTCCGCCTCCCAGCTGCTTTTCCCTCCCCCTTCCCTATTTAATGGTGGCTTCTGCGAGGGAGCGCGAGCAGACCTCTGATTGCCTAGTCAGAGACCTGCTCTCTTCCCCAGCAGCTCTGCTGTTGTGCCGCTGATGCTGACCCCGCTCTCCTTGAGCTGGTAAGTGTTCGAGCCCTGTCCTGTGTTTGAGCCCGTTTTTTAGCTGCCTTTTGTTAAATTGTGTCTTTTGTTGTGCCTGTAAATTGTTAAATTGTGCCTGTAAATTGGCCTTCTGCCTTTTTTATTCTGTTGTATCTGTTTTCACTGCGTTCCCACCGCTGCTTCCCCCGCAGCCTCTCTCCCCTGCCGGTTCCTGCTCCCACCTCCCAGCTGCGCTTTCCTCCCCCCAGCTGCGCTTTCCTCCCCCTTCCCTATTTAATGGCAGTTGCTGAGAAGGAGCTCAAGCAAGACCTCTGAACCCCTGGTCAGAGACCTGCTCTTTCCCCCAGCAGCTACCCTGTTGTGCTGCTGCCGCTGACCCGGCTCTCCTTGTGCTGGTAGGTGTTCGAGGCCTGTCCTGTGTTTGTGCCCCTTTTTTTAGCTGCCTTTTGTTAAATTGTGTCTTTTGATGTGCCTGTCAATTGTTAAATTGTGCCTTTAAATTGTCCTCCTGCCTTTTTTATTCTGTTGCAGCAGTTTTCGCCACTCTTTCTACCGCTGCTGCACCTGCGGCTCCTTCCCCCTGCCGGTTCCCTCCAACGCCCCCCAGTTGCGCTTCCCTACACTTCCCTATTTATTGGCGGCCGCTGTGCGGCCGTGCTACTAGCGCATTGAAAGCAAGACCATCTGCGTCCATCTGCGCCCGACCGTGACCAGCACCAGGGACCAAGGATCTCTGACCTCCCTCCACTATGACTCTGCTGCCCTTCTCACACTCAACCCCAGAAGGAACAACAACTGCCAGTGGTCTACGTCAAACACCACCCACGGCCAGTTCTCCTACCGACACTCACTACAATCCTTCACCATCCACAGCACCCCCACGACTGCTGCATAAACGCCGGACGCCAGCATCACCGTAGCCCAGAAGTGCATCCTCCTCATCGTGCGATCCCTGCACATACATGCCGTAGAGATCTGGAACCTCCTTGACACCCTCTCGCCAGACGTCACTTTCTTCACGGAAACCTGGACCAACGCCTCCTCTGCCCCGACATCGCCACTGCCACCACCACCACCATTCCAGACGGGTACAAGTTCCAGAGGAAGGACTGCCCCCACCGCCCAGGAGGAGGACTCGCCATCGCACAAAAGAGCTCCCTCCGACTCTCCACCTCCAGCACGAGCGACTTCCTCTCCAACACCGAACACCTCCACTTCCAGATCCAGACCAGCCCCAGAACCACGCTTCACTGCACCCTTGCCTAGAGACCCCAGGTACTCAAGCCACCATTGCTGACCTCATCTCACCCCACGCCATCGCCTCCATGGACTACATACTCATCGGAGACCTAAACTTCCACCTCGACAACCCCAGCGACCCGACTCCACCGCCCTCCTGAACAACCTCACCAACCTCAAACTGAAGCAGCTCGTCACCACACCCACCCACAAGGCCAGACACATCTTCGACCCCATCTCCGCAGGAGTGACCAACATCCACTTCCGCCACACCTCGCAGCACCTCTGGACAGACCACCACTGCGTACATTTCTCTTTCAACACCACCACTGCACAATAAGCAACACCACCACTGCACACAAGCCCACCTTGCTGCCTGCCATGAAGAAATTGGAGCAAGGTCACAGAGGAGCACCTCAACTTCACCCTCATCCACAACCCCCCATCCACCACGACCAATGCCAATTCTGCAGCCAAGGAACTACAGCTTTGCAGACAAGCTTGCACCCCTTCGCCACCCCGACAGACAATGCCCCGTGAAGGCTGTCTGGTTCACCGCCAACCTCCAAGAAGCTGGATGCTCCTGATGATGGAGAAACAGCAAAACCACCAAAGACCAGACCACCTACAAGACTGCCATGACAGGATACCACCACCTCATAAGATCCACCAAGAGGACCTTCACCTGGAACAAAATCCTCACCAACGCCCAACGTGAAGGAACTCATCAACATCATCCAGCAGTTCACCCCCTCCCCCAGTGAAGCCACAGACTTCACACCCTCCCAGGACCTCTGCAGCAAGCTTGGCTACTACTTCCACCTGAAAATCAAGGCCCTCTATGACAAATTCAGCAAACAGACTCCAGAAACCACCCTCCCCTCCAGCGATGACAGCCAGCACACAATCACCACCTGGACAGCGGTTACCACCGAAGATAGCATCACGACCATGAAGAGCACCCACTCAGAGGTCCCCATGGACCCCTGCCAGCCACACATCTTCCACAGAGCTGCCGCCACAGCACCCGAGCTACACCACACCATCAATGCCACCTTCAAATCCGGCATTTTCCCCGTCGACTGGAAGTGAGCACAGGTCAAGCCCCTCTTCAAGAAACCCTGGCAGACCCGACGGACCTGATAAACTACCAGCCCATCTCTCTCCTCCCCTTCGCAGCCATCAAGAAAATCGTCATCACCCAGCTGACTACCTCCATCGAAGAGAACGCCATCCTCGACTCTTTCCAGTCTGGATTCTGCAGTAACCACAGCTCCGAGACTGCCATCCTTGCCGCCACCAAAGACATCTGTGTGCTCCTTGACCAGGGCCACACTGTAGCCCTCATTCTGCTAGACCTCTGTGCAGCCTTTGACACCATCTCCCACTGCACTCTTGCAGCCAGACTCCATGACACTTGCATACAGTGAACCGCCCTCGACTGGATCCGCTCCTTTCTCACATGCAGAACCCAAAGGATCAGGCTCCGACTGTTCCTCTCCTGTTGGGGTACAGGGTACCCCAAGGATCATCGCTCAGCCCCACGCTCTTCAACATCTACATGGCCCCCCTCGCCCATTGTCAGACAGCAGGGGCTCAGCATAGTATCCTACATTACGACACCCAGCTTATCCTCTTCTTCACGAAGAACCCCGAAGACACCAGACTCAGCTTCCAGGAAGGAATTAAAGACGTTGCAGTTTGGATGAGCAGCAGCTGCCTAAAGCTCAACTTGGAGAAGACAGAGGTCCTCATCCTGAGATCCTCCCCACCACCTGGCACAACACCTGGTGGCCCTCATCCCTATGAAACCCTTCCACCCTGACGGTCCACATCGGGAACCTCTGCATCCTTCTAGACTCCTCCCTCACCATGACTTGCCAGATCAACGCCATTAACTCCACCAGCTTCAACTCTCTCCATATCCTAATGATAAACCTTCAAGTGAATCCCCCCCAAAGCCAGAAAGACCGTCACCCACACACTCATAACGAGCAGACTGGACTACGTAAACGCCCTCAATGCTGGAATCAACAAATCCCTGCTACACAAACTCCAGACCAACCATAACACCTCGTCCTTGGCACACCACAACATTAGCACATGACCCAACACCTGCAAGACCTCCTCTGGCTCATTCCACGTACCCAAACACAATCTCCGCTCCATGGTCCTCGCCCGAGCAGGAACCCGGAGCATCCGCAGAACCAGAGAAGGTGGAAGAGCCTTCTTCTACGTCGTAGCCAAGGCCTGAATGAGCTCCCAGTCAATATCAGACGCCCCTTACTCTGCTCACCTTCAGGAAGAACCTCAAGACCTGGCTTTTCAGCTGACCTGAAGCTGCACCCCCCCTCCAGCACTTTGAGACCCTCACGGGTGAGTAGAGCACTTTAAGAGCCCCTGATTGATTAATTGATTGATTGTATATAGGGCCTGCCTAATTTCGTCCCAATTAGTGTTTGGGAAGATCACACCTAAAATCTGTTTATTACTAGTCCCTCAGCAATCTCACTTGGTGATGTAAGGGGTTCATACTAGCAAGGAACTTACAGACCCATTCTAGATGGTTCAACAAGTTATAAATATCTATCACCATCCCAATGAATAAGCACTGGATCTAGGGTTTGCTCTCCTCACAGTTTATCTGAGTCATGGGTAATCAAAGCATGACTCAAGTTTGAACAACTCATTTCCATACCCGACAGAGTCGAGGAAGTGCCAAAGTTGCTCCCACTAGATGTGGAGGTAGCCTACACTTTCTCACACAAAAGAAAGGGGGAGAGGGTCTACTACTCCACTACCCCAACCCTCCAATAGTAACCTTAACACACTAAGAGGGGTAGAGAGGAAAGGGACCTAGACAGAGCATGCAGGAGCACACACAGTGTTTGTAAAAATTGCCCTCACTCACACACAAAATTGTGTGTGACAAGCTTCATCATCGAGTCAGCTTACTAAACACCTTGGCAAGAGGCTTCGATGCCAAACTTCTAGAAAAGACACTTCTAAAAGTTGTGTATTTACAGAGGGAGGATCTTTTCAAAAAGAAGAGACAGAGTGGAGAAGATTGTGGGTTTCGGATGATAACCACATTTTCTCAAGATGCGAACAGGCTAAGGTTGATCATGAGGAAGCACTGGCACGTGCTGAAAACCAACAACATTATTGGTGTCGACGTGCCGGCATTCCCAGAGATCACCTTTAGGAAGGCTTGATCGTTAAAAGACAATTTGGTACACAGTCACCTAGATCCTATTGTCGCGATCGCTCTCGCCGCCACGGCGAGAAGAAAGAGATGTAGAATAGCGTAATCTCTCCAAACGGACTACATGTCCCAGAAGGCAAAGCGGCTATGGAAGGCAGGAAAAAAGGCTGAGCCTATATAAGCTCCTCCCCTGCAGCAGGTAGTTGCTTGACAATTGTTTTTTGTGGTTTTGGTATTGGCGGAAGGTGTTGTCCCCGCCGGATGTATACCCTAGAAACCCAGTGCAGACGAAGAGCCTGCGAGGTCAGAGGATTCAAGCCAGTGCAGACGAAGAGCCTGCGAGGTCAGAGGATTCAAGCCAGCGCAGACGAAGAGCCTGCGAGGTCAGAGGATTCAAGCCAACGCCGATGAAAAGCCTGCGAGGTCAGAGGATTCGAGAAGTTTTCCTCAGTCGCAAGTATACAAAAGAAGAACGGGCTTGTTCTTCTTTCCAATTCTTTTTTACTTTCTTGATATTATCCCGCGTGTTATGCGTTCTTTGTTCCTTTATCACACCAGAGGTTCCCGACTTAGTAAGAAAGGGTTCTTACTTAATATACTTTTCTTTGAACCATTAGACATCTTATTTGTTCCCAAGAATCATTGAGAGCAAAGCGCCCGCAAATAAAAAGCACTTTTCAGTATCGGAGGGTAGAAGAGTCTCACTGGAATATACTCTATTGAAGAAAGTGACAATAACTTTCTCATCACAAATATCCGGTTATCTCGGATTTAGGAACTGCACGATTACGCTTTACGACGATATAGCGCTACATCTGGTAAGTGTAGTAACCCGGGGCCAGGGCGGGATTGACATTAATCAGACAAGGTACTCACTCCTGCCCTTTGTCTCTCCACGCTGCAGTACTTCTCTCAACCGAGATCTCGTGGATAACTCAGACCAGACCCAGAAGGCAGTACCGCTAACCCCGACTCTTCTACAGCTTATCACCTCACGGCTTCTCGCAATACACGCTCAGAAGGTGATTAATACATCACCACTGGGTGTTGAGTTTAGACAAGTCGAGGGGACTTTCATCCCATCGTTCCTGCTGGCCAGATACATAAGGTTAGTGGCGCGCGGCTGTTCTTGCGCTGCTTACAATCCCGACAGATTGTCAAGCCCAAGAATACTAACCAGCCCGGACGATGGATGCCGATGCTACCCTCGCTACCTTGTTGGAAAGTTTATCGGAACTGCGACAGGAGGTCCTTACCTCTTGTGCAGAGAACCAAACTTTATACCACGAGGTTTCCCAGATGCGCAAGGAGTTGTCTGACATCCATGGTTGTAGAAGGAGTAGACAAAGGCAAAAAATAACCCCCTGACCGGGATGAAGCAGGTGGGGGCAACGTGGCCGGTTTGAGTCTCACCCTATACTCAAACCGGCCACGTTGCCCCCACCTGCTTCATCCCGGTCAGGGGGTTATTTTTTGCCTTTGTCTACTCCCTCTACAACCATGGATGCCTTACCCACTGTTCAGATAATCCAGAACACTGGGATACCTCTTGCTCCACCTGAGAGGTTTTACGGGGATCCTAGAAACTTTGAGACCTTCCTAAATCAGTGCCATCTTCATTTCTTGAGTAAGCCCGCGGTCTTTCAGGATGAAGTGGCTAAAATGGCATTTATGATGTCCTACATGGGAGGGAATGCGTCAAGTTGGACCATACCCTTATTGGAACGTAACGACCCTGTGTTACATAACTTTCCCGATTTTTGTCTTGAGTTGAGAAAATTATTCGACAGAAAGTCTGACATATTAACCCTTGACCGTGAAATAATGACATTGAGACAGGGTTCGCAAGATCTTTTGTCTTATATTACCACTTTCAATCGCCTATTAGTGGAAACAGACTGGCCAGTGGAAAAGCGGATTTCCCTCTTTTATCAGGGTTTAAGAGGAGAATTGAAGGACGTGTTAGCCCAAGTGGTACAATTACCGACAACGGTATCAGAACTTATTGATCTGACCGTCCAGTTAGATCACTGTTTGCTAGAAAGAAAAGGAGAAAGACCCAGAGGAGAAAATCGAGTCTACTATCCTCTGACCCGACCAAGAACAGGAGGAGATGAAAAAACTAAGGTACCAGAAGATTCGGAACCTACGCAGATAGGAGGGATTTGAGGCCCCCTTACCCCAGAAGAAAAGGATAAACGGAGACGTCTTAAGCTTTGTCTTTATTGTGGGAAAGGAGGACATTTCATCAAGGAATGGCGAGCCCGGAACTACGTTCCAGGACGCGCTACCCTTCCTCGAGTCCAAGCTACGATGAAGAACGCAGAACAGTCGGAAAACTGAAGATCTCAAATCAGACGGAGGTCTCTGACTTGAGATGCCAGCATTCCATGATCTCCCCCATTCTTGCTAACACCCTTCATCCGCAGTGGCCCACATGAACGTGAGTGTGTCTCTCTGGATTTCTTCTCGAGGCAAACTACAGATCGATGCCCTCCTTGACTCTGGGGCCACTGGTAATTACATCGACCAAGACTTTGCGTTACGGATGGGCATCCCTTGCGAAAAGAAGCTTCGACCCGAAACAGTAAAGGCAGTGGACGGCACAGTCCTTTCATCAGGCCCGGTGGTATATAACACCCTTTCACTGTTGATGGAGTTCGGGGTGGACCATCAAGAACATATACAATTCGACCTGATTGACGCCCCACAATTTCGTCTCATCCTGGGTATGCCATGGCTTACCCTACACGATCCTTTTGTGAGTTGGTCATCCCGTACAGTCAATATGACCTCTCTCTATTGTAAGGAACATTGTACGAATCATGAACTCCTTCCTTCACTCACTGAACCCTCACCTGCCACCTATTTGGCGAATGCCTGCACCCTTGAGAAGTTCTGTTGTGCCACAGCGCTTCCCGTTGAATACCAGGAGTATAAGGCCTTGTTTGACAAACAAAAGGCAGCCCATTTACCACCCCATAGGGTCTATGACTGCCGTGTTAACCTGGTACCGGGGGCGGATATCCCCTGCAGCAGGGTGTATGCACTGACGGAAAAGGAAACCCAATATTTGAAAACATATATTGAGGACAACTTGGCAACCGGGTTTATCAGACACTCAACCTCCCCAGCTTCCTCGCCGATGTTTTTCATTGCCAAGAAGGACTGTGATGAGCTTAGACCCTGCATAGATTACCGCGCCATTAACAAGGTGACGATAAAAAACCGTTATCCCCTGCCCCTGATTCCGGTCCTGATGGATCAATTGAAGGGAGCACGCTATTTCACGAAGCTCGATCTTCGGGGAGCATATCACCTTGTTCGAGTGCAAAGAGGAGACGAGTGGAAGACGGCGTTCAGGACCAAATTCGGTCTATTCGAATATCGGGTAATGCCCTTTGGTCTCTGCAACGCCCCCGCCGCTTTTCAATTCTTCATGGACGAGGTGCTAAGAGGGTGTTTGGAGTCCTACTGCGTGGTCTACATCGACGATATTTTGATTTATTCGTCAACTATTTCGGAGCATATCGTCCATGTGAAGACTGTGTTGAGGAAGCTACAACAAAATTCGTTGTACGCTAAGCTGGAAAAGTGCCTTTTCCATGTTCAGGAAGTCGCCTTCTTGGGGTACATTATAGACGCCCAAGGGTTCAGGATGGACATGAGCAAGGTTGAGGCGATCCTTAACTGGAAGACTCCGCAGAATATTACGGCTGTGCAAAGTTTTCTTGGCTTCGCCAACTATTATCGGCGCTTTATTCGGGACTTTTCTAAAACCATCCACCCCATCACAGCCCTCTTACGAAAGAACGTACCGTTTGTATGGGGAACAGAAGCAGAAGAATCCTTTCGACTTCTTAAGGACAGGTTTACCCAGGCCCCGATTCTCAGACATCCAGATCCTCAACTGCCATTTATCCTAGAGACTGACGCCTCCCAATTCGCCCTCGGAGGGATCTTATCCCAAAGGCATCCCATCACGGTGCAGCTGCACCCGGTGGCCTACTATTCGAGGAAACTTACACCCTGTGAGACAAACTACACCATCACAGATAAAGAACTCCTTGCCATTAAAAGAGCGTGTGAAGAGTGGCGGCATTATCTCCTAGGTGCTTTGCACACTGTTGAAATTATCACGGATCATCGGAACCTGTTGTTCCTCAAAACGGCTAAAGCATTGACACCACGACAGCTTAGATGGACCTTGTTTTTCTCCGACTTTGATTTCGTAATCAAATAGAGGCCTGGGTCACGAAATGGAAAAGCGGACGCCTTATCCCGTCTAGGAGAAGAAGAGACGGTGGAACCTGAGGAACCCCCCTATATCCTTCAAGAAGCTGAATGTTCCACAACAACGATTGCCCTGGTCACGTCTGAGGACTTTTTGGAAGATGGATACAAGAGGCGCCAGAACACCGACATACGGAAAACGACCTAGCATACCATTTTCATGCGTTGTATATACCCCAGGTTGCGTTGCAACAACAGGTGTTGATGTGGGCACATGATTCTGTATTAAGCGGACACATGGGCATATACAAAATCACAGCAATCGTGGAACGTTCCTTTTGGTGGAAGGATGTACGAGCTGATGTAAAGGAATATGTAAGGAACTGTGCGATTTGTGCCCAGGGCAAATCTGTCCATACTAAACCAGCAGGCTTACTCCATCCATTGCCCATTCCTCCTAAACCTTGGCATACATTATCCATGGATTTATTGTAGAGATGTCTCCCTGCGTCAATAAGACGGTCATCTTGGTGATAGTAGACCATCTCACGAAGATGGGTCATTTTATTTCTTTGCCGGGTCTACCTCCGTCTGTGGAGTTAGCTAAGGTATTCCTCCAACACATTGTGCGGGTGCATGGATTGCCGAGTGTGCTGATAACTGATCGCGCACGCAATTCGCATCCCATTTTTGGAAGGCTCTCAGTGCCATCTTACAAATTGACGCAAGATTATCATCTAGCTACCATCCCCAGACTGATGGTAAAACCGAACGTCTGAATCAGACACTGGAACAATACCTCCGCTGTTTTACCATGCAGAATGCCACGGATTGGACCACCCTTTTGTGGATGGCGGAGTTCGCCTATAACAATGCAGTACATACCACTTTGGGGTGTTCTCCCTTCTTCTGCCTCTACGGTTTCCATCCGAACATGCTTCTGTTCGACTGGCCTGCGGAATCCTTGGTTCCTGCCATACATGAACATCATGCTCATTTGAGGGCCATCCTAATCGATGTTCGGAACTGTTTGGAGATTGCACAAGCTGCTCATAAACTTTTTGCTGATAGGAAGAGGTCCGAGGAGCCGGCTTATAAGGTGGGGGACAAGGTGTGGCTTTCCACACGTAACATTCATCTGAAAGGGGTAAATAAACTTAAGCCTAAGTTTATCAGTCCTTATGGGATCTGTGAAGTAGTGAATCCTGTGGCCATGAAACTGTCCCTGCCTGTTTCTTGGTCTATCCATCCGGTGTTCCATGTCTCCCTCCTCCGGCCCTGTCCGCTGAGTATGCGGTTGCCGGAGCGTCCCCAAGCTCTGGAGGTGGAAGGCCAGGAGGAATATGAGGTGCAGCGAGTTCTGGATTCTCGTATAGTGCGTGGCAGGGTCCAGTATCTGGTCGATTGGAAAGGGTACGGGCCCGAGGATAGGACATGGGAACCTGTGAACCATTTGCATTGCCTGGATCTGGTCGCTGAATTCCACGAGCGTTTTCCTGGTAAGCCGGTCGACCGCCGGGACGGCTGTCCTCGAGAGGGGGTTCTGTCGCGATCGCTCTCGCCGCCACGGCGAGAAGAAAGAGATGTAGAATAGCGCGATCTCTCCAAATGGACAACATGTCCCAGAAGGCAAAGCGGCTATGGAAGGCAGGAAAAAAGGCTGAGCCTATATAAGCTCCTCCCCTGCAGCAGGTAGTTGCTTGACAATTGTTTTTTGTGGTTTTGGTATTGGCGGAAGGTGTTGTCCCCACCGGATGTATACCCTAGAAACCCAGCGCAGACGAAGAGCCTGCGAGGTCAGAGGATTCAAGCCAACGCGATGAAGAGCCTGCGAGGTCAGAGGATTCAAGCCAGCGCAGACGAAGAGCCTGCGAGGTCAGAGGATTCAAGCCAGCGCAGACGAAGAGCCTGCGAGGTCAGAGGATTCAAGCCAACGCCGATGAAAAGCCTGCGAGGTCAGAGGATTCGAGAAGTTTTCCTCAGTCGCAAGTATACAAAAGAAGAACGAGCTCGTTCTTCTTTCCAATTCTTTTTTACTTTCTTGATATTATCCCGCGTGTTACGCGTTCTTTGTTCCTTTATCACACCAGAGGTTCCCGACTTAGTAAGAAAGGGTTCTTACTTAATATACTTTTCTTTGAACCATTAGACATCTTGTTTGTTCCCAAGAATCATTGAGAGCAAAGCGCCCGCAAATAAAAAGCACTTTTCAGTATCGGAGGGTAGAAGAGTCTCACTGGAATATACTCTATTGAAGAAAGTGACGATAACTTTCTCATCACAAATATCCGGTTATCTCAGATTTAGGAACTGCACGATTACGCTTTACGACGATATAGCGCTACATCTGGTAAGTGTAGTAACCCGGGGCCAGGGGGGGATTGACATTAATCAGACAAGGTACTCACTCCTGCCCTTTGTCTCTCCACGCTGCAGTACGTCCCTCAACCGAGATCTCGTGAATAACTCAGACCGGACCCAGAAGGCAGTACCGCTAACCCCGACTCTTCTACACCTTATCACCTCACGGCTTCTCGCAATACACGCTCAGAAGGTGATTAATACATCACCACTGGGTGTTGTGTTTAGACAAGTCGAGGGGACTTTCATCCCATCGTTCCTGCTGGCCAGATACATAAGGTTAGTGGCGCGCGGCTGTTCTTGCGCTGCTTACAATCCCGACACTATTTCAAACAGACAAGGGTCACTACAGGAAGTGAAGGGATTCTTTCCCTGTGGGTGGTGTAAAGCCTGCGCATTTAGTAAGCATATCTATACTTGCATATATTCACTTACCTTCTCAAAATTTTGGTTCTCGATATTTTTGACACGAGATTCTGTCCACTTAATATTTTTGCTTCCGATATTCTGTGAATGATCTGAGTGATGATCTTTATCTGGCTGAGTATCCAGTGCTGGTATCTGCTCACCTGCTGTTCATTGTCCTGGGGTAGCTCTCATCCTCCTTCAATGTGATCGTCACTGGAGAGTAGGTGGTAGGTCTGAGATTCTTCAAAGGATCACAATGCCATGGATGACTGAGGACAGAAGTCCTTCAAAATGTCTGAACTAGATGAAAGCCATATCCGATTTCCAATTACAGACCATCCTCCTGTGTCTGAGAGGCAGCCTACCCTTTGCCCTGGTCAATCTAAAAAAATGGCACATTTTTCCTATAGATTGCACTGTTTGGTATAGAGTTACAATGCTCTCCTGTGACTTCAACCAAAAACAGCTGATTCCTTTTTACTCTAGATATATTTATTGTGTTTTGCTACTTTGCCAGGTTTAGCTGCTACATTTTAACTTTTTATGAATATGGTGCCTCACCTACAAGGAAGTAATTTGGTGAAAGTGGTCAAAAATTGCAGCAAACCAATTTAGGTACTAATAGATCAGTTCACCGAATACAGATTTGTGGTGGCTTGCAATCCAACCTACCTCATCAATATTCATGAGGTAGGTTGCAAATTGCGACCCACTATGATTGGCAACAATGACAGCGATGGTGGCCTGCTGGGATCAGCAGACTACCATGTCTGTGATTGCTTTTAATTAATGCCATTTTGTTTTTTTTATGTGTCATGTTTTCCTTAAAAGTAAATGAGATGCATTAAAAAAAGAAAAGTAACACAAATCTTTCTTAGGATTAGGCAGAAATCCCATGGACCACTGCCGACTCATAATAAACTGTTGTGTCAACATTCCCATTCCCATTCAAGGACCCCTTCCCATTTGTCGATAGGTTATCAACTCCTTTGAGTTGGATGTCAAATAGTAATGGTTTGTGGGCTGGATTTTGATTGCAATAAATTAATACATACCATATGGGATTGGTATTTGGACAGAACACCCTAAACATGCCCCTTTCAAAAACCGCTTCCCTATTGTTTCCTAAACCCATTTAGATTTTTGGAAAAACTTTTCTGAATGGTTCATGGAGTTTAGAATGTTAATCCTAGCGTTTGCGTCCGTTAAACTACCTTGCACATGAGGCCCGAGGTTTGGACTTTGCATTCTTTTAACTGCAATGCATTTTCAACTGATCGCCTTACTTCTTCTCCCAGCACCACCTTTAGTAAAGAGTGAGTCATGGGTAATGATCTAGGCTTTGAATTGGCTCGCCAGTGTATTGCAAGAGCCCCGCCAAGACACTCTAGCAAATTACCATCCCAGGCGAAATTCTTACATGTACCTTCCAGCTGAGTCATAAAAAAGGGATTAGCTTCAAGAACTTTGCAGCAACATGCTGTTGGTGTGTGCTATATACATGGTCAGTGAACTACAATATTATAGGTTTACAGTCAAGGTATTAAAATGGGTTCAATTGGCAGGGACCTAACACGATGCTCTTTTCAGGTTACAGGGTGAGGATTTGTGCTCGATGACAGGGGAAGGGAAATTGATGTGTATTCATTTAAAAGATTTTTATCTCCAACAGAAATGTTGAAATGAGTGGCTGCTTCACGATGGATATAGAGAGTTCACTAAGGGGCATATTTACAATAACTGGCGCATCCCTGCAAATCAGCAGGGATGCGCCAATTGTTGTGCGCCACAGCTCCACCATCATGGATGCGCCGCATTTACAATGCAGCGCACCATGGTGCAAAAACGGCACAGATGCTTGACGCATCTGTGCCGTAAAAGTGACGCATTGCTGGAGTTGAGTCGCAAGTGTGACGCAGCTCCAGCAATGCTCTGGGGGCCCTATCTAGTTAATGCTGCGTCAATCCTTACACCAGCTTCAAGCAGGCCCAGGGTTTTGACGCAGCATGGGCGCAAAAGTGACTGAGTGAAATCTTGTACATTTCACTCAGCCTCTTTTAGGAGGCATTCCTGCGCAGGAACCCCCCCCAACCCCCTGCACAGGAATGCCTACATGTGGCGCAGGGCATTACAACGTGACGCATCTCGTCACATTGTAAGTACCCCCGCACCTTGGAGCAGGATTTGGGCCGCCGTTGAGTCACAAAAGTGATGCAACAGCGGCATAAATGAGGCACAAGGGTCTTGTAAATGTGCCCCTAAGTGCTTGTCATTTAAATCTGATGGGCGGAGCCACTTTAAAGTGATGCACTGGGTACCAAAGGCTCTGTAGTATGCTGGGCAGATTGTTTTGTAGTCTGTGGCTCAGGGATGAAAACCTGCGATTGTCTCATGATTTACATCCACATACAATGATCTACTAAAAAGGGCAAAGTGCAGGTACTCATTTTTTGCAGCGGTCTATGAACCTCTGTAAAATTAACAATTCATGGGCAGCTATTTTATTTATTGGATGCCAGAAGCCAATTAGAAAGGTACCGACATATGGCTCATTATTTCTGGTTGAAAGATCTGTATTCAGACCATTGGCAAAGGGCAGCACATAAGTATCCTGGTTGCCAGTCTGCACCTCTGTTCCAAAGCATTTTCCTGCCCAGGTAACTGAGAGAGCGCAATTTGAATGAAAATTTATGTCCGTACCATATTTACAGGCTTGTAACGTAAAATTAGCACTGTAGCGTAAAGTTAGCATATGTAACTTAAGTAATAGGAAATGTATCTGTATTTACTCTAGAGAGTGCATTAGAATTAGAAAGGCCCGTATATAGGATGGGCTAAAGTAGAAATATGTGAAAATGTTTAAGAACAGTAGAACGTGCTAAACAGAATTCATATATGTATGTAATTAATTAAACGGAGAAAGAGATGAAATGTAAATCGAAGAAATGTGCAGACCATATAGCACTGTGTAGGAACGAGAGTATAGCGTTGTATTTTATGTAATATGGATTCGATTATAATCAATGATTTGCTAATTCGATTATATATATGTGTGTTAAAAGTCATACCGCGTAGAAGAGTTTGTAGGAATTTTAGAATGGTGTGTTCATATGTGATTTTAACCTAACGGACCAAGGGTTCGCAAGAGAGTAGTCCACTGCATATAATTTAGTGGGCTCACAGGAATAGGGGGGTAGCTTTGATCTGTACATGTGAGCTAAGAGTCAAAGGTCTCGCTAAATTAAAGTGACAATGCTGGACGAAGTTTATGGCCTAGTGAGATAAGGGACGCTTGGAATTTGGGGTCTTGTTTCGAAGTGTCTGTTCACAGGACCAAAAGGGGTTACAATCACAATTGTAATGAATAGAGCTCTGTTGAGGTGATAGATTTTGGTCTGGAGGTGTCAACTGGAATGTCATGGGGTTACCAGCACGAAGATGGAGACGGCGCCTGAGAAGCAAGGTCAACTTAACAGACGACTCGGAGAAGACGAAACTATGGAAAAACCCAGAAGCGGGACCACGTGAAATGAGTACGTGGTGGGCGTCTCAAAGGGGCGTTCCACCCATACTGTGATTTTGTATTTAGGGACAGCACCCCGGGGAGAGTGAGCAGCAGAAGAGAGCAGATGGCCTGAGATCAAGGGAGCGAGAGCAGTAGGCCGAGGACCCTTAGAGAGCGGATGGGTAGGCAGAAAGGGTACTGTTTCTCGACATAGGTTTCCATCAGAGACTAAGAGAGTTTGAACTTCTTTGGAAGTCAAGCGGCTGACACCTTTTTAGGTAAAAGGACTTGCTGAGTAGGGATGTCATCTAGTATAGAGTAGGGACAGTTTTAACTTGTTTCATTCTTTTTCTGTAAATGACGCATCGTATCCATTTTGTTTCTATGCTATTCAATTTGCTGATTTTAGAATTGGTTTTGATTATTTTCTTTTGTAGATTGAGATTCTTTAGGGAATTTATGTTCCTTTTAGTACCTGTATACTTGTTGAATCTTATATTGAGAGGCTTGTATTTGCAATTGACTCTGGTTTTATATTAAACTTTTTAAACTTTACCAGTCGTAAGTGGTTCTTCAGAGTTGTGTCAGTCTATGGGGTTGATTTAACTTATGTGGGTTTGCCTTTTACTCAATGACAGTCAATAATCGATCGAAAATTGGATTGAATGAGATAGGTATCCAGGTGATCAGATAAGATATCAAAATCTCATTCCCCGCAGTTGGTAGCAGAGGATGGTTGGCTTCTTGAGGAAGGCAACCTAGGTTAGGTCTAGATTACCCCAAGGCCCCTAGTCATCGACGACCAGAAGAAGAATCCCTGCCGAATAAGGTGCTGACGGTGCGAGAGAGAAAAGCAGCAGAGTCGGTCGAGAGTGAGTATAAGGGTCATGCGTTGCCAGATTGCGGTGTTTTGTGTTGTACCTGTGTCGTAATGTCAAGCGGAGTTGAATGCCTGTAGTGTGATTGTGCGAAGGTTGTGAGCGCGCGCAACCGGGGAAAATCTTATGTCCAGAGAAGGGCTTAAGTGGTTCGGGTGTATCGAACATCCAGAGTAATTGTCTACCATTGTGAAGGGGGTCATGAGGTACCATTGATCGCCCGTAGGACCGAGATAGGGGGAATGCCAGAGTGAGTGTATGAGTAACGGACGCTGGTCGGACGTTTACTGTGTGTAAGTAACCTATCAGTTAAGGCGAGCGTCTGAACGTAGTGAAAGACGTCTCGTCAGTTGAGGTGACAATTACAGTTAGACTGTGGACGTACAGTCAAGAGAAGTGATCGCTTGGTCGGAAGTAGTCATTTTTCGGTGTATGAATGAGACGCATGCAAGACCGCGAGGCGAGCTGAGAAAGGAGGGGAACTGCTGCAGAGGGGACGAGTGACGTCAGCGTAGAGCCGCGCTGGGATAGGCTGGTCAGCGAGAGCCGCGCAGGGATTGGTGGTTCGCCATCGGGAAGTAAAATAAGGAAGAGAATTAAGGGAAATCGTAGATTCTTGAAAATGAAGTGTTTTAAACGTTTAAGGGCGATCTTTAAGAGAGATAGAGGAAACTCGTATGCAGGGGAAGAAGCCCCACCGGAAGGCACACCAGCTTATTATATGGCTGTGAATGTTGGGTTACACTCAATACTATGGATCTCCGAGTGGAGTAAGCTAACAGAAGGAAATGAGGAACTGACGTTCCCGAGATACGGGACGTTTAGGTTAGAAGCATTGAATCAACTGAAAGCGGTAATGCTCGCAACAAGACCTCTACCGAGGCCAACACAGTTCGAAGCCCTCAATGCATGGTTCAAGGCGGCACACGATAGGAGCTTGAATAGGCGCCAAGAAAGAGTGAGACGATCGGTAAGAGCAGTGCAGGATGCTAAATGGGATGATGAAGCTAAAAAGTGGAGGGTGCAAAGAATAGAAGCAGACAAACTATACCCAATGCTGGAGGCTACGGGAGAAAAGAAACCTCCAGAAGAGGATGAGGACAGCGAGACGGATGATATGCTGATAGATAGGCTATTATTAGACAGACCACCTCCGTACAACAGAGAAGCCGAAAGTCCCGAACTACAGCAGGGGGACGGGGCTAGGAAGGGGGAATATAAACTGCTCCCCACATCAGAGTGGGAACCCAAGAAAGGTGAGGAAATACCTCAATCTAGTCCCGTACAGAGAGTAGTAGGAAGATTTGTGGTACAGAAGGTGCCAGAAACGGAGTGTGCAAGGTCGTATCAACTGCCCGATGCTCTACAAGTACCTGTTACCATAGGTCCTATAGTGTCAATTTACAACCCGGAGGGAGCCCAGCAGGAGGAACAGGCACGGTGGGACAGGGAAAGGATAGAGATGGAAAGTAGGAACAATACGATCAATTCCCAAAGGCAGTTGCTAGGACCAAGGAGTCGGAGTACCCCATTGGATCCAGTAACGGATCCCTGGATAGAACAGGGGGGTCCGAGAGGACAGATGGACCTGAGGGGACCGAAACCGAAATGCTTTAAGGAGTTAAGAGAGTACTTGAAAGAATGGGATGCTGCCGTAGAGACTCAGAATAA
Organism: Lissotriton vulgaris; assembly: GCF_964263255.1. Taxonomy (NCBI): domain Eukaryota; kingdom Metazoa; phylum Chordata; class Amphibia; order Caudata; family Salamandridae; genus Lissotriton; species Lissotriton vulgaris. Next base: position 151,686,737 of record NC_141693.1, read on the forward strand.
AAGAATAGAAACAGGAACCGAATGGAGAGATCAAGAGGATAGGATCCTCTCTCACTGCGGAGCTGGCGAAAGCAGTCCGGAGTGGGAGAGAGGGAGTCAAGGAAGCAAAGGAGATACTTGCCATACCATCGGTGGCAATAGACAAATGTGTGAAGACAAGAGTACAGGATGTGGGGGAGTGCCTCGCCCCATCCTTAGTGAGGGAGAACGAAGGGCACAGGAGTACCGAGATAGTTACAGGTGCCCTCACCATACCCCGGACGAAAATGTGCGACATTGGAGTCACGAGAGTATGGGGAGTCGCGAAAGGTCTCGCCAAGTATCCGGTGATCACGGATGTGATCGCGGGAACATGGAGGGCCGTGAGGGACCTTATCGTTTATTGAGTGACACCAGACAGCAAGGGAATTGCAGTGATTTAGAACAGAACGGAGGATCCTATCTTGCATCTAGAGGGACCGAGCCGAAAGGACAGAATGCAGTAATGGGGAATAGAACATTGTTCCACCATACCCCTAGGGAAGATGGGAAAGCTTGGGACCTAGAGAGGTGGGAACAAAGAGAGGCAAGAAGGACTCCTCATAACTCACCTGTGCCTAGACGTAGGACTCGTAGTGGGGGTGAGAGGGATGTAAAGGAACCACCTAGGAGTGAGGTACTGAGAGCTGAGATAAAAGCAAAACGGCTCGATGTAATTAGTTTAAAATCAGATTTGGAGGAAATAATAGACGGCACATTGCCAATGGAAAGGATCGATCTGTATGAACAGGATGAAATACTGTTTATGGCTAAGGATGTTACTCGGAAAGCGAGGTCAGTTCATGAAAAATTATCTGAGTTGGCAAACAGGTATATGATAGACCTATCACGAACTAAAGCTTTAGTCAAGTCAAGTCAAGTCAGAGAATTTGTATAGCGCACTACATACCCAGAGGGTCTCAAGGCGCTTGAGGGGGGGTGGGGAATTACTTGTCGAATATCCACGTTTTAAGTTGCTTTCTGAATGCTAGGTGGTTCTGGGTAAGGCGAAGGTAAGTGGGAAGTGAGTTCCAGGTTTTAGCTGCCAGGTAGGAGAAGGATCTACCTCCCATGGTGGTTTTGTTGATGCGAGGTACAGTGGCAAGGGCTTGGTTGGATGATCGTAGTTGGCGGGAGGGGGTGTAGAAGGACAGTCGTGAGTTGAGGCATTCTGGTCCGATTTCGTAGAGTGCTTTGTGTGCGTGGGTTAGGAGCCGGAAAGTGATCCTCTTATTGACGGGAAGCCAGTGGAGGTTTTTCAGGTGACCAGAGATATGTTCTTTGCGCGGGATGTCTAATATGAGCCTGGCTGAGGCGTTTTGGATTCGTTGGAGTTTTTTCTGGAGTTTAGCGGTAGTACCGGCGTAGAGGGTGTTTCCATAGTCCAGTCGGCTCGTGACCAGAGCGTGGGTGACCGTTTTCCTAGTTTCGGTGGGGATCCAACGAAATGTTTTTTTGAGCATGCAAAGAATGTTGAAGCAGGATGAGGAGACGGCGTTGACTTGTCTGTTCATTGAAAGTGAGGAATCCAGGATGACGCCCAGGTTCCGTGCGTGGTCTGTCGGGATGGGTGCTTTTCCAAGGGCTTCTGGCCACCAAGAGTCGTCCCATGCGGAGGGGGAGGTACCTAAGATGAGGACTTCTGTTTTGTCTGAGTTCAGTTTCAGACGGCTGTGTTTCATCCATTCGGCTACTTCTTTCATTCCTTCGTGTAGGTTAGTTTTGGCGGTGCTGGGGTCATTGGTGAGTGATAGGATCAGTTGAGTGTCAACCGCGTAGGAGATGATGTTGAGGTTGTGTTGGTGTGCGATGACCGCGAGGGGGCTCATGTACACGTTGAAGAGGGTGGGGCTGAGTGAAGATCCTTGTGGTACGCCGCAGATGACTTCAGTGGCCTCTGACTTGAATGGTGGGAGGCGGACTCTCTGGGTTCTTCCGGTGAGGAACGAGGTGATCCATTCTAGTGCTTTTCCTTGGATTCCAATGTTTCTGAGGCGCTGTAGAAGGGTGCTATGGCAGACTGTGTCGAAGGCTGCGGAGAGGTCGAGGAGGATGAGGGCGACTGTGTCTCCATTGTCCAGTAGAGTTCGAATGTCGTCTGTTGCTGCGATGAGGGCGGTCTCTGTGCTGTGTTTTGCTCGGAAGCCGGACTGTGAGGAGTCGAGGGATTTGTTGGCTTCGAGGAAGGCGGCGAGCTGGTTGTTGACAGCTTTTTCGATGACTTTGGCCGGGAATGGAAGGAGCGAGATGGGGCGGTAATTTTTGAGTTCGGTGGGGTCCGCTGTGGGCTTTTTCAGAAGGGCGCTGAGTTCAGCGTGTTTCCAGCTTTCCGGGAAGGTGGCGGAGTTGAAGGAGCAGTTGATGACGTCTCGGAGGTGCAGTGCTATGATGGAGTCTGCTTTGTTGAAGATGTGGTGAGGGCATGGGTCTGTGGGGGATCCTGAGTGGATGGAGTTCATCAGGCGGATGGTGTCCTCAGTGGAGATTGGGTTCCAGTCATTAAGGATGTTCGAGGGGGGTGAAGGTCCAGCAGATGGTTGGGTGGGTTGGTCTCCGGGTTGGTTGTCGAAGCTGTTGTGGATGTCTGCAATTTTGTTGTGGAAGAATGAAGCTAGGGAGTCGCAGAGGGCTTGAGAGGGGGTGATGTCGTTAGAGTTGGCCGAGGGATTGGTAAATTCCTTGACGATGTTGAAAAGTTCCTTGCTGTTGTGGGCGTTGTTATCTAGTCGGTCCTTGAAGGCGGTTTTCTTGGCCTTTCGGATCAGTTGGTGGTGTATGCGGGTGGCGTTTTTGAAGGCGTCCTTGGTGCTGGTGGTTGGGTCTTTTTTCCAGGCCTTCTCAAGGGAGCGGCAGAGTTTCTTGGATTTCTTAAGATCATCGTTGAACCATGAGGCCTTCTTGCTGCCAAGTTTGCTTTGTCGTTTTTTCAGTGGTGCTAGGATGTCGGCGCTGTTGGATAACCATTGGGTGAGGTTGGTGGCGGCTTGGTCGGGGTTTGAGGAGTGGGCTGGGGGGTTTAGAAGAAGCGATGAGGAGATCTGGTCGATGGTGATTTTGTTCCAGTTTCTTTGCAGAGTTGGTAGGGGGTGGTTGTTGGGATTGGGCTTGTTGTAGGTAAAGTGAACGCAGCTGTGGTCAGGGGTAACCATAGGCTAAATTGCACGGATCAGGATCTAGATGAGCGTAGGACGATTGGGCTGAAAATACACATAAAGGAACTGATCTTGAGTATCAGATTGTGGAGGGATTTGGATAAATGGGAGGAAAGATGGTCCAAGAGGGGAACCGTCAGAAGGAGCATACTTGCGAGGTCCCCGGAGGGAGAACTAATGCGAATGGAAGCTTTCCCTTTGCGAGAAATCGCGAACGGAAACTACGTGCATGTGCCCTGGAGTAGGGGGGATCTAGCGGCATTTACCAATTCCTTCCCAAAGCTAAGGGAGAATCCCGTAGAATGGTACAAACAGGTAGAGAGGTTCGTGAAGATCTCTAAAGTGCTGTGGGTCGACTTGAACACCCTGTTTGACATTGTAGTACCCGGAGATTTGTGGACGGCATGTAAGCTTAGTGTTGAATGGCCCATTTGTGAGCCAGAGAGGGATGCCCAGACTAATGGACCATCAGAGAAAGTCATGGAGAAGTACGAGCGGGTAATGGCATGGTTGAAAGAGAAAGTGCCGTTGCAGGACATAGACTGGGTTAAGATAGATCGAACCACTCAGGAACCTAAAGAGACCGTTCACGAGTACTATGAGAGATTACTGAAAGCATTCAAACAGTACAGTGGATTGGACGTGATGGATCCTAAAGACATAGGACAGTTTGTGTCGAAGTTCGTCCTGGGATTGAGATCAGACATAAGCTCAATGATTCAACAGCATTTGATCTGTTGGCAAAACAAACCTTTAGATGAGATCCTGAGGTATGCGAGGTATTGCAGCGATGAAATAGATTCGAAAGCAAAGAAACTTAAGGAGAAGCTGATGTTGGTACAGATGCAATCAGCTGGAAAGGGTGGACAGCGGCAACAGGGAACAGGAACCCTAGGGAAGAAACAGAATAATCAAAGCAGAGATGAGGAGGAAAAACCGAGACCTAGGGTAGATATCGCGACACTGAAAAAGACGACTAGGTGCCACCAGTGTAACGAGGTGGGACACTGGAGACGCGAGTGTCCCTATAATGTCGAGACGGGGGAATTAGAACAGGAGGAGGATGAGGTTCAGAACAGCCTGGTAAAGGGAACAGTGGTCCCGAAGGGAAAGTTGATCAAAGGGGGGACTTAGACTCCTCGAGCTCAGTTCCCTCAACCGCCTCGCATTGCAAATGGAGGGAAAACCTATAGACAACTGCCACTGTTCGTAGGAGGAGAGGAATGCTACTACGTTGATCCCCTTACGGGGCAACGAGGGATTAGGGAAGAAGATTGTACCCTAGGAGCAGCCCTGGAGGTGGATCAGAGAGGACCATACGTGGAAGCTGAGGTGGCTGGATGTCCTACGACCTTTTTGGTGGATACGGGGGCCACTCGATCCACTTTGAGATCGGCGGTAGTCCCAGGTCTGCCAATGTCGGGAGAAACGATCCAGGTGGTAGGAGTCTCAAATAGGAGAATGACGAATCCTCTGACGGAACCAGTATCAGTGAAGATAGGGAAATATAGTGATGAACACCAGTTTGTGATTTGTGATTCAAGCCCTGTGTGTCTGCTAGGAAGAGATCTGTTGTGTAAACTAAACTGCACCATATATTGCACACCTGAAGGAGTAGAAGTGCAGACTAACGACGATGATGCCGACTTTAAGGTTGTAAACTCGCAGGGATGCGTGGAACTTTACCCTACCTTAACGGTGGAGGAGCTTCCACAGGACTTGAAGGAGATGGTGTCGGCTGAGGTGTGGGATTTTACTGGAGAAGAAATAGGACTGATCAAAGGGGTAGAACCGGTAAAGATCATGGTAAAACCAAATGCCGAGTATCCAAGAACACCACAATATAAGTTGACACCGGAGACGATTGCGGGAATAAAGCCTGTGATCGAATCCATGATTAAACAGGGAATATTGAAGGAGATCGTGGGAAGTCCATGTAACTCCCCGATTATGGGTTTGCAGAAGCCTAGTGGAAAATACAGGATAGTGCAGGATCTTCGAAAGATTAATAATATCGTTGTTTCATGTTGTCCAGTGGTACCGAATCCATCAGTGATATTGTTTCAGATACCGTTCCAAGCTGAATGGTTCACAGTGATAGACCTGTGCCAGGCTTTCTTTTCAATCCCCTTAGATGAGGAAAGCCAATATCTTTTCGCTTTTAGGCTGGAAAATCGCGTTTTAACCTGGTGTCCTATTCCCCAGGGGTATACAGAAAGCCCATCGATTTTTAACCAGCTGTTGAAGAAAAATCTTGAAAGTCTAGTACTGCCCATGAACTCGGTTCTGGTCCAGTACATAGATGACCTACTTGTGGCGTCAGAAACTGAGGAAGCTTGCAAAATAGACACCATCACCTTACTAAATCACTTGGCCGAGAACGGACACAAGGTGTCTCCAAGTAAATTGCAGTATTGTCTGACAGAAGTGCAGTACTTGGGCCACAGGATTGAAAAGGGAAAACGGAAGGTGTCTCCAGACAGAATAGAGGCGATCATGAAAATGAGTGCGCCCAAAACACAAAGAGAAGTCAGGATGTTTCTAGGCATGGTTGGTTATTGTCGGCAGTGGATAGCTAACTTTTCACTGAAGGCAAAACCATTACAAAAACTGACGCACAAGGGGGGGAGTGATCCGGTACCATGGGACAAAGATTGTTTGATGGCGTTTTTGCAGCTGAGGGAGGACTTGTGTCGTGCCCCGGCTTTGGGAATGCCTGATTACGAGAAACCATTCTTGCTTTACTGCTGTGAAAGGGAAGGTTGTGCTTTGTCAGTTTTGGCCCAGATACACGGAAATGCCCGTAGACCAGTTGCATACTTTTCGGCTACCTTAGATCCAGTAGCCGCAGCGTTGCCCGGATGTCTCAAATCTGTTGCTGCAACGGGTGTCAGCATTGAAAGGTGTGAAAATGTGGTTATGGGACACCAGTTAGTGGTGTATGTACCGCATTCTGTGGAATTGTTAATGACCAGGACCAAGACTCAGCATCTGACGAATAGCAGGCTCACGCGCTATGAGCAAGTCATATTGGCTGCTGAGAATGTGACTCTAAAAAGATGCTCTGTCTTGAATCCTGCTACTTTGATGCCACTTCCTAATGAAATTGATGATGAAGTTTGTACAGATCATGACTGCCTTGATGTGACTGAACTATGCACCAAACCAAGACCAGATATCGTAGATGAGCCATTGACTGACCCTGATTAAATATTCTTTGTTGATGGTTCATGCGTAAGAGACGATATCGGTCAGCTGAGAGCAGCATATGCAGTTTGTACCATTACCGGAGTAGTGAAAGCCGCCTGCCTGGAAGGAGTTCATTCCGCTCAGGTAGCTGAAATCATTGCTTTGACCCGTGCCTGTTTGGCAGGCAATAAAATTCGAGTCACCATTTACACCGATAGCCAGTATGGTTTCGGGGTAGTTCATGACTATGGGCAGTTGTGGTCTCAAAGAGGTTACATGACCTCCTCGGGTTCTCCCATTAGGAATGGAGAATTCGTGAGATTATTGTTAGAGGCATTACAAGGTCCAGCAGCTATAGCGGTTGTTAAATGTACCGCGCACACAAAAAATACAGATTTTGTGTCGCAAGGTAACCGATACGCAGATGAAGTCGCACGTTACTGTGCGGAACAGGGGTATTCTCTTACCAAGGTAGAAGTGGGGGGAATACAGGAAAGAACTGATTTGACTATGTTGTTAGAAACTGTAGACACGTGGGATGAACTGAAATGTGTCCAGGAGAATGCACCTGATTTTGAGAAAAAGGCATGGGAAACAGCAGGTTGTACCAAAAGTGAGATGGATTTTTGGATCTCTGCAGATGGGAGAGCGGTTTTACCAAACGAACTTGTTAGTCCAATGGCAAGGAGATTGCATGGACCAGCACACATAGGTAGAGATGCCATGGTGAGAGTATTCAGACAAACGTGGTACAATCCGAAGTTTAGAGTAGCGGCAGAAGCAGTATGTCAGCGTTGTGTGATCTGTCAGCAGCTAAACGTAGGAAAGAGAACACCAGTTACTTTGAGCCACATAGGGAGGTCTGGGGGGCCTTTCAATAGAATGCAGCTGGATTTTATTGAAATGCCCAAGTGCAATCGACTCAGATACGTCTTAGTGATTGTCTGTATATTTTCCAGATGGGTTGAGGCTTACCCTACACGTAGGTGCGACACACTTACAGTAGCAAAATTGTTGCTTAGAGAACTGATACTGAGGTTTGGGGTGCCGGCCTCTTTGGAATCGGACAGAGGAACACATTTCAACAGCGAAATAGGGAAGATGCTATGTTCAGCCTTAAGTATAGACCAGAAGCTCCACTGTAGTTATCGACCAGAAGCTTCGGGGATTGTAGAGCAAATCAACAGCACCATTAAATCCAGACTCGCCAAAGTTTGTTCATCGACGTCCTTGAGTTGGCCTGATGCACTTCCACTGGTCCTTATGAGTATACGTAGCACACCAGATAGAAGGACAGGTCTCTCTCCACACGAAGTGCTAATGGGGAGAGCTATGAGACTGCCATCGGTTCCGACTGCAGCACTGTTGAACATCACAGACGATTTGATCCTGGACTATTGCAAGGGACTATCTGATGCCATTCATTCTGTGTCCCTTCAGGTGCAGGCTGCAGAGGTTCCATAAGCTCAGGACCTGTGCCATGACCTGTGTCCAGGGGACTGGGTCCTGGTGAAGAACCATGTCAGGAAGAACTGTCTAGATGTGCGCTGGCGTGGACCATTCCAAGTCATACTAGTTACGAACACTGCAGTAAAGTGTGGAGGCTTGCCCAACTGGATACACGCCTCACACACCCGAAGAGTTCCAGCACCTCTGGAAGAAACAGCTCCTCTCTCGGATAAAAATCCAGCGGAAAGCGGAGAAGCCACAGAGAGGGAAAGTCAAGCTGTAGAGGTGATCGAAGAGGCTGAGCCTGTGTCGGAGCAGGCTGATGACGGTCAGGACACCAGTGAGACCGAAGTTGCTTCAGAAGAGGAAAGTAGCTGGGAATTCGAGTCAGACATCGAACAAGCTGTAAGTGGTCAAGAAACGAGTCCAAGAACAAGGAGCAGGAGGACAAGGAATGGAGAAGCTAGTTGGCCGGAAAGAAGGAGAAGGTCAACCTTGAGAGCAGATCCAGAGAGAACTCTTGTCCCGATCTCTGAAGATTCAGATCTAGACGAAGGAGCTACGGACTCAGGCTCTGAGAGTCCGAGAAGATCAAGGAGGGTACGTGTGCCCTGCAGAAGATACGCCACCCCTGAGTGGACCTATCTAGCAGCAGATGTCTTGGGGACAGAGATCTGGGAGAGTGAGAGAGGTGCAGGTGACCAATCTCGATCCAATTGTGAAGGTGGAGGTATGGATGTTGACGCCTGGAATCGAGATTGAGGGGTTACTGACCTTCACACTCCCCGTTCCACTTTACCTAAGTCGGATCAAAGACCTGGTGCTGAATCGATTAGAGTTTCCAACTTTGGGTCATCCAATACCAGCACAGGAAGAAAAAGTCATTCGTTTAGAACTGTTGGAAAGTGCCATTAGAGCTGCTGGCACTAGAATCATTGTAGATGCATAAAGACTTTTGTGATGAAGCTATAAAGAAGAAGATAACCTAGCGCCGAGTGGAAAGAAGAATAAAATTAGGGATTACATTTAGAGGACAGAGAAGGGTTAGGGTTGTCTGTTGCTGAAGATAAAGAGACTTTTGTTGGTTAAGAGCGCTTCACAGACTGAGAAATCAAATAAAGCAAATAAAGACTTGAAAAAAGAAAAACTTTTCCTCGAAAAAGAAAGAGCCAAGTTGTTTGATAACATGGAGACTGGCAACCCAAACCGAAAAGCCAAATGCATAATAGGCACACTAATAGCAGTAGTAATTTCTCTTATCATCACAGTAGTTACCATATCATACATAGTAGGACATGTAAGTGTAAAGGAGACAACAGATGTAAAGCCTGTAACGACTTTGAAACCTGCTCTTGTTGGGAAGAAGGAGGAGAGCAATGAAATCCGTGAAAAGGCGTTACTGGCAGATGAAGCCCGTAGGTTACACGTAGACGAGTCGCAGGGAAATTTTAGATCAAACGCATATGCCAAGTTATTATACGAGTATATTGATGCCATGGAGGCCAAGGATTGTTATGTTTGCATGCAATTGCCGGCTTCTGTAGATGAAGGCATCAGATATCATCACCTCCCACTGACATATGGGATAACATGTAGTTTATTGCTCAGTATATTTTATGGTCGAGAAGGGTTTGAGTACTACTTTTCAAATTATGATTCGGTACTGCCTGAAGTCCCGAATTATAAACAAATGAATAAGTGGGACTATTACAAAAAGGAAGATAGATTAGCAAAATTCTTTCTTCCTTGGGATACATTAGATACTTCATATGCACGCCGAAATAATCTGACTTGCAAAGTGTCAGAGATTGAGAAGAAATTCATTGGACAAGTAGATGACCGGTACAGGAGGCAGAAGATTCTAAAAATGTCAGGACAATGGAAAACAGATTGGACCGAAGAGGAAAAGGCACACAAAAGGAAGGGTAGTAATGGTCCAATAGCTTTGGATAGAACGCAGAAAGGAAAGTTATGCTTGACTCGAAGCAAGACATATTATGAGAGTGTATTTGTAGGTGAAGTTAGTTGCGAACATGCTTTCAGGTTAGAATACTATACGAAGGATTTCATGAAAGAGATGCAAGCGATTCCTAATGTATATTTTGTATGTGGAAGAAATGCCTATGTAAAATTGCCTGACAATTGGTATGGTTCATGTTATTTGGCAATTGTCTTCCCCAAAATATATCATGCGAAAGATTTAGAGATCATAGAGGGAAAGGCTTCGACAAGAGGGAAAAGAGAAGTGGGGGATGCTGAGGTAGTTGGAGACGTATTTGGAGCCATGTTTCCTCTTTTAGGTTTGATACTTAACGATGTTAAGATCAGGAGACTAGCTACAGTTGTGGATAGACTGTCTGCCAGTACTGCAAGGTCATTGATGCTAGTGGAAGGAGAGATGCAGTCGATTAGAGCAATGGTTCTTCAGAACCGTCTTGCTTTAGATGTTCTGCTAGCAAAAGAGGGCGGAGTCTGCAAGGCTCTGAAGGTCCAGGAATGTTGTACTTACATTCCAGACAATTCAAAACCACTTGAGAAGGTTATACAGAACATTACTGAGATACATCAAGAAATCAAAGATTTAACAAAAGTAAATGTTTGGGAAAAAGTAGGTCATGGAATGGGAAAAGTTGGAGGTTGGTTTGCCAATCTCGGTAAAAGTGTTGTTTGGTACATCTTGAAACCTGTCTTAATAATATTGATTTGCATAATCATATTGTGGGGTTTAGTGAGACTGTACAAATGGTATAGGTCAAACCGGTTGCAAGGGTCCATGAGAGAGCAAGAAAGGAGATTAGCTGCTTTGCAAGATCAGCAGTATAGGAGTTTGAGAGCTCTCGAGACGATAAAAAGAGGGAGCCTTGTAACTAGTCCTGTGTAAAGTAACATTCAAATGGAGGTGTTAGTGATGACCCCTAGAGGTCATCAAAGGGGGGAACTGAGAGAGCGCAATTTGAATGAAAATTTATGTCCGTACCATATTTACAGGCTTGTAACGTAAAATTAGCACTGTAGCGTAAAGTTAGCATATGTAACTTAAGTAATAGGAAATGTATCTGTATTTACTCTAGAGAGTGCATTAGAATTAGAAAGGCCCGTATATAGGATGGGCTAAAGTAGAAATATGTGAAAATGTTTAAGAACAGTAGAATGTGCTAAACAGAATTCATATATGTATGTAATTAATTAAACGGAGAAAGAGATGAAATGTAAATCGAAGAAATGTGCAGACCATATAGCACTGTGTAGGAACGAGAGTATAGCGTTGTATTTTATGTAATATGGATTCGATTATAATCAATGATTTGCTAATTCGATTATATATATGTGTGTTAAAAGTCATGCCGCGTAGAAGAGTTTGTAGGAATTTTAGAATGGTGTGTTCATATGTGATTTTAACCTAACGGACCAAGGGTTCGCAAGAGAGTAGTCCACTGCATATAATTTAGTGGGCTCACAGGAATAGGGGGGTAGCTTTGATCTGTACATGTGAGCTAAGAGTCAAAGGTCTCGCTAAATTAAAGTGACAATGCTGGACGAAGTTTATGGCCTAGTGAGATAAGGGACGCTTGGAATTTGGGGTCTTGTTTCGAAGTGTCTGTTCACAGGACCAAAAGGGGTTACAATCACAATTGTAATGAATAGAGCTCTGTTGAGGTGATAGATTTTGGTCTGGAGGTGTCAACTGGAATGTCATGGGGTTACCAGCACGAAGATGGAGACGGCGCCTGAGAAGCAAGGTCAACTTAACAGACGACTCGGAGAAGACGAAACTATGGAAAAACCCAGAAGCGGGACCACGTGAAATGAGTACGTGGTGGGCGTCTCAAAGGGGCGTTCCACCCATACTGTGATTTTGTATTTAGGGACAGCACCCCGGGGAGAGTGAGCAGCAGAAGAGAGCAGATGGCCTGAGATCAAGGGAGCGAGAGCAGTAGGCCGAGGACCCTTAGAGAGCGGATGGGTAGGCAGAAAGGGTACTGTTTCTCGACATAGGTTTCCATCAGAGACTAAGAGAGTTTGAACTTCTTTGGAAGTCAAGCGGCTGACACCTTTTTAGGTAAAAGGACTTGCTGAGTAGGGATGTCATCTAGTATAGAGTAGGGACAGTTTTAACTTGTTTCATTCTTTTTCTGTAAATGACGCATCGTATCCATTTTGTGTCTATGCTATTCAATTTGCTGATTTTAGAATTGGTTTTGATTATTTTCTTTTGTAGATTGAGATTCTTTAGGGAATTTATGTTCCTTTTAGTACCTGTATACTTGTTGAATCTTATATTGAGAGGCTTGTATTTGCAATTGACTCTGGTTTTATATTAAACTTTTTAAACTTTACCAGTCGTAAGTGGTTCTTCAGAGTTGTGTCAGTCTATGGGGTTGATTTAACTTATGTGGGTTTGCCTTGTACTCAATGACAGTCAATAATCGATCCAAAATTGGATTGAATGAGATAGGTATCCAGGTGATCAGATAAGATATCAAAATCTCATTCCCCGCATACCCAAATGAAAGCATTTTTTTCTGCATTATGGTAAAGAATCGATTGTTTTTTCCTTGTTTCTGCGGTGGCCGGATTTCTGCATTTTTCCCAAATTTCTATCTGTGGCTGAACATAAACGGATGGATTTTTCGAGTTTCTCTTTTGACAGTTGTTTGCACCAAGCACTAGTCTTTAGTATGACGTACCCACATTGAGCGATATGGGAGTCGTACTTATGTGGAGTGTGTAGTATGAGTGTGACAGAAGTGAGTAAATTACATTTGGGTAAACAGACGTCAAATGTAAGGGTAAAAGGAAATATGTTTACAGAGTGTGGTTACAATCTGGCCTGCAATGACCCGAACAGCCTGGGCTTGGTCTGAAAGGAACGTGACAATATCCTGTGTTCTGATGCCCTTTTTTCACTCCATTCCTTTTTTCTTTAACATACTTACCTGCATAACCTTATTTGCGTTTGTTGTTTATGTATAGTGACTATATCCTTTTTATTGCTTTTCCCGATACATAGAATGAGTTCATTGTGTATTTTTCATCCTTGTATTGCATACTGATTCCCTATATGCCTCCCCCCTTTTTCATTCCCCCCTTCCCATGTTTTATTTTTCCTCATAATTATCTTATTGTAATTTGTATTGATACCTTTTATTATGATTAATAAACTTTCTTGAACTAAAAAAATTCAAAAGAATGCATCGGGAAGTTCAAAGTCTAACTAGTGTAAAATGCTAAATACCAAGCAGCTCAGTAATTAAAAGACACTTGTCAATTCAACTGACCAGGGCTGGCTCTAGAAAAAGTTCAGTTGGACCATCATGCTAACATGTATCATCATGCTAACATGTATCATCATGCTAACATGTATCATCATGCTAACATGTATACAATTTAGATCAGTATTTACATACATTTTCACCATTGCAAGTCTATGAAACCTAATCATGTGACAATCATGTTTCAGCAAAAACGTATTGTGAAAAACTGGGTTACTGGTTGACTTGGGTGTAAGCCCTTGTCAAGAAGCAACTACTATCCTGTCAGGGTGAGGCACAATCAAACCCCAAATTAACCTGTGATCGACCCTCTGGTAGCTTGGCACAGAGCAGTCAGACTTAACTTAGAGTCAATGTGAAAAGTATTGTGCAACACTTCAAACAGTAAAACAGTGAAAACACAACACAAAAAGATGCTACACTAGGTTAGAAAAATAGTGTAATTCTTACTTTACAAGATCAAAACAACAAAAATCCAATTAGTAAAACCGGAGATATTGATTTTAGGGTTTTTAGTGAAAAGAGCACCAAAAAGCACATGGGATATCTGGTCGCGCCGGACTGGGACAAAGTCAGTAGTTCAGACCAACCACAGTTGAGCATCGGTCATCTACAGGGACCCGGTTAGGTCCGCAGAACAAAGTACCTTAAATTCTGGTTGTGGAGCGTTACAGAGATGCGCTGCTTACCCGAGCCTGCAGTGTAAGGTCCTGTTGTGTTGTTGTCGAGCATCCCATCAATGGGGCTTGCGATGCAAAGTCTGGACAGGGTATACTCACAGTCCAGGTGTAAGGTTGTTCGAAGGCTGTTGTGTACCTGAGGCTTCAGATCAAGAGGCCAGACAACTAGCCCTTGGAGTCGCTCTGTGTTCTTGGTTTAGCAGATGCAGGTCCAGTCCCTTTCACCTAGGCAAGAGGGCAGCAAACAGCAGGTTAGCAAGACAAAGCAGGAGTCCAGAAGAGTGCAGTCCGTCAGAGAGGCAGTTCTTCAGCAGAGCAGCAGTCCATCTTTTTGGCAGAGTATCCACAAGTCCAAAAGTGTGCTGAAGAGGCATTGTCTGAGGTCCTTCTTTTATACACAATTGTACCTTAGAAGAGGGGGAAAACTTCAGGAGGCATGCCTTTGAAGTGAACAGATGCCTTGCTTTCCATGTCCTGGCTCCACACTACCTACAGAGGGTATGCAGCCCTTGGTGGAGACAGGACACAGACTATTCAGGTGTAGGTGAGGCTAGGCCCAGATATTCCCTCCCATCCTGAAAATGATGGTCCACTCAGTCACACATAAGCTTCCATTATGTTTGGCTGTCAAGGAGAAATACACAAAACCCAACTGTCAACTACACCGAGTCATGCCACTAGAGATAGGATGCAGGTACCAAATGGTTAATGCAAAATAATACCAGCTTTCTAAAAGGGGCATTTTCAGAATTGCAATTTAGAATCCGACTTCACCTTAAGTTAGGATTTTAAATTGTGATTCTGTAGACTCTGCACTTGAAGAGGTCATCTCTTCCCATTTGAAAATTACTCTTATAAAAAGTAATAAAATATATTCAAAAAGTATGTAGGGGTTTACCCAAATTACCCTCCTATACCTGGCTAAAGATACAATACAAAGGTTAGAAGAAAATGGCAAGGAGGAAAAGATATATTTACATCAGCTTCCATAGGGAACTTCATATTACCCTATTAACAGTATATAGTCCTGTCATTCATTTATGTTCCTTATTCCAAACAAATATATCTTTTCCTCCTTGCCATTTTTTTCTTACCTTTATAAAAAGTAATAAGGCAACCCTAATGTTGTCCAATGGGTGAGATAGGCCTTTCTGTAGGGAAAAACGAATTCAGGAGTTTTTTTACTATAAGGACATGTAAAACTTAAAAGTACATGTCCAACGTTTTAAATACACTGCACCCTACCATTCGACTGTCCAGGGCCTAACGGAGGAGTGGCGTTTATGTATTAACTGCATCGCTGCTGCGGTGATTTTTGCGCTGTGCGGCTTTTTTTGCAAAACCGCGTTACATGTCAAGCTCAGCTCGTCATCAGCACACGCCACCCGTGGCTGATGACGAGCTGAGCTCGTCATCAGCATCGAAGGGGTTAAAAAGGAAGGTTTGGGTCTGGCAATTGGTGTATTTTGCCAGGGCAACATTGCAGTTTAAAACTGCACACAAAGGTTCTGCGGTGGCAGACCCAAGACATTTTTAAAGGGCATCTTAAGTGGGTAGCTCAATCAGTGCGGTAGGCCCACTAGTAGCATTTGACCACTTTGCCGCGGGGTAGTTTCCCATCGGTGCGGGGGGGGGCGGTGCCGAGATGCTTGTGTCATGAGTCACAGTAGAGCTGTGCTCATGACGTGCTCGACTTGTCACAACCCCGCCCACTGATTAAGGCTGTGAATTAATCGCACGTGGGCGCACCGCTGCAGTTATGATGAGCCCAGCTCGTCATGAGCACAGCTCCACTGTGCCTCATGACGAGCTGGGCTCATCATGAGCATGGAATGGGCTAATTTACACGCCTTGGGCACATGTAGTGCATTTTAATAGGGTCTTATAAGTAAATTAAATAAGCCAATTGGATATGAGCCAAAGTTACCAAGCCTTTAGGGAAAGAGCACAAGCACTTTACCACTGGTTAGCAGTGGTAAAGTGGGCAGAGTTTTAAGGCAAACAAAAACAATTTCTGCAAAAAGAGGAGGAGTAAGGCAAAAAGTTTGGGGGATGACCCTGCAGGAGGAACCATTTCCAACACGTATCTGATGAGCAGGTAGCAGTATCTTCTTCCAAAGGCAGCACAATATGTCCTGGAGGAGAAGATATTGTTTATAAATGCAATACTGATCTCATTAGTTTCAGAAAATTTCATTTTCAATTGCCAGGTTCGAAAGCAAGGTTATGCTTCGCAGAAATGTGCAAATGTACAACCTTGAATAACATGGCTTCAGGGCCTTCGTGAACCATGAAAATTGGCAAGGATACTCAAAGCTATTGAATGTTTCAAACCAATGAGAAACTGCATCCATAATGAGTTATAAAAAATATCAATGCATTCTTGGTCATGAATTTATTAAAGAACAATACTATAATGGATAGGAGTGTATGAATTCAGTAGGGCTACACAATTAAGGTTTTCCACGTATTACAAATGCCATAGGTTACAATGCACTTGTCAAAACTCTAAATTAAGGGTGTGCAAAATGTACGTCATTTACTGTCACAGTTACATGAAAGTTTGGCAAAATTATGCAAAATTAGATGTAATTGCACCAAGCGCAAACCTGACCTTTAGCTCTACATTCTTGCATGAGATGCATCCTTACATTAATTATGTTGCAAGGAACAATTTGAAGCATAACACCCCGAAAAAAACAGCCGCTCGAGTCCTATTGTTCCTGTGCATGTGTGGTAAATTTTTTACTGCAAACTGCAACGATTTTGCTCAATTTTTACCTGGAATGGTATGTAATAGCATGAAGTGGCACAATGGTGTCATTTCAGGAAATTCGTGGAACAGGAGCAAGGGAAAGCTCCTGAAATTATGCAAATTACGCCATTTTCATTTTAATTTGGCCAAATGCCTACTCTAAATAAGGCTCCGTGTTCCCCTTAGGCGTCACATTTATTTTGGGATTATGGATACATTCTCTGTTCATACGCGTTTGACCAGAAAGTGGGGGAGCCCCCAGCATCACGAATGCAAAGATGATTTTCCAGGCTGGCACAGGGTGAGTCCATAACGCCTGGCAGAGCCCACGAAGAGAGGACGTGGTGGGCAGCATAGTGAGCAGAAGCGACGCCTCTCCTGCCATTCCAGAAGAAGTTATTTATATTCCACCGACAGCGTTGTTTACACAAAGCGCTCGGATGCAAATGAACGAGAGGAGGCTGGGGGCGCTGAGGTGTGCAGCTGGAGCTGTTTCCTGCGGGATTGGATTTAGTAATGTTGTGTTAACACAGACACACGCGGCTACACACACTCTCTGACAACAGGAGAGACCGGGAAGGAGCGGCAGGATGTAGGAGAAGCAGGCAGGGAGAGGAACAGGAGGCGAGGAGATGGGATGAGTGGGAGTGACAAGATGGAGTTAAAGGGCAGGGCATTTAAGGACTGAGAGGCAAAAAAAGGAGGTGGAGGCAGGGGTGGTGAAGGAACAGGAGGAAGGGAACAGGAGGAAGAGTTAAAGGGGAGAAAAAGATGAAGAGGGCTCTGCTAATAGGAAATAAAAGAAAATGGGTCGGGAGTAAAAGGGGATTGAAAGGCAAAGAGAAGGACAGGGAGGAAGAAGAAGCAAGCGGGGATGGAGACGAGGCAGGGTAAGAGAGAGCGAGCAAGAATTTGAGAGGGGACGTTTGAGAGAGAGAGAGATAAAGAGATATAGCGATAGAGACCCAAGAAGTATGAAGCACAGGGAAAAGGAGACCGAGATCCCCATGTTTTGTTAGAGCGAGGAAGAAGTATTGGTAGCCAAGAAGTGCGGATGTAGTCAGTGGCGGCTGGTGACATTTAAAAGTGGTAGGGCATAAAAGTGACGTCGTGAGTGTTACATCTCGCGCACACATACGTAAACGAACACAGTCAATAACGTACTCAGTGACACAAACAAGCGTTGGCACATACGCTCTTACTGCCTAAGACACAGTCACACACACAAACTAAGTAACAAAAGCGCTGACTGACCAAACACTGAACGACGTTCACGCAGCACGGCTGACACATGCACTACCTGGTGCATATAAGAACTTACTCATTCACTGAGGTACCACAACAACCACTTTCTGAAACACACACTTGGCAAACACTGACACACTCGTTGAAAAACACTTCCTGACACGCACTTCTTACACATTCTGGAGGACACAAGCATTCGCCCACACAAACTGACTGACACAAACAATAGCACTAGAACTTACAAACGTAACCACCCAATGACGCACAAATGTCAAGCAGCGAATGAAACAAAAACTCACTGTTACAGACTGACACAACATAAACCAAACCCTCACTGATGCCTGCTCTCACTGGTTGCCATACTGGCCTACCGGTGTGTGAGAAGAGGGTTGGCTCAACATCCCCTCGCTATGAAAAAGCACACAAACCTTATTTATGCGTTTTTATATAGCGCAGACTTTACCCGTGGGTGTCCGAGCGCTTCACAATAGGAACAGAACTGAAACATGAGAACATTACAAGTGAACAAACTACAAAAGCAAAAGTTACATTACATGAGGCAAAAGTGACAATCGTGAGCAAATAAAATACAAGAGGTAGCAAACAGTGCATTACAGGAGGAAAAAGTGATGTGTGCAGGTTACAAAAAGCGTACAAAGTACAAGTAGAGGTATAATACTGCAGTCAATGGAGGACACTCAAACACAAGAACAAACGTTACGTAGGCAGTGGTGGCACTTGTGCAAGTATCGAAAGCAAACAAAATATAAGAGGTAGCAAACAGTGTGTTACAAGAGAACAGTGATGTGTGCATGTTACAAAAACCTGCAGTGTGGTGGGTGGCAGTGAGCCCGCTTCTAAGGATGCGTTATAGAGCCATTCCAATTGTGGAATCAGCCGGGAAGCAAATGTTTTGTTAAAAATCAATCTGTCCTATCGATTCGGGTATCTTATTACGAGCGAGCTTGTCAATAGCATGGCAAAGTTTGCCTGGTGTCAGAGGAGCTACCGATCCACAGCAGATAAAAGAGGCAGTTGTATGTTGTTAAGAAAGTAGTCCATGATGTCAGGGTCTGGAGGGGGCGAGCAGTATATAACTCAGGGTGATACTCACAGAAGGCTTCATCAATATCTAATTGAGTGGTGCAACAAGTATGTGTAAGTGTGAACACCCATAGAATAAACGCTGGTGGCGGTCTGACCTGCACGTCAGGAGCTCATTTGCTTGGTCTCCCTCAGCATGCATTTTTGTGTGCTTATGCAGCATAGTCGATAACCCGTAGGTGCTCAAGAAGTTCAGCATATTTAATTCGGACTTCCTGCAAACTGTCTGCATGGATATCGTCCAGCACCATTTCTTGTTCTAGTAACCCCAACTGAGTCTCTGTAAGTGAGAACGGTTTATATCATGACTACATTGAACTGGGTGCGACACAGAGATGCCGTTCTGAGGAGCACGAGGCATTTTAAGAGGGGCCGAGTGATAGTGCAAGATTTTGTCAAAGACTGCATCAAACTTAACTTACCTTCCCGCCTTCAAGACCCGACTCCCGCAGCGCCGTCCTCCTGTTTGAATTCCAATCCCATGGTGCTCGACTCGTCATCACGCAGGAAGGCTGCAGGCAGCCTCCCTCCCCTCCCCTCCACCACAGCACGGTGCTGTGATTGGTGCGGCCAGCTGCCCCAACTACGTCATTTTCTCTGTATGCTGCAGCATACAGAGAACAGGGAGAGTGGGAGGTGTTACTCGAGGGCAGGGGGGAGCGGCTTGCCTACTGTTGTTAAGACTGTCTGTTTGGCAGCCTCTCAGGCTACCCAAACTGACAGTATTAACAACAGTGGGAAAGCCACTCCCCCTGCCCTCGAGTAACGCCGCCCACTCTCCCAAACAGGAACTTCTGCTTTCTCGCCGTGCGAGAAGGCAGAAACAAATGGTAGTTATTCTACTATTTGTTTATGCCTTCTCGCACGGCGAGAAAGCAGTGGGGTGGCGCCCAAACACCCCCATGGAGGTTCCGCCACTGCGTATACGCTGTTTAGATTAAACTTAATTTATTATGTTCACAGGTTACAAGGTGCATGTAGCGTGGTAGCAGGGCGGCCTCAGAATGAGGAAAATCATCCCCGAGTCCTACAGAGGTACCATTCTCATGGCATGCAATATTTCTACATTGTAACCCCAAAACATTAATAAAGAAACCATGGGCCAGATGTAGGTAATCTCAATTTACCTATTCTTAAATACCAAATTTTACCGATTCGGTATTTAAGAATAGGTAAATGGGATGTAGGTACTTTTTCATTAAAAATTACAGAATCGGTAAGATTCGGTAATTACCGAATCGGTATTTACCGATTCGGTAATTGCCATTCATTCCTATGGGCCTGGAGGCCCATAGGAATGAATGGCAATTACCGAATGGGTAAATACCGATTCGGTAAAAGGGGGAAAACATTGAAGGTTGGCAGGGTGTCACTTTGACACCCTGTTGCACCCTTCAATTGTGTATGGGTGCACATGTGGCACACATACACGCCCTAAGGGCATGTATGTCTGCCACATGGCACCTTTGAAAATGCACAGATTTGCATTTTCAAAGGTATTTGTTATTTACCACCAACTTATAGTTGGTGGTAAATAACGAATCCTGAAATGGGAAAAGCACTCATTTGAGTGCTCCCTAAATTTCAGATTCGGTAATTTACCGATTCGGTGTTTTTAAGAATTGGCAATTTACCGAATTCTTAAACACCGATTCGGTAAATTACCGAATCTGAAATGTAGCCACCTACATATGAAAAGCTTCATTCCGGTCGGTAACGGCCGAAATTTGGTAATTTCAGTGCGGTTATAAGTTAGATCTTTTGAACCGTGCACTCTCGAAAGCTTCATCTCGCTCGAGAGAGGAATTACTGATTCCTAAGAACGTGGCCATATCTGATTCTAACTCATTTGGTTCTGTGCGACTCATTACCACCTACTGTTCACAGGAACGTAAACTGAGACGGATCATTAATTCTGAATGGCCTATCGTGTTAACAGATGTAATTTTAGGTCTAATCTTGCCCAAGTTACCTGCAATTACCTTCAGGAGAGCTCCCTCCATGAAGGATGCACTGGATAAGACCCAGCCTGAGTTAACACCCAAACGCACTTGGCTGTCTAAAACAGGTTTTTTTAAGTGCACGTCATGCCGTGCATGTACTTTTGTGAAAAACGGCACGCATTACAAATCGGCGTTTAGTGATAAACCTATTAATGAATATCTTACCTGTCGCAGTGAGTTTGTCATCTATAATTGACATGTACATGCAATCTTACATTGGCAGCACCAAGTTGCCGGCTAACCAACGTATCCTGCAACATGTGCGAGCCATAGTTAATTCTGACAGCAACTATCCAGTGGCTCGCCACTTTAAAGCTGTCCATGACAAAAAATTAAAAGACCTGCATTATACGCTTTTGTGTTCAGTCACCAACCCCGGACGGGGAGTCAACCGAGAAAAACGTCTCAGGCAAAAATAAACGTATTTCATTTTGCTACTAGATTCTAAGGCACCTAATGGATTAAATATTATTGATGAATTACATAATTTTTTGTGAATAGGGCATCCCTGTTTACATTATTCTGTTTCTGTAGTGTAATTTCCTTTTGTTGGTCCTATTTGAAAATGAAAGTTCCTTGAAATTGTTGATTGTGAGGCACACACATTCTGTTATGAATTGATAGGTCGAATAACTTTGTGTCTCAGCCGTCAGAGTCACTTTTTTTATAGTTAGTTATTTTTTCACCCATTAGGCACTAGCACTTTAGTTGAACTGACATGTAGCAGCTTCTGTGCATTGCCTCTGTTGGCAATACATATTTGAAGTATTGTGGCAATAATGAATGCATCTGCACTTTACCTTTTGATGAACTCTGTTTTTAGCGTATCCTCTGTACATTTTCTCATTGAATATTGCACTTGCACTTTATTCTTGTGATAATTTGTGTGTACTGCTATTAACTTGTTATTGAGATTAGGCACTTGCCATCATGCGAGAATTCATTTGACCACATTTTCAAATTGAGACAGGAGCACACTTCTCTTATTGCTGTTTTGCACTTTATCATGTTTGTATTTTATAAAACCTGTCATGATTGTTTTAACAGTTGCTACTATGTCATTTTGCCTATCTTTGCATTTTATCCTTTTTTTATGGGTGATTGAGCTTTTAAAAGACTTTATATTGCAACACCTACTTTTGGCGCGTCATGTGACCAAGCTCCGCCTGTGGAGCGAAACGCGTCGAGGAGAGCACTCGCTCTGTGATTGCTGACATTAAAATCACCACTGCTAACACGACTGCCGGTGTGATGACGCTTTATTAAAAAAGTTGTATTTACTTCAAGGAGAAGAGGTCCGCGCCTGCTTGAGTCCGCGCTGATAGTGGCCAGGATCACTTTGATATATATATATATATATATATATATATATATATATATATATATATATATATATATATATATATATATATATATATATATATATGCTTACTTCCCACGGCTCTTTCGCGGTGGAGCCTCCCACAGTCCGGTGGCGCGTTCACGGCTGGCAGAGCCCCGCCAGTCAATTATTTCCCATAAACTTCCAAGTTAGACGCGCACTCAGAGGTAAAGTGGTACACAGTGTCGCTTTATTTGCTGTTACGCGTTTCGGAAGCCAAAACTCCCTTGCTCACACAGCAAGCCATTAGCTTTCCACCAGTTACATACACATAGCGTGATAGCCATAGAAACAGGACTGTACACATTTTATTTTGGCTGACATCTTTGAGTGTACTTTTTTGTAACGTTCTTGTACACACAGTGTCTCTTATTTACACAACCACTTATTTATGAAAGTGATTAAGTACATTTCATCATTACTTCTTATCTCACATTTCATTTGCCACAGTGGCTGATTGTGCAGTGACTGTTTCTAAACCCCTCTTCTTTCGCCTAGTGGCTTAATAAGGGTGCAATGTCTCTGGTTAAAGCTTTATCTTTAAAAACAAAGAAAAAAGTGCAAAAAACGTGAACTATAGGTGAAGAAATTTCTACTTAGTGAAGAAGTCTTCTACTCTATTTTCGTGAATCTTCTGGGTGACAGGCTCAATTCCTCGTGAAGTGCACGTGATCCCTAATATCTCATCTTGATTCCGCCTGTTAGAGTAAAACAAAAATTTAAATTACAATCTTATTCTCATTAAAACATATTTCCAGCTTAGATATTTAAACCAACATTCCTTCATTGTGACAAACAAGTATAGATTTGCATTCCATAGGTACAGGATTCTTACTTTATTCATGAATCATATAGATGAACTACCAGTTCCTCATGGTCATTGTGCCCATTCGGTTGTCTTGTTTCTAGTTCTAAAATCCATTTGGACTCTTTTTTCCTCAACTGCATCTCTCTGTTACCCCCTCTTTGATTTTGTCTCACCTGTTCGATTGCAAAGTATGTTAGCAGATTGCAATTCGATCTGTGATATTGCGCAAAGTGTCTAGCGACTGGGTATTGAGGGTCCTGATTTGTGATTGCCCTAAGATGTTGCATCACCCTATTCTTCGCCATTACTGTTGTGCTGCCCACATATCTTTTTTTACACGGACATTCAAGCACGTATACCACATGTGTAGTGCTGCACGTGAGGAATTGTGTTATCTTTCTTTTGGTCTTGCCATGAGGGACATCGAAGTCTTTTCTCATAGGGCTATACTTGCAGGCTTTACAATGCCCACACGGAAAGAAACCTGCCAGATTATGTTGGTTCCTATCCCTGTAGTCTGTGATGTCTCCCTTCGTGAGTATGTCCCTCAGGCTATGACTTTTCCTGTAGGTAATGGCTGGTCTAGCGCTTAAATCAGGGCCAATGTTGGGATCGCTTTTAAGGATGTTCCAATTTTTTGCAATTATTTTTCTTACTTTGTGAGACCCTCTGTTAAATGTTAGGATTACCCTGGTGGTGTCGTTTTCTTGGGCTTCCCTCTCTTTTGTTATTAAAGTACTTTCCCTTGTCACATTTTCCATCTTTGCCAGGGCTCTATCTAGAACCCATTTGGGGTAACCCCTCTCTTTGAATCTCTGTATCATTGTTCCGCTTTCTCGTTTGTACTCCTCTGTGCTAGAACAATTTCTCCTTGCTCTTAGTAGTTCCCCATAGGGAATGCTCCATTTTAAGGTATCAGGGTGGCTGCTAAGAGCATGGAGGACACTATTGCCTGCGGTCTCCTTCCTGAACAACTTTGTTCTTAAACGGTCACCTTCTGCTCTTACTTCTACGTCTAAGTATTCAACCTTGTGTCTATTCTTTTGATGAGTGAGTTTTATGTTGTACTCATTGGTATTTAAAAGTTTCACAAACTCATCAGCCTCTGCATCATTCCCACTCCACACTACAAAAAGGTCATCTATGTACCTAAGCCATACTATGACTCTTTCGAATGCCTGTCTGTACTGGGGGTCATTTGTTATCTCCTCTTCCCATTTGCCCAAGAACAAATTCGCAAAACTCGGCGCAAAGCTCGTACCCATGCAAGTTCCAGTTGTTTGCTTGTACAGTTCACCATTAAACATAAATACATTATTTTCCAAACATATTCTTATCATTTCCTTTAGCATCCTTGTGTGCTCTAGGTACATTATGTTCCGTTTTCTCAGATAATGCATGCATGCCTCTATACCATGTTCATGTTCAATGATTGTGTATAATGAATTTACATCCATAGTTATTAACATGTACTCAGCTTTCCAATTTATGGTATCAATCTTTTTCAGAAAGTCTTGGGTATCCTTCACATAGGAAGGTAGCTCTTTCACATGTTCCTGGAGGAAGAATTCCACATATTTTGACACATTTTCATACACACTACCTATAGATGACACTATAGGTCTCCCTGGTGGTATAAGTGGGTTCTTGTGTATTTTGGGAAGAAAGTAAAATATTGGTAATTTGGGATAATCTTTTTTCAAGAAAGTGAACTCCTCCCAAGACAGGAGACCTTCCTCCTGCCACTTGCTCAAGTTAGACCACATGGTTAGGATGTTATTTTTGTATATGCTACCATTACTTTTACAGTAATAGTTTTCATTGTTTAGTTGTCTTGCTGCCTCAGCTGTGTATGCCTCCCGATCTTGTACCACCACATTTCCCCCTTTATCTGCTGGGCGTATTATAATGGAGGAATCATTTGCTAGGGATTCAATGGCTTTCTTTTGTTTTGCATTTAGATTGAAACCTCCTCCCTTTCCTCTTGGGCAGTGCTTGTATTCTATGAGCGCCTTGGTGGTTACATCGTGAAAAGTGTCTACATTATCGTGTGGGAGATTGGGGAAGAACACAGATTTTGGTTTAAAACTAGTCATGGCAGCTCTATCTGTAGTTAAGTTTAATGATTCTGCGCCAACCTCCCGGGTGTATGTTCCTGTATTGTCTCCTTCATATAGTAGGTCCTGCGCTATTTGGATGGCATTAGCGTCTCCCACCTCTAATAAGGGCTGACTTGGGGGTATGGTTTCCTGTGTGTTCCAATTACTAGTGTTGTTCTTGAGAGCATGCCATTTTCTTAGTTTTAATTTTCTTATGAACCGGAACATGTCAATTCTGGTCTCACTGTAGTTGAATATTTCTGTCGGACAGAATGAAAGACCCAAACTCAAAGTTTGAAAAGAAAACTTTGAGTTTGGGTCTTTCATTCTGTCCGACAGAAATATTCAACTACAGTGAGACCAGAATTGACATGTTCCGGTTCATAAGAAAATTAAAACTAAGAAAATGGCATGCTCTCAAGAACAACACTAGTAATTGGAACACACAGGAAACCATACCCCCAAGTCAGCCCTTATTAGAGGTGGGAGACGCTAATGCCATCCAAATAGCGCAGGACCTACTATATGAAGGAGACAATACAGGAACATACACCCGGGAGGTTGGCGCAGAATCATTAAACTTAACTACAGATAGAGCTGCCATGACTAGTTTTAAACCAAAATCTGTGTTCTTCCCCAATCTCCCACACGATAATGTAGACACTTTTCACGATGTAACCACCAAGGCGCTCATAGAATACAAGCACTGCCCAAGAGGAAAGGGAGGAGGTTTCAATCTAAATGCAAAACAAAAGAAAGCCATTGAATCCCTAGCAAATGATTCCTCCATTATAATACGCCCAGCAGATAAAGGGGGAAATGTGGTGGTACAAGATCGGGAGGCATACACAGCTGAGGCAGCAAGACAACTAAACAATGAAAACTATTACTGTAAAAGTAATGGTAGCATATACAAAAATAACATCCTAACCATGTGGTCTAACTTGAGCAAGTGGCAGGAGGAAGGTCTCCTGTCTTGGGAGGAGTTCACTTTCTTGAAAAAAGATTATCCCAAATTACCAATATTTTACTTTCTTCCCAAAATACACAAGAACCCACTTATACCACCAGGGAGACCTATAGTGTCATCTATAGGTAGTGTGTATGAAAATGTGTCAAAATATGTGGAATTCTTCCTCCAGGAACATGTGAAAGAGCTACCTTCCTATGTGAAGGATACCCAAGACTTTCTGAAAAAGATTGATACCATAAATTGGAAAGCTGAGTACATGTTAATAACTATGGATGTAAATTCATTATACACAATCATTGAACATGAACATGGTATAGAGGCATGCATGCATTATCTGAGAAAACGGAACATAATGTACCTAGAGCACACAAGGATGCTAAAGGAAATGATAAGAATATGTTTGGAAAATAATGTATTTATGTTTAATGGTGAACTGTACAAGCAAACAACTGGAACTTGCATGGGTACGAGCTTTGCGCCGAGTTTTGCGAATTTGTTCTTGGGCAAATGGGAAGAGGAGATAACAAATGACCCCCAGTACAGACAGGCATTCGAAAGAGTCATAGTATGGCTTAGGTACATAGATGACCTTTTTGTAGTGTGGAGTGGGAATGATGCAGAGGCTGATGAGTTTGTGAAACTTTTAAATACCAATGAGTACAACATAAAACTCACTCATCAAAAGAATAGACACAAGGTTGAATACTTAGACGTAGAAGTAAGAGCAGAAGGTGACCGTTTAAGAACAAAGTTGTTCAGGAAGGAGACCGCAGGCAATAGTGTCCTCCATGCTCTTAGCAGCCACCCTGATACCTTAAAATGGAGCATTCCCTATGGGGAACTACTAAGAGCAAGGAGAAATTGTTCTAGCACAGAGGAGTACAAACGAGAAAGCGGAACAATGATACAGAGATTCAAAGAGAGGGGTTACCCCAAATGGGTTCTAGATAGAGCCCTGGCAAAGATGGAAAATGTGACAAGGGAAAGTACTTTAATAACAAAAGAGAGGGAAGCCCAAGAAAACGACACCACCAGGGTAATCCTAACATTTAACAGAGGGTCTCTCAAAGTAAGAAAAATAATTGCAAAAAATTGGAACATCCTTAAAAGCGATCCCATCATTGGCCCTGATTTAAGCGCTAGACCAGCCATTACCTACAGGAAAAGTCATAGCCTGAGGGACATACTCACGAAGGGAGACATCACAGACTACAGGGATAGGAACCAACATAATCTGGCAGGTTTCTTTCCGTGTGGGCATTGTAAAGCCTGCAAGTATAGCCCTATGAGAAAAGACTTCGATGTCCCTCATGGCAAGACCAAAAGAAAGATAACACAATTCCTCACGTGCAGCACTACACATGTGGTATACGTGCTTGAATGTCCGTGTAAAAAAAGATATGTGGGCAGCACAACAGTAATGGCGAAGAATAGGGTGATGCAACATCTTAGGGCAATCACAAATCAGGACCCTCAATACCCAGTCGCTAGACACTTTGCGCAATATCACAGATCGAATTGCAATCTGCTAACATACTTTGCAATCGAACAGGTGAGACAAAATCAAAGAGGGGGTAACAGAGAGATGCAGTTGAGGAAAAAAGAGTCCAAATGGATTTTAGAACTAGAAACAAGACAACCGAATGGGCACAATGACCATTAGGAACTGGTAGTTCATCTATATGATTCATGAATAAAGTAAGAATCCTGTACCTATGGAATGCAAATCTATACTTGTTTGTCACAATGAAGGAATGTTGGTTTAAATATCTAAGCTGGAAATATGTTTTAATGAGAATAAGATTGTAATTTAAATTTTTGTTTTACTCTAACAGGCGGAATCAAGATGAGATATTAGGGATCACGTGCACTTCACGAGGAATTGAGCCTGTCACCCAGAAGATTCACGAAAATAGAGTAGAAGACTTCTTCACTAAGTAGAAATTTCTTCACCTATAGTTCACGTTTTTTGCACTTTTTTCTTTGTTTTTAAAGATAAAGCTTTAACCAGAGACATTGCACCCTTATTAAGCCACTAGGCGAAAGAAGAGGGGTTTAGAAACAGTCACTGCACAATCAGCCACTGTGGCAAATGAAATGTGAGATAAGAAGTAATGATGAAATGTACTTAATCACTTTCATAAATAAGTGGTTGTGTAAATAAGAGACACTGTGTGTACAAGAACGTTACAAAAAAGTACACTCAAAGATGTCAGCCAAAATGAAATGTGTACAGTCCTGTTTCTATGGCTATCACTCTATGTGTATGTAACTGGTGGAAAGCTAATGGCTTGCTGTGTGAGCAAGGGAGTTTTGGCTTCCGAAACGCGTAACAGCAAATAAAGCGACACTGTGTACCACTTTACCTCTGAGTGCGCGTCTAACTTGGAAGTTTATGGGATATATATATATATATATATATATATATATGCAGCAATACTCCACAGCAACCTCCGGTCCATGGAACGGCAAAGCAGGAATACAGACCACAGTATCAGGTAGGTGAAGATTGTTTATTTTAATTTCTAAGTGGCAGCATAGACGTGTTTCGGGCTCGGGAGCCCTTGTTCACAAGCTTAGAGAAAAAAGAAAGGCAAGGAGGAAGAGGCATAAAGGAGGAGTAAGGGAAAGAGCCATATGGAAGGTGCAGTGCTAAGTAATAGCTGCAGAAGTGAAGTGGAAGGACACCCAGTGGGAGGGTCAGAAAGAGGTAATAACAAAACTGAAGGTAAGGAGGACCCTCCAAAGCCCTTCATTTATTTATTTGTTACTTTTTGTAGAGCATCACACAATGCTAACATTGGTCCTAGCATGGTTTGTGAAGCGTGTAAGCAGAGAGGAGTGGTGAAGGTCAGTCAAAAGGGAAGCAACGTTACATCTGAGGTGTGCAGCAAAAGCCCTACTGAAGAAACAATAAAAACATTTGCTTCTGGAGAGTAAGACAGGTATGTGGACAGGTACAGGCAATGCTAGTTATTCCTTTCTTAATGATTTTGGGAATACATTTTAGGTACAGGACCTTAGTAAAGACTTGGTGGAAGTAGGACCACGCGTCATCAACAGCATGCTTGGCAAGTTGTGTGATGGTGAGAATGTTCTTAAGAATCTGATCAGCAACAAGCGTTCGAAGAGGAAGGTGTCCGTATCGTACTGGTGAGGCCTGAGTTAGAAGAACTTGGTCCCTCTTTCTAACCTGTGTCCCAATGGGGCTGGCATGAAATTGTGTCTATGACCCAGCCCAGTGCAACAAGATAACCGTGAGTTGTGCTTTGTTTTTTTTTAGTACTATTTTTGTCGGAAACTTTAAAAATTCTTAACTCTCATTCTATTAATTGTTTTTTTGTGTGTTTCACCCTGACAAGGATTGTGGTTACTGCTTGAGTAGGGTTCCCTTGTGCCCACTCAACCACAAAACAAATTCCCAACACTGCAGTAAAGGCAAGCTTTTAGAAATCCTTCACTATTATCGATGTGGGTAGGGAATGCTCAGTACACCAAGGACATCTAACAGGAGCTTCGATTGAAATTCTATAGAGCATATTATCAAGCCCATTATCGCCACTTTATCTGCAGTTTCCTGCCGATAAAGCGGCGATCATTTTATCACCCAGGCTTGATAATATGCCCCTCTGTTTTTTATTGGCGAAAGATGGAGAACTACCCCTATCTTCCCTTTTCAATGCAAAGTTGAAGACAGAAAAATATGTTGCATAGAACGAAAATGGAACAGTAAATATTCTATTTAAGAATATATGATTTCACAAGTGTACATCTTAATGTATGTTTAGGATGTGTACATGGTGTTTGTTTGGCCAGCCAGATGGTTTTACTACAAGAAGTCTTTATCTTTTCAACTTCCCACACAATTAGTAGACTCACAATAGTGGATTCAGAATAAAACCATAATCTATACAGATAACTGTTTTTGATATGTAATAGCAAAAATAAATAGGGTAGAACTAAAAACTGTTTGTGAACTTGTCATGGGTCATTATTGAAAACCAATCCCCTGAGCGGTGTCAAAAGCAGATGCCACACCTCAACTAGCAGATAACAAATCAAGGCTATTACACAGCTGTCCAAGACCACCTTTGTACATTATACAACGTGCATTTTATATTCTGGAAATGTAGTCAGGAGATGTTTCATACAATATGCCATGATTGCAGTACAGCTGAAGAGTTTCCAGGGAAGCGAAAGGCATCTGTGGTTTTAAGAGGACAGTTCAATAAGTGGCTATTGCGGTTTGATGGTCCATCGATTCTCTTCATAAGAGAGGCAGGAGTGATGCTTCCACGTCCGCGCCTGTCATTCCTCCGGTGGTAGAGAATTCAAGGTTGTGCGGGTGGACATACGTGTGATAGACACGCGCCGAAGCTGTTAGTTGTAGCTTGTGCAGCAAATTGGAGTGTGAGGGAGAGCCCCAGGAAATGCATCCTCGCGCCAATTTTTGGCACAACTTTGCAGTTCAACAAAGCACTGCAAACACCAGCTATTTGCGTTCTGTTGTTTGCGTACGTTTGTTTTTTTTTACCCCCGAGAATAGTGTAAGGACCCTAAAAGTGGCCGAGCGCACGTGCTCGAGGCCAGTTGCACCCAGTATACCGTGTGTCCTGTGTCTGCAGTTATTAATAGCATGAGGGCCTAAGGCCCGACCCTTACAGATAGCATGTAATTATTGCAAAGTGGCGTACTGACGTAATTTCGGGAATTTGGCTTAACGAGTGATTCAACATTACCAGCAACATTTGAGAATTAAACTGGTGTAATCTATATTTCGCCCACACTTATTTCTCTTAGAGTGTGGGCCATGTATTACCCAAGCATTACTTTACTACTGAACTGTGACTGTAGGTCATTTAGGGGTGTTTTCTCCAGGGGACAGGACTTTACAAGACTGGGTGTGAATATGTGTTGCATACTGTGCTCTGCCTGTGTTTGACTTCCCAAAAAAGTGTTAATACCTGGTTGAGGAAAGGACAATCTGAGTAATGAGATACATTTTAAGTAAACAGGCCATCACCAGCAGACCTTTTCCTGACAGGCTAGGTTGGGCAAATTCATAAGCGTTCAGTCAAATTATAAAAATAATTATTAATATTCAAACACATGTACAGTGTGCCAGTTTGTAGGTTACATTGAATGAAAAAGAAATTCATGATAAGGTTGCACAAAGCAACAGAAACGTTTTTGATGTGAGAGGCAAACCAATAGTTGAGTGTTTCATATTTTCAATGAAAGGAAATGGCATGACATTCTGTGAGACATTAATTATGAATGCTGAGCACTAAACTAAGGTCAATGCAATAGATGCACAAAAAACACGTTGTTTTGTTTCTATGTTCGATTTAAGCCCATATATAAGATGCATAGGGGGGATTTTGACGATCAAGGTGTGATTCCCCCAATTTTGAGGTCTATCGAACAAAGTAGCCAGAAATTTTATTGATGAACAGTTCTGCAAGGTCATTGAAAGGTGACTGAAAGACAAAGAATATGAGTTCAAAAAGATTCATCCACGTGGCATAGTTGTAATAGGACTCTTGACTAGGTTGGCCTGCTGTGCTTTTTTGCTGGCAGCTTCCAGTAAAAGCACCTCTGTTGGGCCAAATTCGATGTGCCAGTCATCAATGTGTTGATTTCTAGACAACCTGTTAAGGCATTAGCATAGCTCATTTTCAAATGCTAAACTAGCATGAGACAAAAGAAGAATAGCTCAGAAAAGGCTGACATACAAATCATCACACTCAACTCAGGGTTCACTTGTTTGTAGGACATTGGAAAATTGGGGCAAGAGGTATGCCTCCATCACAGGGATTTGTGCCGTCAGAATGATTTGAGCTAAACAATAGTCACAGCATTGGAGCCTATGAAAATATTGTCTTCATCAATGTAGATATCACTGGGTAATGACAAAAAGTAGCAGGTCTGGAGGTGTAATTGATTAGTTTTACCACAATACTGGAAAGCCGAATGTTGTCTCATTTGAGCAGAATTTAAAAAGCTACGGGGCCTATTACCAAGATCAAGCGATAATCATCGCTGACATGCAAAGCGGGCCCCAAGATGATCGCTATCTCCTACTAGCTGTCGCTAACTGGTGTTAGCGACAGCTAGGTAATAGGGCGATAAAATTATCACAGCTTTAGCGGGAATAAGTCCCTTGGTAATATGCCCCTACATCCCTTGGCCTAGAGAGAAGAGGTGATATAAAATTATGAGTAATGCACTAGAGTAGTATCCTCCCCAGCTGTCTACCAAAGACTCATAGATCCGGTGTGGCTGCATATTCATACATACAGCTATGATAACATAACACCAGACTGTCCAGCCTGCCTCGCCTGTGCATCTCATCTTAGATATGACAGATCATGCTATATTTATGATATCTTTTTGACTACTAAAGCTTTCAGGAAAGGAACTGATGGATACATTACATAACGAAAAGAAAGTAAAGCGAAAATGTGTGAAGAAAATTCGTTTTTTTTGTTTTTCAGAAACAAACTTTCACTTTGGGAGTTTGATTCCCAAAAATAAAATAAGTTTGAAAGTTTGGTGAACAGCCTTATAAACCCACAGCAGTCATCCATCAAATGTTTTGTACCTTGAGAGGAACCACTATGCCAAACTGGGAAATTACCCAAAAAATGGAACGTTTTTGACAGATCAAGGTAAGGAAACACCAATCAGTTATGTTGGGCTCTATCTCACTTTCCAGTCTTTTACAGAGAGCTGTTATACTGGTACTGGTGCGGTGAGAACTGTTTAGTTCTCTCTCTTGTGGTGATTTTCTTTTTGAATGTTGAGTAGTTGCAAATATCAAGGTCTTCAGTTTTTCTAATATGGAAAACCTATATTAACATTAATTAAACTTAGGGGCATATTATCAAGGGGGTTTATCTCCGCTTTTTTGGCTTTAAAAGCCAAGAAAGCGGAGATAAAATGATCTCCCTAAAACCAAGCTGTCGCTAACACCAGTTAGCGACAGCTAGTAGGAGATAGCGACCATCTTGGGCCCCACTTTGCATGTCAGTGATATTTATCACTAATGACATGCAAAGTGGGCGTGCCAAGATGTTAGCGACTGAAAACAGTCGCTAACATCGCTATCTCCTAATACTGACTTTTGGAAATATTCGCGCTAAGCGCGAATATCTCCAAAAGCTAACACCTGCCCTGAGCAGTTCTTAGCCATGTTATCCAATGGGAGGTGGATAACATGGCTAAGAGCATTTGCTCGCTGACTTCTCAGCGATATTCATGCATTGCGGCCGATTTTTATCGCATTTGTGATAAACCTATCTGCGATAAAAATCGCCGCAGCTTGGCGATAATTTTTTCACGCTAACCAAGCAATAGCGATAATTATCGCTATTGCTTGGTAATATGCCCCTTAGTCTTTTATGTCAGTATTTACTGAGTTGTTTGACCTCCAAGTGCACACAAAGATATAATTGAAGTAAAGCAGCATTAGATTAACAAAAATGCAAACACAAACATATGCTGCTATTCGAATTTTTGGATAAAATACAGACATTCACGCTCAAGAGTGGGAAGCAATGAAGAGGATGATCTCTGCAGTTCTGGATAAACAACTTCATACTTCTACATCTTTTCAGAAAAATTTACTGAAGACTGTGGCAGACTGTGGGTTTTGGATTATCTAATTCACCTCTTTGCTGGTTGTCTAACTGTTCACTTTTACACATAATATGGACCATTGTGTGGTAAAATTAATGATTTGGTTACTTTTAGGGGCATATTCATCAAGTAGGTGCATCGCCCTTGCGCCAAGCACTGAGGCACAAAGGTGATGCAACTACTAAGTAAGATTTATCATGCCATGCAAGGGCACCTTGCCTGGCAATACGGGGATTGATAAATCTAGAGTAACACAATGCAAATAACTGCATTGTATTACTTTGCCCCATAGAGTCTTTCAATGGGTGGAGAGCGGGTGTTCCACAGCATCCACCCATGGAGGTTGGTGCATTCCCAGATTTACCATTACAGGTAGATGGAAAACATCGTTTACAACGCGGGGATTACAACGCAATGCTATTACATTGCGGTTTTCACAACCAAGTCGTTACAACGACTTGCGCTGGATGGCTCTCTAGGACAAGGAATAGTATAATTTACTATTCAACACCTTCTCTACTGTATGTAGACTGGAGTTGGAATAGTAAATTACACTTCTCCTAAGTCCAGCGCCCTCCAACGCAAGTCGTAACGACTTGCGTTGTAAAAACCGCGATGTAATGTACCGCGATGTAAATGTATGCGTTGTAACATCATACATCCCTGGTAGATATTGGAATGCATCAAAATGAAACACCTGCCCAGGTGAGGTGTAAGAAGGAGAAATATATCCCCGTTTTTCCCTCTTTCTATGCGTGCTGCATTCTGTAGCAC
The DNA here is from genome assembly GCF_964263255.1 of Lissotriton vulgaris. NCBI lineage: Eukaryota > Metazoa > Chordata > Amphibia > Caudata > Salamandridae > Lissotriton > Lissotriton vulgaris. The sequence continues at coordinate 151,721,281 of NC_141693.1, forward strand.
ACGTAGAAAGAAGAAAATGCCTCTGAGGACTGCTTTTTTGCAGACAGATGCGCCTTCCTGCATAGAAATAATCCTGCTTACAAAGCAGGAACCCTTGCACCATGTGCGCCAGCCCAAGGAAAAGACCGGAATGCACTCTATAATGTTAAATATGGCACATTCTTGCCCTTTACCTATTGCACAGCACAGCAAGGTGGATTGCTGTGTTGCATGAGTTTTTGATAAATGTTCCCCTCAATATCAAGGTTTTGGGTGAAGAACCCCTCCAAGCTCTGTACCACATGGTTCTATAAGCATACAATAAAAAGTGGCCCTCGAGGGATAGATTGCAGATATTAGTGCAGAAACAATAGTATTTTATTTACTATTGGAATGTCATAGTAACGTCACCTAATAAATTCAGAAAATTATGTCAAAAGAACTGCTCTGGATAGCTGCAAGTCTGGTTCTTGTTTGTTGGAAATGGCCCTTTCTAGGGTGCTTTCCTTCAGCTTTTTGATTTTGTCCCTCTCAGTTTTGCGCTGATCTATGTGACAGCCTTGGTAAACACTCAAAATATAGAATGCAAAATATCGAAAGGACATAATATTGAATCAAAAATATCTAGAGGACAGAATATAGAATAGACATAATAAAGTTGGAAATAAAATCGGCATATAGGTTAGTAATATTGAATGTCATTATATTGAATGTTATTATATAGACTGTCATTGTATTAAATGTTATTATATAGAATGTCGTTATATCGATTTTTTTCTAATTCTATTATATGTTAGAATATGTGTTAAAAGTATTTAATTTTTTTAATGTATGGTACTTATTTTAAGATAATGAATTTTATGTTAATTAATTTTTGCGTATATTAGTTCTGTAGCGGGTTGTGAGTATATAGGGGAACAGGATGGGAAGTCATTTAATTTGAATGAAAAGAAATGGTTTTAATGAATAATTTATTGTTTAATAATTAATATTGGTAATTAATTTGTGTGTATTTTAGTTCCGCAGCGGGTTGTGGGTTTATAGGAGAATAGTGTGGGAATCAATTTAATTTAAATACAAAATAAACAATTATTTTATTAATAATTACATGGCTAATAATTAATATTGTTAATTAAGTTAATTAATGTATTTTCAATATTTAAAAAGTTAATCCGTTTTTAATTAATTTATAATTCTGTACCGTGTGTAAATGTTTATTAAGTAGTCATTAATTACATATTAATTATTAATAATTAATGTATTTATATGTTAATTACGTTACTTTTTTAGGAGTGTGTTGAGTGTTTATAGGGGAGTATGGTGTGTATTAAATTAATTGAAAATACATTTTTTCTTAATATTTATATAATACTTAATCAAAGTTATTTCATACTGTTAATTGTGTTAATTAATTTAGACATCATTGTTATTAATGTTATTGTTAATGGAAAGGGGCGACCATTCGGTCCCCCCGAACGTATGGTTGAGTACCACGATCCCCCCGGGAAGCCATCTTGGGCGGGAGGCGAGTCTCGGCTGGTATGCCCGAAGCGGCGTAGCCGGGGCGCGCCTTTTCCCCGCCCTAGAGTGGGCTGGCCTAGACACCAACGCGGCCGGCCACGCCCTCGGAGGCAGGCGGGGGCGGGTTTACTCCCGCCCTGAAGACGGATAAAAGAAGCGGAAGCCAAGAAAGCATCCTCTTGTTCCTGTGCTCTGAAGCTGCACCTCCCCTCTGCACGTGAGCTCGAGACGGAACGAAGAGCCAATTTTGAGCGTTGTAATCTTTCTTTTGTCTTACAGATATCCCGTCTGAGAATGCCTAAGAAAGTCGGAAAGCGGGTCGGTACCGAGCAGATGCTCCGCATGCTCATGAAGGAGATAGCCGATCTGAAGAAGAAGGTGGAGGCTAAGGACGGGGCGGGAGGACCGAAACAGCCTTTGCGGGAAGCAGTCCCCGGTGGGAAAAGCAGGAGGCCCAGAAGGGGAGCACTTGGGGGAGACACCCCGGTTCCCGATAACCCACGAGAGGAGCCAATCCCGGTGCCGAAAGAGGGGAATCCAATTCCTGTGGTGGTCACCCCCGTGAACAGGGAGGATATGCCCCCCGAGTTGGCGGCACAATTGGCAGCGTGGTTGGGAAAAGATAGCGAGGGCGCCACGGCTGACGACGCCCGGGCAGTAATGAGACAACTGCGGGAATCTAGGGAGGCTGCGAAGGCAACATCTCCTGTTCCCCCACTGGGTCCGGCGGCCGGAAGTACAGCAGGCCCAAGTTCGGCGACAAGCACGGGGTTTACTTCAGGTAAGCGGCCATTGCCGATTGCGGGGGAGGGGTCTGTACCTTCTCGAAGGGAGAAGATTGCCCAGCATGTCCCACTAGAAATTAAGGAATTGATTTGGGCAGATAAGTATGTAAATATGTTTTCGTTGCTTACCGACCATTACGAGATAGAGCATGTGAAGAGCCAAAAGGAGCTCATGCATCCGAGTGTTTGGCGCGCAAAAATGGCCGCCTTTAAGGTCGACGAGAATATTGGTACTTGGGGCAGAGCGTGGGGCATATTTACCTCCATCATGGGCGAGCGCAGGCCCGAGTTGCTGACCGAGTTACCCATTTATCAGTCACGTATTATGGAGTATTCCGTAGCATATGGGGGCAATCAGTGGTTCTGCTATGACAATCTGTTTAGGAAAGCTAAGGAACACAACCCATTGTTGACTTGGGATTGTTACGACTCCGTGTCATGGCAAAAAATGGAGAGTACAGGAATGTTGAAGGTACCATTGGTGGGGAGTAACGGAGGAGAATCTTCCCGCCAAAACTCTGGGACGCCCTTTCGGACGGGTGCAGGTAATGAGTACCACTCGAAACCGAGTGGCAACACAGGGAAAAGGGGGATCTGTTGGAATTTTAACAGAGGGAAATGTACGAGGCCCCAGGGGTCATGCAAATTCAGACATGAGTGTGGGGGGTGTGGGCAGTCATTCCATCCTGAGTCCATGTGCAGAGCCAAAACGGGTGATAACGGTGGTAAGGGAGGCGCCAAACAGGTCTGATATAGTCCGAGGGGCGCCGTTACCTACCCCGATTGATACCATGGCAATGATTCCTTGGCTCAACGAATACCCGGATCATGCTTCCGCTGGGGTGTTACGAAACGGGTTTTCATATGGTTTCCGCATCCCAGTGGGGCATTTTCAGGGTGTAGCAAATTGTAAGAATCAACTGTCGGTCTTGCGGCACACGGCGGTGGTACAGGTAAAGATTGGGAAGGAGGTGACTTGAGGTCGCGTCGCCGGCCCATTCGATTTGCCACCGGTTGTTAACTTTGTTTGTTCTCCTCTAGGGGTGGTCCCCAAGAAGGACCCGGGTGAGTTTTGGCTGATACATAACTTGTCAGCCCCACGTGGTCTTTCCGTGAATGACGGGATAGACCCGGAAGTGTGTTCAGTGCGGTATGCATCTTTCGATGAGGCCGTAGCCATGTTGAATCGCCTGGGGCCCGGGGCGCTGATGGCGAAATCAGATATCGAGTCAGCGTTCCGGTTGCTCCCGGTACACCCAGACGATCAGCGTCTTCTTGGTTTCAGGTTTCAGGGTCGCTATTACATGGATAGATGTATGCCAATGGGGTGCTCGATTTCATGTGCCTATTTCGAGAAGTTCAGTTGTTTTCTGCAGTGGGTATTCACAAAGACGACAGGTTTTCAACATGTTATGCACTATCTCGATGACTTTCTGTTTTTGGGGGCAGCCGGGGATCCTGAGTGTGGACAGGCTTTACAGGAATTTTGTGTCTTAATGAATCGATTTGGTGTGCCATTGGCGCCAGGTAAGACTGTGGGGCCCTCGACCTTGATCGAGTTTCTGGGGATCGAGCTCGACTCGGTAGAGGGTTGTTTTCGATTACCCAAGGAAAAAGTGTTGAAATTTAGGTTATCACTTGAGACATGTATTCGTGCGACAAAAGTAAACCTGCATCAATTACAACAGATGGTGGGTCAGTTGAACTTTGCTCTAAGAGTGATACCAATGGCGCGCCCCTTTTCCCGTTCGATTGCACAAGCCATGGTCGGCCTGAAGGAAGGACATCACCGCACGAGACTCTCGGCAGAGGTTCGCCAGGACATGCGCATTTGGTTGGCATTTCTGGCGGATTTCAATGGTCGAATTGTCTGGAACAAACCAGCGGTGTCCTCCAAGGAGCTGGGCCTTTGGACAGATTCGGCTGGGAGTATAGGTTTTGGTGCCATATTTGGTACACAATGGTCGGCTCAAAAATGGCCGTCATGGTGGCATGAGTACGGGTTGACGAGTAACATTGGTTTTCTCGAAATTTTTCATATTTTGGTGGCCGTCAAAACGTGGCCCGGGGGTTTCCGTGATCACTCTGTGGTGTTCTGGTCTGATAACATGACCGTGGTTGAGTGTATCAATAATCAGGCAGCACGTTGCAGATTGATTCTGAGACTGCTCAAGGAGATTGTGTTGTTATGCATGCAACTGAATGTACTCTTTAGGGCAAGACATGTGCCGGGGGTGATGAACCAAGCGGCTGATGCGCTTTCTCGTTTCCATATGCAGGCCTTCTGGGGTTTTCTGCCCACAGCGGACCCGGTGGCGGCACCCTTTCCCGAAGCTCTCTGGTCTCTCGGTGCCCCGAACTACAAAACCTCGTGGGAGAGAGTTTAGCACCCAGGACGAGGAAGGCATATGAAGGGGCGTTCCGTTCCTATTGGGCCTTTTTGGGTACTGCTAGGGGAGAGTTTTGGGGTCAGGAAGAGTTTGTAGTACAATTTCTGCTCTCTTTACATCAGGCAGGCAAATCAGTAGCTACGGCCCAGAGGCATCGGGCCGCCATTTCCTTTATGGCAAAGGCTCATGGGATCCAGGACCCGACAGCGTCTTTCGTTGTGCAGAAAGCGTTACGTGGGTGGCAACGCCTTGAGGGTCGCAGAGTTGATGAGAGGCACCCGATAGGTCTGGATAGGTTGGCCGTGTTATCCTCCATACTCCCTGCAACATGTTCATCCCAGTATGAAACTGTGTTATTCCGGGCCGCATTTGCGCTAGCATTCCATGGGGCTATGCGGGTAAGCGAACTAGTGGCAAAGAACAAGAGGGATACGATGGGGGGATTGTGCCGGGAGCACATTCAGGTCAGGGGGGAGACGATGACGGTCTCATTTGTTAGGTCCAAATCCGATCAAGGTGCAATCGGGGACTGTGTAATCATTCAGAGGATCCCCGGGTCTTCCATGTGCCCTGTGGTATGCATAGAGGAATATTTGGCGCAGAGGGTGGCAGCCTGGGGGGGGACCTTCTTGAGACACGCTGACGCCACCCCACTGACGAGGTTTCAGTTCCAGAGGGTGCTTGCGATGTCGATTTCGGCCGCGGGCTTGAACCCCGGCGAGTTCGGGACCCATTCCTTTCGGATAGGGGCTGCTACTGAGGCTACAGCCAGGGGTCTGAGTGTGGAACAAGTAAAACGTGTGGGGCGTTGGTCCTCGAACTGTTATAAAAGGTATGTGCGGTTGCACATGTTGTGAAGCTGTAATGATATACTCACGCTTCTTGTTTCTGTTTGATTTTCAGTTACGCAAGCTTACGAAGCGGGGCGGACTGTACAGTCGACCCGACTCCTGGGGATCAGCGGTCAGAAATCACCGTCTGCGAATAAGGAGGTGTGGGTCGTGGGCCACTCATATGTGAGGCGTGCCGCGGACGTATTCAAAGCAGGTGACATGATTCACGTGGCTGGGGAATACGGGTACAGGGTGTCCTTCTACGGAAAGGGCGGGCTCTGTATTGACCAGTTTCAATTCTTTTTTGAGGGTTTGTTAGAGCGGACAAGGTCACCGCCGTCTATAAACATAGTCCATCTTGGGGGTAACGATCTGGTGGCCACTGGTAGACGACTTCTTCTTGAGGCAATGCTTTCCACAGTAAGTTGGTTGGCAAGGAGAGTTCCAGGGTGCACAATTGCATGGTCCCATATGATCCCACGGAAAGTGTGGCGGGGGGCTATTTCGGTTACTGCATTAAATCATTCAGTAAGGAAGATAAATAACAAAGTGAGTAGATTGTTTCGTTCAGACGCACTGCATTCTGTTTCGCATGCTTGTATCAAAGGGGACAGTATGTATTTGGGGGACGGTGTTCATTTGTCCCGGGTGGGGAACGAGTTACTCATAGGAGACTTCATAGCATGGTTAAGGAGTTTACAGCATGACCTTTAGGTAGGAGTTTTTTGTGGGGGGTCCGGATAGCCGGTCAACTATCCGGCCTGTGGCGGTAAGGTCATGATCGGTGAGCAGTAATTCGAAGATCCCTATGAGGGGGCGTCACCCATTACGGATGGGAGCGCTCGGGGGAGGTGGCCAATTGGCCCCTCAACGGGGAGGCGGTCCTGTCTAAGGAGAGGCCACCGGAAGGAAAGGAAAGGTGGTCAAGGCCCCTTCCTGGATAGGAGGGGCTACGGCCCCTCCTGGGGAATTTCCCGGGGCCAGGACATCTGCGACGGCAGATGGGTAAGTTGTGTGGGGTGCGGGAGGGGGTTTACGCTACCTTTTAGACACCTCACACGAGTCCTCGAACGACCGTTAAATGGCGTCGAGTTTATTGGGGCCCCCGTCAAGTACAAAGGGAAATTGGTAGATGCACTTGAGGTACGCCTCTGTGCGGTTGCTCCTCTCACAAGTGAGGGGGTATTTCTGGTTTAGGGATCTGACACCGGTTACGACCTTGCCGTTGGCCCTTAACGTTAGGATGTACAATTTCAAGTCAAATTGTTTTGTAGGATGTTAGTTCGGCTAGGAGATCCTTTGTATTAGAGATCTGTTAAGGTTAGCCAAACATCGTAATGTGGAAATGAAATTGTACATAATATGAAACTGTTATTTTAATGTTTTAATTTTTGTTTCATATTTTAATAAATACGGCCGGGAAGGGTGACTCCCTTCCCGCCTTCCAAAAGTTCAAGAACTGTTTCCGGTTTCCCAATTCTTGGGGATGATTGTGTTGAGAGGGGGTGGCGGGTATCTCAGCCATATGGAAAGGGGCGACCATTCGGTCCCCCCGAACGTATGGTTGAGTACCACGATCCCCCCGGGAAGCCATCTTGGGCGGGAGGCGAGTCTCGGCTGGTATGCCCGAAGCGGCGTAGCCGGGGCGCGCCTTTTCCCCGCCCTAGAGTGGGCTGGCCTAGACACCAACGCGGCCGGCCACGCCCTCGGAGGCAGGCGGGGGCGGGTTTACTCCCGCCCTGAAGACGGATAAAAGAAGCGGAAGCCAAGAAAGCATCCTCTTGTTCCTGTGCTCTGAAGCTGCACCTCCCCGCTGCACGTGAGCTCGAGACGGAACGAAGAGCCAATTTTGACCCACCCACCAGCCCCTGAGGACAGCGATTCGTTGTGAATACAGTTGACATAGTATCTTTTGTTTTCTCTGTTTTCTTACAGGTTGTGATGATTGTCGTGAAATTCTTAAGATGCAATAAAGATTGGTGATTTTCAGTATGTTTTGCAAATAAAGTAACTTGGAACAAGGATTGATCAGTATTTACGCTTGGTACAAGTGATGTTTGCGTTGTAATCTTAGTAACTTAGGTAGAACTGTCGTATTTATTTTGGTCGGGCGGTAAGGTCATGATCGGTGAGCAGTAATTCGAAGATCCCTATGAGGGGGCGTCACCCATTACGGATGGGAGCGCTCGGGGGAGGTGGCCAATTGGCCCCTCAACGGGGAGGCGGTCCTGTCTAAGGAGAGGCCGCCGGAAGGAAAGGAAAGGTGGTCAAGGCCCCTTCCTGGATAGGAGGGGCTACGGCCCCTCCTGGGGAATTTCCCGGGGCCAGGACATCTGCGACGGCAGATGGGTAAGTTGTGTGGGGTGCGGGAGGGGGTTTACGCTACCTTTTAGACACCTCACACGAGTCCTCGAATGACCGTTAAATGGCGTCGAGTTTATTGGGGCCCCCGTCAAGTACAAAGGGAAATTGGTAGATGCACTTGAGGTACGCCTCTGTGCGGTTGCTCCTCTCACAAGTGAGGGGGTATTTCTGGTTTAGGGATCTGACACCGGTTACGACCTTGCCGTTGGCCCTTAACGTTAGGATGTACAATTTCAAGTCAAAATGTTTTGTAGGATGTTAGTTCGGCTAGGAGATCCTTTGTATTAGAGATCTGTTAAGGTTAGCCAAACATCGTAATGTGGAAATGAAATTGTACATAATATGAAACTGTTATTTTAATGTTTTAATTTTTGTTTCATATTTTAATAAATACGGCCGGGAAGGGTGACTCCCTTCCCGCCTTCCAAAAGTTCAAGAACTGTTTCCGGTTTCCCAATTCTTGGGGATGATTGTGTTGAGAGGGGGTGGCAGGTATCTCAGCCATATTGTGATTAGATTATTAAATGTTAATTAATTAGGTTAATTTATGAATATTTTCAACTCTTTGAGGTGACATTTATAGGGGAAAATAGTGGGAGGTAAATTAAATTGTAATAATTATTAGTTTGTTAATTAATTTTAATCAAATTGTAGGACTGGGTCTACTAACTTATTCCGCTATGCTATCCAACACGTTCCCTACTGTTCCTCTCACTAGAGTGGGAATAGTAATTTTTACACTCCCACTATCCAACACTTTCCCTACTGATCCAGTCGCTGGAGTCGGAATAGTAATTCTTACCCACCCCCTATGCAACACTTTCCCTAGTGTGCCCCTCACTGGAGTGGTAATAGTACATTTTCTACTCCCGTTGTCAAACACTTTCCCTACTGTTCCATTGGCTGAAGTGGGAATAGTAATTGTTACACTCCTGCAATCAAACAATGTCCCTACTGTTCCACTCGTTGGAGTGGGAATTGTAATTTTTACACTCCCGCTATCCAACAAATTCCCTTCTTTTGCACTTGTTGGAGTGTGAATACTAATTTTGGGGCCGATTAGGGGCGGAGGTCCTGTGCGCCGAATTAGGATGCCACAGTGGCGGGTGCATCCCGCATTTTTAACATTTGGGCTGGAGGTGCTGTAAGCACCGTCTGCCGCAATGCTGAAAATGCATGTTGTGCGGTGCCTGCCATGTTGTACTTTGAAACGCAGGGGGCTACCTATGTTCACCCCTACACCCCCCTTCACCCTGGGGGCCAGCAACAGGCCCCCAAAGCAAAGACCATATGCCTTTCCATGGCTGCAATGCCGCCGTGGAAATGCATAGGACCGCCGGCATCTTAATATGGTTGGCGGTGTCTCTCAGACACGGCACCATATGTAAGCACTATTTTCCGCCGGTTGCGAAGGCGACCTGCGGAAAAGCGGCGGGCGGTCTTGCCGTCTGCAGCGGACTCCCCCGCCATCCTAATGTGGCAGTGGGTCACTTCAGAGAGGATGGCAAGCGGATCGCCCCTGCCGGGCCGGCGGTGGCTTACCCCAGCCCGGCGGGGGCAATCCGTCCGCCATCCTAATCGGCCCCTTTATTCCCTTAGCTGTTCAATGTTTTTAATTTTGTTAAATTTAGTGTAAATTATTATTTAACCTAAAAATATGACTTTAAATATTTAAATTATTATATATAATTTATTTATATATTTATATAGTAGGTTTATTTATATATATGTAACTATATTATTACTAATGTTTTAAATATTTTATCATTAAGATTAATAATTATTGTATAATATTATTAAGTAAATATATATATATGTTAAAAAAATGCATGTATTTTTTTACATTACATTTATTATTTTTACATGTTAAGCTTTTTTACATTACTTTAACTGTTTTATTTAATTGTGTTTATTATTTAATTACTTTTATATTATTTTTAATACATTTAAAAACTTTGATATTTTAGTTAAGTATATTCTAAACATCGATATTTTGTACTCAATATTTTAGTACTTACCTGTTTGTAGATATGGACTGGATATTCTGTGCCTCGATATTTTGGCATCGATATTCTGGATAGTCGATATTCTGTCCCTGAATATTTAGTCACTGATCCGACAGCCTTAGGACTTTGAGCGCTTTTGACAATGCCATTCAGTGCCAAAGGGCTGTGCTTGTCATATACATACTGGTGGTTTGTGTATACATGATTGGCTGACTTGAGTTAGTTGTAAGTCCCTTGTCTAGGAGTAAGATATATACCTAGAGCTTGTAATTCAAATGCTCCTCCGTGGGCAAGCAGCACTGGTTGTGCCACCCATGGAGTTAGTCCTTCAAATGTGGCACAGGTTTACCCTGGAGGGTCCTGTGTTTGAAGGTTGTTGTTACTCAGCTTGGCATTAAAAAACTACTTGCCAAGGTTCAGCATGCCTCTCGCTACATCGCTACAATCCTTCCCTTGTCACTCACATCAACAACCGGATACATGACTGGGGTGAGATTGGGCTTTTGTCTGAAGAGGAATGCCGTTATCTTAAAGTAACCCACCCAATGGCACCCTGTATTTACATACTGCCCAAAATACACAAGGGAGGCAATTTTCCACCTGGGCGTCCGATCATCTCGGGGATTCATTCCCCTACAGAACGCCTTTCACAATATGTTGATGGTTTTTTGCAACCTCTAGTGGTGAATTTACCATCCTATATACAGGACTCAGGCGATATTTTGAAGAAACTGGATGGTTTGGAATGGTCAGATGATCTTATGTTCGTCACGCTAGATGTGACGGGACTATACACGTGCATACCGCAACACTTTGTATCAGAGCACTTTCGTCATTCCTATCCCTGAGGACAGCAGACCACATAGATCACAACGAAATGCTGATCGAAATGACGGAACTAATCTTGTCAAGAAATTTCTTCTTACACAAAGACCACTGGTACCACCAAATAAGGGGCACCGCGATGGGGAGCAAATTTGCTCCTTCGTACGCGGGGCTGTTTATGGGATGGTGGGAACGCGAACATGCCTGGGGTAAATATGCCTCCCCCTGGATAGATATGATCATATTCTGGGGGAGGTATATTGACGATATCATCATGCTTTGGAAAGGGAGTGAGGCACAACTACAGGAGTATTTCAACTTTCTGAATGACAACCCCTACAATATACAACTTACAGTCAAATCCAATCACAAACAGATAGAATTTCTGGACATATTGTTTTACATTGAGAACAACGCAATCCAAAGCAACCTGTATCGCAAAAGCACATCGTGCAATAGTTTTCTGCACGCCTCGAGTGCACACCCCAGTTCCACCATCCGTAATACACCATATGGCGAGATGGTGCGCATCCGGCGCAATTGCAGCAAAGAAGAAAACTTTAGACATGCCATACAGGAATGTAAAAACAGATTCACCAACAGGGGTTACAATAAGAAAACCCTGGACAAGGCAGAAAAGAGAATACTGACAGTTGCACGTAGCAATACTCTCATCAAAAAAGCGAAGAACAACAAAAGGAAGAATAAACCCAAGTTGGCCTTCACCACCCAATACACCCAGAACAGCACAGAGGTTTTTAAAGTGCTTAGAAAGCATTGGAATCTGCTGCGTGAAGTTCCTAACCTGAAAGAAGATATTACTGAGAAACCTAGTGTCACTTGCAGGAGAGGAAAAACATTACGAAACATTCTGTGCCCCAGTTACCCCACTAAGAAAAAGACAGGTACCTGGTTACAGACAAAACCCAAGTGTTTTTATACTTGCGGAGGGTGCAATGTCTGCCCGTTTGGTAAGAATAAAATTACGAAATTTAGATACAATACCGACAGGGAATATGAGATAATGCACTACATCAATTGCAACACGAGCCATGTGATTTATGTTATTGGCTGTGGTTGCAATATGATATATGTTGGAAGTACTATACGACCATTGAAACTAAGGATACAAGAACACACTTGTGCCATCAAAAATTATGACTTAAAGTACCCCTTGACTTACCACATGCAGGAACACCATAAAGATGGTAAGGTACTATGGTTCCATGGCATTGATTATATACCACCACACCCAAGGGGGGGTAATCGAGAACTCACCCTCAGGAAAAGAGAAGCGACTTGGATATGTCGCTTACGATGTGTGGAGATGGGACATAACACAGAGGATGAGATGCATTATTTTCTGAATTAGGACACTGTGACCACTGTGATTGAAATGCATAGGTTGACATTAAAGAGATGAAGGTTAACTTAAATTTAGTGTCTTTACATCTGCCATTTCATTTTACCTGTGTTTACGACTTTCCCCTACATTCCTGTAATTGTTTTTGATTTTTCACATTTGTGTCTTTCTTCTATCTTAGATACTGTCATTATTAACATGAACCATGTTAGTCTCAATGAGATCCAACATATGCATCGGTTTTCTTTGGCTTCCACCAAGCCATGATTCTGTTTGATTGTACTGTGTCAATTCATATCTGAGGTTGGGCCCTCCCCCACTTTATCAAAGTGCCGGTCCTGGTCTGTGTGGGGTGTTAGTAATCGTCTCTCCACTTTAACATCAGCTCAGGTCCCAAATGCTGCGACCGTTTTTTGCACAACGGACTTTCTAATTAAAACTTATCGCTTTACAAAACACATTCATTTATAAATAGTGTGTGCTCGATTGCATTGCACCTCTTGTGACCATGACCTATACATTGGAGAACCATAGTGCATTGTCGTTTGCGGAGTACTCTTGACTAGCTTAAAATGGCGGCCGCACTTGACTCAGAAACTCTGGTACATGCCGGGGGTTCCACTCTCCAGTAACACGTGGAGAGCGAATTACCCTTTAAAACCAGCTTTAGGGATTGGACGCCGTAATACTGTTTGGGATAAGCGCGGCGCGCGAACTTCAGAGACGCCGACTGGGGATTCTAATGGGACCCTGACAGGTAAGATCCGTGTCGGATCCATTCGTTTGCAACGCGCCCGCTTACAGCTGCCACGCCGGCATATACGGAACACGAATCTGTTCCATTCATTTGTAATGCGCTCGCAGACAACTACCAAGCCGGCAATTAAGGAACGCGTTGTTTCCCTAGACACTACTAGGTCACCCCCTTCTTAATGTACAGTTATTTTGCTTCCCCAGCCACGACCCCTACCGGCATGCTGCACCTGCTTAACCATTCACGATAAGGGCTGTTACAGGGCTATGTCTTTTTGTTATTGATTAGTCAAGGACTACGCAATGTGCCCCCAGACACATGAAAGAACGGCATAACGTTGCAATACAGAAGGACAATGCTGTCTCCACTTGCTTGATTTTGAAAGGATAATATGGGTTGTTTTCAATTGGAGTTTGCTCGCATTACGTTCATGAAGTTTGTCTCTGCATGTTATACATGAACAGTCATATATATATTGGTTTTTAGGTAACTACCTTAATGTAACTGTGGTTTCGGAGCTGAATAGGGATACAACGAGATTAATAGAGCGACAGTGAATAACTTACACACCGTATGCTTTAAGGTATGTTATTTCAATATGCTAAATTTATATAAAACTTAGATTTCCTTGTAAAGAATGCTTGAATTATGCAGCCTATATATGTTAGGGTTACTAACCCAACTATGGTCTGAATATTATTTCAGGTCAATACCCTATATTAAATTAAACAATTTACCGTCACCATAGATGATGAAATAGGAGGGTCTCCCAAATAGAGCATCTTCTCTCGAAACGATAAGGTACTTTTTGTTTAAATGAGTTCGGTGTAGACAGATCCAAGAAATGCGCTTTGGCAAATGCTTGTTATTGATGGTTTATATGGACACATATGTCTGTTCTCTATATACTTCCTAGGTGACCAACATTCTTGCTACTCTCATCTAGAGATTCACTGTAGACGTCACAATCCAGATAGAGGTTTAAGATATTTATCGCAACACGTGATCCCAGCTCAGGAAATTTCTACAAATATCTACATTTGTTAACTACCACTACGGTAGGAGACTTTATATATACCCTAATATATGTGTCATGTTTAAAAGATCAATATATATATAACCACAATTCCACCGACTTAGAGATAATTGTGAAAATGTTGCATTGGTGCCGCATGCACATTTGGGATCGATATGTTTGATGATGGTTATGGATGGGCCCATCCTGAAAAATCTAATATGAATTGGGGATACACAGAAGTACATGTAGTATCTATTTTTGGTGAATGCACATTTTTAAATCACCCTTTGAAAGAGTGCTGGTACTGTTGAGTCTTTAATTTGAAGTCTCCGATGTGGGACAAAGAATGAACCAACTCAAATAGTTTGGAACGCGCATGACATAAAAATGTGTTGCAGTCATATGCTCAGATGTAAAGGCTAAGTAATGCTAACGACTGTTTCTGTTAATTGCAATCCTGGTAGTACCATGACATACAAATTGAATGTGAGGTAAAATACCATGTGTCTAACCAAATGATTTGACTGTTTGACAATATTAGCTTAAAACCCGAGGCTCTGCCTAGGGGTGAAACTTAAGACGTGTTTTTGACTATCTATGCAGCTCAAGAACTGAACACAAGGGACTGAACACCTTCTTGTGATAAAATGTAACTGCTGCATATTTTAGAAAAAAGTAGCATGGTTTTAACGTTAGCTTGACTTGGTGAAGCTAATAATGTTTGTCTTTTACGTTTGTAGCACTTTATTTGCTTTGAGGGTACTACTTACACATGGTTTTTTGTATGTTTTATTCCATGATTTACAGCCCTGAAGAAGTTCCGCTTGACGGAACGAAACGCGTTGGCTGGTCTTTCAATTGGAACATTAAAGCAATCCTGAACACTTTTTTGCAATTACGGACTCAGCGTTCTCTTATTTGGAACAATTGTGTTTTTTGAACATAGACTTTATCACCGATATATGGTGCAGAACAGACTGTTGGAGCGGTGCATTTCATAATTTGTTTTACTATTGACTTTTCCCAAAGTTGTTGGGATATACTCTTGGTACAGGGAGTATGTGAAAAGTGCACGCTATTTGATAGATAACATAAAGATTGAAATTGGTGACATATGGATTGGTGCTGATGTGGTGTCATAGTGGTCCACTGTCCACATTGTTTTGAAGAGTATTTCGTCTATTGGACCGTTTGTGTGCACAATCCAAACCAAGTGAATTACAAAACTGATTTGTGTTTTCCATTTCATTTGTGCTTTGTAATAATTGACTGTAACACATTGTATACGCAACATCTGTTTCAACTAGGACTTGATTCCCAGCACTATGTCTAAATTTAAAGATACTAGAGAGGAAATGGCTTCAAGTTTATTTGGTAATAGCCAGTCAGTGGGTGCTGCGACACCAAAAGAACCTAGTACAGAAGGCCTTCGAGCTAAATTCCTAAAACTGGAAAGACTCAAGAAATTAGAGATGTCCAGATGGTGGGACGGAATCACGCTCCAAAAGTATTTGGATAACCAAAAGATTCCCAGGGGCTTGCGGATCTTAATCTTCCCGACCTTTGAAGATTTAGACGATGACGCTCTCAGGGATTGGGAAGATAATTTGAAACAGGCCTCACACACAATGATGAAAATATTAATCAGGCACTCTGAGAAAAAGGTTACAGCACTAAAACAAGAAATTTTGGACCTAGAACGAGATATAGATACATCCAGTCTGAAAGATAGCATTAAAAAGAACTATGAGATTTTCGATGATGTAATAAGTCGATACCAGGTCTACTTACGTGACAAAAAACTACGCAAAATAAAGTGCGACGATAATGATTACAGGACAGGGCGTATCTACACATTTGCCCACAAATTTGACAATGTAAAACAGGGAGGAGATGGCAAACGACGCAGAGAGGAATTGATGAGCGCCAGTAGCAGCTCCATTTCCTCTATGGGAAGCTCATCCTCCAAGGATGGTGGGGCGTGTCAAGCCGTCTCTCCAAGACGCAATTTTTTATGGGAGATGGAACGCATCCGCCACGGGGCAAAGAAACCCAATACCAACCCAGACCCAAAACCAGAAGGGGAGGGAAAAGGTGGAAAAACAACACAGTCAAAGGGGGTTACTGCACATCCAATGGACACCAGGTCGAAGAGAACGTAGACAATGCAATCCCCCTTTTGGATACTAATGCAGAAATAGATCCTACAATGTGTACTGAAAACGCCCTGTCCATAGTAAACTTATCAGACCGCAAGCTCACAGATGTGGAGAATAACATCTTAAAGAGAGGCCTAAGTTTTTGCCCATCACAGGTGGGGGATCCAACCTTATTGATGGTAGACTTGTTCAAATTTATAGGACTTTTGAAATTAAAAGATCATTTTCACAATTATCCCAGAGCTGTCACTTGTGATTTAAGCACCAAACTTGTTTGCAGCACAACCATTAATGACCTTCAGAACGCACAACTGTTGCTATCCATTGAGACTGGCGATAATCCATCATTGCAGGAAATTCGTTCTGATTTAAACATCGAGGAGGATATAACTGTTAACAGTGGTTTAAAGATCCGTTCCAAATACACCCCTACTAACACATATATGAATATCGATATGTTTAAGGACAGAGTATCACAGGACTTTTACAAAATGATCGATTCTCCCAATAAATATACAACTAAACAAAATAATCTAACAAAGACCGAAAGATTGGCTCTTGATGGGTTGGCCGGAGACAACAGTATTACAATAAAGGAAGCTGACAAGGGTGGCAATGTGGTCATAATGAATACTGTCGATTACGAAGGTGAAATTAGTAGACAGTTAGGAGATACCACTTGCTACAAGAGGTTGTTGGAAGATCCCATTCCTTCCCTTGTCATTCACATCAACAACCGGATACATGACTGGGGTGAGATTGGGCTTTTGTCTGAAGAGGAATGCCGTTATCTTAAAGTAACCCACCCAATGGCACCCTGTATTTACATACTGCCCAAAATACACAAGGGAGGCAATTTTCCACCTGGGCGTCCGATCATCTCGGGGATTAATTCCTCTACAGAACGCCTTTCACAATATGTTGATGGTTTTTTGCAACCTCTAGTGGTGAATTTACCATCCTATATACAGGACTCAGGCGATATTTTGAAGAAACTGGATGGTTTGGAATGGTCAGATGATCTTATGTTCGTCACGCTAGATGTGACGGGACTATACACGTGCATACCGCAACACTTTGATATCAGAGCACTTTCGTCATTCCTACCCCTGAGGACAGCAGACCACATAGATCACAACGAAATGCTGATCGAAATGACGGAACTAATCTTGTCAAGAAATTTCTTCTTACACAAAGACCACTGGTACCACCAAATAAGGGGCACCGCGATGGGGAGCAAATTTGCTCCTTCGTACGCGGGGCTGTTTATGGGATGGTGGGAACGCGAACATGCCTGGGGTAAATATGCCTCCCCCTGGACGATATGATCATATTCTGGGGGAGGTACATTGACGATATCATCATGCTTTGGAAAGGGAGTGAGGCACAACTACAGGAGTATTTCAACTTTCTGAATGACAACCCCTACAATATACAACTTACAGTCAAATCCAATCACAAACAGATAGAATTTCTGGACATATTGTTTTACATTGAGAACAACACAATCCAAAGCAACCTGTATCGCAAAAGCACATTGTGCAATAGTTTGCTGCACGCCTCGAGTGCACACCCCAGTTCCACCATCCGTAATATACCATATGGCGAGATGGTGCGCATCCGGCGCAATTGCAGCAAAGAAGAAAACTTTAGACATGCCATACAGGACTGTAAAAACAGATTCACCAACAGGGGTTACAATAAGAAAACCCTGGACAAGGCAGAAAAGAGAATACTGACAGTTGCACGTAGCAATACTCTCATCAAAAAAGCGAAGAACAACAAAAGGAAGAATAAACCCAAGTTGGCCTTCACCACCCAATACACCCAGAACAGCACAGAGGTTTTTAAAGTGCTTAGAAAGCATTGGAATCTGCTGCGTGAAGTTCCTAACCTGAAAGAAGATATTACTGAGAAACCTAGTGTCACTTTCAGGAGAGGAAAAACGTTACGAAACATTCTGTGCCCCAGTTACCCCACTAAGAAAAAGACAGGTACCTGGTTACAGACAAAACCCAAGGGTTTTTATACTTGCGGAGGGTGCAATGTCTGCCCGTTTGGTAAGAATAAAATTAAGAAATTTAGATACAATACCGACAGGGAATATGAGATAATGCACTACATCAATTGCAACACGAGCCATGTGATTTATGTTATTGGCTGTGGTTGCAATATGATATATGTTGGAAGTACTATACGGCCATTGAAACTAAGGATACAAGAACACACTTGTGCCATCAAAAATTATGACTTAAAGTACCCCTTGACTTACCACATGCAGGAACACCATAAAGATGGTAAGGTACTATGGTTCCATGGCATTGATTATATACCACCACACCCAAGGGGGGGTAATCGAGAACTCACCCTCAGGAAAAGAGAAGCGACTTGGATATGTCGCTTACGATGTGTGGAGATGGGACATAACACAGAGGATGAGATGCATTATTTTCTGAATTAGGACACTGTGACCACTGTGATTGAAATGCATAGGTTGACATTATAGAGATGAAGGTTAACTTAAATGTAGTGTCTTTACATCTGCCATTTCATTTTACCTGTGTTTACGACTTTCCCCTACATTCCTGTAATTGTTTTTGATTTTTCACATTTGTGTCTTTCTTCTATCTTAGATACTGTCATTATTAACATGAACCATGTTAGTCTCAATGAGATCCAACATATGCATCGGTTTTCTTTGGCTTCCACCAAGCCATGATTCTGTTTGATTGTACTGTGTCAATTCATATCTGAGGTTGGGCCCTCCCCCCCTTTATCAAAGTGCCGGTCCTGGTCTGTGTGGGGCGTTAGTAATCGTCTCTCCACTTTAACATCAGCTCAGGTCCCAAATGCTGCGACCGTTTTTTGCACAACGGACTTTCTAATTAAAACTTATCGCTTTACAAAACACATTCATTTATAAATAGTGTGTGCTCGATTGCATTGCACCTCTTGTGACCATGGCCTATACATTGGAGAACCATAGTGCATTGTCGTTTGCGGAGTACTCTTGACTAGCTTAAAATGGCGGCCGCACTTGACTCAGAAACTCTGGTACATGCCGGGGGTTCCACTCTCCAGTAACACGTGGAGAGCGAATTACCCTTTAAAACCAGCTTTAGGGATTGGACGCCGTAATACTGTTTGGGATAAGCGCGGCGCGCGAACTTCAGAGACGCCAACTGGGGATTCTAATGGGACCCTGACAGGTAAGATCCGTGTCGGATCCATTCGTTTGCAACGCGCCCGCTTACAGCTGCCACGCCGGCATATACGGAACACGAATCTATTCCATTCATTTGTAATGCGCTCGCAGACAACTACCAAGCCGGCAATTAAGGAACGCGTTGTTTCCCTAGACACTACTAGGTCACCCCCTTCTTAATGTACAGTTATTTCGCTTCCCCAGCCACGACCCCTACTGGCATGCTGCACCTGCTTAACCATTCACGATAAGGGCTGTTACAGGGCTATGTCTTTTTGTTATTGATTAGTCAAGGAGTACGCAATGTGCCCCCAGACTGATGAAAGAACGGCATAACGTTGCAATACAGAAGGACAATGCTGTCTCCACTTGCTTGATTTTGAAAGGATAATATGGGTTGCTTTCAATTGGAGTTTGCTCGCATTACGTTCATGAAGTTTGTCTCTGCATGTTATACATGAACAGTCATATATATATATTGGTTTTTAGGTAACTACCTTAATGTAACTGTGGTTTCGGAGCTGAATAGGGATCCAACGAGATTAATAGAGCGACAGTGAATAACTTACACACCGTACGCTTTAAGGTATGTTATATCAATATGCTAGATTTATATAAAACTTAGATTTCCTTGTAAAGAATGCTTGAATTATGCAGCCTATATATGTTAGGGTTACTAACCCAACTATGGTCTGAATATTATTTCAGGTCAATACCCTATATTAAATTAAACAACTTACCGTCACCGTGGATGATGAAATAGGAGGGTCTCCCAAATAGAGCATCTTCTCTCGAAACGATAAGGTACTTTTTGTTTAAATGAGTTCGGTGTAGACAGATCCAAGAAATGCGCTTTGGCAAATGCTTGTTATTGATGGTTTATATGGACACATATGTCTGTTCTCTATATACTTCCTAGGTGACCAACATTCTTGCTACTCTCATCTAGAGATTCACTGTAGACATCACAATCCAGATAGAGGTTTAAGATATTTATCGCAACATGTGATCCCAGCTCAGGAAATTTCTACAAATATCTACATTTGTTAACTACCACTACGGTAGGAGACTTTATATATACCCTAATATATGTGTCATGTTTAAAAGATAAATATATATATAACCACAATTCCACCGACTTAGAGATAATTGTGAACATGTTGCATTGGTGCCGCATGCACATTTGGGATCGATATGTTTGATGATGGTTATGGATGGGCCCATCCTGAAAAATCTAATATGAATTGGGGATACACAGAAGTACATGTAGTATCTATTTTTGGTGAATGCAAATTTTTAAATCACTCTTTGAAAGAGTGCTGGTACTGTTGAGTCTTTAATTTGAAGTCTCCGATGTGGGACAAAGAATGAACCAACTCAAATAGTTTGGAACGCGCATGACATGAAAATGTGTTGCAGTCATATGCTCAGATGTAAAGGTTAAGTAATGCTAACGACTGTTTCTGTTAATTGCAATCCTGGTAGTACCATGACATACAAATTGAATGTGAGGTAAAATACCATGTGTCTAACCAAATGATTTGACTTTTTGACAATATTAGCTTAAAACCCGAGGCTCTGCCTAGGGGTGAAACTTAAGACGTGTTTTTAACTATCTATGCAGCTCAAGAACTGAACACAAGGGACTGAACACCTTCTTGTGATAAAATGTAACTGCTGCATATTTTAGAAAAAAGTAGCATGGTTTTAACGTTAGCTTGACTTGGTGAAGCTAATAATGTTTGTCTTTTACGTTTGTAGCACTTTATTTGCTTTGAGGGTACTTACACGTGGTTTTTTGTATGTTTTATTCCATGATTTACAGCCCTGAAGAAGTTCCGCTTGACGGAACGAAACGCGTTGGCTGGTCTTTCAATTGGAACATTAAAGCAATCCTGAACACTTTTTTGCAATTACGGACTCAGCGTTCTCTTATTTGGAACAATTGTGTTTTTTGAACATAGACTTTATCACCGATATATGGTGCAGAACAGACTGTTGGAGCGGTGCATTTCATAATTTGTTTAACTATAGGTTTATTTATATATATGTAACTATATTATTACTAATGTTTTAAATATTTTATCATTAAGATTAATAATTATTGTATAATATTATTAAGTAAATATATATATATGTTAAAAAATATATGTTATTATTTTTACATGTTAAGCTTTTTTACATTACTTTAACTGTTTTATTTAATTGTGTTTATTATTTAATTACTTTTATATTATTTTTAATACATTTAAAAACTTTGATATTTTAGTTAAGTATATTCTAAACATCGATATTTTGTACTCAATATTTTAGTACTTACCTGTTTGTAGATATGGACTGGATATTCTGTGCCTCGATATTTTGGCATCGATATTCTGGATAGTCGATATTCTGTCCCTGAATATTTAGTCACTGATCCGACAGCCTTAGGACTTTGAGCGCTTTTGACAATGCCATTCAGTGCCAAAGGGCTGTGCTTGTCATATACATACTGGTGGTTTGTGTATACATGATTGGCTGACTTGAGTTAGTTGTAAGTCCCTGGTCTAGGAGTAAGATATATACCTAGAGCTTGTAATTCAAATGCTCCTCCGTGGGCAAGCAGCACTGGTTGTGCCACCCATGGAGTTAGTCCTTCAAATGTGGCACAGGTTTACCCTGGAGGGTCCTGTGTTTGAAGGTTGTTGTTACTCAGCTTGGCATTAAAAAAACTACTTGCCAAGGTTCAGCATGCCTCTCGCTACATCGGAGTACTCACTGGGGGCAGAGAGCGGTGTTGGGAAATGGCAGGACATATGCACATGTGCGCTACATGCCCTGGCAGTGAATGGCACCAGATGGTGTGTTTGGTACGGTGGGGCCTGCTTCTCACATTGATTGGGATATTGAGCAGTATCTCCTATGTACAGAAGAGTATCAGTCTTGTGTATGATATCGATGAGTTGGTAATGGCAAATCCTCTCCGGTCATGCGAGTGAATACAGCATTACTACTGTGGTAATGCCATTTCGGGAAAGTGGGCATTTTTGTGCTAGTGGCTCTGCGTGCCTGTCAGCCTGTCTCCATTCCACATCTGGGTGTTGGGGGGACAGCTACATCTGTGCATTCCTGATTGAAGGCCATAAACTATGGGCTCAAGTGAAACTGTAGACCTCTGATTCCGAGGGTCCTTCCTGGGATGGATACAAGGGGTGGACTTGGTACCTGCATTCCAAGGAACAGAGTCTTGGCCCCACTGAAGATATTGATAAAGCCTCCCATGGTAGTATGGCAGACAGGACAAAATTGAGAGAAGGCCGGCACATTTCAACGGTGGCTTATTGAACTGATCTCATCTTTAAAGAACAATGTGGGTTTAACCACTGAGGCTCTGCACTCAGGTTTTAGAGATGATGTGGGGATTGGAACCACATGCTGGGACATCAACTAGAGGAAACACTGGGGCGGCAGGAGGGACTGCAACTGGATTATCTGCAGACTTGTGGTGGCCTGGGGCTTGTCGTGCTTCAAGAATGGGACTATCACTTGGTGGATTTTTCCTGGATATTGCTGGCCTGCAGCTAATAGTCAGCTGTCTTGGCTCGAGTCTCTAAGCACTCTCCAAGGGCTGTTTTGCTGGCCTCGGGTCCATGAGATCCCAAGGACAGAAAGGATATGCCGGACCATGGAGGCTGAGGCGGAAATGGTCAGAAGTGATCGTCGGTTGGGACAAGGACTGTCCTGTTGTATGCCATAATCACTAAGCATGGGCGGAAAATCCGTTCCGCTCTCAGATTTTGCGGATTTTTGGTAAATTCGCAATCCGTCAGATTCGCGAATTTCCCGCAAAATCCGCCAGCGGAACGGAGTGGGTCAAAAGTTCAAGCTGACTTTTGTAACTCTTTTAGAATGGCGCTGGCAAGCTGCCAGAGCCATTCTAAAATAGTTACAAAAGTCAGCTTCAACAGGAAGCTCTAATAGATAAAGTAAAGCAGGTGCTCGAGTTGAAGCTCAAATTCAGTTGCACAATCATTAATCACCCCAAACGTGGGGTGATTAATGATTGTGTAACTTAATTTGACTTCAACTCAGGCACCTGCTTTACTTTATCTATTAGAGCTTCCTGTTGAAGCTCTTTGTAGCTATTTTAGAATAGCGCTGGCAGCTTGCCGGCACCATTCTAAGTGGGGCTGAGGGCAGAAGGGCACAAAAGTGGGACAGAGGGCAGAAGGGGATAAAAAATGAGTGGGGATGAGGGCAGAAGGGCACAGAAACGAGTGGTACAGAGGGGAGAAGTGTGGCTCAGGGGTTAGAGGCGGCAGACCCGGAAGCTGAGATCGGCCCTGGACCAGGGTTCAATTCCCCACCTCGGCGGGTCTTGGGCTCAAAAATTCCACGGACTCGATAATTCTCGCTCCGGTGCCTTCTCGACTCACGGGTTCACACTCTGCGACTCTGGGCAATAGCTTGCTTAATCTCCACAACGGCCCCTTGCGGCGGGATGCCTGGCTTTCACCTTGTGGATACCCTGCCGGGGTTATCTCACAGGGGAATACCAGGACGGGTTCCCTAAGCAAGCGCCGGGAAACCCTTTGTGGGTAGCTGTGCGCTATCTAAGCTCAAATACATTTACATTTACATTTACAAGGGCATAAAAAATGAGAGGGTGGCAGTGATTAACCAGACGAAAAAAAAACCCGTGAACACGCAAAGCACCCCGCGAACACCCGCGAACACCAAAATGCCCCGCTAACACGCAAAAATAAAAAAATCTGCAAATTCGCACGAATTTGTGAATTTTGCGGATTGTGAATTCGCAAATCCGCAAATTCGCGGATCGCGAATTCGCAAAATTCGCCCATGCTTAATAATCACACTGTGCAAAGAAGTGTGCTTGTAAAGCTCAGTGGCCCACCTGAGGTGTTGGAACTTGAGGAGTTTGAGGAGTGCTAGAGAATGAATGAATGAATGAATGTTGGAGTTATAGAGCGCGTGGTTACCCTGGGGCGTCCCAGCGCTGTACCACTGGGGAACCTGTCCTGGCTTTCCTTGTGAGATGGTCCCTTTACTGGGCATCCTCAAGGTGCAGCCAGGCATCCCCGGCAGTGATGGGGCCGGAGTACAGATTAAGCAAGCTATTGCTTAGAGAAGTTTGCTGAGTCTGAGGTACCCAGGCTTGCAACCAGAAACCTTTGCCATGTTGCACTTCATAGCATGTGGTGTCCAAGGGGTGCTGGGGGAAGTTTGTTGAGTCCGAGGGACACATGTTGAAAGCCTAGACTGTCTCTGACCTCCAGATCGGGAGGATGACAGTGCCTTACATCATGGCCTCTGTCCTATGTTGCCGGCTTTCTCTCCCCAGACCCAAGCCACAAGTTACTCTTTCGAGGAGACTATTGTGACTGGATCTAAGGGGTCTTGTTGAGCCTTATGTGCAACAACGGCTGGCTGTCTGGAGCAACAGGAGCTTGCAACTCCACATGAGGATAAACATTTCTCCAACTTGGAAGCGTGCCAGCTTCCAGGGTCACAATCTTTTGCCTATGGTGGGGATAGTGATTGTGCACTCTTGAAGGTGCCGCAGGGTGCCTGAAGGCCCAATCTGGGGGGACAAAACCAAGTAACTGTTTCCTTCCGCTTTAGATGGTCGTGGCAATCTAATCAAAGCGTCACTAGCGGGTGCAATCAGTATAGTTGGCTGGTGTAATTTGAGTGGCTGAGGTGCTGGGTCACGAGGTGTAGCCCAAACCTATGATTTCTTGGCCATTACAATTGTATGGGGTATGAGATATTGGGAATGTCACATTCTATGCTAATGTGTTAGCAGGAAAGTAGAATACGCCTGAACAGCCTACATATATGTGTCTGTTGCTTTTGATGTGGCCGGGATTATTTGGATCGTAAATACCTCAGGGAAGTATGCACATGGGGTTATGTTGCTTACAAGGCTTGAGGGATAAAGAGGCATGTGAATATCTATGACTAATACTTACATGTTGATGTCATTTTGCTGCTAATGGGAGAATTTGACAGTTGCATATAACTGTAAAGCCTATATCCAATGTGTATGT
Organism: Lissotriton vulgaris; assembly: GCF_964263255.1. NCBI lineage: Eukaryota > Metazoa > Chordata > Amphibia > Caudata > Salamandridae > Lissotriton > Lissotriton vulgaris. Next base: position 151,746,533 of record NC_141693.1, read on the forward strand.
CATTTTGATTTCAACATGTGACGCATTTTGGTCTGTTGAATTTCTGGACTCCTCAGGACTATACAAGGCGAATGTTATCTTTAAGTGAAACATAAAATACCCACTGTCATTATCGGTATGACTTAATATGTATGAAACCACAGTTACTAATAAAGTTTGAAAATATCTATAGTGATGTGCCCAATATATTTTTATTAAAAGAAACCACACATTCTGTGGGTCTAAAGAACAGCCATACCCTTGTGTGTCCCTCATGGCTGTCCAGATCCACAAGGTTCAATGCAGTATGACCCCTCTCTATGCATGTGTTGAAATACCAGTGGATGCATTTTAAACAAAGACGGCCTTTTTCTTGTGTGCTCCTCATGCACTTCCCATTCAAGTGAGTAGACCCTAATCATCACATGCCTTTTGGGCATATCCTCGCAAAACGACCATGTTTTGACACCAAACCATTTGAAAGAGAGCAATGATAAGTAAAATTCTGATACGTCAGAGTGGACCGGTAAGCGTGTATGTAGGGTAGAGCTGAAGTGATTTGGGGGGACATTTCGATGTATCCATATCACCTAACAGCCATCTTTAAATCCTACTTGGCATAATGTATATTACTGCCCCTTGATGAGTGTAACTCCAACAAATTTGCAGCTACATCTCTTCCAGTATGTCTATAGAAAGAGGTTAGCCAAGGAGAGAGTACAATGTGTATCCTTCGCACCAGTTCAAATTAGTGGTTAAGAATTTAAGAATATGGCTCATACCTCAACTGGCTGCCATCCGGCAAGTTCCCGTCTTCTACTCACCAAGATATAAGTTACAAGGATGAAGTCGGGTAAGATCCTCTTCCACACCAAAGCTCCAAATTTAATAGGATGATTCTCAACCCTTCCACCGTGAAATCAAGAAAGGCATTGATATATTACATCTCGTCTTTTACATTTACAATAAGGGATTGTTATGGTGGTTCTCATAGTGCTGACCGGGTGCGTTGGACGCGGTCTATCTTCCCAAAACTCTTGGTGTGGGGGTAGGGTGTGTGGGTCTACTCAATCTGGTTTAAATGGCTAGTCCTCCCTGGAAGTGATTACCTACTATTCTAATCACGTGGTGGAGATAAACTAGACCGTCAGTCAGTGTTTGGCTCACGGTTATGTTATTTCTGCCCGCCAAGATCAGGAAACAGTATTCTGACCTTTAACTTTTCTGTGCATCAATTTAATGGTAATGTGTACTATTTTCAGATACAGAACCATTAGCCACATATTTGCTTCTATATCACAGATTCTAATTGTTTTGTGCCAGGCTGTATCACTTATGTTCTAACAATGTGAAAAAACGTAAAAAAACAAAAAAGTCAGACCTTACCTATCTATTTACAGAGAGCATGATCGCTATTTTGTTCATACCCACATCTAAATATAACTGTATAACCATCTACAGACGTATTATAACATTTATATAAATATTTACTCATATAGTACACAACATATCATTATTCCTTGCTGATAGTAATTTGCCAAGGCCTTGGATGGTTAGTTGGCTTTCCCCCCAAAGTTACACATGGTCCTATAAGGCAATAGTATTACGATATTTACAGGATGTTTGCGTCCTGTCAATTCCTAACATAGTAGCATAATCATAGGATTTTTAACTAACATAGCAAGACTGATGTCCATGAGTAGGGTACCATAACTTCCTTTTCTATTTGAAGTTAACACAATTCATTAGTCTTCTTCATGATTTGTGATTTGTATTCTGAACAGAATCATGTATAACAGGAGCACACATTAATAAAATATTACATGAATTCTTTGTTAAAATTATTGAAACTATACAAATATTTATCTACACTACCCAACCCTACCATTTGGAAGCTCCATTTTATGCTGCACAAGTTTACATGCCTGGGATTTAATAAATGGTTATGTTAGGCCTTTCAGCCTCAGAGTGGTCTTCCCCCAAATGTTTGGCCTTCCCCCTCCATTTTTGCGGATCTCTTTTTGTTCTTGTCTTAAGGCTCTGCCTATCAGTGCTAATGCTCATGTGTACTACATGAACTGAGGGGCTGTAAATTAAATGCTACTAGTGGGCATGCAGCACTTGTTGTGCCACCCAGGTAAGTAGACTTGCACAGATGTCTCAGGCCTGCAATTGCAGCCTGTGTATGCAATTATAAACTGCCATGTCACTCTGGAAAAATAATATTTTTTGCCATAGCCAAAACTCCCAAACCCAAGCCCTAGGGGTGATAAGTCACCCCTAGGGCAGGCCCTACACAACTCAGAGGACTGGGAGCAGTGTTTGTAAAAATGCATAATATATTGGACATGTACATTTGAGCTTTAAAAGTCCTGGTGGTGAAAAACATCTACATTTGTTTTTCACTACTTTAAGGCCTCACTCTCCCATAGAATAACATTAGAGTTATCTTATTACATTTTATAAGATGTCATGTTCAAATGGGAATCGGTAACCAGTTAATTTTTGGCTTCTTTGAAATTGAAATGAAAAACCCTATCTCATGGTGAAGTCCTATTTTTAGTATGGAGCCAGGGGACTTCAAAGAGAAAACCCTAGAAATGTCTCCCGCTTCGAGGGCAGAACTGGGTGTAAATATTGGACCTCAGTCACCACATCTTCAGTACATTTTTGGACCTATGGATACTCTGCTAGGAAGAAGGACTGCCATACTACTGAAAGGACTGCAATCCCTGCTCAATATCTGCTCTGAAGGACTGCTGTCCTGCTGTGCTGACTTGATGCCTGGTGCCCTCTTGCCTGGGTGAGTAGGACTGAACCTGCATCTCTTGAACCCAGGACCCCAAAGTGACTTTAAGGGCTAGTTGGCTGACCACCTGACTAGAGCCTCAGGGACAGAAGGCTCCAACAACCTTGATCTCAGCACCTAGACTCTTTCATCTGTGAGTGGTACCCTGCCAAGTGGTGCCACTTCAGTTCTGGACTCTTGGAAATGGGCCTGAAGGTGCTTTACCAGCCCATATATGAACCCAGCAGAACCATGACATCTGGGTGAAGTTTTTCCTGAGGCAGGCCCTCTTATTGCAAATCTCTTGTCGACTGCAACCTCGATGACGATGCAGGTTCTAGCATCAAATCTTGAAGTAACCACGGATCACTTTGACTGCGCAAGGCATACTCGACACCAGATTTTGCATCACAAGCTCTCGCTGATGTGCACCTCGGTGACGCTGCAGGACCCCGCATCGCAGTTTCACAGCTCCTTGGAAGTGACACATCGACATGCTGCAGGACGCGTCCTTGACACAGGACCTCGCAACACTCCGTAACCAGGATTTGCGGTACTCTTGTTCAGTGGACCGAACTGGGTTCCTGTAGCCAGCCAGAATTTCCAGTGCAGTTGACGAGTACATGAGACTTTGTCCTGGTCCAGTGCAAACAGATATCCACAGTTCAGTACGCAAAAAAATGAGGGATGGAATGCTTGTATTGTTCTCAGCCACTGGTAATTACTTGTGCCGCAGCCCAAGACATTGGTATTTTGCACATCATGTTGCGTTAGTTTGGACACAGCTATATGCAAATCATTCTTGACCCTGCTCCAATCAGATCAAACCTGCCCAAACTGCCAGGCTAGATCTTCCCTGAACAGGAACAGAATCAACCCAGAACCAGTTTCACCCTAGATATGGGCTCATCAGCCAGGTACAGTGATATCCACAGTTGGCGCTTGGTGCTTTTTGGCACTATTTTCACTGACATTTTTAAACTTGCATATCCCCAGCTGTACTGATTGTATTTGGTCTTGGTTTATTTACTAAAAAAAACTCTATTTTTAAATCTGGCATAGGGACCTTTTGTTGTGTGTTATCACTGTAGTACTGTTTGAAGGGTTTCTCAAATACTTCACACATTGCCTCGGAGTTAAACCTAACTGCTCTGTGCCAAGCTATCTGAGGGTTGAGCACAGGTTAATTTAAGGTTTGCTTGTGGCTTCACTCTGACAAGGATTGTGGTTCTTGCTTGAGAACTTTGTGGAGGCAACCTCCACAAAGGAATGAAGGTCGTCGCTGACTGGATAAAGACCAGCCGGCTGAAGCTGAACTCGGACAAGACGGCTCCAACCCTTCAGTCTGGGACGACTCCTGGTGGCCGACGGCACTGGGAGCAGCCCCGACATCCACCGACCACGCACGCAACCTGGGAATCATCCTCGACTCAACGCTCTCAATGACCAAGCAGGTCAACGTCATCTCCTCCTCCTGCTTCAACACCCTCTGCATGCTCCACACGATCTACAGATGGATCCCGACAGATAAAAGAAAGACAGTTATCCAGGCCCTCATCAGCAGCAGACTCGACTACAGAAACACCCTCTACACGGGAGCCCCGACCAAGCTCATTAAACGACTACAACTCATCCAAAACACCTCGCCACAACTGATCCACGACATACCACGCCAAAGACACATCACCCCCCACCTGAGGGACCTGCACTGGCTCCCCGTCAGCAAGAGGATATCCTTCAAGCTCCTCATCAACGCACACAAGGCACTCCACAAGACCGGCCCAGCCAACCTCAACAGAAGGCTCTCCTTCTACATCCCCAACTGCCAGCTACGCTCCGTGGACCTCTCACTCAAGACCGTCTCCCGCATCCAAAGAACAACCACTGGCGGGAGATCCTTCTCCCACCTCGCCCCCAAGACATGAACACCCTCCCACTGAGCCTACTACAGACCCAAGACCTGCTGACCTTCAGGTGGATGCTCAAGACCTGGCTGTTCGATCAGTAGCGCCCCCCACTTCCCCAGCGCCTTGAGACCCTCACTGGTATGCAGTGCGCTTTACAAATGACTTATTGATTGATTGATTGATTGAGAACAGTTCCACCCCCCTCAACCAGTAACAACATTTCTTACAGATTCTGAACTAAAGAAAAATCAGTTATAATGAGCCACACTTGCATTATAATGGATAGTGGCACAGATTAGCATCACAAGGTGTCAATTGTAATATACATGAAATCAAAATAAAATTAAATACCATAATTTGTAAAGTGCACAGCTACCTCCGGAGAGGTGTCCTAGAGCTGGGGGCCATCGGGATGATTAAGCGAGCTATTGCCCAGAGTCACTAGGTGCAGGGCTAACCTGCCCCCGGCGATCGAACCGTGATCACCTGCAATCCGGAGTCAGCTACCCTGGCCGCTGCACCACACCTCTTCCCAAATAGGGCATAGGACCATTGCTTAATTTGTGGAAAAAAAAATAAGTGCTGGGGTCCTCGGCAGCAGGCTGCTGCAGCTTGCACCACACTTTGCTCTTCCCAGTGCTGCCAATGGCAGTAATATCACGACTATTAATCATCAAACTCCTACAAGTTTGACAATTCAGCCTATTCCATGCCCCCAAAGCAATATGAATAGCTTGGGTAAAATCAAACCATTTTTATGTATTTTGAATTAATAAACAACTGTTGTTGTGCTCATTCTTAAATGCGACAGACAGCGCCACCATATGGCCAACTGTTACAAGCTCCGGTGTTGATAATTAAGTGCCAGTGCCAAGCACCAGAAACCACCGGCTTAAGATAAGCACTGCACAGGACTCCTCATGAAAATTATGGAAAGATTGTGATTAAGGCAGAGCCAGATAGCAAGTACGTTTTTCCACCTATTCAGATGTGACTACACCACATACTCATATTAGAGTCAAGGTGAAGTTTGAATTATGCATCTGGCCTTTTTATGTGAAAGATCATGCTATCTCTTTATGATCTGGCACCTCCTTACTTCTCGATGGAAACGTACGACTCCACTTACTTGAACCATGAAGAAGTATTCAACTGAATACAGCACAGGGGCAAATCATTGAGGCCTCAGACAGTATACTCGCAGACAACCTCAATCCACACTTGAGCTGAAACTTTAGCATCACATTTCAAAACAAAATTGAAAAGTCACTCCAGACGCTAGAAATTTGTTTTAACTAATATCTGTCGACTAATAAGCATACTTTGGCCATTTAGTTTTTCCGGGGAGACATCTATATATAGAGGTCGTATGGTTGCCTAAGTACTGGCTAGAGCCTCTGTAAAATGTAAAACCATTAATCAAGCATTTTGTTCAGATTTCTCTATGCAACATGTTTATTGTTATCTTTGTTCTGCGTCCTGTAGCAGTCTCACTTCTGCTTATATGTTTACAGGCACCGCTTTGCCAACGGATTTAAGCTATGGAATGTTAGGTTATTTAATGTAATATAATAACATTTGTCTATTATGTTATGCTGTTCTATGGCGAAGTAGGTCATACTTTAGGATTGTGAAAGCCAATAATCGATTGTCATGGACGTTTTTTTTTTTTTTTGGTCGTGAGGAAATAGTAGAGTTTTGTAAAATATTTATTTTAGAACTGAGGGGCATATTACCAAGGGCCATTATCGCTGCATTAGCGGGACTTTTTCCCGCTAATGCGGCAATAATTTCATCGCCCTATTACCAAGTTGTCGCTAAAACCAGTTAGCGACAGCTTGTAGGTGATAGCGGGCATTTAGGGGCCCACTTTGCATGTCAGCGATAATTATCGCTAATGACATGCAAAGTGGGCGTGCCAAGATGTTAGTGACTGGAAACAGTCGCTAACATCGCTATCTCCGATTATCAACTTTTGGAAATATTCACGATAAGCGCGAATATCTCCAAAAGCTAACACCTGCCCTGAGCAGTTCTTAGTCATGTTATCCAATGGTAGGTGGATAACATGGCTAAGAGCATTAGCTCGGTAATGCATGAATATTGCGGACATTTCAGCGATATTCATGCATTTCGACCAATTTTTATTGCTTAGGAGATAAACCTTGATAATAGCAAGGCTCCTAAGCGATAAAAATAGGCGAAGCACAGCGATAAAATTATTGCCGCTAACCAAGCATAGCGATAATTATCGCTTATGCTTGGTAATTTGACCCTGTGTTGTGTAGAATAGCGTGAACATTAATTGCATGCGATCCTAGTAGAACATTGTGGGTTTTTTTATTGCATATGGATGGATGCGCGGAAGGACTCTTCTATTGTTTGCAATGGATGGTTGGATGTCCACTGATCTGCCAGACCAAAGTGTTCCCTAAATGCACCACAGTCCAAGAAGACACTTATGATACCATGATGTGCACATGTTGGGGTGTACGGCTTATGTTGAACTTATTGGCGTACTTCTATGGTAGATGGTACTATGGGGTACATATTGCTCGTGATTAGTCTAACATTCTCTATAGAAATCTTGCTCATGACCAAATGTTGTCTCTAGACTGCTTGCTGGAGACAATTCTTAGTTACCCATGTTCTGTCTCTTGGACGCCCCGTGGAGAAGTCTCACTGTTGCCCAGATGTTGTTGCTAGGCCTTCTCTACGTATGAGTTATGGTAAATCATATATTTTTACTGTTTTATTTCTGTAGAAGTATTATTTGCGTCGTCTGCTGGCCGGTTTCTCTAGCCCATTCATAGTAACTGTGCCTCCTTCCTATTGCGTTTGTGTAGAAGTCTAACTTTGCCTGTTTGTTCACTGCTGACCACCCACTCACTGTAGGTAACTCATTATTACCTTCAGTATTATACCAAGTCTCTGCACATAAAAATTGACACTGCTGTTCGTGCTTTGTGTATTGTCTTGACCCATCACAGTAGAGGTCTCATTATGGACCCTGTCCTGTCTTCTGAGCCACTTGTGTGGATGTCTCATTGTTACCATTCTGTCGTCTCCTGCTCTGTTTCTGCATGGAAGCCTGATTGTTACTGGTGTACTGTTCTCCAGGGTTGTTGTCTCTCTGTAGAAGTCTGATTGTTACTCTTGTACTGTGCTCTAGGTTTCCCTTCTCTCTGTGGAAGTCTGATTGTTACTCTTGTACTGTGCTCTAGGTTTCCCTTCTCTCTGTGGAAGTCTGATTGTTACTCTTGTACTGTGCTCTAGGATTCCCTTCTCTCGGTGGAAGTTTGATTGTTACTTTTGTACTGCGCTCCAGGTTTCCTGTCTTTCTGTGGAAGTCCAGGTTTCCTGTCTTTCTGTGGAAGTCTGATTTTTACTCTTGTACTGTGCTCCAGGTTTCCTGTCTCTTTGTGGAAGTCTGATTGTTACTCTTGTACTGTGCTCCAGGTTTGTTGTCTCTCTGTGGAAGTCTGATTGTTACTCTTGTACTGTGCTCCAGGTTTGTTGTCTCTCTGTGGAAGTCTGATTGTTACTCTTGTACTGTGCTTCAGGTTTGTTGTCTCTCTGTGGAAGTCTGGTTGTTACTCTTGTACTGTGCTTCAGGTTTGTTGTCTCTCTGTGGAAGTCTGATTGTTACTCTTGTACTGTGCTTCAGGTTTGTTGTCTCTCTGTGGAAGTCTGATTGTTACTCTTGTACTGTGCTCCAGGTTTGTTGTCTCTCTGTGGAAGTCTGATTGTTACTCTTGTACTGTGCTTCAGGTTTGTTGTCTCTCTGTGGAAGTCTGATTGTTACTCTTGTACTGTGCTTCAGGTTTGTTGTCTCTCTGTGGAAGTCTGATTGTTACTCTTGTACTGTGCTTCAGGTTTGTTGTCTCTCTGTGGAAGTCTGATTGTTACTCTTGTACTGTGCTCCAGGTTTGTTGTCTCTCTGTGGAAGTCTGATTGTTACTCTTGTACTGTGCTTCAGGTTTGTTGTCTCTCTGTGGAAGTCTGATTGTTACTCTTGTACTGTGCTCCAGGTTTGTTTTCTCTCTGTGGAAGTCTGATTGGTACTCTTTGTACTGTGCTTCAGGTTTGTTGTCTCTCTGTTGAAGTCTGATTGTTACTCTTGTACTGTGCTCCAGGTTTCATGTCTCTCTGTGGAAGTCTGATTGTTTCTGTTGTACTGTGCTCCAGGTTTGTTGTCTCTCTGTGAAAGTCTGATTGTTACTGTTGTACTGTGCTCCAGGTTTGTTGTCTCTCTGTGGAAGTCTGATTGTTATCGGTGTGCTGTCTTTAAGAAGATCTGTTGGTGGAAGTCTCATTGCTGCCAATGTTATGTCACAAAGTCCCTCTCATTGTTTCTCATGCCTTGCTCTCATCCCTTCCCAGTGGGTGCATCATTTTGAACCTTTCTGTCCTTTCTAATTCATCTCCATGGAAGCCTCAATGTACCGTCTCCAAGTCCATCTCTCTGTAGAAGTCTATTGTTACACGCACAGTGTCTTCCCAGATCCTGTTCTAAATCTTTCAGTAGGACTGATTATTCTTTTTATTTTACCAGCTTTTCCTTTCTCATAACTTCTTTTTGCATAATTTGAATATAGAGAGGAATCTATTAAACATAGCTCAGGTTGTTTATTGCAATCAAGAGTCATAAATATTCTCTCCTGCTGCAGCTTTCCAATCCCTGCTACCTCTGCTGTGGTTCACACTACACCTGAATGTTATATTAATAGGACATGGGTTATTTTACAGTGCATTGCTGGGCCATTAATCTCAAGGACCGAAAAGCCGCTGAAGACTCAGCCATTTTTAATTTCCAGTGAGACATGCAGGAGGAATGGGGACCCACTCTCCCATAGTCTGAAAATGCTCAGATACCACAATGACTTTCGGCCCACCTAACCTCTGTGGACTATGTATCATTGACTCTGCATATACAACCAGTCCTTGATATTAAACCTCCAGGACGGGTCAGTGAGCAGACTGTATGCCACTGCAATAGGCAGCTACCTGTAGGTCATGAGCTCAAATCCCCCAAGGCTGACTGATATATGTTCCCCTCCCACTCACACTCTACACCATGGAGAGCTCAGCCAGCATGGCTTCTGCTTGGTTTTTATCATGCCTCAGCGTCACTTCAATAAATATTTACTTTAATTTTGTTCTCCACATGCCCTCGTCAATAGAAATGAGTACACGCGATTGAGGAAACGCACCAAGAGCATATGTTTGGGGAAAGATCAATAGACAAAAGAAGCTGCACTGTAAAAAATTGAGCAAAAAAATTACCAAAGCTAGGGCAATGTCTCAGTAATAGTAAATTATGATGGCAAGTGATGAAACAGATAGTGTTTAAGACAGTCTTGGTCCAAAGTGGACGCCCCTGAGCTGGTAAATTGTGACTGAGCGGACATAAGGCATCACTGGTGTGAGCACTCAAGAACTGTCCTTGATGGCGCCTCCAGCCCTGTTTTCACACTGGCAGCCATTTTTAGGTTGAGCCTGGGCAGCGCATGCATTGCTCTGCAAGCCATGCTGTATTGGAGTATGTACTTGAAGCCCCGCTCACTCCCCCCGCCCATATTAGTCATTGGCTTGTTTGATTGTCCTTCACAAATGCTGTCCTCTGATTGGTTAATAGGCTTGTTAATCCCTCCTTTGTTCCGCCATATCTTCATTTGTAACCTCCCATGAGGACTGACCCTTTTAACTCTGTTGTTATACGGTGTGTCTTATTTAGACGGTAAGCACTATTTTCATTAATGCATTTCTCCTACTGCAGGCACTACATGCTTGCTCGCAACATTCAGCACGCCACACACATTACAGGGCGTCTCCCACACAAGTTTTATATACATGTACACTGCTCCGTGTTTCAGTACAGCGCCCACTTCAATGTTTTTTAAAATATAATTACTATGGTGCCCGCTTCACGTACATCGTGTGCCTTTGCAATGCTTATTTTAATTGTTTCTTGTGAAACCCATTCGTAATAGGCACAAGCAAATTGCCAGACGTTATGCACCAAGGGCTGATGCTCAGACATCAGCGTGGACATCATTACAGGAACCTTGTCTCAAATTATTTTAAATACCAGCAACCCTCACTAGGATGCTCCGCTACCAAACCTTGGAGACCACTATTCCACTGCCTCTGCCTCTATCCAGGTACACTCTAAAATAGCAGGTAAACTCTAAAATAGCATGTTCCCAGACTGCTAGATGAAATCCTGGAGACGGGCTTGTTGGAGATATTTCCTCCACTCCTCCCCCCCCCCCCCCCCCCCTTCCATTTTACAGGCTTCCAGCTCTGGTTGCATTCAATTAGAGGAGCTTAACTGTATTATACTGTCCTCCTAGGCCTTGTATGAACGTAAACTGCGTTTTGTAATCTGCTGAGTTTGGTGTTTCACACATGAGGTAAGTCCAGCTCGTGTGGCTTACTTAGTGCCTGCACATAACAGGGAGTTACAAACATGGCTCCATCATTTTCCAGCAATCCGGCTTTGCAGTGCAACAGAGCTTGCATTAGCGAACCTTTGAGCTATTGGCGTTGCAAATGTTTTTTTTGTTTTTTTACCCTTTGGTTAAAAAATATCTCAGTAGTAGCATAAGTATTAAAACAAAATTCCACTAAGCAAGAAAAGGACGCAAAAGGCTGTTACTAGGTGTCCCACTGGAGTTGCAAAGGGCACTCTATTAGCCACATAAGGTATTGCACCCTTAATGCAATTATAAATAGAAAAATTGCAGTTGAGCATAGGTTTCCATTTGTTTTTTTTAATTGTTTTTTTATTGATGTCCAACAATCATGATACAATTAGCATAATACATCCATAAAAATAAATTATCTTTAGGCATACAACTAGAGTTGCAAGATTAAATAAGTACTATACAAAGCAGTAAAAAATCAGGGACAAATACAAAAGACAAAAAGAAATAATATTAACTTTTAAACATGCATAAGGCAGTGACCCCTCATGAATTTAATCAGGATATGTCCCCCAGATTTTTTTGAACTTCCTAAGCCCCCCAACATGAAGTGCATACGTGCATTCACTTCTCTTGACCCCTTTCATCTTATGAATCCACTCTAAAACAGAGGGAGCCAAATCGGTACGCCACCTTTGCAACGGAAGTGATCTGGTTACGGCCATTTCAACGTACAGAAATGTTGCCAATTAAACAGGTAGGGATAGATCTGCAGCAAAACCAAAAATAATTAGCAAATCATTCACTACTAATCGGATACTACAAACAGTTTCCAGATAACAAAAAATATCCTTCCAGAACCTCTGATTCTTTGGACATTGTAACATAATATGTGACATAATATGTGACCAATTAGCTGTAGGGTGGTTAATACAACAAAAACAATGAGCAGATTGATTGGCATACATTTTCGAGAGGGCAAGAGGAGTTCTGTAAAATTGCCATTTACTAAAAAACAGCATCCTAGGCCAATTCTCAACTCCTAATGTACTAAAATTAAATTTATTAACAGCTGACTACATGTTGGCAGAGATTTCTAAGTCTTCCTGATCAGACCATTTTTTAATTGCCTTCTGTCCAAGATCCTAACTAAGGCTAGATACATTTTCCAAGCCCCCGGTTTCCTGCCTGGCACATCCTCTAAAAGATCATGGACTAGCTGATGGTGTACGGCAATTTGAGATATGTCTAGTTCAGCAAGGAATTTATGGAGGATGTTGTATGACCCTAAGAGAATAAAATCATTAGCAATCAAATGTGACATTTCCGTCATAGTCAACCATCCTCCATTCCTCACAAAATCTGAGACCTTACGAAAACCAGCCGAGGCCCATTTTGCTACAAGTTCTGAGGATTGTGCAATCCCTGCCAATGGTAAGATACCGGGTAATGCAGTGGCTGAATTAATTACAGGGATAGAATATTGTTTAAAAAAGGACTGTCGTTTTTTGAAAAACCATTGAAGGCACTTATAGCGAACCCGTTTAGGGGATTTAAAGATTGTCAAAGGGGAGTGGATCTGACTTTCCTTACACATAAAATGTATAAAACTATTAATAAAGAGATGAGATTAGGTTTCCATTTGTTTTTTATTGAAAGCAAGATTTTTGCTAGCTTGTGTTTCAAAAAAGCACCATTTAAATAAAAAACAAGGGTGCATTTCTAAACACAAGCTAACAAAAATCTCACTTCCAATAAAAATAAATGGAAACATATGCTGAGCTGCAATCTTTCTCTTTATAATTGCATTAAGGGTGCAGTATCTTATGTGGCTAATAAAGGTGTCTTTACAACTCAAACATTAGCATTTGTAACGCCAATAGCTCAAAGTTTCACTAATGCGAGACCTATAGCATTGTAAATGTTTATTAAATTTCCACTGAATCACAATACATTAATGAAATTCCAGGAGTAGGTGGCCCTCTCAAGTGTAGCAAAGACTTGGACATGCCAAAGGAAACACAACCTTCTGAATCAACTTTAACAGAAAAGAAATATGATAGCACAGCTGAACTTCTGTAAAGAAGCTACCTGTGATACAAATGTACAACACATAGATTCCAACATAAAGACATGGTGTGTCTGAAAAAATAAATTCTTATATTTATCACACAAGAGAGGGGAACGCCAAAAGAAAGAAAAGTCTTTTCAAAACATTGTGACATTAATAAAAACAGAGGTCTGAATGAGATCTGGTCTCTTTTACTTTATTTTCAAGAAGAGATACTTGTATACCCTGCTGTGATACACGCACACTACAAAGATAGAGGGAAAAAAGCACCACAGAATACGGAAATGTCTCATGACTTATTACTATTCTGCAGAGTATATGTTCACCACAGGGTGAAAGCTGCTTTCGGGGAACTGACAGCACACACTAGAAAAAAAAGAAAAGTCAGTTATTAAGAAAGAGACACTGAACCAAAGTAACATTATAAAACAAAGCAAAGTCCATAAAGATTTACAACATTTCGTTTTGCCACTCTTCTTTTTTAGTCACGAGGTGAACCAAAAAAGTGGAAGAGAGGGGGTACGATTTCTACTATTTTGGTATCCATTGAAGGTCAGGAATTTTCAGCACAGAACCCATTTGCAATGTTGCTTCATTGGCGACCTTTGGCGACCGAGGGGCAGATTATATTTGACCATCTTCCTGAATACCTATTTGTATCTGTGGATGATTCAGAATATATTAATACATATGAGGAAGCAATAAAAGGACTGGAGAATCATTTTTGATTGTCTCAAACTCCAATTAATATAGAATTGCTGTCATATTTTACCTCTTTGATAGACTGTTCAGTGGAACCACTGTGTTTGCATAATGCAAGGCGCCACCCCCCTTAAGGGCGTGGCGCTGTTAGTGGCAGCCAAAGGGCCGTCCTATTAAGGAATCACTTCCGGGTCACCCGACCCGGGAGTGAAAGTAAGGGGACGAACGGAAACACGTCCTAGTGCCCCGGATGCAGTCAGAGGGCACGAGGCTTAAAAGCCCCCTCTTTGTCTGCTGACCGCCCAGGAGTCGGACGTCGCAGAAGGAAGTCAAGGGCCGTCGCGTGACTAATTTGTTCCCGAGGGTCAATCCGACTCGTTTTGTGGCAGGTGAGTGGGCCTCGCAGTGTGTCGGGTGGTAGATTGCCGGGGCGAGTCATGTGGCGTGAATGCTTTCATGGCGCGAATGATGATGTGAGCTTGGGGGGCTGGGATTGCCTTTCGGGTGTGCGAGCCGCCGCGTGTATGGTCCGGTAGGCGGTATGTGTGAGGACATGCCGATAGAGAGCCCGGGAGGCAGGGGAGCTGAGGTAAATGAAGGGTGTTGTAGGGGGTATGCAGGCAGACCCAGCGCGATCGCGCCCCCTCCCTGATTGCAGCGGAAGTAGCGCTTGCGGTGGGGGCAAAGGGCCAGAGCGGATGAAAAATGATGGCGGTACGTTTAGTAATATCGAGCTGGCATGATCGGAAAAGACGCGCCCCCTCCCCTGTGTTGATTTTAAAGATGGCGAACGCTCAAAAATGACGAGCAGTTGCACGATCGGTTGCTGCGCATCAAAACGCCTTCCCTCCCTTGTTGGAAATATAATGTAGTGCTCGCTGGAGTTAGAGGGCCTGGGCAGGCAGTGGGTGTAGAGCGGCATGCGCTATCTGGTGAGACGCTCCTCCCTCTCCCCCGGGTCTAAAGGCAAACTCAGCAGTAAATAGGGGTAAACAACGGAGACGGGCTTTTACTGATTAGTTCAGTGCTCACATGCGCTTCATGCTAATAGCAGTAGAAGCATAGTGAATGCATCTCATGCATTGAAATTTGAGTAAGATGCAGTAGTAGCCGGGCTAATGCTGTAATACAGTCAATGGATTTTAGATTCATTTGAGGGTACTGAATTTCGATTCACTCCTGGCAGAGAAGGTAGTGGTATTTATATTATGTAACTTATGGCATTCTCGAGTACAGAAAATATCTTTGCGATGACAATCCATAGTGATGCAGGGCTGCTTGGCCATAAATACGGCAGACAAGGCTGAGGGGGGATTTGCGCTACAGTCTGACAATTTGATAACAAGTCACACATATTATAAGCAATGCATAGACAATTTAAGGACATAATTGAACGTCATGGGCGAACTACCAGCGATAGCATATGGATGGGGTGTATCAGTGTGGTGGCTAATCCAGATGCACGTTGTCAATTAAGTGGTACTAACACAATTTTCTTTTAAGTGCAGAATGCCGCCAAAACGGCCAACGAAGGGGAAAAGGGCCCCAGCCAGAAGAGATGACTACCTTGTGCTTACAGAGATCATGGAGTTTATAAAAGAGAAAGGCGTGGACTGGGCTCTAAAGACTATGAGAGAGGGGGCTAAAGCGGACGAGAAAGCTCAAGAGGAAAGAGAGAGAGGCAAGAGAACGCGGCGTACGCCGGAAAGGTTTAAAGAGGCGGTGAAAGACAAGCGGCCCAGGGCGGCCGAGCCCCAACCAGCATCACCAGGTGAGAAGGAGGTGCTAGAGACAATTTATTTGAGCCCGAACACAGATAAGGACAATGACGCTCCCGAGGGAAACCATGTTATTTCAAAGGCAGCGCAAATAGGAGGGGCGCCCGTCGCTAATGCGGAGGCGCCCTGCTCTCAGGTTACTTTACCGCCAGTGGTTGCGCAACCGGGTAGTAGAGTGTCACAAGTTTGGGTGCAATCCGGAGGAGTAGCGCAATTACCGGGGATGCAGTTATATAGTTCACATGGGCAGGCAATCAGTAATGGCCCGGTAAACTCGATGATCCCCACCACAACATACCCGGGAAGTGGGGGGCCTATAATGATGAGCGCCTACCCAAATGTGGGGTGTCTACCACAGGCCCCAACAGCTAACCCCGCCGTTAATTTGTCTGGGTCACCTAGTACTCAGATACAAGGGGGGGCTGGGGTGCAGACGGCATGTCATCCAATGTTAGCATACAGCCCATTAATGTTCGGTTCCGCATCGCTGACCTTATCGCCATCTACGGGGGTCACCTGGCATGTACCCGCAGACATTAAGGAAAGGATACTTGAGGGCGAATACGTGGATGTGTTCGATCTCATTAATGCAGGGGTGGCCTCAGGTAAAGCTAGAGGAGGGAAGGAAGGCGAATACAACCAAAAAAAGGTATGGGTAGACTAGTCCATGAAGAATTGGATCACGGGATTTGCCATTTATGCCGCAATTATGCTGGAAAAATACCCCGGGTTGGGCCCCCAAATGTTGAGTTACATATCCTTGATACATGGGGCGGCAGCTGAGTTCCCAGGCATGGGATGGTTAAAATATGATAACAAGTTCAGACAAATGAAATCAGTCCACCCAGGGATAGCATGGGATCAACGTGAGATCAATCTATGGCACACAGTGTTTTATTCTTCCCCTTCAACGTCCAAGACCAGTTCCCCTGCTCAGAGCCAGTCCTTTCAGAGTGACAAGGGGGCTGGAGATAAAAAACAGGCCTGCTGGCAGTTTAACAAAAATGAGTGCACCAGGGGGACCTCGTGTAGGTTTAAACATTGCTGTTCCTACTGTGGGGGAACATCTCACCCAGAAATCAGATGTTTCAAGAAAACAGGAAACCCAAAAGAGCAGTCGGCCCATACCACTCCAAAAGGGAAGCCAACTAAAACATCCGACAAGCCTCCCAACTCCCATTAAACGTCATGTTTTGACACACCTCCTTAGCAAGTATGACAAACTAGAGGAGGCTCAGTTCCTGCTTAATGGTTTCACGTTAGGTTTCCGTATCCCGTCCTCAGCCACCCCCACCAGCGTCCCGCCTCGCAACCAGAGTTCGGTGCTTCAGAATATGGAAGCAGCGCAAAACAAGATCATGAAGGAAGTGGCTTTGGGGCGGGTCGCGGGTCCATTCAAAAATCTCCCAAACCCTGATCTGGTCTGCTCACCCCTGGGTTTAGTTCCTAAAAAAGAGGAGGGTAAATTCCGCCTTATACATAATCTAACAAGCCCCCCAGGGTTATCTGTCAATGACAAACTGGATCCAGATCTCTGCACAGTGCGCTATACAACATTCGACACAGCAATTGGAAAACTGCAGGCTTTGGGTGAAGGAGCTTTAATGGCCAAGGCCGATAGCGAGTCAGCGTTTAGGCTACTCCCGGTTCACCCGGAGGACACCAAGTTCTTGGGCTTCACTTTCAAAGACAATTATTTCATAGATCTGTGCATGCCCATGGGATGCTCTATTGCTTGTGCAGTTTTTAAGACTTTTGCCAGGTTCTTAGAATGGGCGATGGAGCAATTCCTGACCTCAGACAAATCTCATGCAGTGGTACACTATTTGGATGATTTTCTATTTCTGGGCCCTAAGGGTTCTCAGTCATGCAGGAAGGCCCTGCTGGGCTTCCAGCACCTGGCTGAAGCCCTCGGAGTACCATTAGCAGCCGAGAAAACAGAAGGCCCTACTACATGTTTGACATTTCTGGGCATCGAAATCGATACCAGAGAAGGCTTGTGCAGGTTACCCAGGTCAAAAGTGGATGCCTTCAAGGCTGCGATTGATGACTGCTTGAAAGCAAAGAAAGTTACATTACACCAGCTACAAGTCTTGGTAGGGCAACTGAACTTCGCCTTGAGGGTCATACCAATGGGCAGGGCATTCTCCAGGAGTATAGCAAGGGCAATGTCTGGGCTTCGTGCAAAGCACCATAGAGTTAGACTCTCAGCTGACGTGAGGAGGGACTTGATGATTTGGAAGTGTTTCTTGCAGGAATTCAATGGCTCGGTGTTATGGCAGACAGCGAGCACCTCAAATGCTGACCTTGAATTGTTCACTGATGCAGCAGGGAGTGTTGGTTTTGGAGCAATTTTGGGCCCTAAGTGGTGCATGCAGTATTGGCCTGAGGAATGGGTACAACAGGGTCTGACGCGCAACGTCACTTTCCTAGAACTGTTTCCCATAGTGGTGGCGCTACATTTGTGGGGAGATATGCTCGCAAACAGACACATTGTATTCTGGTCAGACAGCATCTCAGTAGTGATGGTGATCAATAACCAGAGAGCAACTTGCACATGGGTGCTGCGTCTACTAAAAGAACTAATATTGCAATGTTTGAGTCACAATGTGCATTTCACTGCAAGGCATGTCCCTGGGGTTGAGAACCAAGCTGCTGACGCTTTATCTCGTTTTAAGTTGACAGAATTCCATGTGCATTGGCCACAAGCAGAGAAGACAATGACAACATTCCCAGCGGAGCTATGGAAGTTTGGTGCCCCACAGCCTCCCAGTTGATAACTGCATCCTTGGCCCCCAAGACTAAGAGTATGTATCAGAAGTCTTGGGAATGTTATCAGTTATACTTAAGGGGAGCGGGCCTAGTGGATGCTTTTGTACCCCTGAGCGTATTAGGCTTTATAGTACATCAGAAGGGGAGTGGGAAATCAGTGGCATTTATGAAGAGACAATTGTCAGCATTGGCATTCTATGCGGGCTTAAAAGGGGTTACAGATCCAACGAAGGACCAGAGGGTGAGGAGAGCCGTGAAGGGGTGGGAGCGCTTAACACCGGGTGTGAAGGACTCCAGAAGGCCCATAGATGTGGGGAAGTTGGTGAAGATTTTAGAGACCCTGCCGCTCGTTTGCTTCTCCCCTTACGAGACTCAACTATTTAGGGTGGCCTACGTGTTAGCCTTTTGTGGAGCGCTGCGGATTTCGGAATTACTCCCGGCCTCTAAGACGGATAGGGATGGAGGTATAAGGTGTTCAGACATAATCGAGTCAGAAACTGTCCTGAGACTCAGGGTTCGAAGGTCTAAAACAGATCCTTTAGGCAAAGGGGCTTGGTTACAATTAGGCAGAGTAGCGGGGGAGTCTTACTGCCCAGTTAGGTTGATGAGGGAGTTCATGCAAACCAGGCCTCAAGGGGCCGATGATAGAGTGTTGCTCCACAGGAATGGTTTACCCTTCGCCAGATTTGAGTTCACAAGAGTAGTAAAAATGACCTTGTCAAAGATGGGTGTTGACCCGGCCGACTTCACATCCCATTCCTTTCGTATCGGTGCAGCAACCACAGCCGCTGGCCTGGGGTTGCCGGACTATTAGGACGTTGGAAGTCATCATGCTATGAACGTTATGTGCGTCCGCAATTCGTATAAAAGTCACCCTCATGACCTCCCCCTCCCTACTTTCAAAGGCTGTTCTTACCATTTCTTTCGATATTCACTGTAGGTACTACCTCCCAAAGAACCCAAATATGTTGGTGCGGCCACTCCTTTGTTCGCAGGGCGGGGTTGATCTTCAAGGAAACGCTCGAAAGAAGTGCGCACATGGCACAAGGATGGGACCATCATTGGGTAGGAATAGGTGGGCAGCACTTAGCTTAAAAGCCAGCGACCATCTTAGGGACCCCCTCTTTGTCTGCTGACGGCCCAGGAGTCGGACGTCGCAGAAGGAAGTCAACCACCCACCCACCCCAAAAGTAAGGCTTCAGGCAGGGGCGGTAGCGGGGTCCCGGACAAGAATATCATGGGAACTTCTTTGGGCAGTGCCAGTTTTTACCTCTGAACAGGTTTCTAAATCATCATGGGCTCCGGGCTGGCGGGATAGTTGGGGCTGACCTGCTGGAGGCCCTGGCTTCTCTAGCCCTACCCCGGAAGCCGCTGGTTGCCACAAGTGGTGGCAGATTATTCACCTGCGGCTCTGTTGACCGGAAGGTGGTTAACTTAAGGAGAGCAGGCTAACTTGGTTGTGGCCTGCTGGTGCAACCCGAGGGTAAACCAAAAGCCCATTGGAGAATGGGCTGTAAAAGAGTGAATATGTATATAAGTGTGAGTATCTTAATACTGTGATGTGAAAATAATTTTGACTTTTAAATAAAGAAACGGAGGTCAATGAAGTAATTGACCTGTTAACTTGTTTTAATAAATATGCACACTGCAGAAAATCAAACAAGGCTCTGGTGTTTAATTTGAGAAGGGGCCTCTTAATGCGTTGGGTGGAGAGTGCGCTTTGTATGCCATCTATCTCTTTCAGTGGCAGTCATGTTAAGGTTGTCTTATCAAGGCACCTATGTTGTGTTATGCACTGTTCCTCAGATAGCAATAAATAGAGATGATGAACAGACAATGCTACAGACAGGGGATGGTTCCTCTCAGTTCCTTATGCTGAGTCTGTATTTATCAGATACAGTGGATGGTCGGGCTCAATTGGATCTTCTTTGGCTGCACCCATGAGCGTCACATTACTTCAAAATATATGAAAAGAAGCGCCAGCCCAAGCGGTGTCTTACACTCTCAAGTGGCACTAGTTGTTTAAAGGTTTGCACTACCTTCCCCAGTTGCCATTTCCTGCTCCAGGACGTAACTGGATAGGACATCCTCTATGAACAAGCTGCACCTTCCCCTGGTGGGTGAAGGCGAAGGTAGCAGGTGGGGCTGTCTTGAGGGAGCACGGAGAATGTAGGCGGTGTGAGTAGGTATGCTGGCAGGCTAGGCAAGGATAGACTTGTGTGTTGTCAGGCAGACTTGGCCGGTCATGACTCATGCGAGGGAAGTGCAGCGAAGGGATGCTGTGAGCATTCCTGAGGGGCAGCAACAGCAGTTTTAAGCCTTGCAAATGTTCACACTGCTCCACAGCAGGTAGAGTATCTCAATATTCCCCAGCTCTGGTAGAAAGGATAACTCCTCCAGGACTTCATAGAGAAGGACAATAGCTGTTCTCATTTCATTGGTCCTTACAATCAGAATTTGTCTCTACAGACAAATTTACAAAAGGACTCATTGAGCCAAGCTCAGCCTTTCATAGCCATAACCTCTAATAATCAAATTATTATGACATCAAGCCTCCAACACTAAGCTTTTCCTATGCTGATCAACAACCCATTTTACTTTAGTCAAATGGGTCCTATATGATATGAAAATTGACTTAGGGTTGACAAATTGCCACATCACATTTCCTCATAAATCCAAAATGGTTCTGTTGTCTGTATGCTGCCATGCTACCTTTTAATGTAGTTGTAAGTAGAAAAATATATGTGGAGCTGTAAAATGATACATCTAATTTCTTACGGACATATTAAGACAAGGATTTAATGTATGTGTTTGTCCATTTGCTGGCCAGCACAGGGAAAACGCAGAAAAAGGTACATGGAGTAAAACAGCCATTTTCTCTTAAGGCTAAGATGCTTCCAAAGTGACATGATGTGGTATTGGGCTTAATGTACCCTTCTACTGAAAACACCACCATCAAGTACAAAGAGCATATCTAGCAGTAAGTATCATTCTTGGCATCTGACAGGCTGTTCTGTTTTTTTGTTAATTGTAACAGATGTATATGGGCAAAAATGTGCTCGCAGCTTCAGGGTAGGGTTAAAACGAGGTAGAGAATAATTTTTTTCTTCTTTTTTTCTCGCGAGTATAGACAGATGGTATTGTTAGGCACTAATTTTTTTATCTCCCTCTGAGCAGTGATTTTCTGTGTAAAGCATAAAGGTGAAAATGATGGTTAGGCGGAGTGAAAAAGAAGTTGCAAGCACAGCACTGAAGCTGGACTGGTTTAAAAAAACTGGTTGGGCTCTATGAGGAGAGAGGACGTGAGCGCCTTGCCAGGCAACATTCTGCAGGTTTACGAAACCTAGGGCCTCATTTATCAGCCTGTGCGTCACTTTTACGCCGCCGGTGCGTCACTTTTATGTGACACACCAGTGGCGTAAAAAATGTGCCTTGTTGCGCCATATTTACAAAGTGACGCATCTAGGTAGATGCGTCACTTTGTAAACCCCTGCGCCACATTATACCTGCACCAGGTATAATGTATGCAAGGGGGGCGTATTGACTCAAGAAAGGGTCATGGAAGTGACGCAGTGAAATCTATGAGATTTCACTGCACCACTTCTAGAACTCAAATGCGTCAAAATCTTACGCCTACCTCACAGCAGGCGTAAGACTGACGCAGGCACTTTCACATGGGGCTTGCCCCATGTGAAAGGACGCATTGCTGGAGTCACTTTTGCGTCACTTTTGCGCCTACAGATACGTCAGAAATACTGACATATCTGTAACTCCTTGCGACATGATGCGTCATACTGTAAATATGATGCATCATTGGTGTCGCAAGGAGGGCGCAATGAAAAGTGACGCATCGTTGTTTTCACGCAGCGATGCGTCACTTTTCATAAATGAGGCCCCTAAAGCTTACATTGTATCTGCTCTCTAGTTGCAAGCCCAACCTCTTACAAATTGAAAACCAAAATAGCCCTTATCAAAAACTTCAAATTGCTGCACTGCATAAGGCCTCCACTAGGATATGCATGTGAGCATGGGTGGGTCGGGGCAGCCCATCCTGCTCTCAAAGCATCCCCCAAGCATGATACCCGTTGCGGAAACGCCAGAGAGAGATGGAGTGACCAGTCTGGTCGCGAGCCCAGACTGGCAGAAGACAAGTGAAATGTTCATGGCCCATCAAGGACACCCAGCACACGGAGAGATTCACTTTCCTAATTCACCCGGTTGCATCTCGTCTTATCTCATCATTCTGGTGTATATAGTTGCCTGGGATAAGCTTCCATTGGGCTTGCGCTCTTTCAATCAGAAGTGATAGGAGCACAACCACCTATGTAGCCTGACAGGCTAAGACAGAAAGTGCAAACTACAAGTCAACAAAGTAACGTCCGGTTGCACCATACATCTGATTTTCATTTTTTTCTTTTTTTTAAGCTATGCAACATATGCAAGCATACTCCTTAAAACGAGCTTTGGCAAAGCCAGTAGGTCTGAGGTTGGCTGCCAACCTTTTGACTTTGTCAGTGCTGGCTTTGTTTTGTCATGGTTTTTGTAAAATTTTGCTTTTGGGGGGAGTGTTGAGCCTGTGTCAATACAAAGGAATTCGGCTAAGCGCAGACATATGTTTTTCTCTCAGAAAGTAGGCATTGTTTTCTCTCAGAAAGTAGGCATTGCGATAGACGTCAATGGTCCTGAAGATAACTACTTTATGTGTGGATTGGCTCCTTGTGAAAGATCAGAATGCCATAACTGGCCGTGATGTTAGCCAATGAATGAAGTAGGCTCACCCACTGACCTATGATGCATGCTGTAGTGGGAGGAAGAAAAAAGTACAGAACACAACAGACCAATTGTTGAAGAGGGCTGGCTGAAAGCTCCTATAAGTAAGATTCAATTTAGGTCTGGCCAAAGAATGTGCAACGATATGTGACACATGTAAACACTTTTAACATAAGTGCAATCTTACAAGCTAAACCCGCATTCAAAGTGCGCTAGAGCTTCTGATGCAGTAATATTGTGCCCTGAATGGAAATGTAATTCCGCCAGCAAATCCAGAGGGGTTTTGGTAATTTCGCATTACGTTTGTAACACGGAATGACTGATAAATTCCGCCGCTCGGTTGGTGTAATTAACTACTTTAAACTAAGTAGTAGTTTAAACCACTGCATACTCCTCAGCGCCCTTGCATACTCTGCAGTGATTAAAGATTTTAATCACTGCATAGTGCAAGGGCCCTGATTGTTATGCAGTGGTTTCTAACATGCTGGGAGGAGGGAGCAGTCCCTCTACGTTTAGAAACCACTGGATATCAATTGGCGCCCTAACATACATCAGCACAGCTCAACCGTGCCTCATGATGAGCTGAGCTCGTCATGAGCATCGAAGGGGTTAAGAGTTTTAATTACTGCAGAGTGTGCAAAGGACGGGTGCTGTTATCTTAGGCAAAATGATCCTTGCATACGTTTTTGGACACGTGGGCGCATTTTGCACATAGAAAATAGCACCAAAAGCCCAAACTGCTGGTTGTGGAATTCCATGAAATCTGGCCGAATTTTAATGTAATTCTGCATGATTCTGCTGAATGCCAACTCCACAGTTTCCACCCACCGCACCGCTAGTAATATTGCATTAGGCTAGGCTGAAGTGTCCATTATCCTTGTTACATGAAATTGCCGAAATTATTTTAGTAAGCCACGCTGCGTAATTATGCGCCATTCACTGCCAAAATGTAACTTCAATGCATAGGAACCACAAGCATGAACAGTATGTGTGTGATTGCTCTATGTGGATTGTGTGTTTTTTAGCACATTTCAAGCTAGGACATAGTGCCCAATAGCAGCTTTGGTGTTTGAGTAATCATAAATAATTTCACATAATTTTCCTGAAATCTTTAATAATTACATAAATGCAAATCCTGCACAGTTTTCACACACCTATTTTGCAAAAGAAATAACTGATAAAACATCTGTAATATCAGTTACGGAATTACCTATGAATTCTTAGATGCCATATTGACATAGAAGTTAACTGATAAATCTGTGCTATTGTACCAATTTCTATAGGTTATGCTGCATTCTATGGACATTTTACTGAGGTATAATTTGCCAGGTGACCAAAAATCCCTGAGGTAAATTTGACCATAGCAATGCTGCATGCAAAACGTCCACATTACCTGGAAAACATATTCGAGCAGAAACAGAAGTATGCCCCTAAATCAGGAATTTTGAGTAACTCAGAATAACAAAGTTGCAGTCACATGTTCTGTGTGAGGGAATAATTCTATAAGGCACAAACAGAAATATGATTTTTTTGGAAGTGGTGAGCAGCAGGAAGTTCAAAGAGCAGGAACATGCCTCTATAAGGGAGTACTGGAAAAATAGGCATTTGTATTGTCATGCTACCATATTTGAGGCATGTCTATTCAGAAAGAGGAGGCAGCATGAACATGAATAAGAGGTCGTTAGGGGTTGCAGTCCTCCCTGCAGCCACTGATGTCAGTGATTGTTAGACCTTTCAGCCTTAGGGTCGTCTTCCCCGAACTTTTTGCCTTAATCTTCCATATTTTTTAGATTTCGTCTTTGTTCACCTTAGGACTCAGCGCACTTTACCACTGCTAACCAGTGCTTAAGTATGTGTGCTGGCTCATCAAAACATGGTAACATTGGATTATCTCTAGTTTTACACTGCTATTTTGACCTAACAAGATAAACCTTTAGGCAGGCCCTAACCTTCCTTTTTTAATACATATAAGTCACTCCTAGGGTAGTCCCTGAACACCCAGGGTGGCAGAGTGTGGTGTATTTAAAAAGTAGGACATGTGCTTTTATCTTTTACATGTCTTGATTGTGAAAAAAACTTACATTAGTTTTCAATATTGCAAAGCTTACTTCTCCTTTCAGACAATATTGGCGTTACCCTATTATATTTATTAGGTTGTAATGTCTAAATGGTAACAGTAAACAGTTCATGTTTGGTACCTTTAGAATTGTAATGAAAAATCATCCTTCATTTCAATTTTGAAAAGGCCACTTTTAGATAGCTGGCATTTTTCTGCCTTAACCACTTAGTGCCAGCAGCCTTTCACTCAGCCACGGCCGGCAGTGGGAGTAAATGCAGGGCGGCGACGTGAGGAGGGGGAGTGGCAGGGTGGGGGTAGTAATGTATTGATTACGGAGTTTTACAGGTAAGTACACATTTAAATAAATAAAACGAATTTCGTTGCGCGCACTGCATCACATTTGGGGATGCAGTGCAGTCAACAAAATTAGTTTTATTTATTTAAATGTTTACTTACCTGGGAAGCTCCGTAATCCATACATGACAACACCCCACCCTGCCCCTCCCCCTCCGCACATCACCGCCCTACAGGTACTCCCACTACCGGCCGTGCCTGCTTTCTGTGGGTCACATCACTGGGCTTAGTTGGCAGTTGGACTTTGGGTATTCCTCCTAAACAGCCATACACAATGGAAAGCGTAGGTGGGCCTGAACGGACCATCACTGTCAGGATGAAAGGGTGGCATTAGGTACAGCCCCACTTACAATTGAATAGGTTGTGCCCTGCCTTCACTCAAATATTACATATCCCAGTACCTAGTCTGGAGCCAAGGCAGTGGTGGCAGGAATCTGTGCACTTCAAAGGGAAACCTCTAGAAGCTTATCCCACTTACGATCAGGCATCAGATATAAAAAGTGGACGTCAGACACCAGCTCTTCAGTGCACTTCTGGACCTGTGGAAGACTCTATAAGCAAGATGGACTGTTGTGCTGCTGAAAGGACTGCCACTCTGCTGGAATTCTGACCTGATGGACTGCTGCCTTCAGTCCTCTTGTCTGGGTGAGAAGGTCTGGACTGCAACCTGTACCCAAGACTACCAAAGTAACTCCTAGGACTAGTCTTTTGGAACCAGCACCTGGACTCTACAACCTTGAGTTCTGCCCTGGCAAGTGGTGCCAACCCTCTCCAGGACCATTGGAAGTGGGCCTAAAGGTGCTCTGACAGCCCATCTGTGAATCCAGCAAACGTTATGCATCACCTTTGCTGGGCAGCTGGACATATGTGAGGATTCATCCAGCGGAATTACTCCAATCAACCTTGCAGCCCACAGCCTCATCCAAACCGCCACTGTGTGACTTATCCCCGATGCAGGCCCTTGCATCGCAAGCCTATCATCGTTGACAGCCTCAAAGACAACGCAGAACTATGCATCGCAAGCCCTGCAGTCTCTTTGGAATGAGCCTGTGTGCAACGCTTCCTCAATGCAGGACTTTGCATTGCAAGCTTGCCTCCTCGACAGGCTCCTTGGTGATGACACAGGGCCTCATATTGCAGCCTTGCAGCTCCCTTAAATGGACGGAGCCCGACGCAACCCCAAAGTAGGACCTTGCAACACTCTGCAATCAGGATTTATGGTACTCTTATTCAGCAGGCCTAACTGGGTCCCTGGAGCTGGCCTGCCCTCATTGCGGTTGGGCTGAACTTTTGATTTTGTCCTGGTCCGTCACGAACAGATATCCACAGTTGACACTTTGTGCTTTTTGGAGCTATTTTTAATCAAATCTTTAAAACTGCATAAATCTGGTTTTACTGATTGCACATTTGTCTTTTTGCTCTTTTTTTATTTATTGGAAATTACTCTTCTAGTCTTGTGTGGGATACTTTTTTGTGGTGTATTTTCACTGTGTTACTGTTTGACATGTTTCACAAATACATTACACATTGCCTCTAAATTAAGCCTGATTTCTCTGTGCCAAGATTCCAGAGGACTGAGCACAGCTTAAGATAGGGTTTGCTTGTGACTTCACTCTGACAAGGATTGTCATTTGTGCTTGAGTAGGCTTTCACCCCACTAAACCAACAACTACGGGCCAGATGTAGGTAAATCACATTTACCCATTTTGAAATACCGAATATTACCGATTTTTACCGATTCGGTATTTCAAAATCGGTAAATGGGATGTAGGTACCAACATCTGGAATTTTTACCGATACCTTTAACTCGGTATTTACCGATTCGGTAAATACCGAATCGGTATTTGCTATTGATTCCTATGGGCCTTGAAGCCCATAGGATTCATGCAAATACTGATTCGGTATTTACCGAATCGGTAAATACCGATTTTGTCAAGGGTGCAGGGGGTGTCACTTTGACACCCTCTAGCACCCCCAAAACAGGCATGTGTGCAATGTGGCACACAGACATGCCCTAAGGGCACGTCTGTCTGTCACATGGCACATGTGTACATGCACAGATGTGCATGTACACAGGAATCGGCATTTTACCATGGATTTGTATTCCATGGTAAAATACTGATTCTGAAAGCCATGTGCCAATGGAAAGTTGGCTACCCTCATATCAATCTAGCATTTTCGGTAATTTTACCGAATCGGTAAATATTACCGATTCGGTAAATGTACCGATTCGGTAATAATACCGATTCGGTAAAATTACTGAATATGTGCACCTACATCTCCATAGCCCTTTACCGATCGGAAACGGCCGAAAATCGGTATTTTCGGCCGATTCCGATCGGTAAAGGGCTACCTACATCTGGCCCTACATTTCTTACAGTGGTCAAGAGGGTAATCTGAGCTCTCTTTACTGTCTAAAGTGCCCAGTCCTTGCCTTTTCCTTATTATCTTAGCAACAGATGAGATACTGCTGAGGTTTGAAAGGTGGAAGATGTGATCCACCAAGTGATGTTAAATAGTGGATAACATCACTTCCGCACAAGGGAGCAGGCTCATCCATGGGATGCACTTATCTGGCGACGGCGGAATCTGTATATCTCATGTTTAGTGAGACGCTGTGAAATCTAGACTGAGGGAAAGCTAATGCTCTTTCTTAGCAGTGTGGGAGAGACATTACTTGGAAGCATCCCCTCAGGGTGTTATCTGTGAATCTTGCATTCATGTTCGCATCTTTTCATTGGGAACAATTTGACTTTTCTCTCAGGAGAGGTAGTAAATATTGCCTTTGTCATTTTTCTTTTCTGCCCATTTCTGTGTCGTACTTTTTCACTTGCCCCCAGACACGACCATCGCTCACCTTCTGCTATCACTGCAGAGCCTCATTCGAATGTGCGAGGAAGGATGCGGGAGGATACATGGGATACAACCAGAGCATTCCATGAAGGTCACCGAGACAACCTGTACATGAAAGGAAACTAATGAGGCTTGTTTCTTTTCTTTCTTTCTTTTTTTTGGATATTTGCAAAAAAGAAGTTCTTGTGGACGAGCCACAGAGTAAATAAAAACTTGACCAAAAGGTATCAGAGCACTTTGCATGGGGACAGTTACTAATGAATGCAAGCAGGTTACATGAGGACACTTAATAGTTTACATTTACAAACTAACATGAGAACAATTCATATGTTTTGTGAGACAAGAATAAAAACGAACACAAATAGATGCATTAAGAAGTCTAGAGAATTAAGAATAAGGACAGCCCTCATTCATTCGAGGCAAGGATCATCAAGTAGTGACTGTATCCCGAACGACTAACCATACCCCCAATGTGGCGCTAATGTGGCTGAAGTACACAAAGCACCGCCTAAAATACAAGGCCCTTGGAATGTCTGCAGTAGTACTCTTAATATGCGCACCTTACAGCAGAAAAGACTTAGGGCCAGATGTAGGTGGCCCAATACCGGTCGGTAACGGCCGAAATTACCAAATTTCGGCCGTTACCGACCAGTATTGGGAATTTGGGCTGTAGGTGGCCTAAATTGCAAATTGGGTAATTTACCGTTTTGGTATTTTAAGGAATCAGTAAATTACCGATTCCTTAACCCCTTCAGTGCTGCGCGAATTCCGCTGCGGTGCTGAAGGTTCTAAAGAACCTATGGACTCATGACGGAACGGTTCTGTCATGAGCACAGGCCAACCGACGCTCATGACGGAACCGATCCATCATGAGCACCGAAGGGGTTAAAATACTGAATCTGTAAATTACCGAATTTGCAATGTAGGGAACACTCAAATTAGTGCTTGTCCCATTTTAGGATTCGTTATTTACCACCAACTATAAGTTGATGGTAAATAAGGAATACCTTTGAAAATGCAAATCAGTGCATTTTTAGCTGTGCCATGTGGCAGACATACATGCCCTTAGGGGATGTATGTGTGCCACATCTGCACACAAGCACATTTCAGGGGTGCAACAGGGTGTCAAAGTGACACCCTGGCACCCTTGAATGTGTACCCCATTTTACTGGTAAAATTCCTATGGGCCTCCTGGCCCATAGGAATAAATGGCAATTACCGAATCGGTAAATACTGATTCAGTAAATACCGAATCTTACTGATTCAGTAATTTTTACCGATTTGTTTGCTACATAGTATTTACCGATTCTAAAATACAGAATTGGTAAAATTCGGTATTTTAGAATCGGTAAATGTACTTTACCTACATCTGGCCCCTGGTAGTTTTAAAACACCAGAGTTCGGAGTGGCCGGATGAGGGGAAGGGTTTTTTGGGATGGTATTGTGGAGAGGGAGACCTGAAACAAGATGATGGCATTGGTTAGAAGATGCTGGCTGGGTTGGTTTTCAGATGTCAGCCTAACACAGTTTAATACCTAGATATCAGCTGCTCAGCCAGTTGATTCCTACCCCTTGGGAAAGGAATCATGTTGTTAACAAGTATCACTTGAACATTTTTCAATAGTGGGGAATCCTGAGAGGTGCCTAGGCAAGATTGTCGAATTGCCACATTTTAACTGTACCTTCCCTTTGGCTTTTGCAGATGATTATTCTAAGAATTTTACTTTGAATTATACACTAATCTTAGAGAGTTGCATAATTAACTATAGTTCTAAATGTTTGGTCATCCCAAACATGAATGAATGAGTGAAGGAATGATTGAATGAATAATTTACATCGTACAAGGCTAGTTGACGTAACTGGAATAACCAGGTTTTCAGTTGTTTTTGAATGTCTGTTCATAGGGAGGACATACAAATTTCAAGTGGAAGCGTATCTAGAGTCTAGGGACACAGAGAAGAAAGACTCACCCCACCCCCCCACTCCCCCAGACGAGCATGTGGTATTGTCGAGACTAACGGTAACGACTGATTAGAGCATCTGATTGATCATGTAGGATGGTATGCTCGAATTTTGTCGATGGGTACGGTCTGCTCCAGATTCTCGCTATGGCAAGGATTAGTTCTCTTCTGCAATATTGTACCTTTGCATGAATGCGTCACAATTTTTCGATCGAAAGTCTTATCATTCAGATGATTGCTTGCTTTTTTTATGGGTTCAATGGTTTTACCTGTCTAGCGATGACGAGGATATTCAACGAGAGACCTGGCTTGCTTCCCTCTCTGAGGAAATATGCTGGCTTCTACTCAGTCAGATCAGAAGACTTCTAGGAAGATAGGAACCAATCGAGCCACAAGTATAACAAGCAATTTCTTCAGAGCGTGACCGCTGTGTAAAAAGGTGCATATCTAAGATGGCGACTGAGATTTAGACAATTGCTCAAGATCTTGCCACAAATTTGCTCAGATGAGATCTTGCTTCAACAAAAGAAAATGTGCTGCCTAGCTAGCGCCCTTTGTAAAAGAAGAATGCTAATGTAACAACATTTACTTTTCTTGGCCTTGAGTTTCTTTAAAAATAAACAATAACCAACTTGGTTCCACTTAAGCTTTTACTCAATGGTTTGCAAGTCAGGGGCTTCCCCACATAATGTTTACCAGAGACTTATGTGTGCCAATTGCAATTAAGTACCTTTGTCATCTAGCTGTAGCAATCTTGTGAGATGGAATTTTCCTTCAAATGTCTTCAAGATCTAAGGCCCATAGTAACTAACATTTGGCACAATGCAACGCAGCAAGACCTCTGTGCTGAATCAAATGCAGGAGTGCACCATATTTACTACTATGTGACGCATTCCTGCTCTCTCTCTCTGCCTAGCTCCAATGCAGGCACCCTTGTGCCATGGAGCAAGAGTGGCTGGATTACAGGCACAAATTTTGTTCAAGCAGAGGCAACTTCTTTCACAAAAACAATCCTTGGAGACATTTCCTCTTTTATATGTACTGCAGAATGCAGACCATTTAGAAAGGGGCATTAACCAGGAGAAATATATTTCTCCTTGTTATGGCTCTGTTGGGATTGCGGACCATTTTGACGCATTCCCAGCTTTACTATGCTTAGTAAATATTGAAATGCACAAAAATCCATGGGTGGATGCGTGGAAATGCCCACACTCTACCCATGCAACACCAAGTCAACACAGAGGAATGCAAGGCAGCAACTAGCACTGTTTTGTGTTAGTCTAGATATACTAAGCCATGCTTTGCCTGGTTTAGTAAATCTAATTTAAGGGCTTGAGTTGCCTTGCGTTACCTTGCATAACGCAAGGGCAATGCAAGCCCTTAGTAAATTTGGCCTCAGGGTCACAGACAGCATATCAAATAATGTGCATCACGTTGAAGCATGTAGGGGCTTATTTACTAGGTTTTAAAGCAGGGCAGCACAGCAAGTCACTTTGCCTGGGCTGGCCTGGGTCAAAAGAAAAGGGCGGGAATGCACCATATCTATTGAAGACGGTGCATTCCTGTCCTCTTCCACTGCACTGGTGCACAACTGACTGCCTTGTGCCAATGCAGGCATCCGTTCACCATGGTGCAAGGGTCTCTGCATTGTAGGAATTATTGTTTTTGTGCAGGAAGGGACACCAACCTGCACAAAAACAATCAATGGAGACATGTTCCATCTTCTATGTTTGCTGCAGATTGGAGCACACAATGAAAGAGGCAAAAACTAGGAGAAATACAATTATTTCTCCTTGTTGTGCCGCTCATAGGCTTTTGATGCATTCTCTGGTTTACAGGTCCTTGTAAGCCTGGGAAGGCATCAAAATCCATGGGTGCTGCATGGGAACAATCACTGAAACACCCATGGAACACCTCTTTGATGCAGAGTGAGGCAACGCAGTGACTTGCACTGAGTCGCCTTACTCCATATCTACGAGGCCATGAAAAGCCATGCACGGTGGCTTTGCATGACCTTGTAGATATGGGTCTGCACTTTACGTCGCAGGTGCATCAAAAAAAGTGATGCACAAGTGGCACAATGGGCTTGTAAATAAGCCCCTAAGGACTCATTTAAAAGAATTTGACGCAGGGCAGCGATGCATCAAAAGAAAAGGGCAGGAATGCATTGTATCGATGAGATGTGGTGCATTTGTGTCCTCTTAAACTGTGCTAGTGCACAAATGGCTACCTAGCACCAACGCAGGCACTTTTGCACCATGGAGCAAGGGTGCCTGCATTGAAATCAGGTTGTTTTTGTGCAGGAAGGGACACCTTCTTTCACAACCACTATTATGCAAACCCTGGGGATGAGCAAGGTTTTGACACATTCCCAGAATTGCACTATTTTGTATATCTGGGAATGTGCCAAAAACCATGGGCGTGGTGGTGGGTGTTCTTCCCAAGGCAGTGTGAGGCAATGCAGCAACTTGAGCTGTGTTGCTTTGCACCATATCTACGAGGCTATGAAAAGCCATGCAGGGTGGCTTTCTGTTGCCTTAGATATGGGTCTACACTGTACACTGCCGGAACCTCAATAAAAGTGACGCTCCGGCAGCGCACTGGGCTTGTATATAAGCCTTTAAGGGCCCTATTTACAATGAATTGGCGTAGGGCAGTGCTGCAAGTCTTTTTTCTGCTTTGGTTAGTCAAAAGGGAAATCCCTGGAGTCAACTAGTCCACTAATCACTATTGGCCTTTCTTGTTGTAAAAGGAAAGGTCACAGTATGCCATGGGTATTCGGACAAACATAAGAAATAGGTTTCCACAAAGAAATAGTCTTGTTTACAGTCTAGATTTATTAAAATTACATTAAATGTAACAATAAAAACAAGATAAATTCATACAATTCTTCCAAAACAATTAAAATCCAAGATTAGGTATCTTGGAGGGATAAAAATAATTATTCAACAGTATTACACAAACACAATGTTACAGTACACGATAAATGGAGAAACAATCAAAATGTGTTCACAATCAACAACAGACAAAACATAATCACAACAAACCCCTCATGTATAAGTGGCCCACTTGATATCTCTGCCACTGTATTACACTAGATACAGTGGCCGTAGATAATTTGGTTACTCTGGAGCTTTAGTGGAAAGATGTGATACCCATCTTAAGTTTTTTCTCGGCCCTATCTGGATTCTTTTAAACCAAACAGTGCATCGACGCGGTTCGGTGCTTAACACTTGATATCGTGGCACCTTCCTCAGGACTTCTTATTTCTGGGGTTTCGAGGAACGGATGGATACACCGTATCCTCGGGACCGTGTAGGAAACGTTCCTAGATGGGGTCTATTTGAAGTATCACTTTTTGCTACTACAGATGAAGATCTTGGAGCCTTCTGTTAATTAAAAAGAGCTCTCTCCTGTAAGGGGAGCTCCTTTTTATGGGGTTCCTTGGTTTTTTGTTTATCAGGCGATTGCCCACTTGTCGTATATCTCAGATGTTTTTAAAACGTTCTTAGAACGGGCATACAAAGTCGTTGGTCTACTCCTGAACTGGATATGTTCGGATTAGCGCTGTTTGTCTGCTTCTGCCTCGTTCCTTCACTCGATTTTTCTGCTTTGCCCTACACCAAATTCAAAAGAATATGAATGCACCGTATTTACAAGATCCAGGGCATTCCTGTCCTTTCTGCCTGTGCTGGTGCACACTTTGATGCCTAGCGCCAACGCAGGCACCCTTGCGCCATGGTGCAATAGTGTCTGCGTTGTTGGAAGGATTGTTTGTGTGCCAAAAAAGACACTTTACTGCACAAAAACAATTCATAGAGGCTTTTTCCTCTTCCAATTTGTGCTGCAGAATGTAACACACATAGAAAGAGGAAAATACGAGGAGATATAAAGATACTTCTCCTCGATACGCCTCCCTTGGGGAGGAGTAAAGTTTTGATGCATTCCCAAATTTACGGATCTTTGTAAATCTGAGAATGTGTCAAAACACATGGGCGTTGCATGGGAAATCGCAACGCCCATGGAATGCCCCCCGATGCAGTGTAAGTTGACACAGCAACCTGCGCTGCATTGCGTTACACCATATCTCTGAGTACATGAAACGCCACACAAAGTGGCTTTGCGTGGCCTCATTGATATGGGTCTGCACTCTGCTCCAACGGAGCGTCATAAAAAGTGATGCACCGGCAGTGCAAAGTACTTGTAAATAAGCCCCAACGTCTCAAGGTGTCTCTATCACAATTGGAGCATCAGTCTGAGGGTTGGATGTGCAGAGCATGACCCCATATAATGCTGGTAATCCCAATAATAAAATGTCCACCTTCTGTGAAAAGGAACATAGGCTCCTCAAATATCTCATGAATATTAGAAAAATTGGGTGAGAAACAGAATCATTTTGACGTGTTTAGCGGCCAACAGCTGTGCGCCAAAGCTGCCCTGGATAAACATGACAGCACTTGAGCAATGCAATGGGAATTCATCCTAAAACGAAGCTGAGCAGCACATCCAGCATTATAGTCGCTCGATGATAGCCAGAGAGTCACAGCCAGTTTATTCAAAACAAAAAGAAATATCTTCACAGCTTATTTAGATGGACCTGCCCCTGCTTTGTGTGGCTTCTGGAGCCAGGGCTTGCAGCCTTGTGCAAATCAGCTGTTTTGTCACATACACTCCTCTTTACCTGGGATGAAGTCTCCAGTCTGTGCACACTAACAGACACATGGGGCCCTAGATCATGCCTTGAGTGTGTCTTCTTCATGTTTACTTACTGGGGCCCTAGATCATGCCTTGAGTGTGTCTTCTTCATGTTTACTTACTGGGGCCCTAGATCATGCCTTGAGTGTGTCTTCTTCATGTTTACTTACTGGGGCCCTAGATCATGCCTTGAGTGTGTCTTCTTTATGTTTACTTACTGGGGCCCTAGATCATACCTTGAGTGTGTCTTCTTTATGTTTACTTACTGGGGCCCTAGATCATGCCTTGAGTGTGTCTTCTTCATGTTTACTTACTGGGGCCCTAGATCATGCCTTGAGTGTGTCTTCTTTATGCTTACTTACTGGTTATGTAGTTATTGCCGCTCAGTGCAGCCTCTCCTCAAGTGATTCGTTTGATGGAAGAGGCACCTGCCTGCCCAGGAGAACAGATGCAGGGGGTGGTCCTATACCACCCTCCCATGCCATGGAGCCATCTCTACTGCCCCTTCAAATGCTCCCTGGTGATGCCCGTGCCAGTGACAGACAGACAGACAGACAATCTCTGCAATCTAAGATGAATTGTTCACATTGCAATCAATTACCCCCCTTTCCACGCCCGCTCAGAACACTCCTTCCTTGTCTGGCAATTATTGTGCACAGCTAAAAACACAAACCAGCTAGGCCTGGCCCGAGGGTGAGACTGTCATTGGCTACCACCCTGAAAACCTGGCTTCAGAAGCTCTTTTTTGCGCACGGTACACTGGGGAACGCTGAATACCAGCATCTCAGGCCGTACATTTTCTTATGAACTAGTTACCTGTCCAGCTATATCTGTAGCAATTGAGGGTGCCTGCTATAAACTGGAAAATGACACCCGAGTGTCATAACATCTATTGCTTCTGCTTCATTGTACTCGATGCCCTCTAGGAATATGAGTGTAAATTGCTAAGTAGAAATTACAATCATAATAATAATAACAATAATAATGATAAAGTGATTTATAAAGCATGTAATGACTTCTAATGAAGTGTCCCACTGCTGAGGAATAGCTCCGGAATACAGGTCGAGACCACAATGTTCCTAATCAGATCGATCTAAATAATCAAGAGCCTCATTTACAAGACCATTGCGCTGCCGGTGCATCCTTGTTTTTTTTGCCCCGGCGGGGCAGTGTGCCTGCACATTTTACAAGGCCATGTAACTTTTCATAGCCTTGTAAATATAGCCCCATTCATGCATTACTCTGCGTGAAAGGGGCGTTCCATGGGTGTTGCTGTGAGCGTTCCCATACAACGTCCATGGAACGTGACACATTCCCAGATTTACAAAGTTTTGTAAAGCTGGGAATGGAACAGAACCCTACAACTCCCCATGGGAGGCGTATGAGTGGCACAACAAGGAGAAATACCTCTATTTCGCCTCGTTTTTACCTCTTCTATGCATGCTGCATTCTGCAGCACGCATAGAAAGAGGAAAATGCCATCTATTATTGTTTTTGTGCAGGAATGTGTCCCTTCCTGCAAAAAATCAATTATCCCCATAACCAGGCACCCTTGCAACATGACGCAAGGATTTTGGCACTAGGCAGCCAATTGTGTGCCAGCGCAGGGAAAAGAACACGGATGCATCATATTGTTATTAATATGTTGCATCCCTGTGGTTTAAAAATGACGCAGCTTGGAACAGCAAAATGGCTTTTGGTGCCAGGCTGTGTAAATTTTTGTAAACGAGGCCCAGGGTTCTTTGTGGGATATCAATAGTGCTTTCACAGGAAACGCATGTATGGTGGGACTGCATGGGACAGCTGTGGCAATGGTGGAGAGGGGAACAATTTGTGACCTCATATTCGAAGTATGCATGGACGCATTGATTTGGGTGGCTCTGGGAGTGCTGTTTTGCACAAAAGGAGTGAAAGTGGACATGGAGGAATGTTATGTTGTTCTCTTTGGCACCCTGTATGCTAGGAAGATCTGCTTTATAAGTGTGTAGGCTACCAGTGTGGAGGATGCAGAGTTTTACAGCTCAGTGGCATGCACCTACAGCACCCTACTTGGAGGTGGAGATAACAGTGGCAGGAGATCTTAACTGTGTACTTGGCAGGATGCTGGATCCATGCCCCCCCTCGAATCGACACTAAGCCAAGCATGACTGGGGCTTTGCGTGAAGTTATGCATGGGCTAGTACTGCATGATGTATGGAGGGACTGTCACTCTGGGGAATGGACTTACTTCTTGTTGGAACTGGCACCTTCTGGTTGGCTAAGGTGATGCCCCACTCAGGCAGAACCTACCACTCACTTGGGCATATTGGCATTGAGCAGTCAGGTTTAGCACAGATGTGTAAAGCATTGGCACACTAGTCACTCATGATAAATACCTTGAGCATCACAAAAGAGACTTCACATCTGATGAAATCCTGGAAGTCTGAAGGTGTCAGCAGCACAAACTTGAAATCCAAGCCACGTCGTGGTTGAAGCTCGTTGGCTTAACTCTCGACGTCGGTTCAACCACCTCCTGGAGCTTTTTCACAAATGTTCTCCAAAGTTCACCAAACTTATGGAGGTTCTTCCTGAAGGTATCCTTGTAGGTTCAAGGTGTCCAAAACACCAATCCAAAGGACCGGAATCTCCTAGATGGGCTCTGAGATGTCTGGACTACATTTTGCACGATGCACCAGGCTAAATCCGCAAAAGTCCACTGGATGCACTCCAGAACAGGGACTCTTGGTGGCGATGATGCAGGTGGACTCCGTTAATCTGTAGCTTGCAGGCAGTTCACTCCTTAATCATTCTTGAAGCAAGGCACAGTCCCCTGGGTCGGAGGGCTAGATTGTGCAAGTGCGTATAGGTATAGTGCACCCCCTGGTCTCGTATTATCTACTAGAGAATTATAGGGTCTGCCGTTGCCAATTGTAAGTGTACCCTACTATATGCACCTTTTTAAACAAAGCACTGACCCTAGGCCTGGTTAGCAGAGCCCAGGGTACAGTCAGAGTCAGTTACCTCAAGTATAATTCAGAAAAAACTGGGGGTGAACAGGACTAAAGGATGACTTTCTAAAACCAGGATTTCACTTATAGAGTGGCTCTACACAGAGTGAAATATGGTAGGCAGGATGCTAGACACTCTCTTTAAAGATTAAGTCCCCTTGGTCCCTATTACTGGAATCATGGAAGTGAGCGGGACTGAAGTATACACTAAGCAAGAATTATGAACGTTTTTGCCATGCATTGGGTGGGAGGGGGGAAGGTGTATGCATTCAACTCAGTGAATACAGAGAAAGAAGGGGCGACTTACCTGGCTGCGGTGCCGCTAGCCAAGCTTTCAGATGAAAATCAGGAGGTTTTGGATGCCCCTAATGAATTGCCAACCCTTTTTTAAAGATATTCAGCCTGATTCATGTACATGCTGTTTTGCGTGTCCCTAATAGCGAATAATAGCGACTCGCTATTGAGAAAACGCAAAACGGCATTCATGTATTTTTCGGGGAAAAAATAGCGACTCGCACGCAGGCGCTAAAGCCGTTAGCGACCTACAAAAAACGCAGAAAAATCGCTATTTCCGGGCACCAGCGATCGGGATTGCGACTCGCAATCCCGATCGCACGGGATAGCGACTCGCAATCCCGATCGCACGGGATTGCGACTCGCAATCCCGTGCGATCGGGATTGCGAGTCGCATTATCGCGGGATCCGGAAATACGCGAAGACGCATTCCGAGCACCGTGATGACATCACAACCAGGAAGCAGCCAAATCCCACCCCCAAACACCACAGTGACGCAATCATCCGATTCTACACGACGGAAAGCTGCGGCTAAACCGCCGTTAGCGACTCCCGACCCGGCAGAAATAGCGACCGCCATGTCTGAAGAACCTCTGCCTGGCCCCAGCAACAGCGCTAGCCGCAAGCGCAAACTGAAGTTCTCCGAGTCGGAGCTGGAGAACCTCATAGAAGGGGTGGTGGCCCAACACGACCAGCTCTTTGGTGCCAACTCCAGGAGGGTCCCAGAACAGGAGAAGAGGAGGATCTGGGTGGGGATTGCCTCCAGCGTGAACTCTGTTGGCGTTGCGGACAGGTCGGTGGAGGAGCTGAAGAAGCGCTGGTACGACCTCCGAGGGCGTGCCAAGGAGAGGGTGGCGGCGCGTCTCGGTGAGTCGTCAGGCACTGGAGGTGGTGGACCGACTGTCCCACCCAACACCCCCCTGGAGGACCAGGTAGAGGACACCTTGGAGAGGGAGGCGTGTGTTGGCGTGACCACTCTGGACTCCTCCCGCCCAACCCACAACACCCAAGGTAAGTGGCATGCGACTGCGACCCTGTCCCCTATGACCGTCCCTGCCCGAATAGGCTCACTCATTGGCCCTTAATCATGCCTATGTTGTGCATCAGGAAATGCCCTGAGGCATTGTGGGAGACGTAGTATGTCCACAATGTAGTAGTACCACAATGCGGCCAGAAAGGTTCCTAAGCGCACAAATCCACAGCCATCCAGGGAATGTCACCCAGCATGCATGTAACATCTGCACGTCTGACAGTCACATGCACCTAATGAGTATCCACTTACCCTCACAGGTGCAGATGATAGCAGTGACAGTGAGAGGCTGGTGATCGTCGAGGAGGCCCAGGAGGAGGAATCCCTACCCGCTACCCAGCCACCATCCCCTGCCGCTGCGCCAACACCAGCAGCCAGGCCCCCCACCTTACCTGCTGCACCATCTGCAGGCCCACCGGTTACCAAGGCCAGGCCCCCCACCTTACCTGCTGCACCATCTGCAGGCCCACCGGCTGCCAAGGCCAGGCCCCCCACCAATGTGCCTCCAGTGCCTGCCGCACCTGCGACACCAGCTGCTACAACACCTGCAGCTCGTCCTCCACGATCTGGGCCAGCCACATCCGCTACACAGCGGCAGAACAGCAGGAGGGGCAAAGGGCATCTCCATGCCTGCATGAGCGTGGAGCGGCGAATGCTCCGTCTACACCAGAGGCAGTCGCAGCAGCAAGGAGCCATCCAGCTCCAGCTGCAGAAGATCGGCCGCAATGTGGCGGGAGTCGGCCAGCGGGTGGACCGCATGACGGCGGCCATTGAGCGCATGACGGCGGCAATGGAGGCCAATACTGCTGCGCTGGGGAAGCAGCGCAGTGTTGCACGCAGGCGCCACCACCAGCTGCTGAGCCAGATGGCGACCTATAGTCGCTCCAATTATGTGGCAGCAAATGCCACCACCCAGCTGTCGCGGCTCTCTATGACCCAGCAGCACCAGCTGGTCCAGTGCTGCGAGGAGATTACCCGGGTGCTGGAGCACTTGACCACCGCCGTGGTCCCACTGCTCACACCTGTGCTACCGGCCATCGTAGGGGGAGATGATGCCAGTGAGGCTGCCTCCAGCGTGAGCAGCAACTCTGCCACGCAGGCCCCCCCACCTAGGCGCAGCACCAGGGCTACGCCTGGTCCATCTGCCCAGGATGAGGATGAGCCTCAAAGGCGCCTGGGAAATGTGCGCAGGAAGCACCAATGACATTGTGTCAGGGACACAGGCGCAGGCTGAAGATAAGCCTGCCATGGACATTTACATGCAGTATGCTGGAATACTGTATTTTTTTGTAAATAGTTCTTACCATGACCCTTTTCTGTTGTGATTCAAACAAATACATTTATTTTGCAGCACACATTCGCCTTGTGTTATCATTACATTTTGCATGCAATTGTGATATGTGGGGTGGGGGAAGGGGGTGGGCTAGAAATTGTTAGCTGTGATGTGGTTGCGACGTCTGTGGCCTTCAGCTGGGTTCTCCCCGCGTGCATGGTGCGCATTTGCTGGTGGCCGGTCGTCCCCCTCAGATTCACTGCCTGAGATGTCAACTGGTATCCGGCGCTTGGTTGCAATGTTATGAAGCATTGCACAGACAGCCACAATGCGGCAGCACGCTGCAGGACTGTAATACATGGCCCCACCTGTCTTGTGCAGTATACGGAACCTGCTCTTGAGCAGGCCAAATGTCCTTTCAATACAGTTCCTTGTCCGGATGTGCGCAACATTGTAGCGCCGTTGCTGAGGTGTGGCAGGGTTGAGGTAAGGGGTCAGGAGGTATTCCCGTAGGGCGTAGCCACTGTCACCTGAATGAGAGGAGCAGATGTTGATTGCCTGTGCAGCGCAGTTACTTCATAGCAATGTGACATTGTCGACAAAGTGTACTTACCAAGTAGGTGTCCTTCCCCAAACTCTCCCCTGATCAGTCGTGTGTGGAGTCCGCTGTGCCTGAAGATGAAGGAGTCATGGGTACTCCCTGGGTACTGAGCCACAATGTCAGTGATGATGCTCTTGGCATTGCAGACCATCTGTATGTTGAGGGAGTGGTAGGACTTTCTGTTGCGGTACATATACTCCGTGCCAGCTGGTGGGCAGATGGCGACGTGGGTACAGTCTATGCAGCCGAGGACATGGGGAAAATGGGCAACATTATAAAATTGTAGTTTAGTGAGGTCCAATTCCTGTTGGCTCGTGGGAAATGTGATGTGCCGGTGGAGCTGGCTGAGCATGGCGTCAACAAAAGTGTGGAGGCAGCGTGACATGGTGGGCTGGGATATCCCCCCAGCAGCGGCTACTATGCCCTGGAAACTGCCGGAGGCCAGGAGGTGCAGGCTGCACAATACCTGCACATGTGTGGGCACAGAATTGTTTCGCCTTGTTGGGTGCTGCATGATGGGGTCGAGTTCTTGTATCAGCCAGGTGATCATTTCCCCATTCAGCCTGTATTTTGCATATATCTGTTCTCTGGTTTGGCCCAGCAAGGTGACCCGCTGCCGGTAAATCCTTGCCTGCCTCATGCGTCTCCTCCGTGCTGCTCGCTGTAGCCTTCGCCGCCTCACCACCATGTACATCCCAGGCATTGTGGAACGCCTAATGCTGCTGCTGAATGTCCTTATGTGTGATTGGTCAGGCCTGGAACTGTTGGTGATTGGCTAACAGTTTTTCAAATTTGCCTTCATCATGGCTTGTATGGTTACCACCTGCTTTGAGCTGTCCTTAAATTGCGCCGCGCAAACGTGCGATTTTGCGCTTTTTCGCTAATGTATTTCTTGCATGAATGCCGATTGCGACAATATTGCGTTTCGCTAATCATTTCGCAGAATCCGTGGTTGGTCGCTATTTCCGTATCGCTAATGCTCGACTTCCCGGAGTCTGCGACTATTACTGCGTAATCGCTATTCCAGTCGCAATTATTTTTTTGCGATTTCGCTATTTCGTACTTGAATGCCGATTCCGTCTTTTGCGCCCGCAATTGCGTTATCGCAGCCATTGCGGGCGCTATTTCGCTTCATGAATCAGGCTGATAGTTTATTACATTTGCTTTGCTCACTGACCTCCTACTACTCCATTTCAGCCAATTAGGAGCTGTCTGGGGACGGGGATAGGAACGGCTTGTCCACACCTTGAGCCGCCATCTTGGGGGTGATTTTGGGTTGGCGGGCTAGTTGTCATGGCCCACCTGGCCTCACAGGCATAAATTCTGCACCAGGACGCACAAGAGCACCTTTAGGGGATTCCTGAAGCGGAAGCTGGGAACCTGAGGAAACATTGTTTTAATTGCGAACCTTTTTTAAAAATATTGTTTATTACATCTGCTTTGCTCACTGACCTCCGGCTTCTCCATTTCAGACGATTAGGCGCTGTCTGGGGACGGGGATAGGAACGGCTTGTCCACACATTGAGCCGCCATCTTGGGGGTGATTTTGGGTTGGCGAGCTAGTTGTCGTGGCCCACCTGGCCTCACAGGCATACATTTTGCACCAGGACGTACACGCGTACCTTTAGGGGATTCCTGAGGCGGAATTCGGGAACCCGAGGAAACATTGTTTTAATTACGAACCCTTTTTAAAAAATATTGTTTATTACATTTGCTTTGCTCACTGACCTCCCTCTTCTCCATTTCAGCCGATTAGGCGCTGTCTGTGGACGGCTAGATAAACATCAGAAGGACCCTGAAAAAACGATTTCTAGGGGAACATCCAACCAAGGGAGGAAACAAACTGAAGAACATCAAAAGATGTCCCCAAATATACGTAACAAAGGGCAGTAGCTCCAAAATATTGAAAATTCAATCACAGATCAGCTCATATGCTTTTTATTTATTTATCATCATTAAATATTTTATCATTTTCTTTAAAAAAGAGTCGAACAGATAAGTAGAAAAATTCATCAATAAAGGTACATAAAATGTCACATGAAAACATAATTATACACAAATATTCATAAAACATGAAAACAGCCCACAGCTAACTATGAGCAAGATTAGAGATACACACTATCAGCGACGGCTCGTGGAGGGAGTTACGGTGGGGCAGGAGGGTGGGGAGGGGGAGGGGCAGGGTGGAGGTTGCTAAAAACCGGCATATGGATAATTGCAGGTAAGTAAACAATTTAATTAATAAAACGAATTTCGTAGCTCGCACTGCATTGCATTTTGCGATGCAAGGCGCACTACGAAATTCGTTTTATTAATTAAATTGTTTACTAACCTGCAATTATCCATATGCCGGTTTTTAGCAACCTCCACCCTGCCCCTCCCCCTCCCCACCCTCCTGCCCCACCGTAACTCCCTCCACGAGCCGTCGCTGCACACTATATATCCAGCAACCTAAAGACACATACAATCAACCCATACAGTAAATTGGAATCACATGCAATTACAAAAATGAAAAATATAAGACATTACATGAGACAAAATCTACAATTCACAATATAACATACAGAGGACACACGAAGAAAAGCGTCGACGCACGTTTCGGAAAGTACCAAATTGTTACACAAATTCCTTTAACAGGGCGCACATTTCATGCTTTCATTTGTTTATTAGTGACCCAGAAGTGGTCATCAATATATAGAGCCGAAATACAGTGTGCAACAGCAGGGCTGAAAAGGCTGTCTTAACACTCATATAGCTCAGGCTCACTCAGATCCTGGGGTCCGGTCTGTACTGGATTATGCCCCGGAAATTTTTTTTCTTGAAAAATAGGTAGCTATGCTTGGGGTCCTATTGTAGAAACACATAATGTAGGCTCCAGAAAAAAGCGGAGAGTATAGTCGTGCCCCAACGATAAAATAACTCCTGCTACCTCAGAGATGGCGGGCCACAAATGGCCAGTATCAGAAAGCATGATAGTAAATGGAAAATATACAGGCACGGTCTAAAATGGGAAGCCCGAATAGCCAGTGCAGGGGAGCCCCAGATGTAGGCAGGTCAATTCCCCGCCCAGAATTCCGAGGTGACGGACCACCGATGGTGCTGCAAACAACAGGCCGGTGGCTGTCTGGGGACGGGGATAGGAACGGCTTGTCCACACCTTGAGACGCCATCTTGGGGGGGATTTTGGGTTGGCGGGCTAGTTGTTGTGGCACCACCTGACCATATCAGCATATAATGACCTCACCTGACTGGCAGCGCAGCGGACGCGCAAAAAGGGCACAATGCCGGTGCGCTCAAGGCGCACCAAAGGCAAGCCCGTCCGCGCCAGATCGATGCGGGAGGTGGGAAACGCTGACCAAACTATTCTCAAGGTTTCATCCTTTACGCTCTGCACATATACGGGAGCCACATTCCGCAAGATAACATCTATCGCTTCCAACAAGAAGGGGTCTGTGAGTAGCTGCCACATCTCATTCCCTGCCATGTTAGAGGGCTCTGTAACTTGCATGTCATGTAAGTTCCAGTGTATCCCGGTTGGTTCTCTTGCAAATGAGTTCACAATAGATCCTACTCAAACCCACAACTGCCCAAATTAGATTTTATGTAATGTTAGATCCCTTGCAAAACACTCCATTGAGATGTGGGATTTGATTTCCA
The DNA here is from genome assembly GCF_964263255.1 of Lissotriton vulgaris. Taxonomy (NCBI): domain Eukaryota; kingdom Metazoa; phylum Chordata; class Amphibia; order Caudata; family Salamandridae; genus Lissotriton; species Lissotriton vulgaris. Next base: position 151,791,492 of record NC_141693.1, read on the forward strand.
CCTACTCCCCTGATCTATGTTTCTTAACTGAAACTTGGTTAACCTCCACTAATCATCCCGCCAATAATTTTGCAGGATCACTGAAAAAATAATGAATACAAAAATATAGATGAAAAAAATATTGAAGTAAAAATATAGAAAGATAAAATATCGAAATCCTATCTACAAACAGGTAAGTACAAAAATATTGAATAAATATATATACTTAATAAAAATATCAAATTTATTAAAATAACTTAAAAATAATTTAAAATTAATGAAATAATAACTATAATTAAATAAAACATACTTAAAAATACTTAAATAACTTAAACATTATTAAATAATTAATTTAAGTTAAAAAAATAAAAATACAATTTGATTTTTTAACACACATATGTATATATATATATATTAACATAATATTAATTAATATTTTTTACTGTAGCATAGCAAGAGGTTAAAATTTACTATTACCACTCCAGCAACTGCAACAGTAGGGTAAACATTGGATAGCGTAGGGATAAAAATTACTATTCCCACTCCAGAGAGTGCAACAGTAGGGAAAGCATTGGATAGCGTAGGGGTAAAAATTACTATTCCCACTCCAAAGGATGCAACAGTAGGGAAAGCGTTGGATAGCGTAAGGGTACAAATTACTATTCCCACTACAGAGAGTGCAACAGTAGGGAAAGTGTTGGATAGCGTAGGGGTAAAAATTACTATTCCCACTCCAGAGGGTGCAACAGTAGGGAAAGCTTTGGATAGCGTAGGAGTAAAAATTACTATTCCCACTCCAGAGGGTGCAACATTAGGGAAAGCATTAGATAGCGTAGGGGTAAAAATTACTATTCCCACTCCAGACGGTGCAACAGTAGGGAAAGCGTTGGATAGCATAGGGGTAAAAATTTCTATTCCCACTCCAGAGGGTGCAACAGTAGAGAAAGCGTTGGATAGCATAGGGGTAAAAATTACTATTCTCACTCCAGAGAGTGCATCAGTATGGAAAGCGTTGGATACCATAGGGGTAAAAATTACTATTCCCACTCCAGAGGGTGCAATAGTAGGGAAAGCATTGGATAGCGTAGAGGTAAAAATACCATTTATTTACCAATTAACAATTAATTAAAAATAAATTTTAAATCAATACAAATAAATAAATAAAAATGATTAATTTATTAACAATTAAATTACTTCTCACCCTATTCCGCAATAAACACACAACCCAATACAGATTTAAAAAATAAATGAAATTAACATAATTATAAATTAACCAATTAAAAAAATAATTACCAATTGAAAATTAATTAATTACCAATTAAACATTAATTAACAATTGATTCTAAAAGAATACCAATAAATGAATTAACACATTTAATTAGTTACAATTAAATTACTTCCCACCCTATTCCCTTATAAACCCACAACCTGCTGCAGAAAATAAATTAATAAAATTAGCATAATTATCAATTAATAAATTAAGAAAAATTAATAACAATACAAAATTGATTACCAATTATTAATTCATTAATCACAAATTAATAATTAATTAACACTTAATTCAAAATAAATACCAATAATGAAATTAACACATTTAATTAATTACAATTGAATTACTTATGACCCTTTTCCCGCATAAACCCACATCACGCTACAGAATTAAATTACACAAAAATTAAATAACATAAAGAAATACACTTTAAAAAAAATCGATATTATTAAAAATTCGATATATCTTAATAATTATATTATATACTTCGATATTTTAACTTTCTATATTTTAAAAATCGATATTAAATTACTGACCTTCAAAACGATATTTTTCACTACTATATTCTGTCCATTCGATATTTTGTCCATTCTATATTTTTACTTCGATAATTGTGCCATTCGATATTATTGAGTCGATATTATGTCTGTATACCAATTTGGCAATACCTGCCGATTATAAATTTATTCATCTAGACAGAGTGGGGGAATTAGGAGGTGGCATAGCGATCGCTTTTAAAAGTCATCTAAAAGTTCAATGGCTCTCCACAATCTGTAACAATTCAGTGGAACTGGGAATTTTTAAAGTTGCCATGTCTACTTCGGTGTCCTGGGACGGGGCATTGCTCTACTGGCCACCCTGACCCAAAACGAACTTTGTCAACTTTCTGACGGTATTCATCACCATGCAGGTCTTGGCTTCCAGTAATTTAAGTGTGCTGGGGGACTTCAACTTTTATGGAGAAGAGGTGATGAACCCAGAAGTAATGAAGCTTATTTCCAGTCTGAGCGACATTGGTCTATCACAAAGGGTGCTTGGGTCCACCTACAGCGCAGGCCATACGTTAGATCTTATCTTTACAAACTTAGAACGGTTAAGGATATATCCCCCACTCTCCCTCACTTGGACAGATCATTGTATGATCCAATTTTCATTCTTGCCCCATTCTGGGCAAACCCATATGAGCCACCCGAAGCCACTAAAAAGTGGAAGGAACAGGCCCTGGCAATAACTAAGGGCCCGATTCACAGAATGAACTTAAGACTCAATCCTAAACTTACCGCTATTTTGGTATGCACAGAATGCACTTACTACTTTTGGCATTCACAGAATAAATTTAAGACTCAATCCTAAACTTACTACTATTTTGGTATTCACAGAATGCACTTACTACTTTTGGTATTCACAGAAGTTTGGATTCTGTCTTAAGTTTGTCTTAAGACAAATTTAAGGCAGACTTAAGACAGGCTTAAGGCAGACTTAAGTTAGGATTTTCTCTTAAGTCTGTCTTAAGTCTGTCTTAAGTCTGTCTTAAGTTTGTCTTAAGTCTGTCTTAAGTCTGTCTTAAGCCATTGATAACTGGTCTCCCATTTGCACTCTCTGCATGTGGCCAGTTAGAAAGGAGGTTATCCATTTGAGCGCTTGCCCCTTAATCCCAAGATTGCTGCGGACAGGTCCAGGAGAATTAGGGCGCACGGTTGTTTCAGCTCTGATTCTCAGGTCATCCACCACTGACGCCATTATTAGCTCAGTACTGTGGTGTGGTCTGAAGCCAGCCTGTCTTGGAGGAAGTAGCCTGAACTCTTCCAGATAGCTCACAAGCGTCTTCAATACATGTTTCTCCAATACCTTCACTAGAAAAGGGAGCTGGGAGATAGGTCTATAGTTTTTCAGCGTTTTTATATCCGCCCCCGCTTTCTTCTGGAGAGGATTAACTCTGGCTTCCTTCATGTTGGCCGGTAGATAACCTGAGTTCAATGACTCATTTAGGAGATCTAACATCAGCTCTTCTGAACCAGGCAAGGCCATTTGGAAGAACCTAGGAGGACATGGGTCCATTCTGGAGCCATATTTAACCTGATTTGCTGTGGCCCTAAGGCTTGCTGCGTCACGATTCACTGAGACTAACTCTTGATTCCGGAGGATCCTTGATACTGATCCTCTTGGACCTCTCCGCAGCATTCAATACTATCTCTCATCGACTGCTGGCAGAGAGATTGCATGAGTGGGGTATCAGGGGGGTGGCCCTGCATTGGCTGAGGAACTTTCTAACCGACAGATGGCAAACCACTATTCTGGGTCCTTCCACATCTCAAAAATCTTTGTCGGACAAGGGTGTGCCCCAGGGCTCATGCCTAAGCCCCACGCTTTTTAACGTGTATATGGCTCCTCTAGCCAAGATTGTTCAACCATTAGGCTTCGAGATAGTCTCGTATGCCGATGATAAATAGCTGTTATTTCCAATCGGTTCCAATCCCACCGACGAGAAATTACATTTCTCGGGGGAAATGTTAGCAATCTCGGATTGGATGATGGAGCGATGCCTCCAGCTTAATCTGGAAAAAATGGAGCTTGTGCTCCTTGGTAGAGCCGCTCACTCCTGGTCCGCTGACTGGTGGCCCTCCCAGCTGGGAGAGGCCCCTACCCCCACCTCCTCAGTAAAAAGTTTAGGAATACAACTGGATCATAAACTCACTTTGAAAGATAACATCAAAAATTTTTCTGGGGCATGCTAATATAGCCTCCAGCGTCTACATAGAATACTTCCCTACCTGCCACTAGAACACGGCAGAACAGTAGTCCAGGTGATGGTCATGAGTCGGCTCGACTATGGGAACTCGCTGTTGGTGGAAGGAGGTGAGACTACGTTAACTAAACTACAAGTGATCCAAAACACTGCAGCAAGGATGGTTCTAAACACCCCCCCAGGATCCCCATCTCTTCCCCTACTTAGACAACTGCACTGGCTCCCAGTGAAAAAAAGATATTTTTTTAAGATCTGTTGACACTCTTTTAAAGCACTCAAGGGGTGGGGCCCTCGTTATCTGCAAAAAAGCTTTTCAAGCAGATGTCCGGACGCAATCTAAGAGCTAACTCATTGGCCCTTTTGAAGGTCCTGCGTATTCGCTTAACTCGCACAGGAGGTAGAGCATTTTCATACATTGCTCCCAAATACTGGAACTCGCTACCTGAGGCCTTGTGTAAATCCACATCCTACTTAGTTTTTAGAAAACAACTTAAAACTTTCCTGTTTTAACCCTGTTCCCGCTCAAGTAATTTTCATCCGGACCTGTTTCATGTTATCCCCTAGGTAAGCGCTGAGACGCCCCCGGGTGAGTCATGGGCTATATAAGAGCTCATAACATAACATAAGATTCAACCAACATGCGCTTACAATGTCACTCAACCTCTATGAGTCCTTGTACTATCGCCTAGCCCCAGGAGTCTTTGCAACATCATTCACCTTCTATGTTTCTTGTAATGTTACTAAATCTCCATGAGTCCTTATAATATCACCTACCTCCTTAACTCTTTGCAACACCATTAACCCTCCATGTGTCTTAATGTCACACACCCTTCATGAGTCCTTGTAATATCATCTAGTCCCATGAGTCTTTGTAAAATCATTCAGCCTTCATGTGTTTTGTATTGTCACTTAACCTCCATAAATCCTTGTAATATCACCTAGCCCCATACCTTTTGTAACACATTCAACCTCCTTGTGTCTTTCAAGGTCACTCATCTCCAATCAGTGCTTTTAATGTCACCTAGCTCCCAAAGTATTTGTAACATCATTCAACATCTATGTGTTGTTTTGCAATGTCACACAACTTCCTGAGTCTTTAAAAACTCAATGTGTCTTGTAATATCATTCAACCTTCATGAGTCCTTGCAATACCGCTCGGTCTCTAGGAGTGAATATCGCTCAGCGTGTGTGATGTTACATCATCCAGTCTCACTATCATTCAACACATTCAAATTCATTTAAAGTACATGTAAATACATTTTCCCTGTAAAACCATTAGTCAATGCTACCTCTGTGTGTACATTCCATTACTCAAGTGTAATTTGGCTTAGAACCTGATCACGGGGCACCCACAGCTCATGTAATTTCCTGTTTAATTTAGGTTTGCGCAGAGCGCACACCTTTTCCTCGCCGGGGAATTGGTTCCAGTAGAAATGTTTTATGACAATGGACAGTTGTAAGATTCCTTTTTTTTGGAAAATGATTATGAAAATGGGTGTCCTCTGATGGATTGGTGTCGTTACAACGCATACATTTACAACGACATACCATTACAACAGAACTTTTACAACGCAAAAACTTTTACAACGCATGTATTTACAACGCATTTTTTTACAACGCAGGTACCTTTACAACGCATACCATTACAACGTAAGTATTGGTAAATATATATTAATTTTATAATCGTAAATTAATTGAAAAAATATATAATTTAATGTAATTTAATTTAATTTCATTTCATTTAATTAATTTAATTTAAAAGTAATTTTAATTTATTTTTACCCTGTACCCCAAAAACCCAAAACTGACCCTCAACCCCAAAAATACCCCTATACCCAAAATCCCAAAACTGACCCTGAACCCCATAAATGGAAAGGGGCGACCACTCGGTCCCTCCGAACGTATGGTTGGGGGCCCGGATCCCCCCGGGAAACCATTTTGGGCGGGGGCGTGTCACGGCTGGTATGCCCGAAGCGGCGTAGCCGGGGCGCGCCTTCTTCCCGCCCAGGAGGGGTTGTCCTAGACACCTACACCGATGGCCACGCCCAGGAGGCGTACCAGCAGAGGGTTCACGCCCTCCCGAAGACGGATAAAGAGAGCGGGAATCCGAAGAAGCATCCTCTTGTTCCTGTGCTTGGAAGCTGCACCCACTCGTTGCATGTGAGCCCTCGACGGAACAAGGAGCAATTTTGAGAACTTGTAATTCTTGTGTTGTTTTTTCAGCGACTTCGAGGCTCAGGGTTCAGGACCGTATTGATCGACGTAGATCGGACTCTCGATAATAATGCCTGGCAAGAAGGCAGGAAAGAAGTCCGGAACCGACCAGATGCTTCGCATGCTGGTAAGAGATATGGCGAACATGAAGAAGCAGATGGCTGTGATGAACAATCCGGGTAGACCGAAGAAGGTAATAGGCCCGGCATTGCCGAAAGTTGCCCCCGAGGGTAGGGGGAAGCGGGTTAGGAATAGGGCGGCAGGGGGGGAGGTCCCGGTTCCCGAGGTTCCCCCGGCGACCCCGGCCAGTCCAGTCGAGGCTCCGGTACAAATCCCAGACGCGGGTCAACCGATTCCGGTTGTTGTTACGCCCGCCAACGAGGAGGATATGCCTCCGGAATTAGCCGCTCAGCTGGCCGCATGGCTCGGCAAAAAGCCAGGGGGTGCTACGGCGTCTGAAGACACGGCCGAAGAGGCCAAGTTACTAATGCAGCAGTGGGATCACATGTATCTAGAGGATGGGGTTCACTTGTCCCGGGAGGGGAATGTTTTACTCATAGGAGACTTCATAGCTTGGCTAAGGGGTTTGAGGAAGCATGACCTTTAGGAGGAGTGTGGGGGGGCCGGATAGCCGGTCAACTATCCGGCCTGTGGCGGTAAGGTCATGATCGGTGAGCAGTAATTTCAAGGTCCCTAGAGAGGGGCGCCACCCAATATGGATGGGAGCGCCCGGGGGGAGGTGGCCATTGGCCCATCCCACGGGGAGGCGGCACCCACTAAGTATGGGTCGCCTAGGGGAAGACGGCTATAGGCCCCTTCCAGGGGAGGAGGGGGCTATATGCACCTCCTACGAATTTCCTGGGGCCCGGATATCCGCGACGGCGGATGTGATAGACAGTGTGGGGTGGGAGGGGGAGTCCACGCTGCCTTCTTACAGTCACCTCACACGGGTCCTCGGACGACCTCTAAGATGGCGTCGAGTTAAATGGGGGGCCCCGCACGACAAGGGGAATTGGAGTTGGCACAGAGGGTACAGTCCTCTGCGCATGCGCCACTCACACCGTGAGGGCGAGAGTTTTGGTAGTAGGGATCTGACACCGGTTGCGACCTTGCCGTTGGCCCGTAATGCTAGGATGTACAATTTTAATTTAGAAAGTATGCATTGGCAGGATGTTAGACTCGGCTAGGAAAACCTTTGTACTAGAGATTTGTTAAGGTTAGCCAATAAACATGTCTTCATCGAAATGTAATAAATGAAAATTGTACATGATATGAAACGTTTATTTTAATATTTTAATTTTGTTTCATATTTTAATAAATACGGCCGGGAGGGTGACTCCCTCCCGCCTTCCAAAAGTTCAGAACTGCGTCCGTCTTCCCATCCTTGGGGATTTGTGTTGGGAGGGGGTATCAGGCATCCCGGCCATATGGAAAGGGGCGACCACTCGGTCCCCCCGAACGTATGGTTGGGGCCCGGATCCCCCCGGGAAACCATTTTGGGCAGGGGGCGTGTCACGGCTGGTATGCCCGAAGCGGCGTAGCCGGGGCGCGCCTTCTTCCCGCCCAGGAGGGGTTGTCCTAGACACCTACACCGATGGCCACGCCCTGGAGGCGTACCAGCAGAGGGTTCACGCCCTCCCGAAGACGGATAAAGAGAGCGGGAATCCGAAGAAGCATCCTCTTGTTCCTGTGCTTGGAAGCTGCACCCACTCGTTGCACGTGAGCCCTCGACGGAACAAGGAGCAATTTTGACCCACCCACCAGCCCCTTATAGCAATGCTAGTACTGCAATAAAGTGATTCTCTTCTTGATAACATCTTTTCCCCTTTGTTTAGCAGGATATGAAGGTCCAGTTTAGTGATATGATGAATGTCTGAATGTACTGTTTCTTCGTAGCATTGACAAATTTTGCAATTAAACAGCATAATTTTCTCCTTCGTAGGTAATCAAATGTCGTATTTATTTTTTGGTCGGGCGGTAAGGTCATGATCGGTGAGCAGTAATTTCAAGGTCCCTAGAGAGGGGCGCCACCCAATATGGATGGGAGCGCCAGGGGGGAGGTGGCCATTGGCCCCTCCCACGGGGAGGCGGCACCCACTAAGTATGGGTCGCCTAGGGGAAGACGGCCATAGGCCCCTTCCAGGGGAGGAGGGGGCTATATGCACCTCCTACGAATTTCCTGGGGCCCGGATATCCGCGACGGCGGATGTGATAGACAGTGTGGGGTGGGAGGGGGAGTCCACGCTGCCTTCTTACAGTCACCTCACACGGGTCCTCGGACGACCTCTAAGATGGCGTTGAGTTAAATGGGGGGCCCCACACGACAAGGGAAATTGGAGTTGGCACAGAGGGTACAGTCCTCTGCGCATGCGCCACTCACACCGTGAGGGCAAGAGTTTTGGTAGTAGGGATCTGACACCGGTTGCGACCTTGCCGTTGGCCCGTAATGCTAGGATGTACAATTTTAATTTAGAAAGTATGCATTGGCAGGATGTTAGACTCGGCTAGGAAAACCTTTGTACTAGAGATTTGTTAAGGTTAGCCAATAAACATGTCTTCATCGAAATGTAATAAATGAAAATTGTACATGATATGAAACGTTTATTTTAATATTTTAATTTTGTTTCATATTTTAATAAATACGGCCGGGAGGGTGACTCCCTCCCGCCTTCCAAAAGTTCAGAACTGCGTCCGTCTTCCCATCCTTGAGGATTTGTGTTGGGAGGGGGTAACAGGCATCCCGGCCATATACCCCTTTACCCAAAAACTAAAAACTGACCCTGAACCCCAAAAATACCCCTTTACCCAAAAACCAAAAACTGACCCTGAACCCCAAAAATACCCCTTTACCCAAAAACTAAAAACTGACCCTGAACCCCAAAAATACCCCTTTACCCAAAAACTAAAAACTGACCCTGAACCCCAAAAATACCCCTTTACCCAAAAACTAAAAACTGACCCTGAACCCCAAAAATACCCCTTTACCCAAAAACCAAAAACTGACCCTGAACCCCAAAAATACCCCTTTACCCAAAAACTAAAAACTGACCCTGAACCCCAAAAATACCCCTTTACCCAAAAACTAAAAACTGACCCTGAACCCCAAAAATACCCCTTTACCCAAAAACTAATAACTGACCCTGAACCCTAAAAATACCCCTTTACCCCAAGCATATAACATTTAAAATATAATTATATACTTACCAATACTTACGTTGTAATGGTATGCGTTGTAAAGGTACCTGCGTTGTAAAAAACTGCGTTGTAAATACATGCGTTGTAAAAGTTTTTGCGTTGTAAAAGTTCCGTTGTAATGGTATGTCGTTGTAAAAGTTGCGTTGTAAGTGATGTTTCCCCCTCTGATGAGCATTTTTTGCAAAAATCCAGTTTTTCACTGGTTTGGCTCACTCTCGTATAGCGCATAAACCTCACAAGTCACAGAGTGAATCTCATCCCTGACCTGCTCAGGTTCTGTTGCACCAGTTTAGTGCAGTAAGCAGTTACGGCCAACATGACTCGCAGGTGGAGGGGGGTCACACGGGGGTTCTTGTGGGGGTTTACGGGATGTGGTTAATTTAAAAATAAAATAAACTTACCTTCCACGGTCCTGCGTTGTCTCTGCTCCTGACCTGCTCTCCTGCTGTCCTGCCTCTGGCAGGAACAGGAAGCAGGCAGCCTCCCTCCCCTAAGCCAATCACAACTCTGCATTAGGAGAGTTGTGATTGGTCAGAACGCCAACCAGCCAGGAGGCTATGGGGAGGCCATTTTCTCCATGTAGGCCCCAGAGGGCTGACCATAGAGTCAGCGCCCTCAGCAGTGGGCAAGCCACTCCTCCCCTGCCCTAGAGCAGGACTGCCCAGGCTCGCCCCCAACCAAACACTTCTTTCTGCTTTCTTGCTGTGCAAGAAGCAGAAACACAAAATAGTAGTTTTACCATTTAATGTTTCTGCTTCTCGCACTGCGAGAAAGCAGGGTGGCAACGCTTTTCCGCCCTAGTGGAGGAGCCACCTCTGGTAGTAAGGGATGTTGAGCTTTCATTGTGAGGTTTGCTGACACAATAGTGAGGTCCTAGAAAGTGGCTCAAAACAGCTATGTTTCAGTTTTATTTAACCTGCGGACACTTCTTGTTTATTTATCTGTTCATTTATTGATTTATTTTAAAGGTTTTTCACTGCCAACATCACCGGACGGAGGAAGTGAGCTTGTAAACAAATATATATTATCTCTCTACATATCTATCTATATATATATATATATATACATATATATATATATATATTACCTACTGGCGTTCGCCAGTAGGTATATATAGTTAGGATTATTTGTCTATGGAACTTTTGAAAATTCTATGTCTAATAACTTTGGCGTTTGTGGACGGAATCGGCTGAAATTTTCAGGAAAATGGCACATTTTGTTTCTGAGCAGCCCCTGAAAATTTGGGGGGGTTTCGTCAAGGGGGGTCCGAGAAAAAAGGGGGGTCCCAAAACTCGTTTTTCCCATGTTAATTTCCATAGGGCCTTTGGCCTCACTTTTAGCTCGAACGGCTGAATGGATTTGCACGAAACTTGGCAAAATTGTAGGGACTGTTAGCCCGATGTGCCTTTGCTAGGTCTCAATATATGTGCTCCAGTGGATTTTGAGAAATTAACGTTCAAAACAAGATATATATCTGTAACAGCGCTCCGGGCTGCGCTCCGGTCCGCTTACTTTTCGCGAAACGGAACTTTGCGATGCGAAGCTGATTGGCTCCCCGGTGTCTGTCAACATTCTAAACAGTCCGGAGCGGCCGCCATCTTATCTCTCGGTAGGATCGAGAGAGAAGAAGAGGTGAAAAACGAAGGGGGAATTTAATGAAAGGGGGCAAGGTATACCCCTCTTGACCCCCTAGGAATGTTGTTGGGGTTATTAAAGGGTCCCGTGGGGAAAATAAAAAAATATATATTTTTAACGGTAGAAGCGCTTCACGGGCCGCGAAATGTTCTAAACCAATGAAAAGTGTTATTTTTAGGTCATATGACCAAGCCTTCCATCTTTAGGAAACCAAAAGTAAAATGAACCAATGAAAAGTTTTATAAACAAGTCACATGACCTGTTATGCGGCATAGGGCTACAAAAAGCGTAGAAAATCCGTTGGCACGTGAGGCGGCGTCAGTAGCGGACCGGTGTGCGAATAGGCCGAAGGCAGCACAACGCACCGAGATCCGGATGGCACCGAGTTAGTGTCCAGCAAGTTGCTGCACTGGTGTGGCTATCCTACAATGCTGTGCCGAAAGACGGCGTGTCCAGCTGAGTTCCGGTCACTTTTGCGGTACAGTGACTCGAACGCGCCGAGATCCGGATGGCACCGAGGTGGTGTCCAGCAAGTTGCCGCACTGGTGTGGCCATCCTACAATGCTGCGCCGAAAGTCAGCGTGGGGTGCCCCGTTGGCTTATGAGGTGATGTCAGTAGTGGACCGATGTGTGAATAGGTCGGAACCAGCACAAGGCGCCCTGCACTGTTGAGCCTTTTTCAATGCCTGTTTTTTGTTGTTTCCCCTCCATCAAAAACAAAAAAAAAATATAAAACTGTGCAAAAATACAAAAAAATCAAAAAATGTTTAGAAAAGCAGTGCTTGTAAGACTGTCTGAAGCTTATTTCCACCTACTGCAGCTTCACTATTCTCAAAGTAAGTGAGGGTCGTTTGTGGACCTGACTGCATTTGAAAACAATGCTGCCAACAATATTTTCTGAATGGAAGACACCATCTTGTAGCATAAAGGGCCGAAAGGGGTTCTGGTCTGGCCGATGGTTGGTGGAGACATTTTGACTATATCTTGGACCTGCCCGGCCTCGCCCAAAATGGCGCCGGTATAAATGGGACTCGTAACTCCTTGTTGTGTACTGGTTGAACAACGTTGATATCACGAGATATGAATGCAGTTTTGATGCTCATGGCGGGCGGGGACGAGAATTGATTGAATATTTCGACATCCCTATTGATATTAAGTTCTGATGTGTTATTGATTACTGTACTATTAAAAGTTCGAATTAACGTCACCCATGGTACTTGCACGCAAATGTATATCTAGATAACTTTTTTGTAAGTGGCCCTGTCGTATTTTAATTACAAAATGTACGTCCACCGATTCCGCAACTGTTAGACACCTTAGTTCTTGCAACCTAATGGCTAGTTTGTTACGTTCCTCTATAATGTAAATGTCTCCTCATCATATACGATTTCAGTTTGCTCCGTGGCCGGCCCACGTGGTTATAGGCCCGTATTTGTATACTGACATTTTCACAATAAAGGTTTTTAAAACAAAACATGGTAGTAGTATTTACATTGGTAAAGTTTTTACTTTTAGTCACTGTTTTCGAATCAGTAAAAGGCAAGTGAAATAAAGGAGTCCAATTACATGACGGATAAAAGGTATAATATGTAGGAACGCAGTAAAGATAAATGGTCAAGGGCAGTTGTGTTTTCCACTCCTGCAACATAAAGTGATCGATAAGAATCTGATAATCAGGCGTATCGGCGACTAAGACAGCAGGCCGAGTCTCTTTTACTCAACGGCTCCGTCATGGAACGAAGAAACGCCCTTTTTCTCGAAAAAGGAATATATTTTACTTGCAGGACAGTTGTAAATTTTCCGGGAAAGTACATTAGCCTGGAATATTATAACATATATGTTTAAGAAAAAATAATGTTGGAAACCAATAAAAAGCGTAATTTTTAGGTCATATGACCAAGCTTTTCATCATTAAAATAACAAAAGTAAAATGAACCAATGAAAAGTTTTATTAACAAGTCACATGACCTGTTATGCTTACGTTACGCGCTGCGCGCCGCGCCCCGGATCACTTCCGGGTGCGCTAACGCGGCGTGTCATATAACGCATTACGCGACAACGTAGGTCAAGAACATAGTCAAAATGTCTCCACCAACCAGCGTTCGGAACACAACCCCTTTCAGCAGTCCAAAAAGTTCTGTTAAATGACAACAGAGGGGACAGGCAACAAGAACCATCAGTCAAAGAGGGGAGGGCAAGTTCTTCTCTACCGGGTCATGTTGGGGCGCTACCGGAACTGATCGAATTGGTAGTCTACAGTGTTTCTGGATGTTTCAGACTAAAGCTGGCGTCAGCATGAGAGCACTACCATCTCGTAGCTCCGTCGTGGCCATTCCACGAGCAGACATGGCAGCCGCTCCCCACCAGAAGCCTGCGGGAGTCGGGGGCCCCCAAGACTTTTGTAGAATCTTCACGGCTGAGGGGACGCTTTCGAGAATGGGACCCAAGCCCTATCAGGGAAGCGTCCGAGTTCCAAGGTGTCCCAGGGCCATTTTAGTGGACCAGGCCCAAAACCGAAGAGCCGGCCGCCATTTTGAGAGTCCTGTGGCAGTCGCCTATCGCTGCACCGCAAGAGCGGGAGCAACTCAACTACATGGTGAGCGAGACGCTGTAGTCGCAAGAGCGGGCGGTGAACAGCTGAATGGCGGAAGAGGCACAGTGTAGCAAAAGCGGGCAGAATGGCAACTAAAACGGTAAAGGGGCGCCCCACTACAGCGTGTCTTCAGGTCAAACGGATTGTGGGACAAAGTCCAGAATAGAAGAGTCATCAAAAGGCAAAAAGTTCCGCCGGACCCCGGGAGCCGGCCGCCTATGTCGGGGGCGATCTCAGGCTACACCAGTGCTATAAGACTTGGGGAGGGGGTCGGAGCCAAGCGTCTTCTCCGAGTCCGTGCCATCATACCGCCCCTCGGGGGCCTCCGTCAAGCGGTTTAGGGAGGTACCATATAACATTGTTTTCAAATGCAGTCAGGTCCACAAACGACCCTCACTTACTTTGAGAATAGTGAAGCTGCAGTAGGTGGAAATAAGCTTCAGACAGTCTTACAAGCACTGCTTTTCTAAACATTTTTTGATTTTTTTGTATTTTTGCACAGTTTTATATTTTTTTTTTGTTTTTGATGGAGGGGAAACAACAAAGCACAGGCATTGAAAAAGGCTCAAACTCAGAACTCTGAACTATGGCACCCAACATCCAGGACTTGCCATCCGGATCTTGGCGCATTGTACTGCTTCCGACCTATTCACACATCGGTCCACTACTGACATCATCTCATAAACCAACGTAATGTAAATAGTTATTTAATAAAATATTTTACCCTGTTACTTTGCTGGTGTGTTGTCTATATTTTTAATATTTGCATAGGGTTTGTCGTTATTTTGGGCGGGGTGGGTGACGGAGCCGAGCTGTCTTGCAGCCCTCATGGTGTGGAGCTCAGTTCATCTCACTATTTTCGTATTTCTCATGAAGGGTTGTTCCTAATGTTTCTATTTTAGCGAGGTCAAAAAGAGATCCAATTAGTGGCCTACTGATTTTGCTCGATTACTTTTATTTTTTTACACGATTTTTCACGATTTTTCACTATCTGCAAAGACTAAACAGAGTATTGCGACTTTGTGCTTGTTTGTAAATAGAGAATGAACCAAAGAGAATCAATTGTAAAACAGTAAATGCTTGGATAACAATCAATCAAATGGAGAGACAAGCAGGCACGACGGATTACAACGGGGGTAAAGGCCTGCGTTAACTACTCTTCACTATCTGCAAAGATAGAGTACTACTAAGAGAAAAGAGGGGAGGGGGGCAGAGTTCAAAGCACATCAGCGTGCATAAGCACGAAAAAGTTTTTACCTATCACGTACTTGACATTTTACAGCTTTTGATATTTGCTATTAAAAAACCAATGAAATTCACTGAAAAAACCATAGGTTATAGGCCATATATAGTTAGGAATTTGCATTTACAAAACCTTGAAAATTCACTGAAAAAACCATTGGTTATAGACCATATATAGTTAGGGATTAGCCTTTTCAAAACCTTATTTTACTCACACAAAACCATTGAAATTTCATATATAGTTAGTTCCACTAACTATATATCGCGCACCCGCAATCCACTGCTGATGATGTCACATATTACATCATTCATGACATGGTTAGTGACATCACTGATGACATCACTGATGACATCTCAAATGACATCACTGATGACATCTCAAATGACATCACTGATGACATCTCAAATGACATCACTGATAAAATCACTGATAACATCTCATTTGACATGACTGATCACATCACTGATGATATCATTCATGTGATAATACCATGAACCTCTTCAGACTCTAATATAACCTTAGATACAATCAGTGTAAACAGACAGTCACAGACTGTCACTCATCCATGGAGTTACTCACACACCTAGTCAGTTATGCAAAAAATCAATCACACCTCCATTTTCTCAACTATACAGTTATACACACCTTACTTATTCAAACATATACTAACACATATTTACTTTACTCTCTTATACAATCCCTGATACATGTTCACAATGATCCATACAGCCACTCACACATTCACTGGCTCTTATGCACAGTTATTTATATATGTCAACTCTCACATGTACTGTGTTTTACATATGTACTTACTTTGACATGTAGCAATGAGATATCCATTCACTCACCAATACACTCATGCACACAGTCAACCGCCCATACAGCTGTTTTCACATGCACTTTTGAACCCATACATCTAGTGAATCAACTGCTCACACATCTATGCACACAGTCAAACACCTCCCAGCCACCCACACACACACTCAGTCTCCCATACAAATACTTGGGCAACCAATCAATAACCCATATAGTTACTCATATAGCTACTGATCAACACATGCAGCAGTTTAAAGAACAACAGACATAATGATGCACAAATTAAGACAGTTTAGTCACTAACCCATGCACTCAGTGAGACACATCTAATCACTCACTCATACAGTCAGTTATGCACCTACTAAATCCTTCATCCAGACACTTATACATCCACTCATTCTTCAATATGTAAGACATATTTTAACTTTACAGAAACACACAGTCACTGGATGTTGTCATCAGTGATGTCATCAGTGATGTCATTTGAGATGTCATCAGTGATGTCACTAACCATGTCATGAATGATGTAATATGTGACATCATCAGCAGTGGATTGTGGGTGCGCGATATATAGTTAGTGGAACTAACTATATATGAAGTTTCAATGGTTTTGTGTGAGTAAAATAAGGTTTTGAAAAGGCTAATCCCTAACTATATATGGTCTGTAACCAATGGTTTTTTCAGTGAATTTTCGAGGTTTTGTAAATGCAAATTCCTAACTATATATGGCCTATAACCTATGGTTTTTTCAGTGAATATATATATATATATATATATATATATACTAGCAGCCCATCCCGAGCTTGTCCAGGAGCAATCAGGCTTCAGGGCCCCCACTCTGCCCGGCCCCCGCCCGCCCCAACATTGTCCGTGGGTCCCCCAGAGTAGCAACCCGTCCCGACCTTGGCTTCAGGGCCCCCACCCGCCCTGACATTGTCCGTGGGTCCCCCGGAGACTTACCTCATCCGCCGCACCTCCTCCCCGCCTGTCCGCCGCTCCTCTCCGCTCCTCCCAGCCTGTCCACCGCTCCTCACCGCTCCTCCCCACCTGTCCGCCGCTCCTCCCCGCGCTCATGTCTGCCGCTCCTCCTCGTGCTCCTAGACGCCGCTCCTCCACGCGCTCCTGATGTCAGCACGCACGTCGCGGCCGGCTACTTCCATTGGACTACTTTTTTTTTCTTGTACATTTTTTAAATAACTTATATTTTTTTAATTTATATAGCCTATGTCCATCTGTACACCCTGACAATTTCAACGATGTATCGGGTGTGTGGATTGGCGCTATGGTTCCCGAGTTTACCCGCCTCAAAAGTTCAAAGTTCTTCCTTTATAATAGTAGTATAGATATATGTATATATATATATTATGATTATTATTATTAATCCATTCTTGATATCTTTATATAGCGCATGGCTACCCTTAGGCATCCCAGCGCTAGATGTAACCACATGAAGTTGATGGTATTACTGCAAGTTCTGGAAGAAGCATGTTTTTAGTTGCTTCCTGAATGTAAAATGGTGGCTTGTTGATCTAATCTGCATTGGGAGTGTGTTCCATAAAATGGATGTGTAGTATGAAAACATCCGACCTCCTGAACGTGTTCTTAGGATTCTCTGAACCTTCGCCTGAAATAGGTTGGCTGATCTCAGGCTGCGAGAAGGTCGGTGAAAGGACATTAGAGAGCGGTTAATTTTAAGACCTGTACCCCAGAGGGTCTTGTGTGAAATGCAGAGTGATTTGACCTTTATCCGTTCTGCAATGGGTAGCCAGTGTAATGCTTTAAATGCTGGTTTCGCTGAGTGTTCTCTAGGGATATTGTGTAGCAGCCTGGCTGCACAATTCTGCACCACCTGAAGTTTCCTTGTTGTGGCATTCGGGTGCCCAGGTGTAGTGAGTTACAATAGTATAACTACGGGAGTACTTAATGCCTGAACCATAGTTCTGCGTGCTGTTTCCGGGAGCAGAGGCAGCATTTTCCTCAGTTCCTCAGTATATATATATATATATATATATATATATATATATATATATATATATATATAGATAGATAGATAGATAGATAGATAGATAGATAGATAGATAGATAGATAGATAGATAGATAGATAGATAGATAGATAGATAGATAGATAGATAGATAGATAGATAGATGGATAGATAGATGTTTGCATTACAAATTCTCACAAAACTGATTCAAACATTTCAAAGAGCAAATTACAAAACCAAGTAAGACTTCTTATTACACAATTTCAGATGTAAGCTTAAAACATGTAGTTTTATTTATTTTGATTGGGATATTCCCGGTAAGTCTTTACTGTTCTGTAGTAAAAGGTCAAAAATGTCCGAAACCAAAATACCATGCCAGAAAATGAGCGCCTTGGTGAAAGTTTGGGCTTTCTGTCTGACATTGGAGAACCTTCTTCTGTTTTCACTGCCTCTCATAGGAATACAGTTGTCTGACTGTTCCTGGTCGTTCTGGTGTTACTCAGATTTGAATAGTAGCAAATATCTCATGTAGAATTGATTAACATAGTTCCAGAAGGGCCAGATCAAAGTTATAGTTTCAGAAAAAGTAATGTGTATTTTATTGAATTCTATTTACACTAATTGAATTTTCTTTCACCCACCAGCCATCGACCTGAGTTGGAGAACTCAGGTCTAAAAGAAGATTTCTTTATTTACCATATTTGGATAACGCAGTTCTGCCAAGGTATGTGTTATAGAGCATCATTTTTTAATCAAAACAACTATGGAGATAGTCCTAACATACGTGTCCTACCTTACGTGGACTAGGTGTCCCGACCCAACTAAGGAAACAGTGTCCTAAATTTTACATGGCTAGGGAGGGGTCTAGAGATCCATTGGAGTGGGGCCTGTTGAGACTGTATCACAGACGATTGATGAAATTGGTAGAGTTTTGGGAGAAATAATGGAATGAAAAAAGGGAAAGAAGGGAAAGGACTAATGGAAAATTCAAAGTCCCATAAATTGTAATAAAGAAATGGGTTTTGTTGAAACTTCGAATCTTAATGAAGAACAGTGAGCAAACGAGATGACAGAAGGGGAAGGGTAGGAGACAGAGGATTGAAACTAATGCATGCATTGTCTTAGTAGATGGTGGATAAGCTCTCAAAGTATATTTTAAAGAGGCAGGTTGGTCTCTTAAATCAAGTATGCTTGCACAAGCGGACAATGGAGATCAAGGTTAGAACAGCATGCTGAAAACAACAGCAGACCTTGAATCCCTGAACCACACCAGCCCTTGAATCCCTAAACAACACCAAACTTTAAACCAATGCTCGAAAATCACATTCATGCATGAAGGGCAGGAATCACAATGATCTTTCTAAGTATTGGTGTGACCCACTATGATGTACGTCTGATTGTCTCGTGATTTTTCAAGAGTCATTATTACTTACTCGTGGCACAAAGCTTTATGACTAGAGTCAAATGTATCATTGGCCTTTGGTGAATGGCTGGCTTTGAAATTGTTCAGACATAGTGAGGCCTAGCCCAATGTGGGTAGCACACCCTTGGACTGCAGCTTGATGGAACCCCAGAATCCTTTTGACCAAGACTGATGGTGTATATTTGCCCACAGTTGGACTAATGGTGACTATATTAAAGTGTAGGTGGAAAATCTGACACAAGGTGATATTTCCACGGAAAGTACATTTCCAGCACAGTCTCAAAGTTTGCACACCACATTTCACCTCCCAAGCAAGTTACTTGGTGACTGCCAAATTATATTTAGCTGGGACCAAATCTTTACTTGTCTCTGGCTAAAGGGCAGCTGGTTCTTCAGGGCTATAAAGTGCAGCTTCCAATTATCTTGATATCGTTGATTCTTGCCCCACCAAAGAGATGATTCTTGTACAGATAAAATCTACACTTTTAGTTTTATTACTGAAGAAACCCCTGTCCTGTCCAGACACACTTTCTAATGTTCAACCAATTTCTCAGTTGCCCTACTAGAGATACAATTACAGCCAACCTTAGGAGTTTTTAGAGAAGAACAACATTCTCCATGTAAGGTAGGATTTCAACTGGGGGTATTACTGGAATCAATGTGGTTGCAGACCTGGATGAACAGCAAAGCCAATCGGATGAGGCCATGAGGCTGCACAGATGCTAGTTGATCTCTCATAACATTTGAAACAGTAGATCATCAGATTCTGCTTGCAAGATTTGGTAATCTCGGGGCACTGTGCACTCTGCTTGCTTGGTTTCAGGGCTTAGTAAATGTAGGAACTCAACAAGTGACATTCGAAGTCTGGCTTGCTGCTCGGTTAAGGGCTCAATCTTGTTACCTCTTCTTTCCAGACTGTATGCTTCTACCATGGTTTATCCTATATAGTCTTCAGCTACACTGCCTTGTGGGTGCTGATGATTCACAGATTCTGTTAAAGACACCAGGAATCTGGGCTCTTCCAATAGTAAGTTTCATCACTGTCTATCAGCGATGGATGTATCACAACTGGAGGACCTTGAATGATGACAAATGACACATGCTGCTTCCTTTAGTCAGTACTTTCCTATGTCACCGGCCTGGAGACACACCTACAGCTGTTGCATAACATGTTGCTCTTAAAATCTGTTCAAAACTAAATATGACTTCTCAAATTAGTTCAGCAGCAAGTTCATTTCATATTTTTTTCAACTTCGATACATGAAAAGAAATCTTTTCTTTTAAACCTTTCCTCACAAGAATATGATTTTAAACTCGATTCTATCTTCCAAGCGTAGACTAATGTAATGCAGTTTACATGTATCTACCTAAAACTGCCCTAGAGATTGCATCTTAGAAAGAGTGACACTACAACACTGGGTTTGCCTTTTTTTCTAGAAGCAATTATGAATCTGAAGCTGTTGCATTATTGCACTGGTTACCTATGGAACAGTGGATTGTGCATTGTACACAAACGGATTAAAATTCAGACATATATGCCACAGCTAGAACTTGTTTTAGGGCACCTCCACGCTCATTCCCTTAGAACAGGGGGTTAGTATCTGCTTCATGCTCCTAAAACGAAAGGGGTCAGATACGGAGGGAGGGACTTTTCATAGTGGTTCCTTTAAATGCTCTTTTTACACCCATAGGCCAGAAAACCAATCTGCTACAAGCTCAGAAGAAACTTACAAGGGGGTTTATCTCCGCTTTTTTGGCTTTAAAAGGCAAAAAAGCGGAGATAAAATTATCTCCCTATTACCTAGCTGTCGCTAACACCAGTTAGCGACAGCTGGCAGGAGATAGCGACCATCTTGGGCCCCCCTTTGCATGTCAGTGATATTTATCACTGATGACATGCAAAGTGGGCGTGCCAAGATGTAAGCGACGGAAAACAATCGCTAACATCGCTATCTCCTATTACCGACTTTTGGAGATATTCGCGCTAAGCGCGAATATCTCCAAAAGCTAACACCTGCCCTGAGCAGTTCTTAGCCATGTTATCCAATGGGAGGTGGATAACATGGCTAAGAGCATTAGCTCGGTAATGCATGAATATCGCTGACTTTTCAGCGATATTCATGCATTGCGGCGATTTTTATCGCATTTGCGATAAACCTTGGTAATACCAAGGTTTATTTGCTGTAAAAATCGCCGCAGCGGTAAATTTTTGTCTCTAACCAAGCAATAGCGATAATTATCGCTATTGCTCCTCGGTAATTTGCCCCTTAAAGACATAGGTTTACTCTTTCAATAGTAGACACAGGGGCCATCTAGCAAGGTTTTTCACAAGTGCAAAGTCACAAAAAGTGATTCATACAAGTGCCATGTCTTCATAAATTATTTACTTTCCAGTGCAAATCCAAATTTGCCCTGGAAAGTTGTCAAAAAATAAAACAAATAGCGGTTTGTGCTTGCATTCTTTGACTGAAGCAACTGTTCCTTGGGTGGTACATGGGTGTTACCTTACCATGCAACCATCCATATGTTTGACATACAGCCCAATTTACTAACAATGTTAGACAGAACTTCTCACAAAAAAATGATAACCTCCTCCAGGCAGATGTTAAAAAGAAGAAATGCTTTTATTTATCTTGTCTTTTACAACATTGCATGTGTGCACCACACGTCTAGTGTAGCAAAAGGTTAAAAGTTACTCTAAGCATACATGTTTGTTCTGGAATGATACCCTTCCTGTATCAAAGGCGAGAGAGAAGATACACCATAACTCTGTAGATATGTTGCTGTCCTACTCTCTCCCTTTCACGTAAACTAGCATAGCACAGCAACTTTGGTCGCTGCTTTGCATGACATATGTGTAAGTCTGTAGCACCAGTCAGTGAAGGACTCTGTACAGCACTACAATGCCTCTGGTAGAACGTTATCACTTAACAAAGCACTACAAATATAAGTACTGTAATGGGAAACAGAGGGCTAGCCTATCCCAAAGAAAAAAGCACAGTGTGGCATATGCTCATGCTCTCAGCTTTCCTTACAGGCCCCTACAATCTGGGCCTGTTGGTGACCCAGGATTTAGGAGCATAATCATTTAGCTCTGAAATGCAATTTTCATAGCTTGTTATGCCTTCAGGTCTCAGACTACTCTCCAGGCAGGGCACAGAACTCGGTCTCTCGCACAATATCCAGTCTAGAAGTCATGTCTCTTGGGACTTTGGTACCCAGGACGCGTGTGCTTAACTCCACTCAATATTCTGTTCTTTGCAGGGTTCTTACTGAACTTCCCGCCTGTGCATTCTCCAAATCTTGACACCACTACTCCCTCTACAAGGGAAAGAGGCCTCTGATTCTGTCACGTCATATGTCACAGACAACTGTGGGGCATATTATCAAGCAGGGCGTTATAATTATCGCCGCTTTAGCGGCAGAAAACTGCTGCTAAAGCGGCGATAATGGCCTTGATAATATGCCCTTGAGAATTCCAATAGACGCCCATGTTGACACCAGAACATGAGCTTCTATTGGAATTCACAAAGTCATATTATCAAGGCCGTTATTGCCACTTTAGCTGCAGTTTTCTGCCGCTAAAGCAGCGATAATTTTAGCGCTGTTTCTTGATAATATGCCCCTATGTTCCATGGATTGTTTTGCCGACCACCAGCACCAATTAGGACCTGCAAAGTCACTTATTACAAAATTCTTCATCTTTTTATCATGTTCTTAAGAACTAACAAAGTTAATTTATGATCAGAAACCGCCTTGAGGGAATATTAATGGCAAACTGCTTGGATGGCTGTTACTTAACAATGAATTGTCACTGTCACGAGCTCTGGAACCTAGTGCTTTCACCATTAGACTCATTCTAAAGGGTAAAGAAAGTCACTTTCTGGAGAATGAAATGTCAGTTCATTTACTTTATCTCCGTCATAGAAAGGGAAGGTGTTATATGTATATATTACCTACTGGTGGTTACCAGTGGGTATTGTTATGACCTATGGTCTTATTACGAGTTTTGTGGGCTTCCTGTCACCATGCCACTGCAGTGCTGACAGGAGGACCGCCAAGCCCCTCAAGTGTCTGTTGCAGCGCTACTCCGTAAATATCTTCTAAAACCTCGTCACCTTTCCCTGAAGTTTCAAATCACTCTTTTACTCATCAGTGAGGCCCTTAACACTGTGAGTGACTCATACACACTTTTCTCTACTTCATGGATTGGTGAGACTCAAAGGAGAGCTGCTGGATCATAGCGTAGTGTCTAAATTAAGCTAATTATTTATAATATGTACACCTGCAGTTTAAATTGTTTTACCATGGTTTTATCAAAGAGACAATTTATTCAGACACTCCACCATTATTTGTCAATAGATCTGCTAGTAAAACATTAGGCTAAGGATGAACAAGACCAGCTTAATTCTCCACTCATCTAATTTTTTTTTTTTTTAAATCTTCTAGCATGATCTTTATTTATTCACTTATAAATGTGTTTAATTCAAATAGATTTTAAAGAGAAAGAAAGATTTTTAACTTATACATTTATATTTCATTTTAATGCAAAGCTCAGAAATAAGCACATTATCATTGAAATTATAGGAAACGAATATTAGCAAAAGACATAATAGTTCCCAAAGTTCATATCCCTATTCTCTCTAGCTATTAAACTCATCTAAAGACTCCTTACTCCTTCAAGTAAAGTTAAAGTTCAGAAAACTTCAAAGTCCTTACGCCTCAGGAAAAATCAGCATTCGGGCAGCATGTCAGGATACACAGATGGAAATCGAAGAAGACAGTTTTTTCTTAAGTCTGAACACACTCTTTTATACCCTTTTTCCCTACTTAATCTACAAAAGTAACTATCAGTGTCTTTTAACAGTTCTGATTGGTTAATTCAAGGGGTGGATGAGCATAACCTCATCATCTTATTGTTTAATTTCCGCAAGATCAGCTCAATGAAAATGGTCTTTGTCCCTATTATATCCGCTTCCCTCATGTCCTTTAACTGGTAAGTTTTAGTTCTTTTCCCACGTTTCCAGCATTGTCCATTTTGTTGGCGCTCAGCTAGACTTTCAGGGCACGCTGTCCTTGACCCGTTCTGCACAGGCACAAGCAGTTCATACTCGTCTGCAGTTCATTTCACCATGCGCATGCGTACTGCATTTCAATCTCGGAGTCACAGAAACGTCCATTTTGTTCTAGGCCTCATAGGCCAGAACGGGAACTATTATAGAAGCAAACACAATTAAACGTAAATTATTGAATTATAACCCTTCTATTTACCTCCCCCTTTACTAGGGTATCCCTGTTAGTTATTACCTAGCAAATAAAGCAACATTTATGAGTGATTTACTCACCAGTCTTCATGTTTTTGCCACAAATAAACAAACAGAAAGCACATTCAGGCCGGATACACAGATGGAAATCGAAGAAGATAGTTTTTTCTTAAGTCCGAACACACTGTTTTATACCTTTTTTCCCTACTTAATCTGTCTACAAAAGTAACTATCAGTGTCTTTTAACAGTTCTGATTGTTTAATTCAAGGGGTGTATGAGCATAACCTCATCATCTCAGTGTTTAATTTCCTCAAGATCGGCTCAATGAAAAAGGTCTTTGTCCTTATTATATCCGCTTCGCTCATGTCCTTTAACTGGTAAGTTTTAGTTCTTTTCCCACGTTTCTCAGCATTGTCCATTTTGTTGGCACTCAGCTAGACTTTCGGGGCAAGCTGTCCCTGACCCATTCTGCACAGGCCCAAGCAGTTCATACTCGTCTGCAGTTCATTTCACCATGCGCATGCGTACGGCCTTTCAGTCTCGGAGTCATAGAAACGTCCATTTTGTTCTAGGCCTCATAGGCCAGAACGGGAACTGTTATAGAAACAAACACAATAAAGCGTAAATTATTGAATTATAACCCTTCTGTTTACCTCCCCCTTTACTAAGGTATCCCTGTTAGTTATTACCTAGCAAATAAAGCAACAAATATGCATGATTTACTCACCAGTCTTCATGTTTTTGCCACAAATAAACAAACAGAAGGCACATTCAGGCAGCTTTTGGTTAGTTTATAGCTGCTGCGTTAATTGTGAATGTAACAACTTCACTTAGTTAGTTGATTATAGTTTGCAACATGAGCAAATTAGTTTCCCATGTGTACTTGTGTGTGCATTGTATTCTATGTTGAGTAATTTTCAAAACCACACGATTAATTCATGTTATTGTTATGAGTAAGTGACTTCACGAGGGGTATACAAAATGTTGTTTTTCCACCTCGCTCCATCACGCCCACCTGCCGGATTACAACTGTAATCCATGGTGGGCAGTGCTGCGGTGGTCTCATTTCGGCGGCTGTATAAGGCTCATAAGTGAGCCTTAACTGCACATGCCACTGTGAGAGCATCTGCAGCACATTTCTGCACAATATTGCATGCATGCCGCATTGTGCAGGAACTGGGGTACAATTCCAGGTGGGCACTACATGTGGCCTACACATTCATCCACAGGCCTAGGAGCAGCAGGGTGCCTTTCCGACACCCTTTTCATGTTAGGAGTCTAATATATCGATGACCAGACCTGAAGGTATCAGAGCGCTTAACGACATTTATCATGATGTATTCTGACTCACACATTGTTTAAATAAACAGCACTGTCTCGTGTTGAATCCTATTAAGGCCTGTGGGGGATCATAGAAGCGAATCAAAAGGCAGGCGATGTAAATATCTTCTCGTTAAGTGGCTATATTATCCGCTGGATGAGATTCCTGTGGTAGAAATACTCTGTCTCGTTGGGTGGATGCTATCCAGTTTGATGAGTTTGGTTGAGGAAGAGGTCTCTGAGCTGTCTTTTGAAGTTTATGAAGGCAGGGTTGATCCTGATATGGACTGGGATGGAGTTCCTAATTTTAGGAGCATTTCCAGAGAAGGAGCTTGATAAGGTTTTTTTGTTTATGAGTTTTAGGAGGAATGAGAAGAAGTGTGTTTGTGCTCCTGAGATTCCTCGTTTGGCCTGCCTTTTTGAGTTTGGATGCCAGGTAGGCAGGTTTTCCGGTGTGAAGAGCTTTCTGTGTGAGACATGCAGTTCTGAAGTTGGAACACGCTTCAATCAGGAGCCTTTTTAGTTTTCTTAGAGAGGGAGACATGTGGTTGTATTTCTTTAATCCAGTGACCATCATAGCAGCTGCATTTAGAGTTGTTCTGAGGGAGGCTAAGTGAGATTTTTCCGTGATTGTGAGGGTTGCACTCCTGTAGTCCACTCTGCGCAGTACAATGTTGTGTGGCCTGTTTAAGGTCATTGGGAGGAATGCAGGGTTTGATTTTGTTGAGTAGTTTTAGGCTGTAGAATGCGTTCTTGGCAGTGCTCTTAATATGTTTGCTCATGTTTAAACATGTGTCCAGAGCAAATCCCAGGGATTTTACAGAGTCCGCCAGGGTAAGATTGTAGTTAAGTGCATCAATGGATTTTAGCCATTCTGTGACTTGGGGGGTCTGCTCATTGTTGGATATTAGAAGGATTTCTGTCTTATCTTGGTTGAGTTTTAGGTGGTTGTTAGATAAGCAGTGCTTGACTTCTCTTAGAGTGTCATTTAGTCTCTGTATGTCTCCAATTTAAGATGTTTCTAGGTAGATCTGGGTATCGTCCGCATAGAGGTGGAATGGGATGTTGGCTTTTTTGAGTATGGCGGTAAGGGACTCCATGTAGATGTTGAACAGTGATGGGGAGAGAAATTACCCTTGTGGGACACCCCTGGTTATAGGAAGTAGATCAGAAGTCTAGTTGTTAATTTTTAAACGTTGAGAACAGTTTTGTAGGAAGGAGTGAACCATTGTAGGACCACCTCATCTTCTCCTATCCTTTCTTGGAATGTGTTTATGTGAAGTTTGTGGTCAACCTTGTTGAAGGCTGCCAAAAGGTCAAAGAGTATGAGTAGGCAGAATCGGTCTACATCGAGTGATTTGTAAACATCATCTATAACATTTAAGATCGCTGTCTCGTTGCTGCGTCCTTTTCTGAAGTTCGATTGATGAGTACCCAGAAGGTTTTTGCTGTCACTGTGTTAGTTAAGTAGGAGGAGAACACTTCTTTCAAGTATTTTGGCTATGAAGGGGAGATTGGAGACAGGCCTAAAGTTGTTGGGGTTGTTTGGGTCTGTGCCTGTTTTTTTTTAGTGATGGCGTGACTAGGCCGAATTTAAGACAGTCTGGCTTGACTTCGGTTCTCATGGAGCTATTTATAATCCTGGCCAAGAGAGGAGCTAGGACGAGGTACAGCTTTTTTTGTCCAGGTGAGCAGAAATAGGGTCAGCTATGTGGGAGGAGGGTTTGGCCATGGTAATCATTTCAGTGATGTCTGGTTCCGAGATGAGGTTGAATGTATTCTCCAGCAGCTGGGGGAACGCTTGGGGGGGGGGGGTTGTTTCCTTCTTTACTGGAGGGTGGGCTTTTGTTGGGTAACAGGATGTGGTCATCAAGGGAACACTCAATCTTGGTGATTTTCTCATTAAAGAAATTGGCAAAGTTGTCATATAATTCTTTGGAGGCCTGCTCGGTTATTGTGGGAGACTTGGATGTTTGTTGTTTATTGATATTGAAGAGTTCTTTGGGACAGTTTTAAGCATTGTCTAATGTGCTACAGAAGAAGGTAGCTTTTTCATTCTTGGTGTGTTTTTTTATATTTCCTGCGTTTTGTTTTGAGCTGGTCAAGGTGGGGTGCGGAAAGGTTATTCCGACAAAGTCTTTCAGCAGCTCTGAGTTGTCTTCTTTCAGAGTTTAGGCCCATGTTGGACCAGAATCTCGATGAGGTATTCCTGACTCCTTTTTGTTTTAAAGGGGCTACTTAGTCTAGTATAGTTGTCATTGTTGTGTTGCAGTGTGTAGTAAGAACAGTTGTAGAGGTCATTCAGAGTGGGAGGAAATAGTGTCTTCACCCTTTCTTCCAGGTATTGCTGCTCACTTCAGCTGTGCGGCCGCCGCAGGAGCCTGGATCCGTGGTGGATGTGGTGGTCCTGTGGCTGTCTAACCGCCACGCTCTGAGTACTAGAGGTGGACCTGCAGAGGTGACTGTGGTCAGACCGCCACAGCGAGTACAACAGTCCATAGGCCACTAGTTTCCATAGGAAAAGCATTTTTTGACTTGCCTGTATCTTTGGTGCCTACTGGTTCTAGTTGTGTATGACAATTTTTGGGGTGATCTGTTAAGTGGAGAAGTGTGGCTCACTGGTTAGAGCAGGCAGACCCTGAAGCAGAGGTCAGACCCGGGACCAGGGTTCAATTCCCGACGCGGCAGGGTCTTGAGCTCAAATGTCCATGGACTCGATAATTCTCGCTTCGGTGCCTGACCTAATCATGGGTTCACACTCTGTAACTCTGGGTATTAAGCTTGCTTAATCTCCACAACGGCCCCCCGCGGCGGGATGCCTGGCTTTCACCTTGGGGATGCCCTTTAGGGGCTATCTCACAGGGAAAAGCCAGGACGGGTTCCCAAGGCAAGCGCTTAGAGACCCCTGGGTGATAAGCGCTATATAAATCCAATATACAATACAATACAATACAATACAACAAGTGGGTGCTGTGAAAAAGGGTGTGGTCAAAAAAGATAATTTATGATAGGGATCTTGAACATGACTGCAGCCCGAACCACGGTACAGAATTACTCCAAATTTGTCATAAAGTTAGATCTCAGTCAAGAAAGGGTGCTTTTTGTAGGTATAAATCCATTCAGTAGTTGTAGAGTTATTAAAAGAAAACAAAATTTGAATATCTAGGGACAGACTCCTCTGCGTATCCTCCCGGTCAGTGATGTCATGTGAGATTTTGAGATGTCTTAAGTTATGTCATCAGTGATGCCACTGACCATGTCATTAGTGATGTAATATGTGAGGGCATAAGCAGTGCATTGCGGGGGTGTAAGTTGTAATTAATTCAGGTAATTATAACTTCTGAAAATTCAATGGTTTTGTAGGAGTGAACTATGACTCCAACTATAATATCCATTTAACCTTTGTTTTCTTCAGTAAATATATATATATATATATATATATATATATATATATATATATATATATATATATATATATATATATATATATATATATATATATATATATATATTCACAGAAAAAACCATAGGTTATAGTGGATATATAGTTAGGAATTTGCATTTACAAAACCTTGAAAATTCAATGAAAAAACCATTGGTTTTAGGCCATATATAGTTAGGGATTTGCATTTACAAAACCTTATTTTACTCGCATAAAACCATTGAAATTCCATATATAGTTATAAGCGCTAACTATATATCGCGCACCCGCAATCCACTGCTGATGATGTCACATATTACATCATTCATGACATGGTTAGTGACATCACTGATGACATCACTGATGACATCTCAAATGACATCACTGATGACATCACTGATGACAACATGCAGTGACTGTATGTTTCTGTAAAGTTAAAATATCTCTTACATATTGAAGAATGAGTGGATATATAAGTGTCTGGATGAAGGATTTAGTAGGTGCATGACTGACTGTATGAGTGAGTGATTAAATGTGTCTCACTGAGTGCATGGGTTAGTGACTAAACTGTCTTAATTTGTGCATCATTATGTCTGTTGTTCTGTAAACTGTTGCATGTGTTGATAAGTAGCTATATGAGTAACTATATGGGTTATTGATTGGTTGCCCAAGTATTTGTATGGGATACTGAGTGTGTGTGTAGGTGGCTGGGAGGTGTATGACTCTGTGCATAGATGTGTGAGCAGTTGATTCACTAGATGTATGGTTTCAAAAGTGCATGTGGAAACAGCTGTATGGGCGGTTGACTGTGTGCATGAGTGCATTGGTGAGTGAATGGATATCTCAGTGCTACATGTCAAAGTAAGTACATATGTAAAACACAGTACATGTGAGAGTTGACATATATAAATAACTGTGCATAAGAGCCAGTGAATGTGTGAGTGGCTGTATGGATCATTGTGAACTTGTATCAGGGATTGTATAATAGAGTAAATATGTGTTAGTATATGTTTGAATAAGTAAATTTTGTATAACTGTATAGTTGAGGAAATGGAGGTGTGATTGATTCTTTGCATGACTGACTAGGTGTGTGAGTAACTCCATGGATGAGTGACAGTCTGTGAGTGTCTGTTTACACTGATTGTATCTAAGGTTATATTAGAGTCTGAAGAGGTTCATCGTATTATCACATGAATGATATCATCAGTGATGTTATCAGTCATGTCAAATGAGATGTTTTCAGTGATGTCATCAGTGATGTCATTTGAGATGTCATCAGTGATGTCATCAGTGATGTCAATAACCATGTCATGAATGATGTAATATGTGACATCATCAGCAGTGGATTGCGGGTGCGCGATATATAGTTAGCGCTTATAACTATATATGGAATTTCAATGGTTTTATGCGAGTAAAATAAGGTTTTGTAAATGCAAACCCCTAACTATATATGGCCTAAAACCAATGGTTTTTTCATTGAATTTTCAAGGTTTTGTAAATGCAAATTCCTAACTATATATCCACTATAACCTATGTTTTTTTCTGTGAATTTCATTGGTTTTTTAATAGCAAATATGAAAAGCTTTAAAATGTCAAGTACGTGATAGATAAAAACATTTTCGTATTTATGCACGCTGATGTGCTTTGAACGCTGCACCCCCCCCCCTCCCCTCTTTTGTCTTAGTAGTACTCTCTCTTTGCAGATAGTGAACGGTAGTTAACGCAAGCCTTTGCCCCCGTTGTAATCCGTCGTGCCTGCTTGTCTCTCCATTTGATTGATTGTTGCCCAAGCATTTACTGTTTTAGAATTGGTTCTCTTTGGATCATTCTCTATTTACAAACAAGCACAAAGTCGCAATACTCTGTTTAGTCTTTGCAGATAGTGAAAAATCGTGTAAAAAAAATAAAAGTAATTGAGCAAAATCAGTAGGCCACTAATTGGATCTCTTTTTGACCTCGCTAAAATAGAAATATTAGGAACAACCCTTCATGAGAAATACGAAAATAGTGAGATGAACTGAGCTCCACACCATGAGGGCTGCAAGACAGCTCGGCTCCATCACCCATCCCGCACAAAATAACGACAAACCCTATGCAAATATTAAAAATATAGACAACACACCTGCAAAGAAACAGGGTAAAACATTTTATTAAAAAACTATTTACATAACGTTGGTTTATAAGATGATGTCAGTAGTGGACCGATGTGTGAATAGATCGAAAGCAGCACAAGGCTCCAAGATCCGGATGACAAGCTCCTGGATGTTGGGTGCCATAGTTTAGAGTTCTGAATTTGAGCCTTTTTCAATGCCTGTGCTTTGTTGAATCAAAATGGCGGCTTGACACAAAGCTGACTCAAGCGTTGCTACTGATGCTATGCAGACCAAAACTGGTTTTCAGTTTGTACATTTTTCTAGATTTTTCAATCCAAGTTTGGTTGACTTTGTAGAACGATGGCTTCAAATTTTCAACATACGGTGTGGTGGCGCTGACTGGGAGGGGGCGCTTCGCTCCTGCCCCCTCCCCAAGTAAGATTTTCATACGTGAAAGTACGTTAATGGTTTTGGTCCCTGAGATGCTTCGATGTCACTGCCATTCTCAAATAGCATAAGTTCTGGATGTTGGGTGCCATAGTTAAGAGTTCTGAGCAGTGCTTGTAACACTGTCTGAAGCTTATTTCCACCTACTGCAGCTTCACTATTCTCAAAGTAAGTGAGTGTCGTTTGTGGACCTAACTGCATTAGAAAACATTGTGATATGTTAGCTTCCTAAACAGCTTGACGGAGGCCCCTGAGGGGCGGTGTGATGGCCATGGACTCGGAGAAGACGCTTGGCTCCGACACCCTCCCCAAGTCTTATAGCACTGGTGTAGCCTGAGATCGCCCCCGACATAGGCGGCCGGCTCCCGGGGTCCGGCGGAACTTTTTGCCTTTTGATGACTCTTCAATTCTGGACCTTGTCCCACAATCCGTTTGACCTGAAGACAAGCTGTAGTGGGGCGCCCCTTTACCGTTTTAGTTGCCATTCCGCCCGCTTTTGCTACACTGTGCCTCTTCCGCCATTCAGCTGTTTACCGCCCGCTCTTGCGACTACAGCGTCTCGCTCATCATGTAGTTGAGTTGCTCCCGCTCTTGCGGTGCAGCGATAGGCGGCTGCCACAGGACTCTCAAAATGGCGGCCGGCTCTTCGGTTTTGGGCCTGGTCCACTAAAATGGCCCTGGGACACCTTGGAACTCGGACGCTTCCCTGATAGGGCTTGGGTCCCATTCTCGAAAAGCGTCCCCTCAGCCGTGAAGATTCTACAAAAGTCTTGGGGGCCTCCGACTCCTGCAGGCTTCTGGTGGGGAGCGGCTGCCATGATTGCTCGTGGAATGGCCACGACGGAGCTACGAGATGGTAGTGGTCTCATGCTGACGCCAGCTTTAGTCTGAAACATCCAGAAACACTGTAGACTACCAATTCGATCAGTTCCGGTAGCGCCCCAACATGACCCGGAAGAGAAGAACTTGCCCTCCCCTCTTTGACTGATGGTTCTTGTTGCCTGTCCCCTCTGTTGTCATTTAACAGAACTTTTTGGACTGCTGAAAGGGGTTGTGTTCTGAACGCTGGTTGGTGGAGACATTTTGACTATATTCTTGACCTACGTTGTCGCGTAATGCGTTATATGACACGCCGCGTTAGCGCACCCGGAAGTGATCCGAGGCGCGGCGTGCAGCGCGTAACGTAAGCATAACAGGTCATGTGACTTGTTAATAAAACTTTTCATTGGTTCATTTTACTTTTGTTAATTTAATGATGAAAAGCTTGGTCATATGACCTAAAAATTACGCTTTTTATTGTTTTCGAACAATATTTTTTTTTCAAACATATGTTATAATATTCCAGGCTAATGTACTTTCCCGGAAAATTTACAACTGTCTTGCAAGTAAAATATATTCCTTTTTCGAGAAAAAGGGCGTTTCTTCCTTCCATGACGGAGCCGTTGAGTAAAAGAGATTCGGCCTGCTGTCTTAGTCGCCGATACGCCTGATTATCAGATTCTTATCGATCACTTTATGTTGCAGACATGAAAAACACAACTGCCCTTGACCATTTATCTTTACTGCGTTCCTACATATTATACCTTTTATCCGTCATGTAATTGGACTGCTTTATTTCACTTGCCTTTTACTGATTCGAAAACAGTGACTAAAAGTAAAAACTTTACCAATGTAAATACTACTACCGTGTTTTGTTTTAAAAACCTTTATTGTGAAAATGTCAGTATACAAATACGGGCCTATAACCACGTGGGCCGGCCACGGAGCAAACTGAAATCGTATATGATGAGGAGACATTTACACTGTAGAGGAACGTAACGAGCGGGCCATTAGGTTGCAAGAACTAAGGTGTCTAACAGTTGCGGAATCGGTGGACATACATTTTGTAATTAAAATAGGACAGGGCCACTTACAATAACATTTTCTAGATATACATTTGCGGGCAAGGAGTTACGAGTCCCATTTATACCGGCGCCATTTTGGGCGAGGCCGGGCAGGTCCAAGATATAGTCAAAATGTCTCCACCAACCATCGGCCAGACCAGAACCCCTTTCGGCCCTTTATGCTACAAGATGGTGTCTTCCATTCAGAAAATATTGTTGGCAGCATTTTGAAAGGAAACAGAAACAGCCGTTCTCCTAGTGAGTTTCACATTGTTACATTTAGGAAGAATGTTGAAGAGTAGTATGTGGAAAATCTGAAGCCATTTTTCTACAAACTCTCAATCAGACTTGGATGGAAAAAAAAAACCTGAAGAATGTACAAACTGAAAACCAATTTTTGTCTGTATAGCATCAACAGTAACGCTTGAGTCAGCTTTGTGTCAAGCCGCCATTTTCATTCAATCAATAGCGTCCCCCTGCACACATTTAGGGACCTGGTCGTGTCTTCAGATGAAACGGATTGTAGGAAAAGAAGCAGAAAGGAAAAGGAAAAAAGTTCCGCCGGACCTCGGGAACCGGCCGCCCATGTCATGTGCGACCTTTGGCCACACCAGGGCAATAGTGAAGCTGCAGCAGGTGCAAATAAGCTTCAGACAGTCTTACAAGCACTGCTCAGAACTCTCAACTGAGGCACTCAACATCCAGGACTTGCCATTCGGATCTTGGCGCCTTGTGCTGGTTCCGACCTATTCACACATCGGTCCACTACTGACATCACCGGATAAGCCAACGGGGCACCCCACGCCGACTTTCGGCGCAGCATTGTAGGATGGCCACACCAGTGCGGCAACTTGCTGGACACAACATCGGGGCCATCCAGATCTCGGCGCGTTCGACTCACTGTACCGCAACAGTGACCGCAACTCAGCTGGACACGCCGTCTTTCGGCGCAGCATTGTAGGATGGCCACACCAGTGCGGCAATTTGCTGGACACCACCTCGGTGCCATCCGGATCTCGGCGCGTTCGAGTCACTGTACCGCAACAGTGACCGCAACTCAGCTGGACACGCCGTCTTTCGGCGCAGCATTGTAGGATGGCCACACCAGTGCGGCAATTTGCTGGACACCACCTCGGTGCCATCCGGATCTCGGCGCGTTCGAGTCACTGTACCGCAACAGTGACCGCAACTCAGCTGGACACGCCGTCTTTCGGCGCAGCATTGTAGGATGGCCACACCAGTGCAGCAATTTGCTGGACACCACCTCGGTGCCATCCGGATCTCGGCGCGTTCGAGTCACTGTACCGCAACAGTGACCGCAACTCAGCTGGACACGCCGTCTTTCGGCGCAGCATTGTAGGATGGCCACACCAGTGCGGCAATTTGCTGGACACCACCTCGGTACCATCCGGATCTCGGCCCGTTGTGCTGCCTTCGGCCTATTCGCACATCGGTCCGCTACTGACGCCGCCTCACGTGCCAACGGATTTTCTACGCTTTTTGTAGCCCTATGCCGCATAACAGGTCATGTGACTTGTTTATAAAACTTTTCATTGGTTCATTTTACTTTTGGTTTCCTAAAGATGGAAGGCTTGGTCATATGACCTAAAAATAACACTTTTCATTGGTTTAGAACATTTTTTTTTCCCAAACGATGAAAGCCCCACCTTGTTTCTGGATCATTCAGACTGAAGCTGGCGTCAGCATGAGAGCACCACCATCTCGTGGCTCCGTCGTGGTCATTCCGCGAGCAATCATGGCAGCCGCTCCCCACCGGAAGCCTGCGGGAGTCGGGGGCCCCCAAGACTTTTGTAGAATCTTCACGGCTGAGGGGACGCTTTTCGAGAATGTAGCCCAAGCCCTAGCAGGCAAGCGTCCGAGTTCCAAGGTGTCCCAGGGCCATTTCAGTGGACCAGGCCCAAAACCGAGGAGCCGTCCGCCATTTTAAGAGCCATGTGGCTGCCGCCTATCGCTGCACTGCAAGAGTGGGAGCAACTCAACAACATGGTGAGCGAGACGCTGTAGCCGCAAGAGCGGGCGCAACTCAGCTAGATGGCCGCCACCTGGGGAGGCCCGTTCACGCCGCCTCCCCCACCCCCGGGCCGCCGCACGCCAATTTTCGGAGCAGCATTGTAGGATACCAAAACCAGTGCGGCAGTTTACTGGACATCACCTGGGTGCCTGTCGTACATGTTGTGTCAGCCATGTGACACTGGACACAGTCCCATCAACATCTCAACGCGTTCTGCTGCCTTGGGACTATTCGCACAACAGACCGCTACTGACGAGGCCTCCCCCCGCACCACCCGGGACGCCCCACGCTGTTTTTCTGTGCTGCATTGTAGGATCCCAAAACCAGTGCGGCACCCAGGCGACATCACCTGGGTGCCGTCCAGAACTCTGCACGTTGTGCTGCCTTGGGACTATTCGCACAAAAGACAGCTTCTAACCATTGTTGCTTTTTGTGTTGAAAAATGTTTAAATGTTTTTAGTTTTTGTTCCGTTCGTTATAGTTAATAGTTAATAAAGTTTTATAATCTTACTTTGTTGGAGTGTTATCTATTTTTTTTTAAACGGGTGAATGGGGCCTTGAATCGGGTTATTGTCATGTGTGGACTTTGGAAGTGTGCTGCTGCAGGATCGGACATTTCAAACTCAAATGCACGTTCTTTTTCTTACCTTTCCGAAGCATGGAGCGCAATAGCAGGCAGAGAAAGGGTGATGCACGTGTTGAACACTACC
Source organism: Lissotriton vulgaris (assembly GCF_964263255.1). NCBI lineage: Eukaryota > Metazoa > Chordata > Amphibia > Caudata > Salamandridae > Lissotriton > Lissotriton vulgaris. The sequence goes on from NC_141693.1 coordinate 151,827,760, forward strand.
TGACCTGGCAAGTTGCTGGCAGTGCCCCCCCGCCCGCTCCTGAAAGAGGGCACACACACACCGCCGCCCCGAGTACTTCACAAATCTTTAAAAGACCATGCGCTTGTTCATGAGGCTTAAATGGTTTATCACCTCTTCTAGAACCCCTGCATCGACCCTCTGACGTTTCCTGGAAAAATTACCATGTAACACAATACCAAGCCCTGTCAGCTGAAACCCCCAAGGAATCGTGGGGCATATTATCAAGGGGGTTTATCTCCGCTTTTTTGGCTTTAAAAGCCATGAAAGCGGAGATAAAACTATCTCCCTATTACCAAGCTGTCGCTAACACCAGTTAGTGACAGCTAAAAGGAGATAGCGACCATCTTGGGCCCCGCTTTGCATGTCAGTGATACTTATCACTAATGACATGCAAAGTGGCGTGCCAAGATGTTAGCGACTGGAAACAGTCCCTAACATCGCTATCTTCTATTACCAACTTTTGGAGATATTCGCGCTAAGCGCGAATATCTCCAAAATCTAACACCTGCCCTGAGCAGTTCTTAGCCATGTTATCCAATGGGAGGTGGATAACATGGCTAAGAGCATTTGCTCGATAATACATGAATATCGCTGACTTTTCTGCGATAATAGCAAGGTTTATCTGCGATAAAAATCGCCGATGTGCGGCGATAATTTTTGTCTCTAAACAAGTTAGAGACAAAAATTATCGCTAGTTGTTCGTAATATGCCCCCGGGTTTTTGCTTGCAGAAATCGGGAGGCGGGAGACTAGCACTGAAATCAGTAGTCACACGCCTGAATCGGGAGGGTTGGCATGTCTGAATTCTCTACAGCTGGGGCCATAAACTACATCCGCAGGGGTAGGTGATAGCCTGGGACCAGCCTGGCATCTAAAATGGCTGCCGTGCACGACAAAATTGTGGCATTGGAAAAAAGGCAAGATGGCGCAGCCGCTGGAAGAGATGTATCAACATATATCAGCCTCCTCAGCCACCCTCAGGAAACATAGGGGATTAGGATACGTCTCCCGCACCCCCTTATACCTAGTAATTTAATTAACGAAGCACAAAATGGCGAATTCCCGTTTCGCTACCAGTTTGCGGCCCAGTTCGCGGCCCGTGAAGCGCTTCTACCGTGAAAAATCATTTTTTTTTTCTTTTCCCCACGGGTCCCTTTAATAACCCCAACAACATTCCTAAGGGGTCAAGAGGGGGATACCTTGCCCCCTTTCATTAAATTCCCCCTTAGTTTTTCACCTCTTCTTCTCTCTCGATCCTACCGAGAGACAAGATGGCGGCCGCTCCGGACTGTCACGCAGCAAAAAAAAAAAAAGCTCACGCACAGCCGCTGGAAGAGATGTATCAACATATATCAGCCTCCTCAGCCACCCTCAGGAAACATAGGGGATTAGGATACGTCTCCCGCACCCCCTTATACCTAGTAATTTAATTAACGAAGCACAAAATGGCGAATTCCCGTTTCGCTACCAGTTTGCGGCCCAGTTCGCGGCCCGTGAAGCGCTTCTACCGTGAAAAATCATTTTTTTTTTCTTTTCCCCACGGGACCCTTTAATAACCCCAACAACATTCCTAGGGGGTCAAGAGGGGGATACCTTGCCCCCTTTCATTAAATTCCCCTTTCGTTTTTCACCTCTTCTTCTCTCTCGATCCTACCGAGAGACAAGATGGCGGCCGCTCCGGACTGTTTAGAATGTTGACAGACACCGGAGAGCCAATCAGCTTTCTGCGCGCAAAGTTCCGAAACGCGAAAAGTAAGCGGACCGGATCGCTGCCCGGAGCGCTGTTACAGATATATATCTTGATTTAAACGTTAATTTCTCAAAATCCACTGAAGCACATATATTGAGACCTAGCAAAGGCACATCGGGCTAACAGTCCCTACAATTTTGCCAAGTTTCGTGCAAATCCATTCAGCCGTTCGAGCTAAAAGTGAGTCCAACCGCCTTATGGAAAACTCAATGTAAAAAACGCGTTTTGGGACCCCCCTTTTTTCTCAGCCCCCCCTTGACGAAACCCCACCAAATTTTCAGGGGCTGCTCAGAAACAAAATGTGCCATTTTCCTGAAAATTTCAGCCGATTCCGTCCACAAACGCCAAAGTTATTAAACATAGAATTTTCAGAAATCCCATAGGGAATTAATCCTAACTATATATACCTACTGGCGATAGCCAGTAGGTAATATATATATATATATATATATATATATATATATATATATATATATATATATATATATATATATATATATATATATATATTTTATTTGATAAACAACTTTTATTTTGTTCTGAAAACATAAAGGACATTTCACATCTCTCAGGTCATACATGGTATACAAGGGACCAGTGAGGGCCAAATTATAGCCCATTTTTGTGCTAAACCCCCACCCGACTGCCACCCCCTCCCCCCACCCCCCAGGCGTCCCGCAGCAAATCAAGGTACGTATCTCAGCCATTTCCCCCAAACCTTGCGATACTTCTTTCTGCAACCCCGTGCAAGATACAGACTCTTCTCTTGGGCAGCGCACCAGTCAACTCCCGCCCACCACTTGGCACAGGTCGGTGGCTCGGGCCGCTTCTAGGCTGCAGCAATGTCCCTTTTCGCCACCATCATTGCGGTAGAAAGAAAGAGCTTTTCGGGGCGAGTTCCATCCAAACCCTCCATGATCCATAAAAGAGCAACCTTGGGGTCGTGTGGCACCTCCCACCGCAACACCTCCGTCAATTCAGTCTCAATACCCCACCAGTAACGCTCCAGGCCCGGACAAGTCCAGACCACAGGAAAGAAGTCAGCCTGGTCGGTGTGACAGCGGGGACAGATGTCGTCAGGGAAAATGCCTACGCGGTATAGCCGGGCTGGTGTGAGATAGGTTGTGTGCAAGTAATAGATCTGAATTAGGCACAGTCCAGCGGATGCAGTGACCATCCGGGGCGCCATAAGGGCATCCCTCTAGTCCACCTCGTCCCGGGGGGCCCACCCAATTCTCCCAGCACACCTTGAGGCCCTCAAGAGACACCGGGGAGTTGTTGACGAGGGAGCAGTAGATGCGGGAAATGCCACCCTTCCCTTGGTGTCCCATCAGGCATTGGGCCTCTGGGGGGCTGTGGTCCAGCAATCTAACATCTAGCGGAGTGTTGGCACAGAGCGCATGGCGCAGCTGAAGGTATCTATAGGGAAGTGTGAAGGGTGAATCGCGCCTGGAGCTCTTGGAAGGATCACATTCGGCCCGCTCTCCAGACTTCCCCCAGCTGCGAAATCCCGAGGTGGTCCCGTGATCTGAAGCCCTCAAACCCCGCCCCCTCCAGCAACCAGGTGCCGTGCCATAAGGGTGTGGCCTGCGTGAGTGTACCCGTGCAGTGTGTGTGTGGCAGCACGGCCATCCGGCAAGAAAGTTATGTCATCAGTGATGCCACTGACCATGTCATTAGTGATGTAATATGTGAGGGCATAAGCAGTGCATTGCGGGGGTGTAAGTTGTAGTTAACTCAGGTAATTATAACTTCTGAAAATTCAATGATTTTGTAGGAGTGAACTATGAGTCCAACTATAATATCCCTATAACCTTTGTTTTTTCAGTGAATATATATATATATATATATATATTCACTGAAAAAACCATAGGTTATAGACCATATATAGTTAGGAATTTGCATTTACAAAACCTTGAAAATTCACTGAAAAAACCATTGGTTATAGACCATATATAGTTAGGGATTAGCATTTACAAAACCTTAATTTACTCGCACAAAACCATAGAAATTCGCATATATAGTTAGTTGCAATAACTATATATCGCGCACCCGCAATCCACTGCTGATGATGTCACATATTACATCATTCATGACATGGTCAGTGACATCACTGATGACATCACTGATGACATCTCAAATGACATCACTGATGACATCTCAAATGACATCACTGATGACATCACTGATGACAACATCCAGTGACTGTATGTTTCTGTAAAGTTAAAATATGTCTTACATATTGAAGAATGAGTGGATGTATAAGTGTCTGGATGAAGGATTTAGTAGGTGCATGACTGACTGTATGAGTGAGTGATTAAATGTGTCTCACTGAGTGCATGGGTTAGTGACTAAACTGTCTTAATTTGTGCATCATTATGTCTGTTGTTCTGTAAACTGCTGCATGTGTTGATCAGTAGCTATATGAGTAACTATATGGGTTATTGATTGGTTGCCCAAGTATTTGTATGGGAGACTGAGAGTGTGTGGGGGTGGCTGGGAGGTGTGTGACTCTGTGCATAGATGTGTGAGCAGTTGATTCACTAGATGTATGGGTTCAAAAGTGCATGTGGAAACAGCTGTATGGGCGGTTGACTGTGTGCATGAGTGTATTGGTGAGTGAATGGATATCTCAGTGCTACATGTAAAAGTAAGTACATATGTAAAACACAGTACATGTGAGAGTTGACATATATAAATAACTGTGCATAAGAGCCAGTGAATGTGTGAGTGGCTTTATGGATCATTGTGAACTTGTATCAGGGATTGTATAAGAGAGTAAATATGTGTTAGTATATGTTTGAATAGTTAAGGTGTGTATAACTGTATAGTTGAGGAAATGGAGGTGTGATTGATTCTTTGCATGACTGACTAGGTGTGTGAGTAACTCCATGGATGAGTGACAGTCTGTGAGTGTCTGTTTACACTGATTGTATCTAAGGTTATATTAGAGTCGGAAGAGGTTCATCATATTATCACATGAATGATATCATCAGTGTTGTGATCAGTAATGTCAAACGAGATGTCATCACTGATGTCATCAGTGATGTCATTTGAGATGTCATCAGTGATGTCACTTGAGATGTCTTCAGTGATGTCATCAGTGATGTCATTTGAGATGTCATCAGTGATGTCATCAGTGATGTCACTGACCATGTCATGAATGATGTAATATGTGACATCATCAGCAGTGGATTGCGGGTGCACGATATATAATTAGTGCAACTAACTATATATGCGAATTTCAATGGTTTTGTGCGAGTAAAATAAGGTTTTGTGAATGCTAATCCCTAACTATATATGGTCTATAACCTATGGTTTTTTCAGTGAATTTTCAAGGTTTTGTAAATGCTAATTCCTAACTATATATGGTCTATAACCTATGGTTTTTTCAGTGAATATATATATATATATATATATATATATATATATATATATCCAAACGGGTCCTCAGCAAGGCACTCAGAGCACCGTTCAGCCACGCTACCTTGAAGAAAACAGCAGGACCAGGTATTCCGTGAGTTGATATTTTATTTGGCAACAAACGGCAGCATTTTTTTTTCCGTGAGTTGATATTTTATTTGGCAACAAACGGCAGCATAACGTTTCGGCCTCTCACAGGCCTTGATCACATGGTGTTACGCATTCGAATGGCAGAATTTAAAGTGCAAGTGCAAAAAACGGTAACCAACCAGAATAGAGTAAAGTGCATAGTGCAATAAACATAGTCAAAATACTACGTAATTTCATTATTGACATAAATCACGCACTCAACAGTTTTACCAATGTTAAAAATTGAAAGTTTGCCAGTGTTGGGATAAATCCCCCTAACAGATCACATAATAAGTGTATGTCTGCATACAATAAAATGTGTATATACACATGTTATTTACATAATAACCGGATAAATCCGTTAGTACGATCAAGCACATCCAGGTAAAGATTAACATAAACAGACCGATAATGTGTATATTTGTGCATAGAATGCAAAATAGGCAGCAAGAATACCAAAGCTGCTATCTATGTATGGATAAATCCATATACCATCTATTAAAGACAATGTCACTTAGTAGATACACATATTTGTCTGAGCCAATAGTGAAGTTCATACACCATTATACCAGGGGACCTGATCATGAGATACACTTGGATCTGATTAAAAACAATTGGCAAACTGTAAACCCACAATGGTTGGATAACCTGAATTATTGAACAAAAAGTGCAAGTGAATATAATTAAAATCAACGAACAGATTCAAAATCGATTATAAGCATGATCATGATGTTAAATATATTATAATCTAATCTGTCGACAAAAGCAATAGGATCACCGGGTAAGATAATCATGACATGTGGGCACATGTATCCCTAGACAAACCACTGGCCAAGCTGGAAGTACTGAACAAAAACCATTTTGTGGAATATCTAAAAGAGATACATAATGTGGTACCCCAAGGAACAAACAAATGGAGATAAACTGTACAGAAAGCAAAACTATAGACAGGTGTAAAAATCTTCTGATGCATTTAACCCGTTGGGGAATTTGCTATCTAGCATGAGAATATAGCGTGTTTCCAATCTTCTCAATGCTGCTTCCCTGTTTCCACCCCTTCTCAAAGGTGCAATGGTGTCTATGGCATAATATTTCAAGAGAGAGCTGTTGCTGTTATGCTTCTCTCTGAAATGCCTAGCGACCGGGTATGCTGGGTCGTTAGACTTTATGGCCCGTAGATGCTGAAGGACCCTTTTATGCACCTGTAATTTGGAACTGCCCACGTAACGGAGGCCACATGGGCATTCCAAAACATAAACACAGAATTCACTTTTGCACGTGATTTTTTTCTTGATTTTACATGGGGTGTCCGAAAATGGAATGCAATACTCGGTCTTATTCACCCCCTGAATACAAGCTTTGCACGAAGCACATTTTCTGAAGCCTCTGCTCCCTGCCAACCATATATACATATATATATATATATATATATATATATATATATATATATATATATATATATATATATATATATATATATATATATATATATATATATATATATATATATATATATATATATATTACCTACTGGCGTTCGCCAGTAGGTATATATAGTTAGGATTTTTTCCCTATGGGACTTTTGAAAATTCTATGTCTAATAACTTTGGCGTTTGTGGATGGAATCGGCTGAAATTTTCAGGAAAATGGCACATTTTGTTTCTGAGCAGCTCCTGAAAATTTGGTGGGGTTTCGTCAAGGGGGGGCTGAGAAAAAAGGGGGGTCCCAAAACGCGTTTTTTGCATTGAGTTTTCCATAGGGCGGTTGGACTCACTTTTAGCTCGAACGGCTGAATGGATTTGCACGAAACTTGGCAAAATTGTAGGGACTGTTAGCCCGATGTGCCTTTGCTAGGTCTCAATATATGTGCTCCAGTAGTTTTTGAGAAATTAACGTTCAAACCAAGATATATATCTGTAAGAGCGCTCTGGGCAGCGATCCGGTCCGCTTACTTTTCGCTTATCGGAACTTTGCGCGCAGAAAGCTGATTGGCTCTCCGGTGTCTGTCAACATTCTAAACAGTCCGGAGCGGACGCCATCTTGTCTCTCGGTAGGATCGAGAGAGAAGAAGAGGTGGAAAACGAAGGGGGAATTTAATGAAAGGGGGCAAGGTATCCCCCTCTTGACCTCCTAGGAATGTTGTTGGGGTTATTAAAGGGTCCCGTGGGGAAAATAAAAAAAAAATGATTTTTCACGGTAGAAGCGCGGCCGCGAACTGGTAGCGAAACGGGAATTCGCCATTTTGTGCTTCGTAAATTAAATTACTAGTTATAAGTGGGTACGGGAGACGTATCCTAATCCCCTATGTTTCCTGAGGGTGGGTGAGGAGGCTGATATATGTTGATACATCTCTTCCAGCGGCTGTGCGTGAGCTTTTTTTTTTTTTTTGCTGCGTGACAGTCCGGAGCGGCCGCCATCTTGTCTCTCGGTAGGATCGAGAGAGAAGAAAAGGTGAAAAACTAAGGGGGAATTTAATGAAAGGGGGCAAGGTATCCCCCTCTTGACCCCCTAGGAATGTTGTTGGGGTTATTAAAGGGTCCCGTGGGGAAAATAAAAAAAAATGATTTTTCACGGTAGAAGCGCTTCACGGGCCGCGAACTGGGCCGCAAACTGGTAGCGAAACGGGAATTCGCCATTTTGTGCTTCGTTAATTAAAGTACTAGGTATAAGGGGGTGCGGGAGACATATCCTAATCCCCTATGTTTCCTGAGGGTGGCTGAGGAGGCTGATATATGTTGATATATCTCTTCCAGCGGCTGCGCCATCTTGCCTTTTTTCGAATGCCACAATTTTGTCGTGCACGGCAGCCATTTTAGATGCTAGGCTGGTCCCAGGCTATCACCTACCCCTGCGGATGTAGTTTATGGCCCCAGCTGTAGAGAATTCAGACATGCCAATTCTCCTGATTCAGGCGTGTGAGTACTGATTTCAGTGCTAGTCTCCCGCCTCCCGATTTCTGCAAGCAAAAACCCGGGGGCATATTACTAACAACTAGCGATAATTTTTGTCTATAACTTGTTTAGAGACAAAAATTATCGCCGCACATCGGCGATTTTTATCGCAGATAAACCTTGCTATTATCGCAGAAAAGTCAGCGATATTCATGTATTATCGACCTAATGCTCTTAGCCATGTTATCCACCTCCCATTGGATAACATGGCTAAGACCTGCTCAGGGCAGGTGTTAGCTTTTGGAGATATTCGCGCTTAGTGCGAATATCTCCAAAAGTTGGTAATAGAAGGTAGCGATGTTAGGGACTGTTTCCAGTCGCTAACATCTTGGCACGCCACTTTGCATGTCATTAGTGATAAGTATCACTGACATGCAAAGCCGGGCCCAAGATGGTCGCTATCTCCTTTTAGGTGTCACTAACTGGTGTTAGCGACAGCTTGATAATAGGGAAATAATTTTATCTCCGCTTTCATGGTTTTTAAAGCCAAAAAAGCGGAGATAAACCCCCTTGCTAATATGCCCCACGATTCCTTGGGGGTTTCAGCTGATAGGGCTTGGTATTGTGTTACATGGTAATTTTTCCATGAAACGTCAGAGGGTCGATGTAGGGGTTCTAGAAGAGGTGATAAACCATTTAAGCCTCATGAACAAGCGCATGGTCTTTTAAAGATTTCTGAAGTACTCGGGGCGGCGGTGTGTGTGTGCCCTCTTTCAGGAGCGGGCGGGGGGGCACTGCCAGCAACTTGCCAGGTCAGGTAGTGTTCAACACGTGCATCACCCTTTCTCTGCTTGCTATTGCGCTCCATGCTTCGGAAAGGTAAGAAAAAGAACGTGCATTTGAGTTTGAAATGTCCGATCCTGCAGCAGCACACTTCCAAAGCCCACACATGACAATAACCCGATTCAAGGCCCCATTCACCCGTTTTTCAAAAAATAGATAACACTCCAACAAAGTAAGGTTATAAAACTTTATTAACTTTTAACGATAATGAACAGAACAAAAACTAAAAACATTTAAACATTTATTAACACAAAAAGCAACAATGGTTAGAAGCTGTCTTTTGTGCGAATAGTCCCAAGGCAGCACAACGTGCAGAGTTCTGGACGGCACCCAGGTGATGTCGCCTGGGTGCCGCACTGGTTTAGGGATCCTACAATGCTGCTCCGAAAATTGGCGTGGGGTGTCCCGGGTGGGGCGGGGGGAGGCCTCGTCAGTAGCGGTCTGTTGTGCGAATAGTCCCAAGGCAGCACAACGTGCAGAGTTCTGGACGGCACCCAGGTGATGTCGCCTGGGTGCCGCACTGGTTTAGGGATCCTACAATGCAGCACAGAAAAACAGCGTGGGGCGTCCCGGGTGGTGCGGGGGGAGGCCTCGTCAGTAGCGGTCTGTGTCCAGTGTCACATGGCTGACACAACATGTACGACAGGCACCCAGGTGATGTCCAGTAAACTGCCGCACTGGTTTTGGTATCCTACAATGCTGCTCCGAAAATTGGCGTGCGGCGGCCCGGGGGGGGGGGGGGAGGCGGCGTGAACGGGCCTCCCCAGGTGGCGGCCATCTAGCTGAGTTGCGCTCGCTCTTGCGGCCACAGCGTCTCGCTCACCATGTTGTGGAGTTGCTCCCACTCTTGCAGTGCAGCGATAGGCGGCTGCCACATGGCTGTCAAAATGGCGGACGGCTCTTCGGTTTTGGGCCTGGTCCACTGAAATGGCCCTGGGACACCTTGGAAGTCGGACGCTTGCCTGCTAGGGCTTGGGCTCCATTCTCGAAAAGCGTCCCCTCAGCCGTGAAGATTGTATAAAAGTCTTGGGGGCCCCCGACTCCCGCAGGCTTCCGGTGGGGAGCGGCTGCCATGATTGCTCGCGCCACGAGATGGTGGTGCTCTCATGCTGACGCCAGCTTCAGTCTGAATGATCCAGAAACAAGGTGGGGCTTTCATCGTTTGGGAAAAAAAATGTTCTAAACCAATGAAAAGTGTTATTTTTAGGTCATATGACCAAGCCTTCCATCTTTAGGAAACCAAAAGTAAAATGAACCAATGAAAAGTTTTATAAACAAGTCACATGACCTGTTCTGCGGCATAGGGCTACAAAAAGCGTAGAAAATCCGTTGGCACGTGAGGCGGCGTCAGTAGCGGACCGATGTGCGAATAGGCCGAAGGCAGCACAACGCGTCGAGATCCGGATGGCACCGAGGTGGTGTCCAGCAAATTGCCGCACTGGTGTGGCCATCCTACAATGCTGCGCCGAAAGACGGCGTGTCCAGCTGAGTTGCGGTCACTGTCAGTAGCGGACCGATGTGCGAATAGGCCGAAGGCAGCACAACGCGTCGAGATGCGGATGGCACCGATGTGGTGTCCAGCAAATTGCCGCACTGGTGTGGCCATCCTACAATGCTGCGCCGAAAGACGGCGTGTCCAGCTGAGTTGCGGTCACTGTCAGTAGCGGACCGATGTGCGAATAGGCCGAAGGCAGCACAACGCGTCGAGATCCGGATGGCACCGAGGTGGTGTCCAGCAAATTGCCGCACTGGTGTGGCCATCCTACAATGCTGCGCCGAAAGACGGCGTGTCCAGCTGAGTTGCGGTCACTGTTGCGGTACAGTGACTCGAACGCACCGAGATCCGGATGGCACCGAGGTGGTGTCCAGCAAATTGCCGCACTGGTGTGGCCATCCTACAATGCTGCGCCGAAAGACGGCGTGTCCAGCTGAATTGCGGTCACTGTTGCGGTACAGTGACTCGAACGCGCCGAGATCCGGATGGCACCGAGGTGGTGTCTAGCAAATTGCCGCACTGGTGTGGCCATCCTACAATGCTGCGCCGAAAGACGGCGTGTCCAGCTGAGTTGCGGTCACTGTTGCGGTACAGTGAGTCGAACGCGCCGAGATCTGGATGGCCAAGTTTCAAGTTTCATCTGGCAGTTTTTCTCCATCCCTCCTGGATCAAAGAAGGTGAATGCTAAATATGCCACCTGCCTCATCTGAACATATGAAGTTAACTTGTATACACTGTGGTGCTATGCTGTCCTATGGCAACATGAGCATCAACATGATGAATACGGCATTCGAAAATCATAAATGCCCTAATGCACCCAAGAAGTAATTTTTTTTTTGCTCCAGTTGAGCCGTTTTCAATGCCTGTTTTTTGTTGTTTCCCCTCCATCAAGAACAAAACAAAAATACAAGGCGCTAAGATCCGAATGGCAAGTCCTGGATGTTGAGTGCCTCAGTTGAGAGTTCTGAGCAGTGCTTGTAAGACTGTCTGAAGCTTATTTGCACCTGCTGCAGCTTCACTAGGTCCGGCGGAACTTTTTTCCTTTTCCTTTCTGCTTCTTTTCCTACAATGCGTTTCATCTAAAGACACGACCAGGTCCCTGAATGTGTGCAGGGGGACGCTATTGATTGAATGAAAATGGCGGCTTGACACAAAGCTGACTCAAGCGTTACTGTTGGTGCTATACAGACAAAAATTGGTTTTCAGTTTGTACATTCTTCAGGTTTTTTTTTCCATCCAAGTCTGATTGAGAGTTTGTAGAAAAATGGCTTCAGATTTTCCACATACTACTCTTCAACATTCTTCCTAAATGTAACAATGTGAAACTCACTAGGAGAACGGCTGTTTCTGTTTCCTTTCAAAATGCTGCCACCAATATTTTCTGAATGGAAGACACCATCTTGTAGCATAAAGGGCCGAAAGGGGTTCTGGTCTGGCCGATGGTTGGTGGAGACATTTTGACTATATCTTGGACCTGCCCGGCCTCGCCCAAAATGGCGCCGGTATAAATGGGACTCGTAACTCTTTGCCCGCAAATGTATATCTAGAAAATGTTATTGTAAGTGGCCCTGTCGTATTTTAATTACAAAATGTACGTCCACCGATTCCGCAACTGTTAGACACCTTTGTTCTTGTCACCTAATGGCCCGCTCGTTACGTTCTTCTACAGTGTAAATGTCTCCTCATCATTATATACGATTTGAGTTTGCTCCGTGGCCGGCCCACGTGGTTATAGGCCCGTATTTGTATACTGACATTTTCACAATAAAGGTTTTTAAAACAAAACACGGTAGTAGTATTTTCATTTGTAAAGTTTTTACTTTTAGTGACTGTTTTCGAATCAGTAAAAGGCAAGTGAAATAAAGCAGTCCAATTACATGACGGATAAAAGGTATAATATGTAGGAACGCAGTAAAGATAAATGGTCAAGGGCAGTTGTGTTTTTCATGTCTGCAACATAAAGTGATCGATAAGAATCTGATAATCAGGCGCATCGGCGACTAAGACAGCAGGCCGAATCTCTTTTACTCAACGGCTCCGTCATGGAAGGAAGAAACGCCCTTTTTCTCGAAAAAGGAATATATTTTACTTGCCAGACAGTTGTAAATTTTCCGGGAAAGTACATTAGCCTGGAATATTATAACATATGTTTGAAAAAAAAATATTGTTCGAAAATAATAAAAAGCGTAATTTTTAGGTCATATGACCAAGCTTTTCATCATTAAATTAACAAAAGTAAAATGAACCAATGAAAAGTTTTATTAACAAGTCACATGACCTGTTATGCTTACGTTACGCGCTGCGCGCCGCGCCTCGGATCACTTCCGGGTGCGCTAACGCGGCGTGTCATAAAACGCATTACGCGACAACGTAGGTCAAGAATATAGTCTAAATGTCTCCACCAACCAGCGTTCAGAACACAACCCCTTTCAGTAGTCCAAAAAGTTCTGTTAAATGACAACAGAGGGGACAGGCAACAAGAACCATCAGTCAAAGAGGGGAGGGCAAGTTCTTCTCTTCCGGGTCATGTTGGGGCGCTACCGGAACTGATCGAATTGGTAGTCTACAGTGTTTCTGGATGTTTCAGACTAAAGCTGGCGTCAGCATGAGACCACTACCATCTCGTAGCTCCGTCGTGGCCATTCCACGAGCAATCATGGCAGCCGCTCCCCACCAGAAGCCTGCGGGAGTCGGAGGCCCCCATGACTTTTGTAGAATCTTCACGGCTGAGGGGACGCTTTTCGAGAATGGGATCCAAGCCCTAGCAGACAAGCGTCCGAGTTCCAAGGTGTCCCAGGGCCATTTTAGTGGACCAGGCCCAAAACCGAAGAGCCGGCCGCCATTTTGAGAGTCCTGTGGCAGCCGCCTATCGCTGCACCGCTAGAGCGGGCGCATCTCAACTACATGGTGAGCGAGACGCTGTAGTCGCAAGAGCGGGCGGAAAACAGCTGAATGGCGGAAGAGGCACAGTGTAGCAAAAGCGGGCGGAATGGCAACTAAAACGATAAAGGGGCGCCTCACTACAGCTTGTCTTCAGGTCAAACGGATTGTGGGACAAGGTCCAGAATTGAAGAGTCATCAAAAGGCAAAAAGTACCGCCGGACCCCGGGAGCCGGCCGCCTATGTCGGGGGCGATCTCAGGCTACACCACTGCTATAAGACTTGGGGAGGGTGTCGGAGCCAAGCGTCTTCTCCGAGTCCATGGCCATCACAGCGCCCCTCAGGGGCCTCCGTCAAGCTGTTTAGGAAGGTAACATATCATATTGTTTTCTAATGCAGTCAGGTCCACAAACGACACTCACTTACTTTGAGAATAGTGAAGCTGCAGTAGGAGGAAATAAGCTTCAGACAGTGTTACAAGCGCTGCTCAGAACTCTTAACTATGGCACCCAACATCCAGAACTTATGCTATTTGAGAATGGTAGTGACATCGAAGCATCTCGGGGACCAAAACCATTAACGTACTTTCACGTATGAAAATCTTACTTGGGGAGGGGGCAGGAGCGAAGCGCCCCCTCCCAGTCAGCGCCACCACACCGTATGTTGAAAATCTGAAGCCATCGTTCTACAAAGTCAACCAAACTTGGATTGAAAAATCTAGAAAAATGTACAAACTGAAAACCAGTTTTGGTCTGCATAGCATCAGTAACAACGCTTGAGTCAGCTTTGTGTCAAACCGCCATTTTGATTCAACAAAGCACAGGCATTGAAAAAGGCTGAAATTCAGAACTCTAAACTATGGCACCCAACATCCAGGAGCTTGCTATCCGGATCTTGGAGCCTTGTGCTGTTTTCGATCTATTCACACATCGGTCCACTACTGACATCATCTTATAAACCAACGTTATGTAAATAGTTTTTTAATAAAATGTTTTACCCTATTTCTTTGCTGGTGTGTTGTCTATATTTTTAATATTTGCATAGGGTTTGTCATTATTTTGTGCGGGATGGGTGATGGAGCCGAGCTGTCTTGCAGCCCTCATGGTGTGGAGCTCAGTTCATCTCACTATTTTCGTATTTCTCAAGAAGGGTTGTTCCTAATATTTCTATTTTAGCGAGGTCAAAAAGAGATCCAATTAGTGGCCTACTGATTTTGCTCGATTACTTTTATTTTTTTACACGATTTTTCACTATCTGCAAAGACTAAACAGAGTATTGCGACTTTGTGCTTGTTTGTAAATAGAGAATGATCCAAAGAGAACCAATTCTAAAACAGTAAATGCTTGGACAACAATCAATCAAATGGAGAGACAAGGAGGTACGACGGATTACAACGGGGGTAAAGGCCTGCGTTAACTGCCCTTCTGTATCTGCAAAGAGAGAGTACTAACAAAGGCAAAAGAGGGGAGGGGGGGGGGGGCAGCGTTCAAAGCACATCAGCGTGCATAAATACGAAAATGTTTTTATCTATCACGTACTTGACATTTTAAAGCTTTTCATATTTGCTATTAAAAAACCAATGAAATTCACAGAAAAAACCATAGGTTATAGTGGATATATAGTTAGGAATTTGCATTTACAAAACCTTGAAAATTCAATGAAAAAACCATAGGTTATAGGCCATATATAGTTAGGAATTAGCATTTACAAAACCTTATTTTACTCGCACAAAACCATTGAAATTCCATATATAGTTAGTTGCACTAACTATATATCGCGCACCCGCAATCCACTGCTGATGATGTCACATATTACATAATTCATGACATGGTCAGTGACATCACTGATGACATCACTGATGACATCTCAAATGATATCACTGATAACATCACTGATGACATCTCATTTGACATTACTGATCATATCACTGATGATATCATTCATGTGATAATACAATGAACCTCTTCAGACTCTAATATAACCTTAGATACAATCAGTGTAAACAGACACTCACAGACTGTCACTCATCCATGGAGTTACTCACACACCTAGTCAGTCATGCAAAGAATCAATCACACCTCCATTTCCTCAACTATACAGTTAGACAAACTTTACTTATTCAAACATATACTAACACATATTTACTCTCTTATACAATCCCTGATACAAGTTCACAATGATCCATACAGCCACTCACACATTCACTGGCTCTTATGCACAGTTATTTATATATGTCAACTCTCACATGTACTGTGCTTTACATATGTACTTACTTTGACATGTAGCACTGAGATATCCATTCACTCACCAATACACTCATGCACACAGTCAACCGCCCATACAGTTGTTTCCACATGCACTTTTGAAACCATACATCTAGTGAATCAACTGCTCACACATCTATGCACAGAGTCATACACCTCCCAGCCACCCACAAACACACACAGTCTCCCATACAAATACTTGGGCAACCAATCAATAACCCATATAGTTACTCATATAGCTACTTATCAACACATGCAACAGTTTACAGAACAACAGACATATTGATGCACAAATTAAGACAGTTTAGTCACTAACCCATGCACTCAGTGAGACACATTTAATAGCTCACTCATACAGTCAGTCATGCACCTACTAAATCCTTCATCCAGACACTTATACATCCACTCATTCTTCAATATGTAAGAGATATTTTAACTTTACAGAAACATACAGTCACTGGATGTTGTCATCAGTCATGTCATTTGAGATGTCATCAGTGATGTCATCAGTGATGTCACTGACCATGTCATGAATGATGTAATATGTGACATCATCAGCAGTGGATTGCGGGTGCGCGATATATAGTTAGTGCAACTAACTATATATGGAATTTCAATGGTTTTGTGCGAGTAAAATAAGGTTTTGTAAATGCTAATTCCTAACTATATATGGCCTATAACCTATGGTTTTTTCATTGAATATATATATATATATATATATATATATATATATATATATATATATATATATATATATGGTTGTATATACATATATATATATATGTATATATACAAATATATAATACCTATACTGGTGGTCGCCAGTGGGTGGTTATAGTTAGGACCATATTTTTATAGGAAAAGTGTTTTTTGACTTGCCTATATCTTTAGTGCCATTTGAGGAATCTTCACAAATTTTCCCCCAAAAGTGCCCTGGTGATTCTTGTTGTCCATGAAACGACTTGCGGTGATTCGTCAAGCAGGGGCCGAAAAACAGGGAAGGACAAAAAGTGTTTTTTCCCATGTTAATTGCAATAGGGATTTCGAACACGACAACAGCTGAACTGCTGGACAGAACTACACCAAATTTGGCAGAAAGCTAGCTCTTGGTCCAGAAAGAGTGCTTTTTTTTGTTATTTGCTGCAAATCCTTTCAGTAGGTATTGAGCTATTAAAAAACAAAAAAGAATTGTATATATAGGTATGTGGATGCTCCGAGGTTGTGACAGTCCCTGTGCTGAAATCTGATTGGCTGGCAACACTTCAACCAAGAAGAGTTGGCAGCCATCTTGGGACTCAGCATCAGCTGAGGCCCACAACAAAATGCTTAAATAAAAGAAAAAGGAGCAGGGTAGAAATACTGTGATCCCCCAACTGTGGTCCTGGAGTCCCCCTGTAACCCTGACAGGGCCAAAAAGCACTTTAAAAAAAATAATGTTGCAGCAGAAAGGCGACAGGCCCTGCATTAGCAGCAAACATTTTTTTTAAAACAAATGCGGGCTCCAGTGCTTTTTTGTTTTTTGCCCCTGGGCGGGCCAGGTCCCAGCGGCATTTTTGTTTTAAAAAGAGAAGCGGCGCACGGAATCCTCCTCTTAAGGCTCATTGAGCCCCAGGGACCAACACCTCCCCGGGGCTTTATTGATAAAACAGAGCGGGCGCAGAGGGCTGCTCTCCACAGGCTCTATAAACCCTGTGGACCACCACCTCCCCGGGGTTAAAGAAATATTGATGGGGGGCTATGTGGACCCCCTGAGCACTGGTGACCACCACCTCTCCAGGGCTGATTAACATATAATGGGGGCCCCGCAGACCCCCCAAGGTCCTGGCGACCACCACCTCCCCGGGGCCAAATATTTTTTTTTTAATGGGAGAGGGGCCCCAGGGACCATCACCTCCCTGAGATCTGTCTTGAAAAGTAAAGGAGGCATTAACATCCCTGGGTACTGCCAACCCCCTTTTACGGTTCCTGCTATGTCCCGGGGAGCCCAACCCAGGGCATAGCTGTTTGGTTTTGGTTGGTGGGAGCTGACAGCTCCCACCAAGCTGAAGCAAACTCTCATGCACCAACTCACAGACCCAAACAGAGACTCACACACCCACTCATAGACCCACTCAGGCACCCAATCACAGATCCTTTCAGACACTCATGAATTTACTCACAGACCTACTCAGAGACTTTTGCACACTCTCACAGGCCTGCTCAGACACTCGCCCACTCACAGACCCACTCTATGTCACTGCAGATAGATATACAACTTCGCTCAGTCAGATTAGTTCTCAGGATGGGTATTTTTCTCCTCCACTGCATATTAGATAGGGTTTTCTCACTCCCTGTGTTCCTCTGGTGAAATATTTCAGTGTATTGCAATTGTGATATTGCTATGATGTTTCTTCCAGACAGCCCAGTGAGCTTTATCAACTCGTATTTATCTAACTCAAGTTTACGCTCACTTGTCAAAGTGACCAAACGTTAACTTTCCTAGTTTGAATCTCTAAGGAACTATTGTTCTCTGTCACAAAATAAAGTACCGAATGGAAGAACATCAAATGAGTCTTAAGGGTAGACAACCAAAAATAAGGGGTCTTGTTTTCAGTTTCGTGTGAATTCGTTTAGTAGTGATTGAGATATCAATGTTAAGAAAAAGCGTTGGGCGACCTTTTGAAGGTTAATTTTATCAAACGTTTTATTTTCTCTAGCAATTTTGGTGCTGTTAGATTGCGAATTGAGTTTTCCAACTTTACTTCCATTAGAAAGTTTTGCTGCTGCTACAGCAAAAAACTGCTAAATTGCTTCACAGTATCCTTGGCATGAAAGTAAACTTTACCCAGAAAGTGTGATTTTTATGGTTTGGTGTAAATTAGTACTGTAGTTTGTGAGATAGCATTTGAAACAGGCACTGGGTTAGCTTGAAGGGATTAACACTTTTAATTAAAAATACTTTTGTTGATTTGCTCAAAACTTTTGCATGCTTTGACAAATATGCATGATAGCAGTTAATGAGGCTACTCTTGGTATTTTCGAACTTGAGCAGATACATATCGAGGGGAGCCATTTAGGATAAGGAGTATTAATTTGATAACATGTTGGCGCAAAACTTTTCTCAAGCTTGGAATGATTTATTTTTTATTTGTATGTTGTTTTGTTGTCAATCCATCAAAAGCAAGCAGAAATAAAAGGGAGCAATAAAATATGCATTACTTTTAATGCTGTTGCTGATAATTCTGCGGATCAGTGACACAATCTTGAGGTAAACAATGTCATTTGGCACAAATATTGAGTCAAAAATATCGTTTACCAAAATATTGCATCCCTAAACTTATACGGGTAAGTGCAAACATATCAGAAGTAAAATATCTTTTAACACTATATCGTCCAAAAATATTCAAAAATATTGTTTATTTAATATAAATACTTTAGTATATAATATTAATGTCATCTAAATGACATAAATGTCTCAAATACCTTTATTATTTGTGTATGTGTGTTTATGTACATGTGGAATCCAATTATTAAAATGCATATATTTTACATTGTATAATTAATTTATTTTTTAGTACTATGACAAGCATATAATTATATATATATATATCAGTGAGCAAGGACACAGCGTCCGAAACGCGTCTGAAGGCTTGCACCACTTCACCAGCATGGAAAAATAAAAGCAATTGAACAAGAAGTCTGACTCTGGCAATATTTTGAAGTTTGCGTACCTATCTGTGCTGATTTCCATATGTGTGTATATATATATATATATATATATATATATATATATATATATATATATACACACACACACACACACACACACACACACACATATATATATATATATATATATATATATATATATATATATATATATATATATATATATATATATATATATATATATATATATATATATATATATATATATATATATATATATATAACCACTCTGTTTTGAAGAGAAGAAGGAGGCCACAGCAGGTAATTTCACAAAAGTCTTTAATGGAACCACAGGCATGATGCATTTCGGCGTGTAGTGTTGCCTTCCTCAGATGCCATTGGAATCCCAGCTCTACTCCACCCACACCTTTACGTGCAGTGATGAGCTCCCATTGGTTCAGGTAATCAACCCCACGTTCACATACTAACACGCCCTCTGCAGTTGTTGCAATTCACTACAGTTCCCAGAGTACACCTTGACGGGAGCGTGATAACGCGGGGGGAAACTGCGAGTATGTCCAACAATATATATATATTTTGTAATTTAAAAGCTTTTGATGTCCTTGGTAGGATTCGGGGCATTACAGGCGAGTTATCTTTACATATAGGAGAATACTTTGCTCACAATAGGGACTACATGTCCCATCATGCAATAAAGGACTTTTGCATTTAGCAAACGCATGTTGGGGGCCATGAAATTAAAGAATGCCGGAAATTGTGAGCCAGTGATGCCATGTTTGTTTAGCAGCCCAGGAAGAAGAGATTTTAAACCTCAAAACGCGTCTGTGAAAATTAATAATTGCTGGAGCATGAAGGCGAGATGTAATTAATGCCTTATGGTGAGAGTGGTGTTGAGTGACCTTCTTATGCTTTGGAGTACTTTGGTGAAAAAAAATATGTATATATATATATATAATAAAAGTTTAAAAAAATTGACAGTTCTATTGCAAAATAATCAGTAAATTATCAAATAAATAAATTATAAAATATATTTCAACCAAAAAACACAATAATATAAAAATGTGTAAAAAATAAAAATGTAAAGAATATTATAACATTAAAAAAAATAGTCTGGTAATATTAGCTATACTTTTCCCACTCCAGTTTATGCAACAGTATGGAAACTGTTGGACTGGAAAGGGGTTAAATCTATTATTTCGACTCCAAACATCGTAACATTAGGAAAAGTGTTGGAGTTCGGAGGGATTAGATTTACTACTTCTACTCCAGTCAGCACAAAAGTAGGAAAAGTGTTTGACTTCAGAGGAGTTAAATTTACTATTTTCACTTCAGTCAAAGCAACGGTAGGGAAAGCATTAGACTTTAGAGCGGTTAAATGTACTTATCCTACATCAGTCAGTGCAACAGTAGGGAAACTGTTAGACTTTAGAGGGGTTCAATTTATTATTCCCATTCCAAACAGTGCAACAGTAGGGAAAGTGTTGGATTTCGGACTACTAGATTTACTATTTCCACCTGAATCCATGCAACAGCAAGGAAAGCATTGGATTTCTGAGATGGTAAATATACTATTCCCTCTGCAGTCTAAGCAACAGTAAGGAAAGCATTAGATTTTGGAGGTTACATTTACTATTCCCACTTCAGTCACCGTCAGGGTAGAGAAAGTGTTGGACTTTGGAGGGGTTAAATTTACAATTCCCACTTAATTCAATTCAAATAACTTTATTTTGATTCCATAAAGAAATCATAAAAGTATACATAAATATAAAAAACACAAACTACAATAAATCCACGGTACATATTTACATAATGCTGAATTTCATAAACATTCACTGTCAGTGACTAATAACAAGAGCTGGTCTAATAGGGGTGGGGAAATTGATGGTACCCCTACCTAGCAAATGTTTGTGTATGGCTGTTAGTCTTGGTGGGGGGGATATGTGGGGTACTCGGATAAAAGTCATACAGATCCCAAACGGAGATGGGGCCATCATTTACATGGGGCTGGGAGGATCGTAAGTAGGGGACTGTATGCGTGTCCCTAAATTTAACTAAAACTAGATCCTCAGGAATTTTTTTAGGTGATGACCCTAACCAACCCACTCTTCTAACGCACAGAATGCCACCGTCTTTGTTGGGTGGGAGGGGTCTATTTTTTGATAACCAAAACAGGACTTTGGACAATAGGTCCTGATGTCTTTCACGTTTCCCGTGGATGGGTGCAGGTACTCCTGCAAGAACAAGCACAAAGGGGGCGGCTTCGGGAGGCAAATCTATGCAAGCTACTCTATTAGATTCTGCTCTAGTCACAGAGTATTTAGATAACGCAGATTTATGGGCAGTTTTGGTGGCAGTTGGAGGTTGTCTCTTGGAAGGTTGTCTATCGATAGGGAAATTTTTAGTGGTATTGATCACAGGTGAATGGATGATTTTGGTAACAGTATGAGGTAGGCAATTGAGAGGTTGACTTACAGTTGGGACAGCTTTTGTAATGTGAGGCACTTTAGGAGCAGTAGGAGGAGTAGAACAGTTAGATCTAACAGTCTTTGCCAGAGGGCAAGAATTGGCATTGATTATAGTCTCTAGGCTTGTCAACCTATCCCCTAGGATATTGATTTGGTCGAGCAGGGGTTCTATTACAGATCTTAACATCAATTCAAACTGGGGCAATAGTTGCAGTTGGGTGGATGCTACTTCGTCATCCAGAGTTTTGGCTTCTGTTTCGTGATCATCGTGCTTCCTTTTCGCACTTTGGCCTTGTGACCGTCCACTAGCTTGGCTGCTATCCTCCTTGGGTGATCGGGGTGGATCGCAAGGTCCAACTGCGCGAGGATCGATAGTAAAGCCTTTCACAGGCGAAGGAGCTATAACAGGAAGAAAATTAGTCCCGCACAAAGCATTTAGTTCCTCCCAATAGGACATTTTTTCCGAACTGACAGGGATTAGTGGGAGGGTTTGAATTGAATCTAGGGGTTAACAACAATCATCGGTATCTGTTTCACTGATGGTGATAAGGGTATTATGGTTCTGGGTGTAGATGTCCATTTTCTGACCCGGGCAACATTTTTGAGTGAAAATTGGATAGGCCCCCTTAGATGTCATGATTTATGATTTATGTAATATGAAACGGAAAATCCATAAGTCGTCTACAAATGAGGTTAGGCACTATACCTTCTGTTCTAGGAATGCAAAAGGGGGTGGCCCGTCCCCGTCCTTCTCGCTGAGGGCCGTAGAGTGCCCGCCCTTTGCCCGGGCTTAGCCCGACGCGATCCCGCGTGCGCGTCCCGTGCACGCGTCCCGTGACGCGGAGGGAGCGTCCCTTCATGTAGGCCTCCGGGCGCGCTCTGGTCGGATGCAGGAAGTGGCAGGAAGTGGCCGCTATGCTCCCAGGGAGCTGTAGACTCTAGCCACGTGTTGGATTGCGGTGGCGGCGAGACGCAGCGTTAGGGCCCCAGGAGCTAGCTGGCGAGTGGCAGGTAAGTTGCTTCCCTCTGTGCCCTGTGCCCCGGCGTTTCTGACGCCCGCTCCACTGAGGGAGCGTCCCTTGATGTAGCGCCTCCGGGCGCGCTCTGGCCGGATGCAGGAAGTGGCAGGAAGTGGCCGCTATGCTCCCTGGGAGCTGTAGGCTCTAGCCGCGTGTTGGATTGCGGTGGCGGCGAGACACAGCGTTAGGGCCCCAGGAGCTAGCTGGCGAGTGGCAGGTAAGTTGCTTCCCTCTGTGCCCTGTGCCCCGGCGTTTCTGTCCCCCGCTCCACCGAGGGAGCGTCCCTTGATGTAGCGCCTCCGGGCGCGCTCTGGCCGGATGCAGGAAGTGGCAGGAAGTGGCCGCTATGCTCCCTGGGAGCTGTAGTCTCTAGCCGCGTGTTGGATTGAGGTGGCGGCGAGACGCAGCGTTAGGGCCCCAGGAGCTAGCTGGCGAGTGGCAGGTAAGTTGCTTCCCTCTGTGCCCTGTGCCCCGGCGTTTCCCACTCAAAACAGAACAATATAATGAAGTTGTTGGGCTTTCAATAGATAAAATGTACTATTCCCACTCCAGATGTGTTACTGTCAGCTCCCCAGCCAGAGGGAGCCAGCAATTCTTCTTTTTTTAATTTTGGAAGGAGGGTATATGGCTCCCTTCCTCAAGCCTTTAGCAGCCTGGGGTCCCTATCCCCATAGGTATGTTGTTTTATAAAAGAGCAGGGAAGCCAACAGACCCCTCCCTGAGCCTATAGGGCCCCTGGGATCCCACCTCCGGGGGGTTTGTTTTTTTATAAAGGGGGACTGGTGTACGACTAAACTTCTCAAGCCACTACAGGCCCCCAGGACTACATCTCCCAGTGCCTTTTTTATTTATTAAGTGAAGGGAAGTGCTCAGGCCTCCACCCCAAGCCACAAGTGGCCCTGGGAACCCATCTCACAAACATTTTCTTTTTTTAAGAGGAGGGAGGTGCACAGCCATCCTTACCGTGCCTGTAGTGGCCCCACAGCCCATCCACCATTGTCCTTAGGTGGATGACGGCACCTCAACCAGGACACCCATAAAATACTATGTTGGAAATATAGGGGGGCACCAGGACTCCTGCAGCCATGCCTGCTCCCCTCATGCACTCATCCTGGATGTTTTGTGAGCTGGCATTGCTCCTGCATGGAGGGAGTAGCCGTTTTGCATTCTCCTGCTGGAGCAGACCAATATGAGTCTTCCTGTCTGCAGGAGCGTGGGCAAGAAAACATATGTCTGCTCCCACCTGGTGGAAGCAGACATCTGTTTCCCTGTATGTGCTCTTGAGGGCAGGGAAAATACTGTGTCCTGGTGGTGGGCTCTCTGGGACATGTGAATAAGCTGGCCCCATGGGATGGGGTCCACATGGAAAGGGGGGTGGGTGCATTCCTCCTCCCTTTAAATTTAAGTTTGGCCCAAAGGGATGGGGTCTCTGAGGACTATAGTGGCTCGGGAGGAGAGTTGCATGCTCCCTCCCCTTTCATTAGGTGTTGCCTACGCAGCACGCAAGCGCTACTTTAGGAGTGACCTCTTGGAATCACTCTGGGCTTTTCTGCACTGTTTCCAATCAGCCCTCATGCATGTACAGAATGTACCTTGCTGGAGCGAGCAGCGGTGCCATCTGTTTGCAATTATTGCACCCGCCACTGCTCGCTCCCGTAAGGTAAAAGCTGTAGATGGACTGCAGGCCACGCTTGTCTTTCAGCGCTTCTTTTATTTTAAAACTAAGATTGTGCACGCCCTACCAACAGATAATCCTCTTGCCTAGTGAACTAAGATTCAGTGCAAGCTTGACTCTATTTTCATACATAACTGCATTTATGGACCTTTTTTTCTGTTGCATCGGTTTTGTTAAGAAAAAAGGGCCTTTGTCGAATAAAGCTACCACTTTCCTTAGCGTCTAACTGAACACCTTTCCGCCCTTAAACTGCACAGAAACCAGATCTTTCAACATGGCTGCACCAGCGTCAAACCCATTTCTCATACAAGCGTCTCCCTCTGCACTGACAGTCCTCACGCTGCTCCTGAGTCTGGTGTTTATGCATGGGTTTATGGTGGCCGTCGCCAGCTGCGCCCCTTAATCTGTGGTTTTATGGACCTGGGCAGTCTCTCAGAGCACGGTTCAGCTGAAAGGCCTCACTCCATCTGTGTGCAGCGCACAGGAACAGATTGCCTGCAGCACAGAGAGGAAAACAAGCATTGACATAGCTTGTTTGATATGTGTTTAGCCAAAGGCGAGACCTATTGGCTATGACAATGCTTGTTTTTAAATTTACCCTGAGGGATGGGGTCCCCAGGGCTTTTTTAGGCTCTGTGAGAGGGGTTTTGTGCCCTCTCCACTTTAATTGCAAATTGATCCCCGAGAATGGGGTCGCCTTGTCCTTCTAGAGGCTTGGGGAGAATTGGCATATCTTCCCTAGCAATCAGTTTTCATGTCTGCCCTTCCTAAATTCCTATGTTTCCTTATACCTTTCTCCCCAAGGATTCTCCATGCATATGGGAGTGGGAGTGGGAGTTTCTGTGCAATGTCTCATATCTGCACTTCAGAATGCAAGCATTATTTTCTATTTGCAATGAGCTCAAAAGGCAAGTCACTGTAGCAATGTTGCTTCCTTCCAACCATTTCCCATCCAAGACCAGATGACAGTGCAGTGGTAATTAATACATATAATACTTCATTCTGGAAACTGGAAGATTGCATTATGCTCTGTTTGTGTTACTTTTCTTGCAACTGAAATAATATGATGATCTTGAACACACTGTAAGCTAGCATCACTATTGAGAATATTAGTTATCTAGCCTTTAAGACTTACACATACACACTGGAGAGTTAGTACCCTTTAAGTTATATACATTCAGTGCCATGTATGCATTACCAGAACTGGCCTACCACACTTGCCACTACTGCAGATCCAGAGCGAGGTTCATCCTAGGGTACACCAAACCCAGGGCACGCTTCTCCAACATATGCATCGCCTATCAAATAATTGAGGCTAAAGATACCGAATGGATACAACCTAGGATTCACAAACCCCAAAATGAATTTTAAAGACGGCCACGCCAAAGCTCTATGGACCAACACTTCTGTGTAGCAATGGTTTGCCACTGGTGGTGGGTTGGGTGCACGGGCCCAAGCTATATCCTTTAAGCCTAATGTCACAGTGGAGATTAGCCATGGAACCTCACCTAAATCCGGGCCTGTGGCAAAACCTAGATGTGCATGAGCAAAGACCCTCCTCAGTAGGGAAGGCCACATGATGTGGGTGGGGTGCAGGGCCTTGCCGCAGTCCAGGCCTTGTAGTCAACAAGCTCTGTTCATGGCCAAGACTGTATGCAACAGAAGGTGGAAATTAAGTATATCATGAACAAACAATGAAATTCACCGAAAACACACTTTTAAAAACTGAGTGGTGGTTCTGGCTTAAATACGCAAGTCAAGTTCGGCACTATGAAGGCTCTCCTCAAACCCCTGCATTATTTTAGTAGAGTAATTTGATGCTATATATGTATCTAAGTCATTAGTCATATTGACTTGTGAGCACATGGAACAATAGCAGAATATTTAAGCATAAAAAGCAGCTACACAGTTTTTAGAGACATCCCGGTTCAAGACTGCAGCATTATCATATTGCCTTTCCACTACACTCGACTTCGAGGGGCCAGGACCACAAGCCACAGACTCATCCACCTGGCAACGACACAATGTGAGTAGCCCTGGGCACATTTAAGGTGCCGCTGGTCTCTGCAGCATGGGATGCTTCTCTGCCTTTCTGCTACACTGGGCTTAATCAGGGGCCAGGACCACAAGTCCCAGGCTTCCCCACCCAACAATGGCTAATCTGTGCTGGGCGTGGCATATTTAAGGTGCCACGGGTCTTCGCGGCAGAGCACGCGCAGCAGATGCGCTTAAGCACGAGACCGAACTAAGACCAGGCTAAGAAGGAGCCTGTTTGAGTCCAGATGTGGCCGGACGAAGCTGGGCTGGACCATTCCTCTTGGCCCTCATATTTGTATTTCACTAGAGTCTTCAGAGAGTGAAAATTATAGGTAAGCGGAAATCTGTGGCTTCCCCCGGGACTGTTAAAGACCGCCCATTAACAGCTTCAATAACCAGTTTTCTAACTAATGCCATGGGCTCAACCAATTCTGAAATTGGGGTTACTAAAAAAATATTTAATCACAGACCCTGGCACTGGCCCACATCCCACCCCTGATTATACAGCCGAGATTACACAACAAGAACAGTGGGGAGAGGCACCTAACTCCTGTATCTTGAATGCTGACTTATATATCATATTGGATAATAGATTCACGAATAGCAATGAATTTGTGGGATCCCCACTGCATAAACAGAACAAAAAGGTTCTCTGCGGCCCATGAATACTTGTGTAAAGAGACCTGCTGCTGGACCCAAGCTGCTATCTAAGCCAGGGCCCGATACAGTATCCCAAATTAGGGAGCCTGAGTCAAGAGCTGTCTCAAGTCATGTATGGAGCAATGAACCACTAGAAAGCTATAACCCAGATAGTCACATCCAGGCCCTTAACCCTTTGGACGCGGCCGCGATTCTGCGCCTGTGCGGCACATTCCGATCGCTGGTGTGGTCATGACGGCCGGGAGCCGTCATCAGCACGCGAGCACTGTGTGCCATGACGACTCCCGGCCGTCATCAGCATGGTAGGGGTTAAGGGAATTCTTATGACACCTATTTAGCTTATATTAGCAATAATCCGGGGGCATAGACTCAACGCTCAAGGACAAAGAGCTACAAGGGTTACATAAGAGGTGGTCTGGGGAATACAGGCCTGTGAAGCAGAGGCTGTGATAGTGGGCCAACAGGACCATACTTGGAAAGTTTAATAGCTGAACCTTCAGCAGCAATTAGCATGCCAGAGATCTCCTGTGTACAGGACCGGCTTGAGGGCAGTGCGACTGGTGCAGCCGCACTGGGTGCTGACCTGTGGAGGGGGCGTTGACCTTAGGTGGGGGGGGGCGCTGTGTTTAGCAATAACTTTTGGTTGGGGAGATGGTGCCACGTTTACCGGTGGTAGTTGGAGAAACAAGGAGGAGGTTATTGGGTGGGGGCGCCAAAAATTATTGTCGCACCAGGGGCCACTAGCTAAAGCCCGCCCTGCCTGTGGAGCCATACCTTGCAGAAACTGAATACTTGAATGTGCATGCACTCGGCAATTATTACAGACAGAGTCTACCCCACCTCACTCAAATTCAGAAACAGCAATACCTCGATATAGAAACTCTTCTCAAGTGGTCACCGGTAATGGGCACCACCCTAAGTAACTGCAACTACCACCAGAAGGCACCTCCCTGTTTATTGTGCGACAATTCAGAACCAAATCAAATTAATTATGAATCTCAACTAAAAAATAAAGTCACTCACAGGATGGGAAAGGCACTCAGAAACTGTAGTAGTGGCGATCTCTACAAAGATATAATTGCTGTCTGGAGAGTACCATTGGAGACGGGACTGTGTCATTATCAGTTTTAGAGATTCACAGCTGATTGTTTGTTTACCATCACAAAATAATGTGCACTGGTATTTCAATGAGCATTATTAAGGCAACCTTTACTGCCTATTTATATAAACCTAGCAAGGTTACGTCCTCTAGTTCTGCTGTACCACTAATACCACTGCGAAGGCGTCTACCACTACTATTTACAATCCATTTACACCTCTGGAAACGCCGTAACAGGTTGATCAACATGAGTAAGTAAAAAGAGGTCAGCAGGGACAGAGACCGCTGTGTCGTATTCTTGGGACCGTGATGCGCTGCCAGGACTCAAGGGTTCTGTGCCAGTGACACGGGAGTTCTTGAAAACATTGCACTATGGACTTATCAATCATGGATATAGTGAGCCTAATTCTCCGATCATCTAGACAATCAAATCACATTTTTGTATATAATTCCCCTTTGAAGCTGGGCCAGAGTCCTCCTCTTAAACCCTATTGCGGTATCTGCAATGAATCTTAACCTTTTGGAGTGTGGCTGGTCTTGCCAGTAAATGGAATAATCCTCCCTGGGGTGATTGACCAATGAGTATCATATTCTGTGCCTCCAGGAGGTTTGGATGTGTGGTCCTGTACACATACATTGGGTTTTCTTTTCTGGAGACCCCTGCTGTTTTTTCCAGTACAGGGCGCCATGAGGACGGCCTGGTAGGAGCTCTAAAATGTATTGTAATTCCCCGAATTTTCAGAGTTTATGCCTTTCTTTCATTCATCATTTCTGTCAAAATAATTGTAATGACCACAACTCGGAGACAGGAAACTCAATCGAGCAGGCTACAATTAGAGCACTCGACAAGCTTGAGGGGGATTTTGCAGTAATCTGGGAAAAGGGGGTGATTTTAATAGTGGACTCTGCACATTATGTAAGAACACAGTCTGTGATACATCGGGCATTACAATGTGGACGACTAGCATTTTGAACATAATCATTGCGGGGATTTTTTTTTTCATCAAATCATGAGCAGGTAGGACTTAAGCCTCACACTAAATCTAGTTCCCGTATCAGACCGGAAGCTAATTATCTTCAAAGGGAAGGGCCCTAGTAGTATGATTGATGTTATTGTTATAGTGGAGAAGTATGGCTCACTGATTAGAGCGGCAGACCCTGATGCAGAGATCTGGCCCGGGACCAGGGTTCAATTCCTGACGCGGCAGGGTCCTGAACCCAAAAATGTCCACGGACTTGATAATTCTCGCCTCGGTGCCTATTCTCTGGGCAATAGCTGCTTAAACTCCACTACGGTGGCCCACCTGCTGCGGGATGCCTGGCTTTCAACTTGGGGATGCCCAGTAGGGGTTATCTCACAGGGAAAAAAAAGCCAGGACGGGTTCCCAAGGCAAGCGCCTTGATGCCTTCGGGTGATACATGCGCTATATAAGTCGCAATACATACATACATCTCAAAATAGTTGGGCCAAAGGTCTCCCATTTCACAACTTTACTGAACAGTCTGATGTACCACAATCCTCTGGAAGGAGTAGTTTCTTTTCTGTAACTCCAGTTCTGTAGTAGGGGTATCTCTGTTATAGTCATAATCTAGTGAATAGTCCCGCCCATGTGCGTGGACCCCGGAGCAATCAAAAATAATCTCTTACAGTGTCAAAAAATGCAGAAATGCATAGACACTTAAGAGAGAATTTAAAGACATATAATGCAGCCCCAAACAGGCTACACTGTCCAGTACTTCAGCTAGAAATTCCACCAAAAAAATCCACAAAACAGCAAAGCCTGTCCAGATTTTCATTTTCTTCAGTACAAACCCCTCTGGGAGATAGAGAGGAAGACCTGGACAGACAAGACCCATAGGCTGCCATTATGTGTCTCTGAATAGGGTACTGTGCCTTTAAGAGAACTTTCCAGAACTTCACAGTATCCCAGAATGCCTTGCAGGTCTTCAGTTCTTTTTGAAGGCGTAACACGCCAGACCTGTAGCATTTCTCACATGAATATCTCTCTCCACCGGGGAGGAGGGCGGGCGCTTATGACTATAACAGAGATACCCCTACTACAGAACTGAAGTTACAGAAAAGAAACTACTCCTTCTGTAGTAGGGGATCTCTGTGTATAGTCATAATCTAGTGAATAGAATGGCAAGCCCATCCCCAAACCAAAGCGGCGGTGGAGAAAAGAGAACCAACACCACTATCGTGCGAACAAATTCCGCAGCGAAGCCTGTCCCACCTGAGCATCTGCTCTGGCATCAGCGTCCAGACAGTAATGCTTAGCAAAGGTATGAACCGACTTCCAAGTGGCGGCCCCGCAGATCTCTGCAATCGGCACATTACGGAGCAAGGCTGTAGTGGCAGCTTTGCCCCTGGTGGAATGAGCCTTAGGCTTACCTCCTAAGGTCTTATTAGCTTTCTGGTAGCATAGTTGTATGCAGGACACAATCCACCTCGAAATGGACTGCTTAGAGGTCGCAAGACCCGTCCTGACTGACCCGTAATTGATAAACAATTGGTCTGACCTACGTACATCTTTGGTCTTATCTAGATAAAATTTCAACACCCTCCGAACATCCAGGGAATGTAAGGAACATTCCGCTGGAGATGAGGGATTCTGAAAAAACGTAGGCAAAGTTATCGTTTGATTGACATGAAAGTCAGAAACAACCTTGGGAAGAAATTTAGGGTGAGTCCGCATAACAACCTTAGCAGCATGAAATACAGTATAAGGTTCATTACAACACAGTGCCTGAATTTCACTCACCCTGCGGGCCGATGTAATGGCCACGAGGAACGCCGCCTTCCAGGAAAGGTGCTGCAACGAGGCCTTATGAATGGGTTCAAAAGGCTCCTTCATCAAACTGGACAGCACCACATTCAATTCCCATGAAGGCGAAGGGAGCCTGACAGGAGGGAACACTTTCTTCAAGCCTTCCAAAAAGTCTTTGATCACAGGGATCTGAAAGAAGGAAGTCTGTGAAGGGCTTTTCCTGTAGGCAGTCAATGCAGCGAGATGAACCCTAATAGAGTGAACATTAAGGCCAGATCGCGCCAAATGCAGAAGGTAGGGAAGGATGACATCTTCCTTGCACGTCGTAGGATCCAAGTTCCTGGACACACACCAGACACAAAACCTCTTCCACTTGTAAGCGTAGGACGTTCGAGTGGAGGGCCTCTTAGACTCCTTCAGTATGTCCATACAATCTTCAGGTAGATTCAAATGTCCATATTGCACTACCTCAGGAGCCATGCCGCCAAACTCAAGGACGAGAGGTTGGGGTGCACCATCTGCCCCCCGAACTTCGTGAGAAGGTCCGGCCTGCACGGCAACCAAATGTGCGGAAGGAGGGACCGGTGTAGAAGGTCCGTGAACCACCACTGTCTGGGCCATTCCGGGGCAATCAGGATCATCCGTGCCCTGGACCGCAACAGCTTGATGAGCACCGCTGGAATCAAGGGAATGGGCGGAAAAGCGTAAACAAAGCTGTTCGACCAGTTGATCCAGAGTGCATTCCCCAGCGTCCCTTGCTGGTAGTACCTGGAGGCGAAGTCTCGGCATTTGCTGTTTTCGGCGGTGGCGAACAGATCTATGTCTGGAGTCCCCCACCTTGCGAAGACTTCTCCTAGTACGTCGTCGTTTACGACCCACTCGTGGTTTTCCTGAATCAGCCTGCTCAGTGCGTCCGCCTGAACATTCTGCACACCTGGCAGATGGGTAGCCGTTATCGTCAATCCTCTTGCCAGAAGCCAGTGCCAGATCGTCTGCGCCTCCCGAGACAGGGTGCGCGATCTCGACCCCCCCTGCTTGTTGAGGTAATACATTGTGGTCGTATTGTCCGTCTGCACAAGCAAAGAGTTGGTCCGGAAGGACGGATGAAAGGCCTTCAGTGCCAAGTGAACAGCTCTGAGTTCCAGGAAATTGATGTGATACGTGGACTCCGCCTGAGACCACGTGCCTTGGATCTGTAAGTCTCCCGAATGCGCTCCCCAGCCCTGGAGAGAAGCATCCGTCACGATCGTCTGAGTAGGAATGTCCTTGTGGAAGGGAACCCCTCTGAGGAGATTCTCCGCTGAACACCACCACTTCAGAGACTGAAGAGCATGCAGAGACAGGTGTATCTTGTCATCCCAAGATCCCCTCCTCTGGTCCCATTGGTCCTCCAAGCACTCCTGCAGAGGTCTCATGTGTAGCCGTGCATGAGGAGTGAGGAAGATACAAGAGGCCATCGACCCCAGTAGAGAAGACACCATCCTCACTGTCGTAGATGGAACGGTCATAAGAGCCTGAGCCTTCCGAAGGATCGATTTCCGTCGCTCCTCCGAAGGAGACACGCTTGCTGACAGCGTATTGATGGAGGCTCCCAAGTACTGAATGCACTGGACCGGGATCGGGACAGACTTGGACATGTTGATGTGCAACCCCAGCTTGTTCAAGAGAACGCACGTCTTCCGGAAGTCTGCTTGAGCTTCTGAGAAGGAGGAGGCCTTGATCAACCAATCGTCCAGGTACGGGTAGACAAACACCTTGCCTTTCCGTAGGTGTGCCGCTACCACTGCCATGCACTTCGAGAATGTCCTGGGTGCCGACTTCAGTCCGAAGGGCAGCACCGTGTATTGGTAATGATTGGCGCCGACTTGAAATCGCAGAAACTTCCTGTGCTTGTGCGCGATGGGCACGTGGAAGTCCTGTAGGTGTATGGCACAAAGCCAGTCCCCCCGTTGCAGCTGAGGATAAATCTGATGCAACGACAGCATGCGAAACTTTTCCCTGCGAATCCATTTGTTTGCCTGTCGCAAGTCCAGAATGGGCCGGAACTCGTTCTTGTCCTTCTTGCGAACCAGAAAGAACCGGGAGTACAGGCCTCTTCCTCTTTGAGACAGAGGTACGTCTTCTATCGCCCTTTTTCTCAACAGGATATCGGCCTCCGCCTGGAGCTCGCGCAGCTGATACTGCGAGCTGACCGGAGGGATCGCTGGAGGAGGGCTGATGAACCGAAGACTGTATCCATTGCAAACAATATTCAGCACCCACTTGTCCTGAGTAATTTTTCTCCACTCTGCCAGGAAAGATTGAACGCTTCCCCCCACCGGAGTGGGTAACGGATGACGGGGAAGTAACCGCTCAGGGTCGAGACCCCGCCGGGCCCTTGTTCGCGGTAGAGGGCTGCTGTCCACCTCTACCCCTCTGACGTTTCTGGAAAGGCCTTCAGAACTGCTGCTGTTGTTGCTGCTGCTGTTGTCCGGAAGACTGTCCTCTGCCTTTCCCCTGTGAACCGAACCGCCGTTGGAACTGGCGGTATGGCTTCTTGTCCTTGGGCTTTTCCAGGCCCACTGCCGTCAGGGTTTCTGCCTCGGCCTTCATCCGGGCCATCTCGTCATCGGCGTGTTTTCCGAAGAGCGTGTCCCCGGAAAATGGCAGATTGGCCACTCGCTGTTGCGCCTCGGGCTTGAGGGATGTAAGCCTGAGCCACGCATGGCGGCGTTGGTTGATGCCGTGGCAGTAGCCATGTGCCGCCAACAAGGCAATATCCGCCGCGGCACTGATGGCCTGGTTCGAAACCAGCATCCCCTCCTTGACGATCTCCATGAAATCCTCCCTCTTGTCGCGCGGCACAAGGTCCGCAAACTGTTCCATGGAGTCCCAAAGCGACCGGTCATATCGACCCAGTAGCGCCGAGTCGCTGGAAGCCTTCATCGTGGTGGAGGAAGTACCGCATGCTTTCCTTCCCGCCGAATCAATCCAGCGGCTCTCCTTGTCCGGAGGTACGGTGGAGGACGGGGAGGTAGAGTGCTGTTTCCTGGCCGCCGTAACGATCACTGAGTCGGCGACTGGATCCATCCTCAGGAAGGCCGGGTCAGAGTCCGGTGCCCTGTATTTCTTCAAGAGCCTAGAAGGAGCGGCCCTGACCACCGCAGGCGTAAGAAATAACTCTTGTGCCGGTTCATCCAGTCCCGGAACCAAGGGCAACAGAGGGCGAGACAGGTGCTTCTTGTGCAAAGTCTCGAATATCACGGACGTCGTAGGTGTAGGAGCCGTCACCGTGATACCCAGCTTTGCGGCCCCCCTCAGGAGAACATCCTGGAATGTGCCGATGTCATCGATGGGAGACACCCTAGTGTCCGGGGAGTCGGACAGAGTCGGGGAATAGGAGCGAGTCCTGGAAGATGTATCCGTCCTGGATCTGTGCCTCCTATGGCGTCGCCTGGAACGAGTGGAGGACCTACGCCTGCTCCTCGATCGTTCTCTCCGTCTGGAGCGAGACTTCGACCTCCTGGGCTTAGGCCGGTCCACCGGCCTGTCCGGGGTGGCCGACTTGGGCTTACGTGGTTCCTTAGACTTCGGAGTCTTCTTGGGAGGGGTCGGAAGGTGAGGCAACGAGGCCGACCTTGGTGGGACCGGTGAAGGCTTCTCTGGCAGAGGAGGCAACGGAGGAGGTGTAGGCATCCTCGGACGCGGGCCTCTAGGCAACGGAGGAGGAGGTGGAACGGACTTCTTTGGAGTATAAACCTCCGAGTGCATCGATCCCGGTGATCCACCAACCTTCCTGGGCTGAGGGGAGCCCCCCACAGCCTCAGGCCTCTTAGTACGGGCATCCGGCACCGTCGACCGGTGTCCAGGAGTCGACTGTCGGTCCCTCGACGTCGAGCGGCCCTTCGGCGTCGACCGTCGCTTCCTCTTCGGCGTCGAGCGACTCGCGTGTCTCGACGTCGACCCGGACCATCTCGACGACGACCTCCTGTCTCTTGACGGCGACCGCTTGCGCGCTCGACGGCGACCGCCTCGACGTCGTCTTGTGGTGTCTCGACGCCGACCGTGACGACGACGACGACCTCCTTCGCCTTGACGGGGCACGCCTCCGTCTCGCCGGCGAGTGCTTCAGCGTCGACGGCGGGCTCGACGACGAGGATCCCCTCAACGACGATGAAGGTTTGTGCCTGGAAGGCGATCGACGGTATTGCCTCGGCGGCGTGCGTCGACGCCGATCCTGTCGACGCCGGTCCTGTTGACGACGATCGCTCGACGTCGACGCCGAAGACAGCGACGACGAGACTGTCTCAGCGTCCGACGGCGGTCTATGCAGGTCCCTCGACGTCGACGGTCGACGCTTTCTCGACCCAGAGCCCTGGGGAGAAGGGGAGCTGGCCTTGGACTTCCCCCTCGACGTCTTGGAGGGTGCCACCGACCCAGACGGAGAATGGGGACGTGTGCTGGGCTTCCTGCCCCCGGGGAGCCCCCCAGGGGCCTCAGCATGGGCAGAAGAAGCCCCTCCAGACCCACCTTGCGCCTTCTGTCTCCTTTCTTCTAGTCCCTGAAGCCTGATTTTCTTTCTGTCTTTCAGGGTCCTGCCAGAGAAACCCTGGCAGATCTCACACTCCTCAGGGATGTGGGAAGAGGGAAGGCAGAGGATACAGACCTCATGGGGATCTGTCTTGGCCTTCTTCCTGGAGCACTCTGGGCATTTATCAAATAATGCAGGCATTATTTCGACCCAGGAGTGCCAAAAAGTCAAGAAGAAAGCTGTAATGAACAGATAAAGTACACAAAAACGATTTTAGAACAAAAACCCTTAATAGGGAGAGCTCAATGCTCCAGGGTCCTGCTAGCAGGAGCCGGAAAAAAGAACTGAAAGTAAGGGAGACCTGCAAGGCATTCTGGGATACTGTGAAGTTCTGGAAAGTTCTCTTAAAGGCACAGTACCCTATTCTGAGACACATAATGGCAGCCTATGGGGCTTGTCTGTCCAGGTCTTCCTCTCTATCTCCCAGAGGGGTTTGTACTGAAGAAAATGAAAATCTGGACAGGCTTTGCTGTTTTGTGGATTTTTTTGGTGGAATTTCTAGCTGAAGTACTGGACAGTGTAGCCTGTTTGGGGCTGCATTATATGTCTTTAAATTCTCTCTTAAGTGTCTATGCATTTCTGCATTTTTTGACACTGTAAGAGATTATTTTTGATTGCTCCGGGGTCCACGCACATGGGCGGGACTATTCACTAGATTATGACTATACACAGAGATCCCCTACTACAGAACTTACATTGTCTATAGGCCATACACAATTACAATACACCGGCACTACACTGCCAGTAGAAGTTAGTATTAACAAGGCTATTACCAAACATGACCTAAACCTAGAGTGGGCTCTGGGTCAGCACCCTGCTCTTGAATGTAGGGCTTAATTGTCCATATATGTTGTCGGCTCTTTATTCCTCCAAATTTTCTCCCTAATCTTGTATTTATCCCACCCAGGAGCCTTTTAGTCTCACAGTGCTTAGATTGGATGAGTTGTGTCCTTTCCCTGCATTTTTATAGGATGACTTATTTATTTGCAATTTTATATTGCACAAAGAAGACATACATGGATATCTGAGCACTTTGTACAGGAATACTTAGTACTGCATATAAGTAGTTTATAAAAGAACAGTTCCGTAAGATCAGTTGTAGACCCACATTTTACAAGTTACAACAATTTCAACGAACATCTCACGCAAAACATATATAAAGATCCTTATGTTTCCTACCATGTAAAGCAAAGCTAAAAATAAAAATAAAAAAGTGAGTGGACAGCCATATTTACTTCCAGCGTGGTTGCCATAGTTATACCTATATTAACAGTGCAGTTGTTGTCAGCGAGAAAGGGTGCTGCATGGTGGCTTAAATGTATAGCTATAATAACAACTCGTAAGAGAGGGTCCGAGGGAGGTGTTTAACGACCAAACAGGCTAATACCCCCTGTGTAACTACTTAAATAACAACAAAGCCTGTGAGTCAAGTGGTGCTGAGATATATCAATAAACGCTGGTGTGGTTGCACAAATAGTGAATCAAACAAAGACTATCAACAACTGCTGATTAAGTCCTATCAGCCCACCTGATGGCGGAGCCTCATCATGTAGGACTACCGAACCTCGGTCTGTGTGCAATCACCCAGTTGTGTTTTAGCGACGCATCACAGGACCAAGGTGTGGTCACCACAGTTGTTAGTACAGAAAGTGAGGCTGATATGTGCAGTGCAAAAATTAAAGTGAAGTGTGTTAAAATGGCTGTCAAAGCAAACAAAGACCTTTAATAGTGTTTGCCTGGACGTCAGATTAAAAAATAGTGAAATGACAGCGTGAAAAAAATCACTGTCTAACTTGCTTGGTAGAAATCCGAAAAGATCTATATAGGGCCAACATGTTTCTGCCTTACTGTGAAAAGTCACTGGCATTCGTCAGGGCCAAGCTCTTATCTGCTACTGCAAGGGCACTATCCTATGTGCTAAATGATAAAAACTTGAAAATGAAAAAAAGTGATCATTCAAGACCATCCTACCACATCTTCTTAGTGTTACTCTGTTGATGCGGTAGGTCTTTCCTGTATAAGAACAAGAAAAGGAGAGAGGACATTGTAGACATTGCATGTGTATAATTCTCACGAATACAGATGTAGCAAATACTGTGTAGAAAATGCTATAACTGTGCAAAACCAGTGATAAATCAAAGTAATCTCAGACTGAATCATCACTACTCTGTGATGGTCATGTACAAAGTGCATTGTATTGCGTCACCAAAGGTAAGAAATGTTTACAAAAGTTTATCACTTACCCATCGGTGTGTGGGAAGTGAACCTCACCTCACCCGGCAACTGCTCGGACGGATAAGGCACCGCTCTAAACATATAAAGACAAACTCTATGAAAGATGCATGTCTTAAGGATACGATCTCAATGTACTGTTTGGAAACCCACCTCTTTTCTTGTCTGTCTATAACAAGTACCCCACAGGTGTGTTTGATGGCTACATCGAACGACTAAGGCTTCTAACCCCCTTCAAAATGTTCAAGGAGGTGCTCCACAATTATGCCACGGCAACTGCTGCTGCCTATGTAAACAGCAGAGTAATGTTGCTGTTTTAAGCCAGTGGAGAAGTGTAACCCCCCAATTCTAATCTATTCCTCAGGTAAAGGGGCCAAACTGTGAACTAATTCACCCTTTAAGTCTAAACAACAATAATGCCATGGCAACTACTGCTGCCTATGTATGCAGCAGAGTGATCTTGCTGTTTAAAATAGTGGAAAAGTATAACCCCCCAATTCTTATCTATTCCTCAAGAGGAGGGGCCAAACTGTGAACTAATTCACCTTTTAAGTCTAAATAACCTGGTCCCATCTTACCTGTCCATCGGTACCTTGTGGCTGGATCACGAGCCGAAGGGGAGGAGCCGACGGGCAGGTTCGGCGTCTATTTATAGCGCCACCAAGTATGTAATTGAGTTCAGCTGGTCCGCTCGTGTGTCGCGCTGTAATTGCGCAGTGTACAGCAACTACTCCACGCGCATGCGCTCAGGCAGCCGGTCGTCGGGCGCGCATGCGCGAAAGTAAAGACGCCTACTAGGGCGCGAAGGGCATGCCCATTAGCCGTGTGCTTATTCTCCTATCTCGCCGAGTGGCGAGACACTACAAGGAATTATCGCGCATGCGCAATCAACTCGATCTTCTAAACTGCTCGCCGCGTCTATGCGGAGGCACGAAACACACACTTGGTATTGACCTCAAAAGGCGCCGCAGCGCGATTGTCATAGAAATATGGGCAAAAACCATTTTTTAATAATAATACCAGTAAATGGGAATATTAGTTAATGAGAATAACTAGTTGATTCACTTTATAGGTAGCGTGAATATGCGCTGTATCCTCTCTACCAGCAATAACTAGATGTAAACTAGGGGAATAGACAAAGTCAAGGAATCCAACTTTCCCGGACCCCTAGACGCTATCTTAGGATATTCATTACTAGTAGGGAATATGGGTTATAATCCATGTTAAATATATAAGGTGCCTGCTGCTTAGGTAAGTCAGGAGATAAGTAGAAGATGTAAGCAGAATAGTAACCTGAAGAGTAGTTTACAAGGCGTCTGGAATGTGTAGAGGTATCAGTCTCAACCTGTAAACACACCTTATTGTGAAAACAATGAGTACCCAATGGCAGATGTTACACTCAGATAGACAACCATGGTATGCTGTCATTCAGTCCATTGACATCAGACTTCAATCTGTAAATCCAACGTTGTTCCTTAACAAAAAGGAAGTGAGAGACATCAGTAATATGTGACGGGATGTATGGCTGTTCCAGCACTACCCAGAACAACTCTTCAGCTTTATGATTAGCTTCCAGAAAATGATTGGTGAGGCCTGTAGATTGATTCCTACATCGGATTGTGCTTTTATGTTCGCTAATGCGAGACTTGATCATCCGCGTTGTATGGCCCACATACTGCTTCTTGCAGGGGCAGGTGATCAGATAAATCAATTTCTCTGAATTGCAATTTGTGTGTCTTGTCAGTCTCCAGGGTCTATTAGTGCCAATGTCTATTAACAAGGTTTTACGTGTCTGTGGACAGGCAGCACAATTCCCACAAGGGTAATGACCATGGACTGGGTTACTGTTCCAGAGGGTGTTGGTGATTTGTTTAGTGTCGCTGCGTGGTCTAGTATGCACCAAATTATCCCGAATGGATGGTCCTCTTTTGAATGCAAACAGTGGACGAGGTATTATTCCTGCTGCTGTATTTAGGATTTTCCAATGCTTAAGTATGATTTTCTTCACTTGATTGGAAGATGTGGTGAAAGTTTGAACCATAGTCATCCGGTCTCTTGTAGTCTCTGACCTCTTATGTTCCAAGAGTGCCTCCCGATTATTGTTGAAGGCTCTCTTCCGCGCTCGGCGTATTAGATGGTTAGGATAATGTCGGTCTTTCAGATTGAGTGCCAGTTCTTTAGCATGATGTTCGTATAAGGTGTTAGACGAACAATTACGTCTTAACCTGAGGAATTGACCTACAGGTACATTCTCGCGAAGTGATTGAGGATGAAAGCTCTGGAATGACAAGAGCGAGTTGCGTGCCATCGGTTTCTTGAAAAGTTCACTTTGTAAGCCTCCCTCTGCCGGAAAGATCTGGAGGTCAAGGTACGCCAGTTTATCTTTGCTGCTCTCCATGGTGAACTTAAGAAACAGATTCCTGGAGTTTAACCAAGTGTGAAAGGACGATACCTCCGTTGACGTCCCTCTCCAAATCACCAGGATGTCATCGATGTATCGTTTCCACAGTACCACCTGATGGATGAAGGGGTTACTGTGGTTCAATACATGATCTAGTTCGAATTGGTGCATGTATAGATTCGCCAAGCTAGGCGCAAAGACACTCCCCATTGAGGTCCCTGAGACCTGGAGATAGAGATCGTTTTGGTACTGAAAAAAATTCTCCAACATGGCGATCCTTGCGCACTCCATGATGAAGGCAACGGGTGTTATGGTGTCCAATTGTTGAGCCTCTAGGAGGCTCCTGATGCAATCCAGTGTTTCTTGTTGCGGTATTGATGTATACAACGATTCAACGTCGAAGCTCACCAGTAGGTCTGTCTCGACGTTGAACTCGGCATCAGCTAAAAGTCTGAGCACATCACCAGTGTCCTGAAGGTACGTTGGTGTTTCCTTCACGATGGGTTTAAGGAAGAAATCCACGAAAGTAGATAGAGGCTCGAGTAACGAACCTATGCCCGAAATAATGGGC
Source organism: Lissotriton vulgaris (assembly GCF_964263255.1). NCBI lineage: Eukaryota > Metazoa > Chordata > Amphibia > Caudata > Salamandridae > Lissotriton > Lissotriton vulgaris. The sequence goes on from NC_141693.1 coordinate 151,868,621, forward strand.
CTTCTAGGAGGCGGTCTTTGGGCCTTATGTATTTTTGGAAGGCAGTAAAAGTAAGGAATGACTGGATGTGTTGTGATTAGATATCTTGCTTCGTGAGAAGTAATCCAGCCTTCTGCTGTACCTTCTTCAACCAGACTCTTGATGTCATTCGAGATTCTGGGAGTAGGATCTTCATTAAGGCGACGGTAGGATTTGGTGTCATTTAGTTGTCTTTGGCATTCTTGATGGTAAACTGTGGTATCCTGTAGCACTATGGCTCCGCCCTTGTCAGCCGGCTTGATTGTAAGAGATCTATCATTTGACAAAGCAGAAAGTGCTGATTTCTCCAGATTGGACATATTGTGAAAAGTCTTTCGTCGTTGTTCGGTATTCATAACCTCATGCGTCACTGCTTGCTCAAAGGCTAGGACATTTGCTGGTACCTGTTGGTTCAGAGGTGTAAATGTCGATTTAGGTCTAAGGCCGGTGTTCTGTTCACCTTGGTCGAACGTATTAACCTCATTCATAGTGGAACTAGATGTTTTGAAAAAGAAATGCAAACGTATTTTCCTATAGAAACTTTCAAGCTCGCACCTCAATTTAAACAGATCACCTGTGTTGGTGGGAACAAAGCCAAGCCCTTTGTTCAAAACAATGTTTTCGATTGGTGTGATGATCCTCGAACTCAGGTTCACTACTAAGTCGCAGCTCCTGTTGTTGGGCCTGACTTGCTGGGCTGCGGAGCCCAATTCACAGTCTGTTGGCCTCTCCTTTTGCCGCGGTTCCTGCCTTGGCCCTGCCATAAAAAAGACTGGTCATAGTAGAATGACGGATTTGGAGGGTACATAGGCATAGGGTGACCCATAGGTGGGGGGCCCATCGCCCCAGGATGATAGTTCCATGGGCCTGGGGGCCACCATTGTCCCGGAGTGGGGTACTGTTGTCCTCCCCGGCCTCTGTTGGGTCTTCGTTGGAAACCCCCACCACGTATCCCGGTATTGGGGCCTGTGTTTGAGTTCCCTTGATCACTGGAGCCCGAATCTGAGCCCGAGGAAGAGTAATTCGACCCGTATCTTTTCCCTTTGGAGTTGGTAGAAGGAGCTACATAGGAATCACTCAGATAGGGATAAGCCAGTTCCATGGAAAAGCGTGCCAAGTCTTTTTTAAACTTCTCTACTTTGTTCAACAGGATGTTGTCATAATATTCTTTATTCGTTTTATTGGCATCATCCAAGTTCTTTTTGTAGATCACGGGCCGCACAGCTGCGTTGATTTGACCCTCCAAGACTTGGATCTCTATCAATAAGGCATCAGCTGTTTTTTTTGCTGTTTTAATAATTAAAACCAGCCAATCGCGGGTACACCGCCATCCAATCAGTGCCCAGTTCTTCAAGAATTCTTTGTCTTTCAGAAAGAGTCTGGGTGCCGTGGTGACGATCAAGCCAGATGGTGCGCACTTGCCATGTAGGTACTCATTCATAATCACACTGTGTAGTGAAATACGGGAGTGATTCTTTTTCAGGTTCAAAAGTTTAACCCAATCATCCTCTGTCGTGGGATTAGAGGTGGAGGGTAAGTCATCTAATATGCTGGGGTTGTTACTTAAGATGGTATTCAAATCCTCGTCGTCAAATGCTAAACCACCAAAGTCCTCCATGATGAGGAACTGTACCAGACAGATAGCTAAATAAATAAAGTGGGTGAGCTGAATTGCACTACACCATTTGCTGTGTGGTGCTATATAGAAAAACAAAGACCCGCAGCCAAAGCTGCTCTGTACACTATAATAACAACTCGTAAGAGAGGGTCCGAGGGAGGTGTTTAACGACCAAACAGGCTAATACCCCCTGTGTAACTACTTAAATAACAACAAAGCCTGTGAGTCAAGTGGTGCTGAGATATACCAATTAACGCTGGTGTGGTTGCACAAATAGTGAATCAAACAAAGACTATCAACAACTGCTGATTAAGTCCTATCAGCCCACCTGATGGTGGAGCCTCATCATGTAGGACTACCGAACCTCGGTCTGTGTGCGATCACCCAGTTGTGTTTTAGCGACGCATCACAGGACCAAGGTGTGGTCACCACAGTTGTTAGTACAGAAAGTGAGGCTGATATGTGCAGTGCAAAAATTAAAGTGAAGTGTGTTAAAATGGCTGTCAAAGCAAACACAGACCTTTAATAGTGTTTGCCTGGACGTCAGATTAAAAAATAGTGAAATGACAGCGTGAAAAAAATCACTGTCTAACTTGCTTGGTAGAAATCCAAAAAGATCTATATAGGGCCAACATGTTTCTGCCTTACTGTGAAAAGTCACTGGCATTCGTCAGGGCCAAGCTCTTATCTGCTACTGCAAGGGCACTATCCTATGTGCTAAATGATAAAAACTTGAAAATGAAAAAAAGTGATCATTCAAGACCATCCTACCACATCTTCTTAGTGTTACTCTGTTGATGCGGTAGGTCTTTCCTGTATAAGAACAAGAAAAGGAGAGAGGACATTGTAGACATTGCATGTGTATAATCCTCACGAATACATATGTAGCAAATACTGTGTAGAAAATGCTATAACTGTGCAAAACCAGTGATAAATCAAAGTAATCTCAGACTGAATCATCACTACTCTGTGATGGTCATGTACAAAGTGCATTGTATTGCGTCACCAAAGGTAAGACATTTTTACAAAAGTTTATCACTTACCCATCGGTGTGTGGGAAGTGAACCTCACCTCACCCGGCAACTGCTCGGACGGATAAGGCACCGCTCTAAACATATAAAGACAAACTCTATGAAAGATGCATGTCTTAAGGATACGATCTCAATGTACTGTTTGGAAACCCACCTCTTTTCTTGTCTGTCTATAACAAGTACCCCATGTATAGCATCATGAGAATTATCAGGGAAATATGTTGTTGGCATTCAACCCATTTGAGGGTCACCCCCCTAAAAAAAGAAAATCCAGCAGCTTAAAAGACAGCACGATGATGCAAAGGGAAGGACAAAGCCATCGGATGACAAGTGGATGAGTGTCTATGGCTGTCCTTGGTGGCAAGAGCCAATCCACCTAGCTCAATCATGGCCATCGACGCCGACTAGCCCTCTCAACTGCAGAGTGCTTCTGGAGGGGAATGCATGTGTGTCCTTGCTCTCACCGCTTCCTTTTCCCTCTCTCCAGAGCTCCTTTCATTCCCTAAGCCCGTCCTCCGTTCTGCATGCTCCCCATGATTTATGTTATCCAATCTTTTATGAGAGCCTGGCAGCTACAAATTGCTGCCGGGCTGCTTTATTCATTGTTGGTTCCTCTCGCACACTTCTTTATTTTTTTTAAAAATATTATTCATTTTTTAAATTTCCCCATTACTACCTTCATTCCCTCTTTCCACCCTCCAGGATTCTCCCCTGCCAATTCTTCTTTACACCCTCCGTGATTCATGTATTTGTATAGTTATTTCCACTTAATTCATTGTTTGGGCTACCCAAGCACTTCTTTTTTTATTTTATTTCTACGTTTTAAATTTCAGTTCTAGCATTGTCCTCTACCATGTTGCATACATCAGGACGCATGCTCATACATGTACCAGAGTCATGCATGTGATTGCAATACAACTCAATTTTCAGGGTGCACACTTATGAATGTGTCACAGTGCATGCACACGCATCAGTGGTCATTTTAGGATGGATTACCTTTATTACAAAACGCATACCAAGATTTCTAGCCATGCAGAGCATGTATCTTGATGCACAAACATATAAAGCAGTAATATCGTCATAGGTAAGCTTTTTAGAGCCGAGACACAATTTTGACCTTCATGTTGACCAGAGCACTAATTACAGGTTGCCTGGAGAAGAGTGTTCTAATAACACTTCTAAGAGCTTTTGGGGGAATAGAATGCAAACTGTGGTGCTTATCGAACCAAAATTCACAATCTATTATTCTGTACACGAAGAATTCAAAAATCGAAAGATGTAGCTACTGGTGACCGAGTATTGATTAGTCACAATTGTGTAAGTGAGTTTTTTGTACATATCTATGCATGTAGCATTTATATAGCACTATCATAGATGAAAGACAGCAGGGTGCTATACAGGATCAAAGACAAGAGAACAGACAACAAGAAACTGGGAGTGTAGCTGGTTTTTAGGAGGAAAAGTGGATTATATCAGTATTATACATATAATCAAACACCTTCCTCTCTGCTTTAAACTCATTAAAATTGAGGCACAACTGTAACGTGGAGCAATGCTGCATGTGGCACCTATGAGAGAAAGGTCACTATAATGGGTCACTGCAAATCTGTAGTAATGGTCGAGTGCTAGTTTCACTGGTACTTTTTCACTAGGGATTGGTCTAGTTTTTTAACATCGTTTTCTTCTACAGTCTCTTAAAAGATGGTACCATTTTCAGTGCCTGAAGTTGTCAATTAAAAAAAATGTTTTTAAGTCCGAACATTTTTACTAAACGTCGTTTTTGTGGATTTAAGCCCCTGCAAATTCCAGTTTTAGTAGTAACAGTCTATACAAATATATTTTTACAGGAAACTGCACTTGCCATCAAATTTGTGGCAGGTCCACGTCGGTTGCAGATTCATACAATGTGTAAAAGTATCGGTTGGCACGCACCTTTCCTGTCGGAATGTTATGACAGCGCAGCTTATAAACTAAAATGAAATTTAAAAAACCGGTTACACGAGTAGAGCAAAGCAAGACAAAGAGAGCGAGTAGTATGTCTTGAGTGATGTAAAAATGTGAGGTGAAAAGCAGCGCAAGGCGGTGGCACAAGTTATAATTCGCTCAGTATACTATAACTGGTGAATTTTAGAGGTTAGCTTTTTGACAGTTAAACGTTCTTTTTTACCTTATTTAATTCCCAACTGTAGGATGTGTAATGTAATAGTTTTAACAAAGTATGGGGTTTGGTACAGTATCATGATGTCAAAATCTGGAAGCAGAGGAGAGGAGGTGAAAGTGCAATTAGCCCTTCAGCACTTTGAACATGAGCTGCCAAGTTCTCATAAAAATTAAAACAAGCATAGCGTAATAGGAAATTAGATGGGTCAGAGAGCACTGAGAAGCGGTCTGTAGTCGGATGTATGACGTTACAAAGCATACTTTTACAACGCATACCTTTACAACACATTTTTTACAACGCAACATCCATTACAACACATTTCATTACGACGCATGCCATTACAACAAATTTTTAAACACTACCTTTACAACGCATTCCATTACAACGCATACTACATTTACAACGCATACCTTTACAACGCATACCAATACAACGCATAACATTACATTGCATGTATGGTAAGTATTGGATAGTGTGGGGGTAAAAATTACTATTCTAACTCCAGGGGGGTGCAACAGTAGGGTAAGTGTTGGATAGTGTAGGGGTAAAAAATACTATTTCAACTCCAGGGGGGTGCAACAGTAGGGTAAGTGTTGGAAAGTGTAAGGATACTATGCGTTGTAATGTTATGAGTTGTAATGTGTATGCGTTGTAATGACATGCGTTGTAGTGGTATGCATTGTAGTGTCATGCGTTGTAATGGTTGCTGTGTAATGGCATGCGATGTAATGAATGTTGCGTTGTAAAAGTTTTGTTGTAATGGTAGTGCATTGTAAAAGTTGCGTTGTAAAGGTTGTTTCCCGTGTAGTCAGAGCATGTGGGTGGCAAGAAGAAAAGCGTAAGAGAGTAAAGGTAAATACACCATTCCATGAAGTGCTAAAGTCAAAATAAAAAATAAGAGTCCCCTTCAAGAGTGGGATTAATAGATACAACTCATCCAGTCAGAACACTGCGAAACCGGTAAGCTCCAAGCAGGACAAACACATGAATAGAAAGGAAAGATATTGAATCAGAGCAGGCAACCGAGATAGACAATAAAGCCATCTAATCAGGAGCAAGGGTCTGGGCTAAGTCCACTCTAACTATATGTTATGTATTGGAAACAATGTGTCTGTCCACAGACAACTAAAGCTGTATTTGTGTGCAACCTAAGAAAGATTGGTCATAGTTTGAACAGGATGTAGAGCATAAACATAAAGGCTAACCAAAAGAGAAGAACAATAGTCAGGGCACACGAAAATAAGGGTTTAGAAGATTGTAAAATAAGGAAAGAGTAGACTTTTTGCGTGATATGCAGCTAGTAGTAAGAATTCTGGGTGACAGAAGAGAAGTGAGTAGAGAAATAAATAAGAGGAGTATAACATCACACTAAGATCACAGGCAGAAGAGGGTAGAGAAAAAAACTGAGGGGGAAAAGAAGATGAGAGCTGGAGTGGCACACATCAAAGATGGAAGCAGGAACAAATAGTCTTGTTATATTGGAAGAAAGGCAGAGAGAGTGAAGTTTCATCCAATGTTGCCCAGTTGAGACACATTAGCATGGAGAGGTAAAGTAAGGAAAAGGGCAAAGTACGACATACTTCTAGAAGAATAGAGGGAGGGAGGGGAAATAATATAATACCAGACAAGAAAACTACATACATTCAATGAGAGAGTAAGAAGGGCAACTAAGTTAGAATATGGACAGAAAATTACATAACAAAGGCTAAAGAGAGGAACAGACTGGTTAACAGTGCCACAAGCAGCTGGTAGACTGAGAAGTATTAATATAGAAAATAGGAATGACAAGCAGAAATGAGACTAACAGAAAATTAGTTGTGGTAGAATGAGTACACGAGAATCCAAATTAAAGTAGACAGCGAAGAAAGAGGAAATCCAAAAAAAGAAAGCTAGATATATTTATTTTGTATTATCATAGAGCATTATTGCTCGAAAAGTAAATGATACACTGCATATTAACAACAAAGGGAAGTTTCGAGAGAGTTCCTAGATGTTCAAATATTTACGAGAAAACTCAGTTGCTATGCTGTTACATGTGGGCGCTCTTAAATCTGTGTCATTGCCTTCCTGGTGGTAGTGCTTGTCTGGGACTAGTCACCGCTCTAATCTATCATGGGCAAGCATGCTCAAAAGAGCCGCCAAAGGGAGTGTTCTTCCTCATCTTCCTCTGAGTCCTCTTTGTCTCCTTTTCTGACCAGGTCTAAATGTCACCGTGAGGGGAATGATGCCAGGATCAAACATTTGATAAAGGAGACTTCGTGAGATGGGGGGGGGGGGGTTGTCCCAAGGGCTCTCTGCCGGTTCATTCCTCAAATTCCTCTGGTCCGGAGGATGAATGGAAGGAGGGGGTGGAGCATAAGAAAAAGTACATTGACAAAGATATGTTGCGAGATTTGATTAAACATGTCAAATCTAACATGTATTTTCCGCATAAAGAGGCTCCTAGCACGTCCTCTGACTCCAGGGGCGTATCAGCTTGTGTGCCGGAGGTTTAGTCTTCCCTATCTCAAACTCTTTGCTTCCTGGCACAATGCCCAGCTGCCTCAGTTCTGCTCTCAGGTTCATCAGGAGGGCTCTTGGGGGTGCATACTTTGACCCTTCCTTGAACATCTCGCCTCCTCTTTGCGTTCCCTCTGCTGGATCTGATTCCCTATTTTTTGCCTCGCCTGTCCCGGGAGGTGATTGTGGTGGTTCCGTTTTTGCCTTGTCGGTCATGGTTCCCCTCTCTTTGGCTGTTGGCTGTGCAGGGTCCTGGTTTCTTCCTTGCCATCAGTCTTCCTTGCAGTCTGCTCCTATTTTATCTCTCCCTCGCTAAAGCTGTCGCTATGGAAGTTGAGAGGCAGGGGTGGCAACATTGTGGGTTTCCGTAGTGTTTAGCTGTGGCTCTTCAGCAGTCTTGTAAGCCTTCTACCTTGAAATCCTATGGATATCATTGGGGTAATTTTAAGCGCCGGTGTCTCGCTCTGGGTCTGCCCTCTTTGGCTTGTTCTTTGCAGGAGGTTCTGCAGTTCCTTTGGGGGGTCTTTGAGAAAGAATTGGTGGTTTCCACTTTGAGGGCTCAGTGGGCTGCTATACGAGCCTTCTGTTCCTTCTTGAGGGAATTTCTCGAATGTGGAAGATTTGGTGTCTTGTCTGTTTTTCCTTATCTTGTCCTGTAGTGCGGCCTTCCTTTTCGTTGTAGGATCTACCTTTGGTTCTGAGAGCTTTGGTGGCTTTCCTTTTGAGCCTTTGTGTGAGGTGGACATCAAGTTTGTTACTTTTAAGGTGGTCTTTCTTGTGGCCATTACCTCAGCTCGTTGCCTGGGAGAATTGGGAGCTCTGATGGCTGTGGAACCGTTTCAGTCCTTTTCGAGAATGGAGTGGTCCTTCAGCTGAATTCCTCTTTTTTCTCTCAAAGTGTGCTCTCAATTCCATAACTCCCAGGAGTTGGTGTTGCCTGATTTGAGTGCTGATCTTGACTTTCCTGATTACCTTCCTTGGTCTCTGTTGGATGTGTGCAGGGCTTTTCATGTCTATCTGGATTGCACAAGTTCCTTTCGGAAGTCTGACTCACTTTTTATTTCCGTTGGGATTGCCTCTCGTGTAAGCATGGGCGAATTTTGCGAATCTCGCGTTCGCGAATTTTGCGGATTTGCTAACTTGCAATCCGCAAAATCCGCGAATTCTCGCGATTTTTTTTTTGTGTTCGCGCGGGTTTCTGCCAGTTCGCGAGGGTTTTGTACAATTTCGCAAACGCGAACTTACCTGTCGGGTCGCAAGTTTTGCGAACTTGTTGTTTCTACGTGTCCAGCCTGTTTGGGACACTCTTCTTCATCACTGCCACCCTCTGTCACCACTGCCACTCTCTGACTACTCATGCCACCCTCTGGCCCACCCATGCCACCCTCTGTTTCATCACAGCACCCTCTGGTTGTCCAGTGTACATTATTGTGGCAAAGCAAAGCACACCTTCCCTGCCTCAAGTGACCTGAATTAATTTGGGGCTGATTAATGTGTCACAGAATATTTTTTTAGCTGGCACCTGCTTCCTTAGTGCTTCCTGATTAGTGATCTTTTGCACTTGCTAAGTGCTTTCATTGTTGCAAAATTAGTTACAACACCTGCCCTGCCCCAACTGACAATAATGAATTAGGGGCTGATTAATGTGTCACTGGATGTGATCTTCCAGCCTGGCTCCTGCTTGTCTCCCTTAGCTGTAATTCAGGACCTTTGTGGCATATGTGTAACTATTCTGAGGGTCAGAGCAGGGTCACATAATAGTTGCAAGTAGGCAACTGAACTCTGGAGGGGCCCCTCAGGAAGCACTACAGGAAATGGCTACTAATGATGAGCTTGAACTTTTGAACCTGGTAAGTAGTTTCAGTTTTGCTAAGATCGTATTTCTGCAATTTAGCGCTTATTCGCGGGGCGCGAAGTTGAACTGGGAAACCGCGAACTCACGCGAACAGTGTGAGCAAGCCATAAAATCCGCTGCTCGCGGATTTGCGGATTTTGCGGGAAATTCGCGAATCTCGCGGATTGCGAATTTACCGAAAATCCGCAAAATCCGCGAGCGGAACGGATTTTCCGCCCATACTTACTCTCGTGGTGGAAAGGATTCTTCAGCTTCCATTGGTCGTTGGCTTAAACAGGTCATTGGGTTGACTTACTCTCTTTCTGGGTTTCCTACTCCAGCAGAGGTGGTCAACTGGGCGGGTGGCGGCTTCCTGGGCTGAAGTTTGGGGGTTCACCTGTCCGAGATCTGTAGGGCAGCCACTTAGGCATCCTCTAATTCCTTTGTAAGGCATTATAGGCTCCAGAATTTGCTGGGGGGGGTGATGCTAATTTTGGTTTGGGGGTACTACATGCTGTGTGCGCCTGAATTTCTTGTTCTGCTGTTCAGTAAATCACTGGGTTTGTTATATTTTGTGTCCTGGTGGTTTGTTTTTGAATGCCAGTGGTTGCTTGGGTATTCTCAATTTGTTAATGAAGGGGACAAGGACAGGAGGAACCTGGGGTAATGTCCTATTAATTACCACTAATCTTCATTACTCCTGGTCTCGTTGTCCTGGTCTCATTTATGAATTCCCTCTCTCCCTGTCTTTCCGCCCTTCATCTGGGCTTGGTATTCTCAGGAGGAATGCTGGGATTGATACGCCTATTACTCCCAGATGGAGGGGATGGGGTAGAGCCAGCATTCCTTCGTTCTTTTTTTCTGTCCGTGGGATAGGTTATCTAACTTTGCAAATGAAAGGAACGAGGACAAAGGACCCAGGAGTAATGAAGATTACGGGTAAGTAATAGGGCAACACACTTCCTCCACTGCAGACTGATCAGTTGGACATGGTTGTTGAAACAAAAACAGCAAGAAGGTAGGAAAAGGAATCAAAAGAGTAGAAGAAAGAAGACAATTTAGAAATAATGTAAGAAGGATAGTTGGGAGTCAAAAAATACTATTTCCTCTTTGTACCACAGTGTCTAATTCGAGACGGTGGTTTCCAGTGCTCGGCACCGGCACTTATGTGTCAACACCAGGTCTTGTGGAAGTCTGCCACAATGTGGCGCTGTCTGGCTAATTTAGAGATGACCACAACAATAGGTATTTATTAATTCAATATATAATAAATATTACTATTACCTGTCACCCAAACCTTTCTTATAGCTTTGGGGATCTGAAATAGACTGAATTGACACACTTGTAGGAGTCTCATGGATAGAAGTTGTGTTGTTGCTATCACTGGCAACATGGCAGGGGCAATGTGTGTGCAAGCTACAATGGCCTCCTGACGAGAGCCCTGGCACTTTATATTTTACAAATTAAGCACTGCTGTATCAGCATGCCCCACCTTGAGACTGCTCTGTGTAGAGACTATCCCTTAACACCTTGGCTGCTCTTGAGGATCCTCTGATGTGCTGGGCCATAATGTTAATGGGTGTGGTCATGACGAGCTGAGCTCGTCATAGGCACCCTCGAGGTATACCTCATGACGAGCTGAGCTCGTCATGAGCATCGAAGGGGTTAAGCCTACAACGCATCTGGCAAGCATTCTCTGGTGAGCTACATAACACTGACAGCAGTAAATGTATAATATTCAAATCAAAAAGACCGAGGAAGCAGAAGACCAGATGGCAAAACTTCTCTTGCTACAGTCCCAGCAGTGGTGTAACGATACTGGAGGGCGCCCCCTGCAAAGTGCATGCAGGGGCCCCCCTCTGGACTCAGGAGTGCTCTGGCCAGAGTACTGTGCTGAGGGTGCCCCCTGGAGCTCAGAGCCCCCTGCACTGCGGGACTGCAGCTGCATTTGTTTCACCACCGCCACCCAGCCCAGGCTAGCACTCTCACCTCCTCCCTTCTGACACAAACTCTAGGCCCTCCTCTTCAAGGCAGCCACAGCCTGTGCAGGTAAGAGCAGTGGGGCCCAGTGGGGGGGATTTAGATGGACAATAACAAGGGAAAACTAAAACAATAATGTATTTTCCCTCATCATCGTCCATCAAAATCCCCTCCCACTGGTCCCACCGCTCTTGCATGCACGGGACACGGCTGCTTCAAGGCTCACCTCATGCACTAGTAACCTTAGGAAGATGAGCCTGAGCTTGTAACTCAATTTGTTCGGCCTTCATGTACTCATGTCTCCTCCCCTTGCCCCAACGATTGAATATTACTTGGCGGGTGTGATTGCACTGTTTGAATCTCCATACATGCATGCATGCATACATACATACAAGAAAGAACACACAAAGTAAAAGAGGGAGTGGTAGGTTTTTAAACAGAATAAGGTATTTAACACATAGACATAAAGAAGTATTGTGAGTTGGGCATCGATGAAGTTTGCAATACCCCAAGACAAAAAGGAGGAGGTGAAACGGAAATGAAAACGCATGCTGGCAGTAACCGTACACCCGTCAGACTTGTGTGGCCCAAGCCTCATTTAGTGGTAAAAGTTGAAGGTAAAACAGGTGCCAGCTCTGCAGAAAGGAACATCCTCACTGCTTGAGGTCATGCACCTAGGACATTAGCAGGCTCGACCTAACGAGGTGTAGTAGCGGGCCTCAGCAAGGCCTACCAGTGCTAGGGGTTTGCCCTTCTCTGCACAGAGTCCTCAGACCATAGAATAGAAGTTGGCACAGAAACTAGAATAGAAAATACAAGGTTTATTAAACCTCATGAGGTGGAACTACATTCAAACAACACCCTTCGGTAGTGTATGAAGTAGCACCCTGAATGGAAGGAGCTTGGTCCTTTTATACCCACACAGGGGCTCAAAAGAAGGCGGTACAAGTACAAGAAGAAGGTTTTAGGTACATATAAGGTCATACAGAAAATGCACAGTCAACAAGTGGGAGGAGCTAACAGTTGCTAATTCTGGTGAACACATCCTGACAGTTACAGACTAACAGCAGCTGCATGGAAAGCTGAAAGCTCAACTGAGCATGTGCGAAGCAGAAGAAACTAAATATAACCTGTCTCTAGGCAGATTCCAAGAGCAGACAACAGCAAGGTAGGACAGAACACATGGCACGCACGTGGTAGCACATGGCAAACAAGATGGCTGCCAGAAATACAAAATGGATTCCACAAAACGGACAAGATAGCCCCTAAATACAGGATGGCTTCTGTTAATGCTAACCCAATCGCTGCCAAATTATAACAGAGGGAAGGCCTTACCACATGAGGTCAACCATCAAAATGTCCTCTCTGGCTCTGCCATGTATAACATGGTGGCACCAGATAGCACAAAAACGAAGATGTCTCACGCATTGGCATGACACGCACATTTAAAAAAATATATTATTATTGTTTTAACTTGGCCATTTTATGTCAGTAGAGGCAGTTTTGGTGAAAACCCCACTAGCTAAAATGATTATTCACATTTGCCAGTTTGGCCGCAGCTGAGCTGGTGACGTCATTTCTTCCACAGCCCCAGCCATTAGGCAGCCGGTCCACGTACTGCCCTTATGCCCCTCTAAATAAAGAATCCAGGGGCTCACATGAAGACAAGAGAAGACCTAGGAGTAAAAGATGACTGGAAAATCAATCAATCAATACATTTATAGAGCGTCCTACTCACCCGTGAGGGTCTCAAGGCGCAAAGGGGAGGGGTGCTGTCATTGCTCGAATAGCCGGAAAAGAAATCCAAAGCAAGACAACTCTGAAATTCCTTTTCCCTGTCGATGTAGAATTACTCCTACCAACCTAGGACAAGCAATGTTGCCTGGCATCCCACTGCAGCTCGGAGACTCTTTGAGCCTACGTTGAGACAGTGAATGACGCCGGTTTTGGCTCTTCGTGATACGTCATTCATGGTCGCGGCAGGATTTCGTTGGCTCCCATCCGTTCCTTTGGCCTCTGCTCCCTCACGCAGCTGCATTGCCTGTGACTGCCAGCCTCGAGCCGGCGCGCCACAGGACCATGTCAGAAAGAGAAGAGCGGCAGCAGACCCTTCAGATCCGATCCCTGGGGAGCCGGAGAACAGTCCCTGTGTTCTGTTTTGTGCCGGTAGCCCATGCCGCTTTTCCTCCGTCTCTTCGTGATGTTTCTCTCGCGTCTTCACTTTCTCCGGGGCACCTGCTGTGGGGATGGCTGCATTCCCGCAGTTTTGTTTTGGAAACTCACTCTCCCGAACTCCAATTCTCCTACTGCTCCACTGTTACTCTTGATTTTCTTGGTCTGTTTTCATCTTGCGATTTTCATTAAAACCAGCATCATGGGAGGTTGGGAGCACCTGTGAACATCTGAAAGAAAGAACTTCACACGGAAGCCCGGCATCTCCGCCTGGCTTCCGGACTTGGTTTTAAATGATATCCTGCGGGCTAAACATTTCAGTGTGTCCTTTACTTTTCTGTCCCTCTGTGTTTGGAAAGAGCACCTAATGTGTCAGCTATTGATGGCATCAGAAAAAATACTTTTTGCAACGTGTCTGGTGCTGAGCATAAACTCCATGCTGAGTGGTTGCTTGGTCACTAATTTTAGTATAAATGAAATGGGGGATTGATTAGGGCTTTGCATTTATTGAACAGGTATTGGCAAGGTCAATAGGTTGGCATAGGCTGCCAGCCTACTGCTTTTGTCAATGGTTGTTTTGTTTTTACCTGATTTTTGGAAAAAGTCATTGTTGATGGAGTTTTCAGTCCCTCGCCAATATAAAAAATAAAAGCATTCGTTAAAAGGAAATGAAATGGGACTCGAAAAGCACACATTGCCTTAGTACCCTCAGGCACTGAAGAGAACCGCATCGCATGAAGGTGTGCTTCTTGTGAAACAGAATCCATCACTCACAGTGATGTTAGTCAGTGGCTCACATGGGATGACCCACTGCCCCATCCTGCATGCTGTAGTGGGTGACACAATAACAGATCAATCTATGACGAGGCCTGAAAGCCTTTTAATTAAGCACATATAACATTTTAGTACATTCAAAAGTTTATGCCTAACACCAGTCTCAATAAGCAATTATAGAATCCAATAATCCTGGCTTTTGCCGCCAAATTTTTGGTTTTGCCAGTGATGGCTTTTGAAAACTGTAAAAGAGGATTCATTTTTGTGTGTGGGTGCACATTGTGCAAGAGCAGAATGCCATCTCTCACAGCCAGGAAAGCCAATGATTGGGGGAGGACCAGGTAGGTCGCTCCCCCTCCGCACAGCACCGCCTGTGTCTCCCTGCCCCAGCTGCCGCTGCTGAGGAAGTTCGAGGCCCTCCACCACCCACAGGCTACCACCTGCGACTCATCCCTGGTGGCCAGTGGTAGGCCGTAGGTAGGTTTGTTCATCCTCTGCTTTATTGCTTTTATTGCATTGCCTGTATTTTCAGTGTTGTGTCTGTGACAGCTGTTGTCTTTCTTCCCCCGCTGCCTGTACATGGTCTGTGCCCCTTTTTCTTCCCTCTGTTCCGCTCACGGTCCCCGTGCTCTTCCTGCCCGGTCTTTCCTTCTGTACCCCTCTCTGCCCCCGTGTCCCTGCCCGGTTTTCCCTTCTGTTCCCATCACTGCCCCGTGCCTCTCTGCCCATTCTGCCTTCTTTTCTCAGCTACCCTTGTAATTCTGTATTCTGTATTTTGCCTCTGTGCCACTCGTTTTTTCTGTGCCCTTCTGCCCTCTGTGCCACTAATTTTTCCCTTGTTTTTGTGCCCCTTTTGCCTTCTGTAGTCATTCAGTAACAAAAAAGCAAGCAGTATTGAAAACAGTGATGTATTTAATGTTTAGTGATGCAAACATACACAATTACATATGGGCCCCGAAAAACTGACAGACATGTTTAGAAATATTGGATGGAATGAAAAGTCACGTGGTCCTCATTGAGGGACCCTTGTGTTTTTACCCAGTAATCCAACTTTCTGCCCCCAGGAGATAGCAGTATAAGGTGACTCTATGGGATTATGAGTATTTTTGTATGTATATGATATTTCTACAGCACAAACCAAAGAAAAAAGCAGTAGAGCACTGTTCAATCTTAAAGTCAACAAATGATAGGAGAGGTAGCTGGATTGTGGGTGGTTAATGCATTGTGACGCAGTGTTCTTTAAAGATGGGAGCCATCAACTCTTTTCTAAATTGGGCAGCGTTGTGGAACTCCTGATTGATACCGAGATGTTGCTCCAGATCCTGTGTGCATAGAAGGAAAAGGCCAGCAGCCTTGTTTTTTTTTCACTTCTGTATCTGCAGGCTGGTGGTGTCTTGACTGCAGGAGTGCCAAGAACCACCGGATATACTGAGCTTGTCTGCAAGATAAGTGGAGCTTCTGCTTGTATTGGCTTATGTAAATTATGCATCTGGTTTTGAAGATGGCACAGGCTGGCAAGGAAAGCCAATGGAAATCCATCAAGTTGGTGGTCATAGGATCATGTTTCTTTAGGCCCTGGTTGAGATATACTGTGGCGTGTAGGGTGGCCTTGAGGAGAGCCAGTATGGATTTTGTGAGGCCATGGAGCAAGGCATTACCAACTTCCAGATGTGAGAGCATGTGGCCTTGGACAGTAGTCCAGAAGTTGCTTTCTGGAAGGAACAGCTTAATTTTATAAAAGAGGGATAGTTTCAGGTTGTGTTTTTTGCACAAAGTGTTCCTTAAGGGTGAGGTTGGTGTCCAGGGATAATCCAAGTTACTTTGCATTTGGTGAAGGTTGGGATTTGAAGAAGTCAAAGTTCATGCCTTTGAGCCAAGTTTGCACTGTTTCTTGTTTTAAATATTGGCAAATAGTAGGATTTCTATCTTGAATAGGTTGAGCTTCAGGG
This sequence comes from Lissotriton vulgaris, assembly GCF_964263255.1. Lineage (NCBI taxonomy): Eukaryota > Metazoa > Chordata > Amphibia > Caudata > Salamandridae > Lissotriton > Lissotriton vulgaris. The sequence goes on from NC_141693.1 coordinate 151,884,657, forward strand.
AGGCGCTGGACATCCACTTGTGGATCTTCTGCAGGCTGTGTTTGAGGCATTGGACGTCTAAAGCAAAGGAGACTTTCAAATAGAGTTGTGTATCACAAGCATATTGTTGGATGTTGAAATGTAGAAATATTAGGAGACAGGGTCACCTTTATATGTGGTCAAGAGAGGATCCATACTGCAGCATGATCAAAAGCTAGATTAGTAGTCATGTAGAAGATGGTTAGAATGGACCACTGAGAGTCATCAGAAATAAGGAAATAAAAGGAGCATCAGAAATACTACATCATTTCACCCACTAATTATCTATTTTCTCTTAGAGGAACACCCAGAGATTCTGACCTCTTTTCAGTGACTGAAGTGCTTAGGTGAAAAACACCAGAGCTGCAATGTTCCTGTGGGATTTAGAATTCCAGTTGGGCCAGTAACTCTAGTCATCGGACCCATTAGAATTAAAACAGAACTCATTTAAAATCTCACTCTTGCTTGTAGGGTTTTCCTGAAAGTATACTATGTACCTTGTCTAAATATTCTAATTGTTATCTTATATACAGATGTCCGACCGCTCCTAAAGAAAGCCTCCGCTGACCCCAACAATATAAAAAACTACCGTCCGATACACTTGCTCCCCTACCAGGCCAAAGATCTCGAGTTCTCTTCAACCACCAACTCACCCAATTCCTGGAACAAAATCACCTACTGAACGCCTGTCAATCAGGATTATTTGCCAACCACAGCACCGAGACCGTGCTGATTGCCGCCACTGATGACATCATAAAACTCCTCGGTGGTTTAGAAACAGTGACCATGAACCTCTTCCACCTCTACACAGTGTTCGATAGAGTCTCCCCCAACACCCTCATCAACAGACTCCACAGCATAGCACAAAGCAAGACGCCCTCAAGTAGATTGCCTCCTTCCTCACAGAATGCACAAAGAGCAGCCGCCTGCCTCCCTTCACCTCCGCAGCCAAAAACTTCATATGAGACATACCAAAAGGATCATCCCTCTTATTCTCTCTGTTCCACATCTACATGACCCTTCTCAAAGACGTCATCATATCCCATGGACTCAACATCATCTCCTATGCAGATGACACTCAACTGATCTTCTCACCCACTGAGGACCCCGCCAGTGCCAAAACCAACTTCTGCAATGCCATGACCAAAGTAGCCAAACGGATGAGAGATAACTGGCTACAACTCAACTACGAAAAAACTGAAGTGCTGATCTTTGGGAAGAACACCTATGCATGGGACCACAGCTGGTGGCCTGCAGAACTTAGACTCACACCGACCGACCATGCACGCAACCTTGGCATCATCCTCCACAGACAACTGACCATGAAACGACAAGTCAACAAAGTAGCCTACTTCTGCTTCCACACACCTCGCAGAATCTTCAGATGGATCCCAACCAACACCAGAAGACCGTCACTCAGGTCTTTGTAACCAGCCATCGACTACATCAACACCCTCTATGCCGACATCTCCACCCAGCTCCTCAGACTACAGGCCATACAGAGTGCTGCTGCCAGACTCACCCTGGACTTCCCCAAATGAACCGACATTGCTCCCCACCTGAGAGACTTCCACAGGTTCCCCATTCAGAAAGGATTCCAGTTCATGGTTTTCACCCACACCTACAAAGCCCTCCACAACCTAGGACTTTTCTACCTCAACATCGACTGAACTTCCACCAACCCGCTAGACACTTGTGCTCCGCTTCACGTGATCTGTGGCAGCCATCTTGACAGTACATTTCCATTCACTCTCAGGGACTGCATAGTCACAGGTGTGCTGTTTGGGCTGGCTGGAAGGTGTGTGGAGCACAGGGCATGATGGGAGTTGAAGTCACAGCTGACACTCCTCCTCCCACGTAGGCCAAGAAGCCCACCCTGTAGTATGCTTTCCTCACAGTGAATGGAAATGTACTGTCAAGATGACTGGCACTGGTGCCTGCAGTTTGTTTTGACCACAACTCGCAACAAGGCATTGTTTTCCTTTCACCAGTCCTCAGTGTCAGCCATCTTGCCAGTACTTTTCCACTCAATGTGAGGTAAGCATAGTACCTGGTGGGCTTGTTGGCCTATCTTGGAGGAGGAGTGTTAGCTGTGACTTCAACTCACATCATGCCCTGCCCTACACACACCTTCCCAGCCAGCTCAGGGAACACACCTGCGACTATGCATTCCCTGGCAGTGAGTGGAAATGTACTGCAAAGATGGCAGACACAGAGGACTACTGTTTGTATCACATGACTATGATGGTATTGTGCTTCAGGATCAACACCTTGTAGCAATGCTAGTCATCTTGTGAGTACAACCCCCCAACCTGTGATGTAGCCATTGGCCCAGATGAACAATTTGAGAGGTGTGTGAGGAGGAGTGTCCGGTGTGATTACGACTCCCATCAGGCCTATGCCCACACAAACCTTGCAGCCATCCCAAAAACACTTCATGTGACTCACCTTACCTGAGATGGAGAGAAATTGTGTGGCCAAGATGGATGACACAGGGGGCTTGTACTTGCTGGGACACAAACTTCCATCAAGGCACCATGCTCATCAATCCTGTACCCAGCCATCTTGCCAGTACTTTTCCACTCACTGTGAGGTAAGCACAGTACCTGGTAGGTTTGTTGGGCTTTGTGGATGGTTGTGTATTTGCACTAATGTCAACTCCATCATGCCCTTTCTCCCACACACCTTCCCAGCCAGACCAAACAGCACACCTGGGACAATGCAGTTCCCAAGAGTGAATGGAAATGTACTGCCAAGATGGATGACACTGGGACCTGGTAATTGTTTTGCCCACAACTCCTATCAAGGCCTTGTTTTCCTCACACCAGGTCAAAGTGTCAGCCATCTTGCCAGTACATTTCCATTCACTCTCAAGTACTGCATAGTCTCAGGTTTTGTCTGGCTGGGAAGGTGTGTGGCGTACAGGGCATGATGAGAGATGAAGTCATAGCTGACACTCCTCCTCCCACATAGCCCACCAACCCCACCAGGTACTATGCTCATCTCATAGTCAGTGGAAAAATATTGGAACGATGGCTGACACTGAGTCCTGTTGTTTGTAGCAATTGGCTGTGATGGTATTGTGCTTCAGGATCAATACCTTGTAGCAGTGCTAGTCATCTTGTGAGTACACCTCCCCAACCCATCATGTAGCCATTGGCTTGGATGAACAAATTGGAAGGTGTGTGAGGATGAGTGTCCCATGTGACTACTGCTCCTATAGGCCTGTGTCCACACAAACCTTGCAGCCATCCCAAACACACTTCCTGTGACTCACCTTACCTGGGATGGAGAGAAAGTGCGTGGACAAGATGGATGACACAGGGGGCTTGTACCTGCCGGGAAACAAAGCTACATCAAGGACCCTAGCTCATCAAACCTGCACCAGGTGTCAGCCATCTTGCCAGTACTTTTGCAATCACTGTGAGGTGAGCACAGTTCCTGGTGGTCCTGTTGGGCTGTGTGTGAAAAAAGGGTACGTACACTGACTTCAACTCCCATCATGCCCTGTCCTCCACACACCTTCCCAGCCAGACCAAACAGCACACCTAGAAATGTGCCGTCCCTGGGCATAAATGGCTACTCTTATAAGAAGAAAAGACCCCTGTCACTGTTAATTCATCTATGACCATCATCTTGCCAAAACATTAATGAGAAACAGAAAAGAAAAGAGTTTAGTACTTATAAACGCTGTAGGTGTGCAAAATGCACATCAGACTTTCCCGTTTAGCCTTGGATAGTATGCAAATGAACGAAAAAGTAGGCCAGAAAGTGCAAAAGTAACCAAACTTCCCATTTGCTCTAAACTGTAATATTAATGGTTGAGGATGACACCATTGTGTGTAAGCAACATCGCGTTGAAGTGACCCCGTTGTGAATGAACGACGTGTGTCCCAAAAAAAGTAGAGACTGGAAACTCTAACACCACTCACGTAATGAAGGTGCAGAAAATGACTCGAGTCTAACAAATATGCACCTGCCCATGAGACAAAGTTAACCAAGATTAAGAATTTGAATAATAACACTACAGTGCACAAACAATGGTACGGTGGTTATCAGCTACAATAGAGGGGCCAACTGGTCTGCAAACTCCACAATGAGTGGCCTGTTGAAGCGGTATCGTCTGATGCAATCCCTTTCTTCCATGGTCTGGAGGTCAAGGGAGGGCTTGTGGACTGCAGGTGTCCTGCGGTACCTATGTTACAAGTGCAAACACAGTTGAGGTCAGTTGAGGTTTCCAATGTGCAAAGCAACATGCAATTACACACACACAACATTCAATCTGGACACAATGAAGTTAGAGGCCAAAGGTTGAGCCTAGACAAAACCACAGTGATGTGACCCTTAACAGATATGTCACCAAGCTATGGTGAGGCACCAATGACAATGCTGTACTGTATCTAGTCACTGGTGTACATCACTGTACATGTGAGCAAGCATCACATACTCCACAACCACCAAACAAACTATCCAAGATATAGGTCTGTGACAACTATCACATGGTTGAAAGGTACACAGAACTGCATCAGGTAATGCCATATATGTAGGACACATGATACAGACAGCATGCCACCATGCGAACCATGCACACCACTGTCACACGGTGGACACTGTCATGATGTCATATCTGACAAACATGTACAATCACATACACAGAACATTGACAATGTGAGGCAGGCATTTATTTGGCTAGCATCCACGTATGCCTCTGACACACAGACACAAGAACTACTCACGCGACAACCACAAGCTGATGTGGCAGCTAAATATCATGGTGCCAAAATTATGAAGTGTCAGTGTTATACAAGACTCAGAGACAGTAGATTTACAGACAAAAACATTTACACAATACACATTCTGACACACAGTCAACCAAAGCAGTGTATATTTGTGGACATAACATGTCTTTCCCAATGATCCCGAAGGACTGTGTCCAAGGTCCGGAGTGTGATCTGTGAAGTGTACTCTCAATGTTGTGATGTACCTCACAAACAGTGTGTTGTGTGCCCCTCAAGCGTGGCTCCTTTTGGGAGTGTGAGCTTTCAAGCCCAATGTCCAATACATCATGTTAATCACTGTCCCCACACATGTAATGCACCAGAACATAAAGTTTTTCACTACTTTTCTACCCTACTGTCCAATTAGAGGAAGGACATAGTCCCTGCATGTAAACCGAGCCGGACTCACCCTTTGGCTATTGGTAGTCATGGTGACAGACGCGTGTTTCGCTTCATGTATGAATCACGTGCAATTCGACTCTGTAACCTTAAATCACCAACGTATCAAACTCCATAGGGGGCAGATACATGCGGTAGGCGTGTCAGATGCTAGCAATGTAATGGATTGGTCCAATTTGGACAATGCGAAAGACTCAGACCTATCATTTTGTATGCATGGAACTGAGTCTGACTCTGCTGTAGAGATATGTCTGTCTCTTCTGTAAATACTTCACTTGCCTGTACTACCTACATCTTTCATGCACCCCCCATCACTTTGCTGCTGTCTCTACATCCTCCTGGAGCTACCATGGCACATACTGTGGAGAGGGCCCCCGCATTCATCAACAAGGAGAACCAGGCACTACTGGACAGCCTTCTTCCACAATACAAACAGCTGTACTGCAAACCAGGGGAGCAGTTACCTGGTGATTACACTGCCTTTCCAATGGCCATGTATAAAACCATGCACTACTAGCATTGAGATTCCCAAGGGCAAGCATGCAAACAGAGTTCATGTAAGTTTTACAGTGTGTAGATTTGGGTTCTGACCAGGTACAGTGCTGTAGAAGTGTGTGTACTTGGGTTGACTTCTCAGGACGGTTCCTATGGTTTTGAGGGATAATTGCACACAAGATAACTGCCCATGATGCCACTTGCCTACCCCTTAGACGTCCTTGCCATTCTGACCATGACCTATGTGTACAAGTGTGTGATGCAGAAACATGTATTATGTGGAGTAATGGTCTGTCACCATGTCATCCTTACAGGTCAATGCCCATCAGAAGGTCGAGATCTGTGGGGTTCTTTAAACGACGCCACGGACAGGCATGCCAACTCAGGCCATCTGAGACACTGGCCTATCACATGATTGTGTGTCAGACAACACTGTCACCATTCAAATGTTAGTATCCATGGGTCAGACTCCGTGACAGTGAGTAAACATGCCAATCTTTGAAAGACACGGGTGGTCAATGTTGGAAACCTGGCCAAATGTCAAAGGTTTGTCTTTTGTCTCACATACACAACAGTTGATGTGTGTCTCATCCCTTGACTGTGCATACTGGTGCCTGGAACATCCATGTGTATGCTGCATTACTTGTAGAATGTAGAGTTGTAAAATGTGCATGTAAACACATGTGTTAGTTCTCATACTCCGATGGCTAACTAGAGCAATGTGAGCCTGTCAAAGTGTTCAAATTGTGTTTAGCACATAAAGGACATGCATACTTGACACCTATATGTGCCTTGAAGCAGTATAGACAGGATTGTGACACTGTGCTGACTGTAACCTTGAGATGTACAGGTCGTGTACCAAGAGTTTGTACAGACAGTGCATCCAGACATGCCAGTGGCATAGTGTGCCACATGAAGCTTTCAGAGGATGCAGTCTTTGTACGTGGAAGTGTGATTAAAATGTATCACATTTGTAACTGGTGAGCTGGATACAATATGCATGACATCCACAGTAATCACCCTAACACCCTCTATAGTTGAGACAAGATAGTGGGTCATTAAAGTCTCACCCTGGCTAGGACTAAAACCTTGGGGTATCCAAAGTAAGATTCAGATGTCTGACCTGACAGCAGTGGACCAAAGACACTGGACACATTCACACGATCACTGTTATCTGTGTGAAATGAGTCATGTTTGACTATGGAAGTTTGGTGTGATGCATGCAGACCATTTGACCAGTTACGTCCAAGACATAGGTGCACATCATGATGACTGGGGTTGGAAGAACGTTTACCATGTCACATTTCAAATGTGTGCATCCCATTTGCAGTGTCAGCTCAAGATTCCCTTGCAGGAGATCAGACTGGCATGTAATGACACAAGAACATCAGGAGCATTACAGAGTAGACCACCTGCTACATAGTGTAGCAGCTGACAGTGGTTGTGGTATTTGACATTGATCTAACCGATGTTGCACATGACATCACGTGTCTGGGAACCATAGTTTACTGGCATTCTGGCAAGTGCCATGTTCACATATGTGTAATAATTAGAACCCTGCCGTCAAAATGATGTATATGCTTTCTCTGTGATCTGTTGTAATGATACTCGTGTTTCAAATCTGTGCAGATGACTCATGTGAATCTCTTTGTCACCCTTGTTCACAACATCAGCACTGGCTACTGGAGGAAACAGTCCCACGGACCAAAGGGAAGCGGCTAGTCAGACTGGGTCTGGTGTGAAGGAGGAGGAGGGACCCAGTGGCACAGAGGGTGAATGGAGCTACACCAAGGGCAGGTCGGAGGCCACTCTAGTTCCACTGATGACTCCCTTATGGTGGTGGGTGTTCTCGGATTGGATCACACAACATCAGAGTCTGCTGCCACCACCACCACTACTGACATCTCCACACTCACAGCTGCTCCCATTCACAGTGACCGTGGACACTCCCGTGTTAGGGAGCATGTCTCTGTGGGCCAGACACTGCACCCCCTGCATCAGTCTCCCCTGCTGCCCTGAGTGTGGAGGCCATGGATTTACTGAAGCAGATCCATGTGGGGCAGACATGCTGAATGTTCTCCATGCACATACCAGTCTTTTGACACAATTGGGCATCTCATCAGACATGTCTGCCCTACAGAGATCTAATCAGTCCCTGGTCTCCTCACAGATGGCAGCAGTGTCCCTCTTCCAGCAGTCCCTCACCCCTCATTCCTCTGCCCCATCCATAGTCCCTACTACCCTACCTGACCCAATCACACTCAAACAGGCATGTGCACACACGGCAACAGACACAAGTAGCACAAAAACCCCCAAACAAAAGTCAAAACACACAAGCCGGGGAGAGGGCAAAAAAAGACAAACATTCATCCACAGCCACCCGCATTCCACAGCTACCTCTGCCTCCACAACCCCCATCCTTGACTGTCCTACACCCCCTTCTTCCCAGAAAGTCTTCTTCTGTGACCATGGCCTCTTCCCCATTGAGCCATCTGACCATCCTCGCAAGGGGAAAAGAAAACACACCAACCCAGAGATGAGATCCATACCTGCCCACATGCCCTCCCTAAGGGGAAGACCCTAGGGCCCCCCACCCGTACATCCCCGATCTTCAAAATCCAAAACCCCGCCTCCAATCCACACTTCCCCGTCAAATCCACTTCCTCCCGGTCTCAGGCCTCCCCCCAAAGGGCACACCTCAGACCCTATCCCTGTTTTCACCACCCACTGTAAAACAATCTCCAAGAAGGTCAAGCTCGCCCTACCACAAGCACCTCCCCTTCAAGAGCCCCCTTTAGTCTGTTCCTGCCACTGCAGTGGACCCCCCTCAATCTGGCCAGTCCACTGCAGTGGACACACACACAACACCAAATGCCATCCTTCCTGAAACCCAAACCAGTCCCCCTAGTCCTTTCCCTGCGGTGCCTGGCATGCCCCCAAAGATCCGTCCCTCCCTATGCTGTTGAAGTTCAGGCAAGCAATGGAGGGTGATTGGCCCTGCCCCCTCCAGGACTCTAAAAAAAAAGGCCTGGCACATAGTCTTTTGTTGGTTTTGAAATATTGATTTTTATCATTGAGATTGAAGCATGTGAGGTTCTTTTAGCTGTTGCTTTCTGTGTCCCCCAACTTGGTCATAAGTCAACTGTCATTAATGTGCAAATCTTGTTGTGGGTATACGATGATGTTGCAATGTCATAGACTGCATATGGTCCATGGACTGTGTGACCTATTACACTATGTATCCGAGTCCTCATTGTCTACATTTGCAGGATGTCATCATCAACATCATTTTTTGCCATGAGGGTGACATGAATTTGCCACAATAACATGTTTTACCTACACATTTGCACATAGGCAAAATTCTGGAACATCTTTCATAGTGCAACCGTCTAGGAAAGCCATGCAGTATAGGGCTGTGATGTGATGTGTAACAAGTCATCAGCCTCATCATTAAAACTGGGTACACATGAAGTTTGACTACATGGTGGTGAGTTTGGACACACGCATGTGCACATCATGATGGTACTAAAGTATTATGTGACTTGGAAGTGTCCGAGTCATGTCTGAGTGTCCTTCTGACATGGCAGACCCCTGCCAAGAACATGCTTGGCACACGTGGCCTTCCACTGTAGGGAATTCCCCTCATGGCAGTGTGTTCATCTGTGACATTTCCTGAGCCCATGGTGAGTGTAAGGTGAGCAGGAATCTCAAGATTCAGATCCAGTTGCCTCCAAAGACTCAGGGGCATATTATCAAGGGATTTGTCTCCGCTTTTTTGGCTTTAAAAGCCAAGAAAGCGGAGATACAATTATCTCCCTATTACCTAGCTGTCGCTAACACCAGTTAGCGACAGCTAGTAGGAGATAGCGACCATCTTGGGCCCCGCTTTGCATGTCAGAAAAATGTATCACTAATGACATGCAAAGTGGGCGTGCCAAGATGTCAGCAACTGGAAACAGTCACTAACATCGCTATCTCCTATTACCAACTTTTTGAGATATTCGCGCTAAGAGCGAATATCTCCAAAAGCTAACACCTGCCCAGGAGCAGTTCTTAGCCATGTTATCCAATGGGAGTTGGATAACATGGCTAAAAGCATTAGCTCGGTAATGCCTGAATATCTCTGATTTTTCAGCGATATTCATGCATTATTGCCGATTTTTATCGCATTTGCGATAAACCTTGGTAATACCAAGGTTTATCTGCGATAAAAATCGCCGCAGCTCGGCAATAATTTTTTATCGCTAACCAAGCAATAGCGATAATTATCACTATTGCTTGGTAATATGCTCCTCAATTTCCTGCATATGTTCCTGTTTGGCAAGGTTACTGTGGTCTGACTAGTCCAGTGCTTTGTCAACCTATTGTGAGTTGTGCCAACCAGCTTTGGTCTGGGTACATCATGTTGATTAAGGGTTTTGTCTGTGTGTGCTTTGACTTCATGCATTCACCCACACCCCTCATGTAATTGGGCATAAGTATCTTTTGTGTGTTGTGATTTGTGCTTGACCAATAATGTATTCCTTTTCAGCTATGCATGATGATGTACCTGGTCACACAAAGCTGGCCTAGCGGTGCAGTGATGTATGTTTTTGTCGCTGTGCGACGTGTTGAGCAGAGTCATGTGTGGATGCCTAGGTGTGTAGTGCGTCCATCTGTCATGCATACACCAATGGAGCCTGTGTAACATCCATGCTCTTCATTGGCACACAGGGGAGTAATAGTACATTTGTTTGAACAGCATAGCTGCAGGTGTGTTTATGAAGGTTGATGTTGCATGTGCTGAACTGGCACAGACAAGGGAGGAGGTGATGTAGACTGGTGTATAGTATGTATGCATGGAGTGTAGACTCCTATGTGATGGCAGCAGGACCATTTGAGATGGTGTCAGGAAGTGTGGGGTATGACAAAAGTTCATTGGCATTTCTTTTGTAGGGGACAAGTAATGTCCACATTGTCCCTATGTGAGTGCTTGTCATGCGGGTGTGAGATTCAGAGTATGTGAGCTTGATTTTAGTGCTGACGCCCTGCACAAGGTATGGTGGAAATGTATTTATGTGATAGGGGCATATCCCGGCAGACAAGGTTGTATTGTGGCATGTGAGGAGAGCTGTGGGGTGAGGCACTATTGTGTGTTTTTACTGTAACGTTGCAGTTCTGGATGAGAGTTGAATGGTGATACTGTACATGAGTCCATGGGCATATTGGTAATGGAAGTCATTTGTAGATGTGACAGGGCAACATTGTTACAAAGTCTGACTAGTCATATGAGACAGAGTGGATTTGTGAATGTGTAGGTATGTACATCAGTGATGGTATCATGTGTGCTGGATATTGAAATATGAGGTGTAGAGTTGTAGTAGTGGTATTTGAATGCATTTATGCATATTTTCTCGAGTGACAATCCTTTGTACTTGTGCTATTTTGGGTGATTATGCAGTGATATTCAAATGACTGAGTACATAGCCATTGCACTAGGTACGTGTCTTGTTCTGAGATGTGGTGATGTGTTGAGTTTGCATGTTTGAGTGTGCTGTGATGCTGCATGTTGTGGCATGAGTGCAGTTCAAAGCATCACTGAGTGTGCGGCTGGTGATGAGTGGTCCATCTGACATGTTATGTTTGTCATCTGCTGAAGAGAGAATGTGTACTGAAGATTGTGTGCATATCATGTGTCTTAGAGGTGTTGAGTACATGGTGATGGAGAGTGGTGCTGCGAGTGTAGGTGTGGACGTGATGAGGCCGCACCCATGTGGTTTTGTATATCTTGGTTTGTAATGGTATGTGTACTGGACTGGATCTCATGGTGCAGACATGCTTCTCTGTCTAGATGCACCAGAGGGGGCTTATGACATGCTTGTCTGTTTGAGTGTCATAGATTGAGCCCCCCCAGGTGTTGTCACCAGTGCAGGCAGATTCTCTTGAACATTTGATCCTCAAATCCCTGTTGTGGTATCCTCTATCTGGTGACTCATGTGTCTTCCAACTCTTCTGCTGTACACACTCTGGCATTAGTCAAAATTGCATTAGTCATTAGCGGCACATACTGCAGTTTTTTCGAGCAAGATGCTGAGTTGCAGTGAAAGATATCCAACCAAGTTCACAGTGTACATGTTATGATCTTTAGTTGTGTGCAATGACCCCAGGCCACACATGGTGACTGTCTACTACATTGTTGTTGGATCTTTATTTATTTTCCATAGCAGGTAGGAATGTGGTCCAGACATGTGGTGCTGACAGCTGCTACACAACCACTTCTGGTTTGTTGTATTGGGAGGGTCATGATTCTACTTTGTGTATCTGTGTACTTGTGTGGGGTTGGGCTAGTCTCATTCGTGCTTCAGTGTACACTGACTCATCACAATGTCATCCTTCTGTGAGTATGTGTACTCCTGTTGCCCTGCAGGGTTTGAGTATGTGTTGTGGTGGATAGATGTTGTGACTTTGTGTCACATACATGTGTGTGTCTGACACCTCCTGTTCCACTATCAAATGTGTATTTGTACTAGTATGTGGCATACTGGGTGTACCTTCCTGATGGTGTGATTCCCCCTTTGGTCATACACAACAGTACATGAACACATGGTTGTATTGGTATCACAATGATGGATGGTCAATAATGGATTCATCATCAGACATCCAGTGATCCACACTGTGGAGATGGCCTCTGCAATGTCACCAGTCAAGTGAGGTTCTGATGAGGCACAATGCTGCTGATCAAGGGGGGTGGTGTTTAGACTGGCTAATTGTGAGTTTGCTCCTGGCAAGGCCCCTCCCTCCAATGCAGCCTCCCTGCACCGGCGATGCCCTGGGAGTCATGTTTGGGTATGGGAGATGACAGTGCTTCTTGCAAGGCACGTGACACAGTGCACAACAGTTAGTCCACTCCAAAGTCTGGGCCCCATCCACTATTTGCATCACAGCAGATCAGCAGGCAGTATACAGGCACCACAGTGCTGTGTCCTGGAGGAAACTGTGAAAGTGAGTCAGTCTCCTGATGTGGTTTTTGGTGGTCCACCATGCTTGGCCCACATGTGAGTCTGGTGCACCCGCTCATCAACCAATGCCTGATTGACCACATTGCCTAACCAAAACCTATATGAGAAACTTCCTGATTGGACCCAACACACATATGGCTCAGTGGATTTCAGGCCCCGATCGCGTGTGTCGGCCAAGGCTAAGCCAACCTCCACACTCACACATATGTTGTGTTTGTTCTGCACTGGGTGGGTGGTCATTTGTCTTTGTGCATCTTCCCCCATGTATTTTAGCTGTCTTTGAAGGGCATTGAGTGGATGGTGTGTTTTGTTTCTTTCTCTACTGGTCCGGGATCTCCTACATCTTCACTCTGCACATTCCTTAGGTTTGGCAGTTTATGTTGCTGCCACAGTGTGGGAGTGCATCTCTACAAATATAGACTTTGGGATTTAATTCTTTGTATTTTCTGCCGCTCGTACCCCAAATGTGTGTGTTGGTACATTTTTGATGGTCACATGTCACATTGTTCAATTACACATTGCTGGGAGTGTTATCCACCCAAAGCACCTATTGGCTGCACATGGCTGAGGGTCTGTAAACCCCACCATAATGTTTTGCAGCACAAGTGCTACATGTGTTTGGCCCCTGTCCCCCAATTTGTCACAACAGTGCTGGGGGGGGTTAGCCCCCCAACCACCTTATAGTTGGACATGCTGGGGGGTTGAGCCCACATGCACCAAGTTGTCACAACAGTGCAGGGGGGTTAGCCCCCAACCCCCTAATTGTTGGACCATACTGGGGGGATTGAGCCATATAAGCCCCAAGTTGTCACAACAGTGTTGGGGGGGTTAGCCCCCCAAGCCTCTAATTGCTGGTCCATGCTGGGGGTTTGAGCCTCAAAATCCACAATTTGACACTAAAGTGCTAGTGGTATTAGCCCCCAAGCCCCATTTTGGGTACACATTGCTGGGGGTTTGCACATGAAACACAATTTTCCCATGACAATGCTAGTAGTGTCACGCATCCACCCCTCCTATAGGGAAGACAATGGTGGGAGTGATAGGCGTTCACCTCCCTATGGGGTGGACAGTGGTGGGAGTGATAGACATCCACCCCCCTATGAGCATTAGATTGCTGGTAGTGTTAGGCTTCTACCCCCCTGTAGGGTGGACAATGGTTGGAGTGATAGTCATCCACCCCCCTATGGGCTTTTGATTGCTAATAGTGATAGGCATCCCCCCTATGGGGTGGACAATGGCGGAAGTGATAGGCATCCTCCCCTCTGTAGGGTGGACAATGGTGGGAGTGTTAGGCTTCCACCCCCTATGGGATGGACATGGTGTGAGTGATAGGCATCCACCCCCCCCTATGGGGTGGACAATGGTGGGAGTGATAGGCATCCATCCCCCTATGGGCATTTAATTGCTGGTAGTGTTAGGCTTCTACCCCCTGTAGGGCGGACACAGGTGGGAGTGAAAGGCATCTACTCCCCTATGAGGTGGGCAATGGTGGGAGTGATAGGCATCCACCCCCATGGGCATTTGATTGCTGGTAGTCTTAGGCATCCACCCCCCTGTAGGGTGGGCAATGGTGGGAGTGATAGGCATCCACCCCTGTATGGGGTGGACAACAGTGGGAGTAATAGGCTTCCACTCCCTATCGGCATTAGATTGCTAGTCGTGTTAGGCATCCACCCCCCTATGAGGAGGACAATGGTGAGAGTGATAGGCATCCACCCCCTATGGGCATTAGTTTTCTGGTAGCGTTAGGCATGTTATGTTATGTTATGTTATGTTATTTTTATTTGTACTGCGCACAGCTGCCCCAGCAAAGGGGCGTCCTGGCGCTTTGGGGTAAACAATTGTGGGAGTGATAGGCATCCACCACCTATGGGCATTTGATTGTTGGTAGTGTTAAGCATCCACACCCCTATTGGGGTGGATAATGGTGGGAGTGATAGGCCTCTACCCCCCTGTAGGGTGGACAATGGTGGGAGTGATGAATATCCACCCCCCTATGTGGTGGACAATGCTGGTAGTGATGGGCATTCACCCTCCCTATGAGGTGGACAACGCTGTTAGTGTTAGGCATCTGCCTCTACATTGCTGCAAGAATCCCCCATCCCAATATTTACTGTGATTTCTCACACACTATTTATTATGTTGCCTTTCCTGGGGTAGTAAAGTTTTTGTGTGTGGTAGGTGTCTGACTTACCATCTGTGACGAAAGTGTCAGTTGGGGTTGTAGTATCGGCCGTAGGCATAGAGTATGGGTATGACATGCGCGATAGGATACATAGCTGCACCGTCTTGTTCACAGGAAAAGTGTTGTGGCACGAATCAGAGCTGAAATTCTGGTCTTCCGGATGCTTTAACGTCTGGGTATTGGCGACGGATTCGGCGCATGGGAAGTACGCATTGTACTTGTCCAGTCGGAATCTGACTGGGAAATGCCTCCGTACGACTCCATTCAGTGTTTACAGAGGCTTCTCGTTGGGAAAATGGAGCCAGAATAGGAGCGTTCCCGTCGTTAGGATAGTAAAGGGTTTTGTCATCGTACTTAGTCATTTATAAGGACCGGATCCCAGGACGTGTTGGTCGGATGGTATGGCTACGGATTGCTCTGGGAGGGCCTTCCTGACGGGATCATAATCGGGCCCTAAGTCTGGCCTGAGCCGAGCCATTCAAAGTAGGAAAGTGCTTGGCGGGGTAATCCCAAGTATTGTAGGCCTGCAGGAAGCTGAGTAGTGGCGCTTAACTTGACCTGAGTATTTAAAGCGGTAGTGAGAAACACTAGACCGGGTTGGGAGCAGCTGCGACCTGACACCAGTGGGTGCCCCTGGGGAATAAGATAAAGCATGAAGTAAAAAAGATTTAGAGTCAGAAAAAGAACAAGAACAAGAGAATCAATCAAAATAGAGGCACATTATTAAAATTCATTCGAAATGAACTTTTATAAATGGTCATTAATACACAATTTAACAATTGTAACTAAAGACATTGAGCTTGCTCATAATATATAATATCTAGAAGCCATACGGTCTTCAATTGAGAGAGTACAGATTTAGTCAAAATTATATTGTTATTGTGATCCTAACGAAAAACTGAGATGTCAAATAAAACATTGGTGAAATCAAAATATACCTCAAAAGATCACTTTCAACATCAATTACTGCTCCTCAAAAGGTTGTACACAGTTATACAGAAAACCTAACTGGTTGGTTCAATGGGGTAGTACATATTTAAATCTAAAGTTATCAGAGTAGTGACATTCCCTTTTAGGGATCTTAAATCATTGTAATAGTACTTAAAGAAAGCCTATTATAAGATGCTGAGAACAGTAAAGGGTTAAAGGTGGAAATCAGTACCAGCCAGTACAAAGGTAAATATTAGATATTGAGGGGAATTTTTCCATTCCTCAAGGGTAATTAAGCCCTGATTTACCGAGTTACAGCGTGTTATTGGACTACATTTGCCTCTATTTCGAAGTAATCGCAGATTACCCCCATGTTGAGGAAGGGTCAGCTGATCAATGACTTGCCACATTATGGGCCATATGTATCATCAAACTATTTTGCATTTCCTAAATAGCGAATTTTAAGGAATCGCTATTTAGGAAATGCAAAATGGTATGTATGAACAAAATCGCTTTTTATTTGCGATTCCTTAAGCTTCCTTATTTGCGAATTCGCATTTTGCAAATTTGCAATTAAGGAATAATTTCCAATGCATTCCTATGGGCCAGGAGGCCCATAGGAATGAATGCAAAATAATTCTCAAATTGCGAATTCGCAATTTGCTACTCGCAATTTGAGAATTATTGCAAGGGTGCAGGGGTGTCTCAAAGACACCCTGCTGCACCCCTGAAAAGAACATGTGTGTGCATATGGCGCTCACACATGCCCTATGGGCATGTGTGTGCATCATATGCCACCTTTAAAAATGCCAATTTATGCATTTCTGGAAGAATTCGCAAGTTACCATCACCTGAAAGTTGGTGGTAATTTGCGAATTCTTAAACAAAATTTGCAAGCTAAAATTGCTACATACATAGCATTTAAGGAATCGCAAATTTGCGAGTCCCTAAATGCTATGGAAAAATAAGGAATCGCACAAGTTTGCATATTCCTTATTTTGGGAATGTTTCATACATTCCAAAACGTGCAAAACGGCCGTTTTCGAGTCGCAAAGGCGGAAATTCTGCGAATTTCGTCCTTTGCGATTCGAAAACAGCTTGATACATATGGCCCATAGTCTGTTTCAGAGGGGTTCTTTTCAATGAAATGTAAAACAAGCAGAGCATTCTCCACCCTGCCCCTAATACGAATTTTATGTTGTATAATACGCTGTTTTACAATATGGGTAGTTTAGAGATTTACAACAAATTACATGGACAGCGTATTGCACAAATTACATTCCTTGTTTGGCAACTGCTGAACTTCTTAACTTGGTATACTTGATTACCGACTCTGAAATCATTCGTATTGGAGGTCAATGGGCATACAAACCACAGAATTCTGGCATTTTAAATGTGATTTATGCCATAGTTCTTAACATGTTTCATTAATTGCATGATTGATATGTATGTTGTGTAACCATTTTTCCAAAGTCATTATTTGTTGCGCCGTTTTTCACTGTTCCTTTAACTTTGTCAAATGTTCACTTTCTGTATGAGCACTTTGTGCACAATAATTTTGGGATTACATCTATATACATTATAACATTGCTGATAAACAATCCACAATGTTTAACTGTGAAATCTTATTACAGTCAGGTTTCTTAAAAAACAATTGTTATTTCTCCCTGCTCGCTTTGCATCGCAATTGTTTTTGGCTTTTTATTTACTTGTCTATAAATATTAAATTATCTGTGCAGCACACAAACAGTAATACTGTGAGAACACAACACAAGAAAATTCCCACACCAATTTAGAATGATAGAGTACACATTTCATAAATTATTTGACACCAAAGCAACAAAAATCCAAGCAGTAGAACTGGACATATGCAGTTTCAAAGATTTCAGGTAAGTATTGTGCCTAATAGCGCAATGCGTAACTTGCAATTATCCGGTCGTCGAGACTGATTGAAAGTCACAAGTTCAGGCTGACCACAATGGAGTGTGGGCTAGATACAGGGACCAGGCTAGTCCCATTGAAAAGTTTACCTTCTAAAATCTGGTGTGATGAGTCTAGTTTGCTGTGGAGGAGAGAGCAAGGAGCAGAGAGAGTTTTGTTGGTAGTTGTGGCTGAAGCCCTAAGAGCAGGCTAGGCATCATGGACGGCCGTCACTGTAGCGCAAAGATTCTGTTGGGTGTAATGGACTATCACTGCTGGATATTTGCCATGGCGGTCACCGTGGGCTTTCGATCATCTAGAGCAAAATTGCGATTTTGCGTTTTCTGACCTGTAGCATGAAGAGTTGGGTTCACCAGAGCTGTGTGTTGATATTCATGGTGGGTGCCAACATCGTGATGCAAACAGTCCCATTTGTGGTCTCAAAGAGCCCAAAACCTCAGGATTTTTCCTTTTCTTTTAGGAGCCACTCAACTGATGCCACACCAAGGGTTGAAGACCTGAGGGGCACCTCTTGGAGATCTGGAACTCACTCATCATAAGCCAGCAGGACTCAGGCAGGTCCAGTTGCAGGTCCAAGCAGGTCAAATGCAGCAGGCCAGCTGGCATTTGCAGAGAAGCAACTGGAGCTTGTTGTGTCCCTGAAGCTCAAAATTCGGCCTGGGCTTAAAACTCTCCCCCGCTTCCTGAGTTTGCAGCACTTTCCCACTCCGCGTAGCGTGCTGAGTTCTGAAAGAGTAGAGTTTTAACCTCGCTCGCACTCCCCAGTGTCAAGTTGGTAAGCACAAGCAAGGAAAATCTCACTCAAGACCATCTCCCGGCGAGATTTCTCAATGTGGGCAGTCGCGGACTGCCGCTACTGCTCACGTTGAAAAACCTTCCATTCACTTTACGGAAGCTGCCACTCGAGTAAAACATCTACTCGAGTGGCAGAAAGAAACAGTGTCCTCTTGCAATGCACATGTTGCCATTCATGATGATTTTCCAGCACAGAACACACAGCTGGTGCTAAAAATCAATGCGAACAGCACTCCCTAATGCATCCCACAGCTTGCGGAACTCCACATATCCCCATTAGGTTTTTGGGTCACTTTGGAAACTCTGCCCAGGCCTAATTAGAACAAGAGGTGTGTCAGCTGACACTTGGAGTAACTTCAGCCTGGGATGAAAGGAGTAGGTCCAGTCTTCCTTCTCAGCAAGCAGAGCAGGCCTCAAGAAGCAGGGCAGCATGGCTTCCTTCTTCTGTAGTGTCCACAGGAACAGAAGTGTACTGAAGAGTAGGTCTGGGGGCCCAAATGTTAGGTCTCGCCTAAGCAGCGCGCATGCGCTGCTTAGGAGACCTTTAGTGATCAATTCTGGTTTGGCCCCAAAAACGTGCAAGTGTTGCATTGCTTTCAATGGCAACGCGTGCATGTTTGGCGATTCCCTTGCGGGAGCGAGCCTGGAAACCATATAGTTCCTGCTCGCTTCTGCAAGGGAAACTGGCACAGGCCTCCTCCTCTCTCCCCTCCTCCTGCTGTCAGCACGAGGCACACACTCTTGTCTTTTTTGGATTCATTTCACAGGGAAGCAACTAAATGAAAGAAGGAAAGAGAGGTTGTGAACCGTTTCTTCAAGTCACGGTTCTCAGTAAGTGAGGAGCAAGACAGGAAGAGAGAGAATGATAGGAAGAGAGAGGGGGTGGGGCATCTGCCAGCACAGAAAAGAAGAGGACAGTGTCCGTGTCTGCTCTAGGCATTAAGGAAGTGACAGAGTCCTTTTCCTTCTCTGCCTGTCCCGAGCGTCCACGAAAGCAAGCAGAGCCTTTTCTGAATGCCTTTGCTATTTCTGCCGTCTTGGCACACAGTTATGAAAAGAAAAAGTAGGCACAGGCCCCCTCATTTCTCCCCTCCCCCTGCTGCCAGCTCGAGGCGCATGTGATTGTTCTTTTCTCTGGTTGATATTCCTTCCCCTTTTTCACTTCTGGGGCTGTTCTTTTGTCTTTCACCTTGACCACTGCTCTCTCTCCTTTCTCAGGCCTCGTTTCAATAGACTAACACTCTGAGGGATTGGATACATTAAGTAAGGTCGAGGCCCACAGACACGTTGATCTCTTCCTTCAACATTTAAATTATTTCCAGAGTAGTTCATATATCCTGTCATTGTATTGATAGGCGCTTTAGCTTCCGAGGTTGAGAATGAAGAAATGGAGGCCCAAAATAATATACAAGAAAGCGAGAAGCGCACACCAAGAATTCTCATTGCCCCAGTAGGAGAAAACAGAAACAAGATTTAATTCTGAAGACACATTTTCATATTCTAACCTGGTATTTGTTGCATGATTTCCCCCCTCTAAAAAACAATAGAAAAGTTGTGATGATGTTTCTGACCTGATGCGTGCTGCGAGTTGAAAGATTGTTCAGTCTCTGTCGAAGACAGATTAAACCGATCCAATGGGCCTTGCCGTGACCAGTGTGAGCCACCATTTATTATATGACCCACAGATGGCTCCTTCCATATCTCGGGCCTCTGTAGCAAGAAACGAGATGAGGCAAAGTCTGTAGCGCCAGGCTCAGGCTGCGTTTCTTAACGTTTTCAAAAGCGAAACCATGCAGCATTAAACAGGTGTTATTGCAAATTAATCAGAAGTCAGGCACCCTTCCTATAGCCTGCCCCCTCTGGTGATGACCCACCCACTACCACTTTGACCCCTTTGGCCTACCCTACCCCTCCCACTGCAATGAAGGGAGTTTTGTTAGATCCCCCAGAGCCATTGGATGTGCGCCCTAGACGCAACCTTATAGATGGCCGTGGAATTCACCACACCCTAGGAATATGATGTCAATGCTATGCTGTAGCTGTAACAATAACTCATCCTTCTGGCCTATGGGCAGAAGGACATCTCTGAAATCCAACACTCTTTTTTGCGCTATACTGTAAGACATTTAGTAAGTGGGTTTTGAAAGTGCTACCATAGGCTTTTGCTGGCCTCAAGCTTGCGGTGAAGCTTTCATCTGTCTTTCCTCCATCACGGGTCATTAACTGCATCGCGATCGCGATCACTTTCACTTTTGCTGCCGTGTCACTTTCACAGCCGCGCGGCCAATGCTTGTTTCATTTTTTCTTCCCAGTGTTGTTGGTGACTCTAGGCTTTCTTTCCTCGTCCAAATAGCTTTGCTTTTTGCTCGTCTCAATGAAATTCCTTACCAAAAGTGACCAAGATGAAACTGCCTGAAAAGGTTCTGCTGTCGGCCTGTAGATCTGTGCAGTTTACCCTTAGGATAACATTTTGTCTTGTATACTGTCGAAAGTTATGCTTACAGAAGTTTGACATTCGTACCCAATTTGATAGCTGCAGTGGTTTTATTTTGAAGCTATGTCAGCTGTGTGCACATGACAGAGTAAAATGAATACCCTACCTCTATTATTCCTAGTCAAACGTGTTTAGAGCACATCTTATCACTCCTTCTTGTTCTGTTGTTTAAAAGTGAGTATGTGACCATATGTTTATTTTGAAGCCTGCAGAAGAAAGAAAGCTTGGAGAAACTGCGTACTCTTTTGCAAGCCTCCCTCTTTCTTTCCACTTGTTCAGTCATGTTTGTAGCAACTAGGTGCCAATTTGTGAATGTTTGTGCTGATGTAATTTGTACCCTAGGTCTTCATGAAATGTACATAAGTATACCTTTCGTTTCCTTAAAGACTAACAGACAGTGAGTGGTGGCATGCAGCTGCACTTCCTGCTTCTCCCAGCACAATTTTTCCCAGTAATCTATTTAAGTAGCACATACATGATTAAATGAAGTCTTGGGCTCAGAGTAACAAAACAAAATGCTATAAATAGTCTTGAGACCCTCTCCCCACGCATTAATTGCATAGAAACCTTGTAGTTGCCTTGGTTCTGTTTTAGTGTTAATAAGCTGCTAACTCATTGTTTTATCGTCCTGTAAGGTGACCTTCCTAAGCTTGAAACGTTAAGGTACTGAGCCCAAATGCGTTGCTGCAATCCGAGCGTCTGCTGTATTTTGAGAACAACTTCTGCAAAAAATATTCCCTCAGCGACCCTGGAAATCCTGCTGGGCAGTGACCCAATGTGAAATGCAAGTCTGGACAGTTACTAACTTTGACTGCCCATGACCAGACGGAGAACATTCTGAACATGTGTAGTATTTTCACTTCTCACGTGTAGACCCATTTTTACTGCTTAACACTATGAGTTCCTATTTACCAGGACACACAGGTTTAATCAGCCGCCGCACCATGGGACATAATAAGGTTATGCAAAGGAAGTATTTGACCAATGGTGTAAATTCAGAGGTAGAGTAACCAACCGATGTGGGAGGAATGTGTACAGAGTTTGCCCCAAGGCCAGTGCTATCCTAGTAGTTTGTATTGATCCCATCCCTTTCAAACAACTATTACAAATACAAGCAATGCATAAGCATCAACATCCTCCTTTCCCATAAGACCTTTCTCTTGT
The DNA here is from genome assembly GCF_964263255.1 of Lissotriton vulgaris. Classification (NCBI taxonomy): domain Eukaryota; kingdom Metazoa; phylum Chordata; class Amphibia; order Caudata; family Salamandridae; genus Lissotriton; species Lissotriton vulgaris. Next base: position 151,906,854 of record NC_141693.1, read on the forward strand.
AGAATGTGCAGATGACATGCATGCTCACTCTATTGTCCCAGACACAGCTCAAGAAGTTGGCCAGATGAGTGATGGAAGCAAATTCTCTTATATTATTTTATCCCCTCATTCATAGGTACTTCACTTTTTCTCACCATTGAGAAGAGGGAATGTGTTTCCAATATTGTGCTGGTGACATTTATTGAGTATTTCACCTTACTGATGGTCAGAAGTTTTCTAATACATTTTACATTCTTAAGAATGGCTGGATGATAACTGGCTGAACTTGAACACCACTGAAATTGAATTTGTGTTTGTGGAGGCAGGCCACTGAGTAAAAACTTAGAGCCACTTATCCCGAACTCTACAGGTTGATAATTTTGATATTCAAGTAAAGGAGAGTGTGAGTACCTTAGGGGTGCTGTTTGAGCAACGATTATCAATGGTTTGACAAGTAAATAACATTACTGTGTCATTAAGGTGCTGCCTTAGACCAGGCATTGATTATTACAACACTGCAGAGCCTCAATCACTAGGGCTGATGGGGGTCTAAAATTGACAGTGGTAACACCTTACTTGATGGGACATGGGAATCTTGGCAATAGCTTGCTTAATCTTCCCAGCTCCTTGAGACCCTTAGGGGTGATTAGCTTGCGCTTTACAAATACCTAGTTATTTATTATTTATCCTTGTCGGTCACTCAGGTCAGAAGGTAAACAAGCATTGGCATAGCCAATAGGTCTCGCCTTTGGGACCTTATAAGTGTTTGGCCATGCAACAGTTGATGTTGTTGAACCAAGGATATTATGCTGCATAACCAAATACTTATAAGGTCCCAAAAGCTAGACCTATTGGCTATGCCAATGCTTATTACACCTGGTGCCCACTTCTTGAGTTTTCCTCCTACAGAGGTGTCTGTAATTTCTTTCTTCCCTTCCCAGACTCCAGATTGTCTGGGATCACAATAGGTTAATGTGAAGTACTTTGTGAGTGAGCTGGGCCAATGCCTTTGAGGTACAAGTGTGGTAGGTGGCAGTTCGACCCCCATCTTTCTAGAGATGGCCCATCCTGCCATCAACCAGACCTTCTATTGTGATGCTGTCTGGGAGGAATACACAAAGGCCAACTGCCAATTACATCTAGTCACGTGACACAGTAAATAGGCTGTAGGCATCAAATGGTTATGACAAGAAAATACCCACTTTCTAAAAGTGGCATTTTCAGAATTATATATACATATAGTACCACTTCACTAGGCACTTATATGTAAATTAAATGTGGCAACTGGGCATAAGACATTTTTTCCATGTTTAAATGAGAGAGCTCAAGCACTTTAGCACTTGTTCGCAGTGTTAAAGGGTGCAGAATCCTAAAAGCCAACAAAAATGGGTTCAGAGACTGGCAGAGGTGAAGGCAAAAAGTTTAGGAGTTGAACCTGCAGAGAGATTCAAGTCCAACAAGTATGGAATCTTTAATTGGAAATACCGATAATAATAAAGAGACATAATTCCCTTGCGATTGGGTATACAAACAGTGTACAATCAGTACAGGAGCTCTCTCATCATTTAACTTGTGTTCTATTATTAATTTTAAAGCACTAAATAGATCCCACATCACATAAAAATAAGGCTTGAAAAAGTTGTATATTGCTCTAAGAACTAACTCGATGAGAATAGGAAGTTCTTTTTCTTTATAAATCAAAAGACGGCTGAAACATTTGCTAATTGTTGACAATTGCATCCTGTATTTAGAAAAACAGAGACATCTATTAATTGTATAAATCAAAAGAATACATAAAGACTGTCACCTGTTTAAAAGATAGTAGGAAAGGGGAATGTGTGAACAGATAAGGATGGGCAATGAATAAAATTCAACTAAAAAGAAACTATTTAGATGTTTTTTTTGTTTAAACTTTTCTAAAGCTTGATGTTAAAAACCACGATGTAAGAAATACAAAGAAGATGCAAGCCATATGAATAATTATTCTGTCAAGTAATCAAAATTATGAAAATAGAGTTGTTATTATCATATGGCCAAAAAAGGTGTTTCTCACATTCGATACCCCCTCGGTAACCATTTAGTATTAAAATAGGCAAACTATAGTTTTACATTCACTCATTCGAACATGTATTCAACAAAGGGAAACAACTTCTGATGATAGAAACTCCATCCTTTTTTTTAAAGTGCTAACGTTAGCACAAGGCAAAGTGTTGGAGGAATTAGGTTCCATTGGTTAAGTACTGCGGAACAGAGAAATCTAGATAAAAGAGTGGAAACAAGGGAAATGTAATTTGTTACATAGTCGTAGCGCTCTCAAATGTGTAGAAAGATGTAACGTTGAAAAGAAAGTGTATTTCTAATGGTACAATCAATCAATCAAGGGTTTGTAAAGCGCACTATTCACCCGTGAGGGTCTCAAGGCGACAGGAAATTCACATATCAGAATGCAATGTTTAATACATTATACGTAAACAGACAGTTTCAGGACAGTATGGAGAAATAACATGGAATATGCCTCATCAGAATGGCTACAGATAGAAAATTGTCAGTACAAAGGCCCAATTCCCTGAAGACAGCCATCAGAGTTGTCAGTAATTGGTCTACTTCTTGTGAGGCTTTGAAGAGTGGTGCACTGGCTGTCTATGGCATCTGATGTGTAAGTAGCTCCCCTCCTAAGCAAGGGCATTGCTTGGTAGCAGGATAAATAGGCAGGGTCGCTGAGGTGTGGAGCATTAGTTTGTGGCACTGTCAATAAAAACCCTGTCAAAAGAAGCAAGTTAATCATAATATTCAGAAAAACATCTAGAAAGGATTCCATTTGCAGTGTCTGCTCATAATAAAATCTAAATACACAGCTCATGGCTACCCTTAGGGCATTCTCTGTTCAAATGTCTTCTGATATTGTCAGCTCTACTCTCTTTTCTGTATATTTCTCTGGCTAGCGGGTTGATAATTAGACTCCAAGAGGGTGGCTTATAGGCCTAGGGTAAATTGGGGAGGGGGGACGGGGGGCAGAGAGACATGCTAGTTGTGCTGGATATCGTTGTTTGTTTTTGCACCAGAAGGGGAGCAATGTAAGCAAAGGTGCTTTTTCTGGCATTTAAAACGCACATTATTTTTGCATTTTTTAGCGAGTAAATGCCTGAGCAAACTGGGGATGAGGGCAATTAGCGCTCAGCAGGTGATAGGGGCTAGTGCCTAAACAAAGGCAAGTCATTTTGCTCCCATGTTAGTTCTACCGCATTCTTGTGGGTTGCCATGTACTGTAGTCTAAGTTATTTATAATGAGGGATGTGTGACATTGCATTGTCCATAGATATACATTTTTTTATTAACATTTGCAATATTTGCAAAACACAAAGCTCAGAATTGTAAACATATTAGGGATAGCGTTAGGAGACCTTTTTGGAGAAGAGGAATCGTTCCTGCTGCCTCCAGTGATTGGGACAAAATTCCTAGACCCAACAAGCCCCATGCCTCGTCCCACCCCTCCCTTTGCATCATCTTATTTCTTTCCTGCCAAGGTTACAGTGGCAGAGCTACCATGCACCCTGATCCTGCCCAGTCCTCTGCTATACCTCTTTGTCCCTGGCCGGGAGGCAAACTGCGTTGGAGAAACTAGGGTGAAATTGCAAATTTAATTCAGACTTGCCAAAGTAAAACATACATTCTTTATAATTACCTGACTTCCTAAGTGAATTTCTGTCTGAAGGAATTTGTAATATCCTTCGAGAAAAGTTAGAGACATCTTAAGTCTACTTTTAAAATGAGCATCATATTTTATTTTGTATTGCCATTATTTTATCAATCTATATTTTTCCCAGCTGGAATATTATTTCCTGCATTTTTACTTGTAAATGAGTTTTATTATCCTTAAGATTAGGGTAAAGTAAATGGGTGCATTTTATTTTTATTTTCTAGGTGCCAAGATATAATTTAAGGGTTTATATTCAGTTTTCACCATCTATTCTGTATGCATTATGTCCAAAATGCAACGCTCGCCCTCTAGTTAGTCCTCACCTGAATGTTTAACTCTCACCATGATGTTATTGGTTGGATTTAAGGTATGCAACATATCACTTTAAACTACTTCCGAATATTTGTTGCCATCTGCAAATCTTGCTAGGTTAGTTTCAATGTATTTTCTGGGAACATAGGATCACAATTCATAGTGTTCACAGTCCTTAGAGTTACATTAAGACAAACTAAACTGCCTTTCAGAAACAAATACTTGCCTTACGAACTGTGGGCCTGATTTACAAAAGTAATCTGAGACAAAATCCTAACTTTCCGACTTTCGGTATTCACAAAAGGCATTTAGGAGTTGTAAAGTTAGGAATCCTAACTTTACTACTCCTAAATGCCTTTTGTGAATCCCCAAAGTTGTTAAGTTAGGATTTCGTCTCAGTTTAGGAGTAGTAAAGTTAGGAATCCTAACTTTACCAACTCTAAATACCTTTTGTAAATACCGAAAGTCATAAAGTTAGGATTTTGTCACAGATTACTTTTGTGAATCGGGCCCTTTGTTAGGAGACAGTCAGAACTTGCTTCAGGATGGAGGTGCAAGGAAGAGGTGTCATTATAGTTATCTTCAAGCTTCACAGTTTTTCTCCAAAGTCTTGGTGGTTGACTCTATGAATCAATCATCAGCAAGCAAGCAGAAAATCTGACCTCATTGACAGCAGTGTGGCAGTGTGTGATGGGCCCTAGTGCAAGGAAGGAAATGGACCCCCTGGCTGCTGTTTGAATTATAAAATATAACAATGATCAGGGCAGAGTGGGCACCTGAAAGCTCTGGACCCCAGTGTCACTGCACCTGCTGCACAAGTGGAAGCTTCACCTCGGCCTATTGGCTTGGGTATTTTGGCAAGCTCTGATGTTGAGATGGCATAGACATATCCGACAAACTGCGTGGGCGAGTGAGGCGTGGAAACTAAAAGTGAAACTATAAAGATAACCAGCAAAGTTTTCCCAAAAGTTGCTGTTGAATGATCACTTGTTCTTAGTGCAAAGGTTATTCTACCACAAGATACTTGTTTCTTTTGGAGCCCTGCAAGCAATGTTTGATATTATCCAAGGGGAAAGGATTACTAAATTGACTACAGCAGCTTGGTGGCTGAATTGTGTGTAGGGCTTAGGGTTTCATTGTATCTGACGTCAGATTACTACTCTGGGCAAACTTTTAGCATTTGAAACAACCACTTATGAACCACAGACGCTAAGTATGATATGATGATCTAGCAAAACGGGTTCGACCCCATTGACGCCGATCACAGTATATAGAATTGATGTTGGACTAAAGAAACCACTGCCAATAACCCACTCTGAGCCCCAAAGAGAACAGCCAGTTTAGCTGAATCTGCATTTGTACCTACCATAGGAAATCATGGATAGCTAAGTATAGTGGGTGTTTTTAGAGGATGCTGTTTCCACAAGCTTCTTTCTGGGGCTAAAATCTGTGGCCTCACACACTATGTTCATAGAAAAACTGTTTTTTAAGTGTTTTCTGAATTAATTCTATTCTTTGAGAAATACTGACTTGTTGACATACGATCATATGTACAGTACACAGCCATAAGCAGGTGTAAACAAGGAGATACTGTTCGTAGCATGGACTGAGCCTCACAAGAAACCTCCGAGAAAGTGTCTGCAAATACAGTCCAAAATATTTCAATGTCACTGTAATGTAGAACAAAATAGTTGTCACACCAAGTTTGTTTAGAAGTGTAATAAATATAATAAAACAAATATGAAGAAAATGGTTAAAGGGTTCAAAATTGATAGCAAAAAGAAGGATAATACCAATAAAGAAATAATGTTACATGAAAAATCAAAAACATTGAAAGTCATTACCAGCAAAAAACAATGGTTAGAAATTCTAAATTAAGTTTCAGTTGGAAATCCAAAAATTACATAAAATGTTGCCAATGGGACATTAGTGACAAAATATTATGAGAAGATTATCTGTTCGCTTCAGGAACCGAGACACTTCTCCTTGGTGCAAAAAGGCGAAGTTTGCAGATGAAGTATAACATACTCTGCCAACTGGGATTATTTAAAGCAGGAAGATATCCACTCCTCAAAGGATCATATCCTGGACCTGGGAGTGGCCATATATGGTACAGAAGGGCACAGGGATGGTACAAGGGGGACCAGGGTCAATGGTGGGTTTTTAGCTCCGTTAAACTTGCGAGGTTTGTAGTGGGAGGAGATAGAGAGAAAGGAACTTAGGAGAGACAACCTCATGATGAAGTAGATGAAATGTAAAGTGGAGGCAGTGGCTTTGCTAAAGGGACCTGATGGGGTTAAAGCTTTGACATAGGAGAGTTACTGCAAGGAAGTAACACAAGTGTTGCCCCATGTGACCCCGTATGGCATCAGCAATGGTTTCTCAGTAGAGGACGGGATGCTGAAGTTTTAAGGGCCTTGTTATGACTTTGGCGGTGTGGGATCAGGGCCGCCACACTGCCGCCATGCTCCAACACCACCAAAACCAAAACAGACCGCCTGCCAGATGATGAATTTTTAAGTTGCTGGTGGGCAGTTCTATGGCGCTCCATGACGGTGCCTTTGAAATAGGCTCCGCAATGGGAAAGCCAAAGCATGTTCCGACACGGACTGAAATACACAACGTTGTGCATTTCATTACGTGCACTGCCAGCATTTTAGGGACCTAAGACCGCTGCACCACCACCAGGGATCGTGGATCCCTGGCAGCAGTAGCGGTCTGTGGCGGTCCAACCGCCACAGTGTAACACGGCTGGCGGACCAACAGTCTGGCGATCCGCAGACCGCCACCACGGGTTCGGCGTTCAATTGAACTGCGAACTCATAATAAGGCCCTAAAGCTTCACACTTCACCAAATTTGACAGGTTTGGAAAAAAAACACTGTGTAGTTCTGGGTTGTCCACCTCCACAACTTTGCTCACTTCTGAAAAAGATATCATTGTTATTAAAAGATGGAAGAGGCAATAATTAATTTATGTCACCAAAGTAAATTTAAAAAAAATTGTTCGGAAAGTAATGGAAAATTTAAAAGGAACTTCCATAAGGGTAGCAAAAATCCAGTCTGGGCACGACAAGACTAGCTAGATATAGGTGGTTAATTTGATCAGAAACAAATAACATCAAAAAGGTGTCTATGAGGCCAACCTAACAATTGTTACCAGCGCAGGTCTTTAGAACATCACAGTTAATACATGGGTCCACAGAAATCTGATGTAACAATCTTAAACTAGGTGAGGACAGATTTCTTCCTTTCAAATACTACTGACCGAATGGTCTCCAGAAACTCTGTCTATTTGCAGAAAACATTGCTAGGGTGTTCCTTTGCAGGATTAATCCTCACTAAGCACGAGGCTTCAGTTGACTTTGCAATGCCAGCACTCCACTTAACTATGGATCCAGCAAGGTTTGGCCTTTCCTTCTGGACATACAGAAAATGTCCTAAGCCTCAGCTTTCATGGGTTCATAGATACATGCAGGCAGAGAGACGTTTCAAGAAGATATAGTCTCAATGCGCTTGCAGTCTATTTCTGGAGACTGACCTGAGGCAGGACTGGTTCAAGTCATTTCAAGCAAGGGTATTCAAGTGGTTCCCCTCAGGCCCCCTTTCACACTTTGTTATTTTATTCAAGTGGTTGGTCTTGCACAGCTCAAGTATGTCTTCAAAAGGCACTGCAGGAAAAATAACCTGTTAACCGTTACTGGTAGATAATGTTTAGAGAGAGATGAACCATAATCAATAACATACACTCCACTCCCATGGTGTTTTTAAAAATGCCTGATAGGGCTAGACACTTATAAAGTTCCCTTATTGCCCCTATCTTAATCAAATGTTATTTCTTCACAACTCTTTTCATCCTTAAAATTGCTCCTAAATAAGAACTCTAGATGAGTCCCCTCAGCACCAATTGGTGCTGTCGAAGGAATGCCCTATGATGAGGCATGCCATCTAATGTGGGTGGGAGTTTGGCTACTTTTTTGAAAATATTTTTTTCAGATAGTATCATTATCTACCAGTAACTCAAAAAGGGGAGGAGCACAAATTAATTTCACCAATTAGAGATCTGTTTCTCGCCTCTACACCCTGTCTGTCTTCTTCAGGTTCATACCTGTATGAATGAGAAGGCAGTACTGACATTGCATTTATAAAAAATCTCTCCTTCATCCTGCATTTATATATCTATATGTGTCTGCCAACGCAGCAGACAAATCCCAGCCCCATGGTTCTGTGGCAATAAATGGATTTCTTGACTAAAAGTATTCCATCCTAGTATGCTTGTTTCCAGTCCAGGAAGGACCTGGCCTGGCAGTTCGGGCTGAACTGTTCCCATTGGGCGCAGGGTCCAGATTAATTTGCATATGGCTGGGTCCAAACTGGAATGGCATGGTGAGCAAAAAAACGATGGATTTAGGCCCTGATCTCTGTACTGGGGTCAATGTATGACATTGTTCTGCACTCTGTCCATCAATTGTTGTTTTTGCCTGTTTTAAAGTTATTCCTGACCAAAGGTTATTCAGACTGCCTGGTGGGGTTTTGCTTTAATGACCTCCACTGCCTTTTGCCAATGCTGGCAGATTCTGCCCCAGGCACTTCGGCATTAGCAAATGGTATTCTGTCCTCCTGCAGTGAAGCAATTATTATTTAGAATTTTTGTTTGCCTGGAAAAAAAACTGACATTTTGAAATTGGTCGTATCATCTGAAACATATTTAGAAATAAAAATCCGTTTGGAAAGTTTGAAAGGTTTGTTCAGTTCAGTAAAACTGCTTTTTATGATCAAAATATTAAATAATAAGCTGCTGCCATTAGAAGGTTAAAGACTTGTGTCCAGATTTATGCCCTTTCACAGAACGCAGAGCAGCCAGCACCCAAAGTTGCTGTGCTGCGTTGCATGGCAAGGAGAGAGAAGGAAAGCACCATATCTACAGAGGCATGGCACCCTCCTCCCCTCCAGGCCCGGACCACCCTTGTGGCGCACCGGGCAATCCGCCGGTGCGCCACAAGGGTGGGGGCCGGTTTTGGGCCCCTGGGGGCCGTTTTTGTTACAGGGCCGTTTTTGCAGCGTTGCTGCAAAAAACGGCTGTGTAAAAACATTGGCCGAAAACCGGCTCTGGCACGGTCGCACCCCCAACCCCCCCCTGGGGGGTGGGGGGGCCGGCCAAGCACTTTGCCAGGGCCGGTTTTGGTTCCCAGTCAGGCCCTAGTCCCCTCTTCTTAGCGCCAGTGCACAATCAGGCTGCCGAGCTCCACGCACCTATCTTTGCACCATAGAGGTGTATTCGTGTGAGTCTTCTTGCTATGAGAGCAAGAAGACGCACACGCTATGAAAGCGATGTTGTATGTCCTCTCTTTTTATATTCCGCGTTCGCCTCTTTTTAATTGCATCCCTGTCTGTCTAGCCACATGACTTTTTTCTCTTTTCCTCTTTTTTTGCTGTCAGTTCTTCATCCTTTTCTAAACCCTCTCTCCTTTCTATAAGTGCTGCTCTCAGAAGAATGATCCTTAGTTGGATTCCACTCCCAGGTAAGTCTACCGTTTTTCTGCTGCAGGGTGCTTATAGTAATTGAGATTAGGTAATCAGATACACCCCCAATGCTTGTTGAGCTGGATGTAGAATAAAAAATTCCACCCTCCCACTTGTTCCCAGTGTTTGTTGGACTGGAGGTAGCTTAGTAAATCTACTACTGCATCCTAACATATACAATTTCCCAGTCTTAATTAGACTGGAATCATAATAAACATCTTAATTCCTCCATTTAAGGTATTCCTTATGCTTACAGTTAGAACCCTCCAATATATGTGCCTTGTCCAATGTTCATTGGGCTGGAATTAAAATAGTAACTCTGCCCAATGTAATCACTTGTCCAATGTTTGTTACACTGGAGTTTGCTAGAATGAAGTGAACCTGACCCTAAATTCACCTACTTCACAATGTATGTATTACCCCTCTGTAGGATTGTAGTTAAAACAATGTATTTGAATTATTTGTTTGTTTATTTTGTTAATTTTGTTAATAATTTTAGGTTACTAGTGTTACTTAATTCTGGATCATTTTGAGATAATTTGAATATATTTAATTAAAAATTACATGTGTACATTATTTTCTTACTTTTAACTATGTTTCTATTTTTTTAAATGAATTTCTTCTTGTTATGTTTTTAGTATTTTATTCTTTTATTAATATTTTGAAACAATATTGATACTTTTTAATAAATGTAAAATGTGTATGTATTTATAACAATATTAAAACATGTCTGTTGTTATATCATTTTTTAATTGAATATTATTAATAATATTCTATTTTTATTTGATAGTTATATTTAGTTGTAAAATAAATGTATTGCAAATTATAATTTAATATATTTTTATTAACATGTACAAGAAACAAAGCAATGTGTGTTTAAAAAATAGTTTTAATGCTAAAAGAATGCCTGTATGGTATTTTTAATGTATGTATGTATATATATATATATATATATATGTATATATATATATATATAAACATATATATTCATAAATACAAAATAATGTACCATTTTAAATACATTCATATGAACAGATATTTTGAGGTTTTGAGGGTCGATGTTTTTGCACATATTGGGGCATATTACCAAGGGCATTTTCGCCGCATTAGCGGGACTTTTTCCCGCTAATGCGGCAATAATTTTATCGCCCTCTTACCAAGCTGTCGCTAACACCAGTTAGCGACAGCTGGTAGGCGATAGCGGGAATTTAGGGGCCCACTTTGCATGTCAGCGATAATTATCGCTAATGACATGCAAAGTGGGCGTGCCAAGATGTTAGCGACTGAAAACAGTCGCTAACATCTCTAACGCCTATTAACAACTTTTGGAAATATTCGCGCTAAGAGCGAATATCTCCAAAAGCTAACGCCTGCTAAAAGCAGTTCTTAGCCATGTTATCCTATGGAAGGTGGATAACATGGCTAAGAGCATTGTCACGATAATGCATGAATATCGCTGATTTTTCAGCGATATTCATGCATTTCGCAGGATTTTTACCGCTTTTGAGATAAACCTTGATAATATCAAGGTATCTCAGCGGTAAAAATCCTCGCTGCTCGGCGATATTTTTTTCCCGCTAACCAAGCAATAGCGATAATTATCGCTATTGCTTGGTAATATGCCCCTATATGTCTGTAAATTCGATGTTTTTGTTGTTGAAACTTTGACAACAATCTTTTGGTACCATAATTGTTTTGCAGTCAGTATTTCGACATGCGTCCATTGCCTTACAATATTTCAGTGCCAGCTTCATGTTGTGAGTTATGGTCAAAACATGCTTACGCCAGCAGTGCCTGCATGGAAATTAAAAGACAAGTCCTTTTAATGCAAAACATGCATGGGGTAAGTATGCTAGAACCTCGATGATCCCAGGGTCAACAAAGCAAAAACACCTGGGGTGGCTTTCAGGTCAGATGAAGAGTCTTACATGTTTCCACCTGCCTGAATCCATATGGACGAGTGCTCTATAAATCCAGCATTTTAACAGATAAGAATCTCCATTGTATTCTCACTTTCCGGAATTTGGAAATAACTGGTAATAAACTATTGATTCTTTACAGGGCCTCTGGAATTGTGTTTGTCACATAATCCATCATCTGCTGTAAAATGTGCAGATTAAAAAATATGGTTCTAGGTCAAATGGTTTACAAGCTACTAAAAATGCAGCGAACCGTTTTGCAGCACAGCAGAAGGCCCTGTGCAAAGGCTGACAATTTAATTTTGTGTTTCTTATTGCTATATTTGAGTGTTAAACTGGTACTAAACAATGTTAACAAGTTTAAAAATGACGAATAAGGAAGTAATACTATCACAAAATGTATTGCATTATGCCACATAATTTGCCTTTTCTTGCCACATAATTTATTCAACATTTACATATAATATGGCCCTCTCCTGCTGCATAATTCCAGTGGCCCTGATTATTTGGTACCTGCTCTGTAAACAACTGACTTAATATGCACAAAATGCCAAGCATGTTTGTGTGGTAAGCAGCATTACTGTCTGATATTCTTGCACATGGTGATACATCAATTCCAGGAGCCCCTTAATAATGAGGATTATAATAGCACTTTAATAGGTGAGCGCTTATTCATAACCCTGGCATGCATCCTAGGTTGATTTGACACTTAATAATTGAAGACCTTGCTTTCCGATGGCACTTTGGAATCATTGTATCTCCCTGGAATTGATTGACCATTTCAGGCTTTATAATATTTTTTGCTGACCTGTGTGTATAGCGCTGCTGTTTTGAGACCTTGCTTTTGTTTGTCGTATTTAGTTTGCCCTCGCATAGCGTCCTGTTGTTGTTTGTGAGCCCACCATTTTGTTGTGCCTGCAGCCCGTCCCTCCCCCCCTTCGCTAACGCCTCCCAGATCACCCTCCCACGCTCCGCCCCCCTCCACTTCCCAACTTATGTCAGTAGGACCTACGCGCAGCGTTCACGCGCAGCGATCGCGCCCCAGTCGCGCTGAAGGTGCGCCAAAGGTAAGCCCGTCTACGCCCGTCCGCGCCTGGACCGCGCCCAGCGCCAGACCCCTTGGCCCTCGTACCACCCACCCCACCCACATTACTTACAACGCCACCACCCTCTTAGCCCTTAACCCCGGCCGTCCACCCAACTGCGTCCAAGCCGCTCCTGGACACACCCATGGACCCTTCTCTTGCAACTCCTGCAAGTTCGACGGCACCAAGAACAACCCCTCATCCACGAACACAAAACAGATACCTGACCCCAACCACCTACAATGCATCCTGCTCAATACCCGCTCTGTCCACAGGCACGCCATCGACCTCTGGAACCTACTAGACACCATCTCTCCAGATGTCGCCTTCCTAACAGAAACATGGATGAACTCCACATCAGCCCCTGACATCACCATTGCCATCCCGGAAGGCTATAAGATCATCCGTAAGGACCGTACCGACCAAACAGGAGGAGGCATCGCTATCGTCCATAAGAAATCCATCCGCATCTCAACCAGCTCAGACATCAATCTCGCCAACACTGAACACCTTCACTTCCAGATCCACATCGACCCCAAGACCACACTCAGAGGCACCCTCCTCTACAGGCCACCAGGACCCCGTGCACAATTCAGTGAGGACATCACAGACTTTATCACCCCACACGCTCTCCCCTCCGAGGATTACATTCTTTTGGGAGACCTCAACTTTCACCTTGAAAAGAACAACAACCGCAACGCCACCACCCTTCTGGACAATCTCGCCAACCTCGGACTTAAACAACTTGTCACTACCCCCACCCACATCGCAGGTCACACACTCGACCCCATCTTCACCTCCAGCAAACATGTCTCCTTCAGCCACACCACTGCTCTCCTTTGGACGGACCACAGCTACGTTCACTTTATCTACAACAAGACCACAACCAACAACCATCCTCAACCCACTCTGCGAAGAAACTGGAACAAAATCACCATCGACCAGATCGCCTCATCGCTTCTTCAAAACCCCCCTGCCCACTCCTCAAACCCCGACGAAGCAGCCATTAACCTTACCCAATGGCTATCCAACAGCGCCGACATTCTAGCACCTCTGAAAAAACGTCAAATCAAACTAGGCAGCAAGAAGGCCTCCTGGTTCAACGATGATCTTAAGAAATCTAAGAAACTCTGTCGCTCCCTTGAGAAGGCCTGGAAAAAGGACCCTAACACCAGCACCAAGGACGCCTTCAAAAACGCCACCCGCATACACCACCAACTGATCAGGAATGCCAAGAAAGCCGCTTTCAAGGACCGAATAGATAGCAACGCCCACAACGGCAAGGAATTATTCAACATCGTCAAGGAATTCACCAACCCCTCAGCCAACTCCAACAACATCACCCCCTCTCAAGCCCTCTGCGACTCCCTAGCCTCATTCTTCTACAACAAGATTGCTGACATCCACAACAGCTTCGACAACCGGCCCGAAGACCAACCCACCCAACCTTCTGCAGGACCCCCACCCCCCTCGAACATCCTCAATGACTGGAACCCAATCTCCACTGAGGACACCATCTGCCTAATGAACTCCATCCACTCAGGATCCCCCACAGACCCATGCCCTCACCACATCTTTAACAAAGCTGACTCCATTATAGCACCGCACCTCCGAGACGTCATCAACTGCTCCCTCAACTCCGCCACCTTCCCGGAAAGCTGGAAACATGCCGAACTCAGCGCCCTTCTGAAGAAACCCACAGCTGACCCCACCGAACTCAAAAACTACCGCCCCATCTCGCTCCTTCCATTCCCGGCCAAAGTCATCGAGAAAGCTGTCAACAACCAGCTCGCCGCCTTCCTCGAAACCAACAAATCCCTCGACTCCTCACAGTCCGGCTTCCGAGCCAAACACAGCACTGAGACCGCACTCATCGCAGCAACTGACGACATTCGTACTCTGCTAGACAACGGAGACACGGTCGCCCTCATCCTCCTCGACCTCTCCGCAGCCTTTGACACAGTTTGTCATAGCACCTTAATACAATGCCTCAGAAACATCGGAATCCAAGGAAAAGCACTGGAGTGGATCACCTCGTTCCTCGCCGGAAGAACCCAGAGAGTCCGCCTTCCACCATTCAAATCAGAAGCTACAGAAGTCATCTGCGGCGTGCCATAAGGATCCTCACTCAGTCCCACCCTCTTCAATGTATACATGAGCCCCCTCGCCGCCATCGCACGCCAACATAACCTCAACATCATCTCCTACGCTGATGACACTCAACTGATACTATCACTCACCAAAGACCCCAACACCCCCAAAACCAACCTACATGAAGGAATGAAAGAAGTAGCTGAGTGGATGAAGTACAGCCGTCTAAAACTGAACTCCGACAAAACTGAAGTCCTCATCCTTGGTACCTCCCCCTCCGCCTGGGACGACTCTTGGTGGCCAGAGGCCCTTGGAAAAGCACCCATCCCGACGGACCACGCACGGAACTTAGGTGTCATCCTGGACTCCTCACTCTCTATGAACAGACAAGTCAACGCCGTCTCATCTTCTTGCTTCAATATTCTTCGCATGCTCAAAAAAACATTTCGCTGGATCCCCACCGAAACCAGAAAAACGGTCACCCACTCAGCCAGACTCATACTAGACATCCCGCGTAAAGACCACATCTCTGGACACCTGAAAAACCTCCACTGGCTCCCCGTTAACAAGAGGATTACTTTCCGCCTCCTAACCCACGCACACAAAGCACTCTACGAACTTGGACCCGAATGCCTCAACTCTCGACTTTCCTTCTACGCCCCCTCCCGCCTCCTACGATCCTCCAACCAAGCTCTTGCAACTGTACCTCGCATCAACAAAACCACCATGGGAGGCAGATCCTTCTCCTACCTGGCAGCTAAAACCTGGAACTCACTTCCCACTCACCTTCGCCTCACTCAGAACCACCTTACATTCAGAAAGCAACTTAAAACCTGGATATTCGACAAGTAATTCCCCACCCTTCCTCAAGCGCCTTGAGACCCTCTGGGTATGTAGCGCGCTATATAAATCACTTGACTTGACTTGACATCTCTGCCAAATACTGCAAATTACAGGTTAGATACAATTAGGTTATTACAATTTAATGTAATCCGTGCATTGCCGCAGAGTCTGAAACATTTCACCCTTATCAGCTGATCTCTGCTGATCATGTGTTTGTAAAGAATTCCAGCATAATGTGACACATGTATTGGATGTTCCACTGCCTTTATGTAAAGGATTCCTCAACCACCAGGCTGCGCCATACCCCCTCACCAGAGAACCCACAAGGCTGCGCCATACCCCCTCACCAGAGAACCCACCAGCCTGTGCCATAGCCCCTCAGCAGAGAACCCACCAAACTGGGCCATTCCCCCTCACCAGAGAACCCACCAGGCTGCACCATAGCCCCTCACCAGAGAACCCACCAAGCTGCGCCATACCCCCTCATCAGAGAACCCACCAGCCTGTGCCATAGCCCCTCAGCAGAGAACCCGCCAAGCTGGGCCATTCCCCCTCACCAGAGAACCCACCAGGCTGCACCATAGCCCCTCACCAGAGAACCCACCAGGCTGCGCCATACCCCATCACCAGAGAATGTTTGTGAGCTGCAGCTCAGAGCTCCTGTGGAGAGTACTGCCCCTCCATCAGGTCAGGAGGTTTCCTTCTTCAGCTCCACTGTGACTTCATGGGAAGAGCTCTGCTGCATCTGAATGCATGGAGCAACTCCCTTCATAGCTGTGCAGATACATGTGATGCCAGGGCTGGCTTCTGGTACCAGTCATGGCCGGCATGACTTGCAGAGGGCGGGTTTGCGCATGGGGGGTTAATTCAAATAAAAAAATATATAAAAACATACCTTCGGCGGTCCGGTCCTGTGTCAAGTCATCGTCGCAGGAAGCGGCTGCAGGCAGCCTCCCTCCCCTCCCCTAAGCCAATACCAACTCTGCAATGGCAGTGTTGTGATAGGCTAGGACGCCAACGGCACAGACGTCTATGGGGAGGCCATTTTCAACATGCAGCCTACATGGAGAAAGGGACAGTGTGCATGACTGGTTTGGTTGGCCCCTGGGGCTGACCAAACAGTCAGCGTCCTCAACATTGGGCTAGCCACTCCTCCCCTGGGCTCCAGCAGACCCACCTGCCCGCCCCCAACCAAACCCTTCTTCTTCTTTCTACAGTGCGAGAAACAGAAACATAAAATGGTATTGATATCATTTATGTTTCTGCTTCTTGCACTGCGAGAAAGCAGTGGGGCGATGCTCCTCCGCCCACATGGAGAAGCCGCCCCTGTTTGGTACAGGTGAGCTTGGCTCAAGCCACCAATCTGTACAGGGGCTCATGGAGCTCTTTGCACTAATGTCCTGCTCACCACTATGTCCCTCTACCCTAGATCCTGTGGTGCTACTCATTTTTAATGTGTCACAATCACTGTATTTAACACTCTATGGACCTTCTTCCATGCCCTCCCATCTACCTTTCACCCCCTGCTGCCATACACCAACATCCTCCTCCACACCACTGAACAACTTGGCACCAGCCTGATTGAGTTAAGTGTGGACGGTTCAGGTGAGTTGGGAGAGGTGCAAGATGTTTCTATTCAGATCACTGCTTTGATGTAGCCAGTCAGGCAATGACCTGTGAGATGTGACTCCCTGCTGCCTCATTTTACACCAACAGAAGCGAGGGCCACACATTTCTTTCCATCTAGGGTGCACTTCGAGCAAGGACCGGCTCTGTGAAGTGTTGTCTCTTATATTTGGGAACAAGGGTCTGAGACTGTCTAATGCGGCACCATGAATGTAAAGAAAGCTCTCTGAAGCCATGTCAAGGTGAAGAAGCCATTCACTGTATAATATGTCTCAGGTGCAGAACTGAGCCTGGTCGCAGCCAGCACACAAACAGCACATGTTTGTGATTCGTGCTGAGACAGGCCTTATTAACCAAAAGGCCTTATTAACCACAGTGACAACTAACTGAATGAGTTGGAACAGGGCTTCAGAGTTTACACCCAGTAAATAGTGTGGAACTAGTCCAGGACTATGACTTGCCTCAGTCTGTAGACACCACTCTTGTTGGAGCCAGGTCTAGTCTTGTTAATAACAGAAGCACCTTTGTGTGTGAGCTGGGTGCAAGGCTTCTGTCTGAGTGCCCAGTGGATGGCGTTAGGCTGGTGTTGGGCTGGTGGCAATTTAAATACTGTCTAACATTTGTATGGTTCCATTTTGGCTCCTTATGGAAGCAAACTATGTGTATCTGATTTTTGACCAATAAGGCCTTTTGACTTGACACTTTGATCCTAAATACCTTCCTATCCTTGCATGACATCACACCGACATCCCCCCCTTCCTTTCCCTCATCCCTTGGGGCACTCATTTCTGTTCTTTCAAATAAGCAATGTATTGTGTTTTGTGCAAGGTCCATTGTGATAAATAACAGTGTACCCGCATGATTGCCTGATTTGTTTTGTGTTGATATTCTGCATAATTTTTATCTCACTGCTAATTTAGAGATGAGCAGAACAACTGTTGTTTATGAATACTAAATGCATACAAAGTTGCTAATACCTGCCTCCCCAGCCATTCCTTTACCTTTGGGGCCCTGGAATAATATGAACTGTCGCAGTTGCAGGTGGGAGAGATGGTTAGTAGTTGTTTTGGCAGCGATGAGAGGGGCGATTGTGGTGCAAGCTGCAGTGGCCTCCTGGTCAGGGCCCTTATTATTTTGCAAATTAAGCACTGTAAATAAACCCCTGGTTGTGTGGGCTGGTCACAGAGCAGGCTGAGCACATAGTGGGTGTTATGGCACCAGGCCTTTATACGCCCAGCTACGTAGTTTTAGGTGCTGACGCAGGGCTATGAAAATGTCGACATACACTTCATGATTTGGGGCTTGGTTGTAGGACATACAAAAACTGTTATGTGTACTTGTGCGTAGAGAATATTTTGCACAATTGGACTTCCCAATAGGAAATCCCGCAGACTAAGTCAGCATTAAAGGTGGCACAAATAGGATCATTAATTCTCTCACTACAGACCTTGATTTCAAACATGTAAATCATTCCAACTCCAGATTTCTGAGGACTTTGCTTCCTCAGAGCATTGCACATGTTTTCATTATCATCATCATTACGGGTACTACTTCGCTTGTTTTACTATTAATATTAAAGACGTCACCACCTTCTGCTTTCTTCTCTGTATCAGTTTGTTCTGCATAGGCATGGGGAGCACCCATCTATGAAACTGGACCTGCAAATCTGAATAGAAAGCATTTCTGTTAATAGCTGTTTTTTCTTATGTTGTTTTTGCTGCCTTTTTTTCTGCTAAGAACCGTCTAGACTCAATTCTATATAACCTTAGATTAGGAGGGACTGGTCTCCAGGATAGTCTAGGAAACAGGTCAAAATTGAGAGAGCTCAGACTTCAGGGCAATACTGCTTCTCCTGACAGACTGTTCACTGGGACCGGCATAGAGACACTTCGACGTGGCCTGACATTTTTACAACTCAAGAAAAGACTGCTTCCCAGAATTGGTTCAGAGACTGCATAAAAGGAGAATGAGATACCATGTAGGTGGTGGTCTCCAAGACAGAATAAGTGTCTCCTCTGCAGTACAATGTAAGAAACAGCACAAATTGTTTTAGGTCTCATTTAAAGGACAGAGTGCCCAATGTAGAGGGATTTCAGCGATGTAACGTAAAAGATGCCACTCCCTACAAATTATGATGAGCGTTCACTTGGCCTCCCACAATTCACAGGTATTTATTGGCTGTAGGCTGAATGGGGGCCCTTGGAGGGTTGTGCGGACTTCTGAGCTGCAGAGGCTGCAGGGGCCTTTGACAGGTTGCAGACAGCTGTGAAGGGGACCCTCAAGACTGAAGCCTTGAGTAGGCTTGGCTAAGCAGGTGGAGTCCTGCATCCTTTTACAATGTGCTTTACAACCTGGGTTCCATTGAACAACAAGTACCAACCTCCAGGGGCCTGCAGGGTGTTTTGTTACATCCATGCCTCAGCTTTACAGATCTCTCGTCCTCTCCCTCTCTGTCTCTTTCTTTTTTCCATTCTCTCTCTCTCTGTGGCAATGAAAACCATGAAGCACCTTTGTGCAGGTTCCCTCTTAACAAGCAACATCCAATCAACATTGTTGCAAGTTTGTAACTTTCTGCTATGGAAAACACCATGCTGTTTTCTGAGAGTTTTACTGTAACCTCAGCTTTCTGTAGAGAAGAATGGAGGAGTGAGGGGCAACCATCAGGATGTGGTAACCTGCCCCTCTCCCGTTCCGAGGGGGCTAAACGACTCTGTGTTCCGCCCCTGAGGGACTTCATAACACATTACATATTTATTTATTTTTGTGCTTTATAGAGCGCTTTACAGGATTAACATGTTGTGTACAAAAGACTTTTACATGAGGATCAGCAAGCTACAGGTTACATAGTTACATCAATTACAGCAAAGAGTCGTGGAGGGAGGAGGAGGGGGAGGGAATGTAACACAACGGGGAAACGAGAAAAACAATGTCAGATGACCGGCTGGGTAGGTAACGGCCGAGGAGGTGAAACCCGGGCCGACTCATCTATAGCTGCATATGACAGCTCCACCGGGCATCAGCCAAGGTTGCGTGTGCACTGAAGTAAGTACAAACAGTTTTGGTATCCTCCCAGAATTATAGGTTACATAGTTACATCCATTAAATCAATGAGTCACGGAGGGAGGAGGGAGGAGGAGGGGGAGGGGGAGGGGGAGGAAAGTCAACACAACGAGGAAGCGAGGAAAACAGTGTCAGATGACCGGCTGGGTAGGTGAAGGCCGATGGGGTGAAACCAGGACGAGACTCCTCTATAGCTGCATATGACAGCTCCACCGGGCATCGGCCACGGTTGCTCGTGCACCGAGGTAAGTACAACAGATTTGGTATCCGCCCAGGGTTACAGGTTACATAGTTGCATCAATTAAATCAATGGATCATGGAGGGAGGAGGAGGGGGAGGGGAAGGGAAGGAAACACAACGGGGAAACAAGAAAAAACAATGTCAGAGGACCGGCTGGGGAGGTGATGGCTGAGTGGGTGAAACCAGGGCCAGACTCCTCGATAGCTGCACATGACAGCTCCACCGGGCATCGGCCAAGGTTGTCCGTGCACCGAGGTAAGTACAAACAGTTTTGGTATCCGCCAAGGGGCATCAATCAAGATCCATTGAGAGTTCCATCAAAGTTCAACCGGGCATGGGCCATGTTGATCTGGCTCCGTGGTGTGTACAATGTTCAAGATTTCAGACCGGGGGGCGTTGTCATAGATCAATTGGTAGGACCCATCGCGGAGTAACGGGGAGCTATGACTTACTGTGGGGTTGATATGCACTCAATATAAGTGCTACCAGGAGACAGGCCAGGACAGCCATCTTAAGGTCAGGTGTATAGAATGTGTAGGCCCGGGTTGTAAGCACTCAGCAGTTGCCCCCCGCAATTCACTCACTGTGAGTGAGGCTGTAGTAGAAGACACTGATGTGAGCAACGAAAACTCACTCCGGGCGCCATTTTGGGAACAGGCACAGCCCATGCCTGGCCTGCCTTCGTGCGACTCTGCCACGATTTCCAGACATTTTGGGATCAGGTGGGGCGGAAATGGATCCTCCCCCATCCATCTGGTGTCTCAAGTGACCCCCGACTCT
Organism: Lissotriton vulgaris; assembly: GCF_964263255.1. Lineage (NCBI taxonomy): Eukaryota > Metazoa > Chordata > Amphibia > Caudata > Salamandridae > Lissotriton > Lissotriton vulgaris. The sequence continues at coordinate 151,928,007 of NC_141693.1, forward strand.
CCCAGAACAAATCGACTTAACCAATGACTGTCATGATAGGAGACTCAAACGCGCATCTAAGCTTCTTCGCATGTGGAGCAGTAGCATAAGGACAAGTTCTGGTCATGCTTGAGATTCAGTTCTCGGCACCTCCAACAAAAATAGCCGATCTTCAATGTTCTTGCATGGCTGCCATACCAAGGACAGGCACAGAACAACTATAGGACATCAGAAAGTTGTGAGTGCCCCCGCTTTAGAATACTCCATACAGTTGCTCACACTGCAGTCACAACAAGGGAACTCGCTCTTTTCTTGCATAAAACAGCAAACTCAAAGCTGGCAGGATAGTTCTCACAGCACATACATCCCCGCTATTTTAGGGTCAGGCCGTATTAAATAAAGGATAACCACCAACCTCAGATCACGCTTATAACGCTATAACTTCCTCATCCGAGAGTGTAGGTATTCGAACTCCCATGGAAACGAAGTAAGGCAAAGGCAATCTGTGTCTTAGATGGGCCACTACTGACTTCCGAACAAAAGACACTTGCGATCCGCCATTTTGCGCCGGCACAGTTATCAGTGGTGATTGCTCTGGCATCCACAAGTTAAATGTAGCAGCGGTGGCATCTACAGATGAAGCGCTCCAACAGAAGCCAGAGCCTGGTTCTCCGGTGTGCTATTGATTCCGTAGACCCAGGAAATCGGGTATACTGTCTCCATAAACAATGGAGCAATGGAATCAGGCAGCCATCGTTGATCAGCTCCGACTCCAAAACTCATATGGACAGATTTTTTCCAGGACAGGCTCAGAGACCGCAAAATGCAACTGAGATCACAAGGAGAGACTGCTCCATTGAAAAGAATGATGTATGGTGTGAAATATAATGAGATCACAACTGAAGAAGAGGCAGCTCCCTGGAACATGATCAGAGACTGCACGATACACAGTGGAATCACAACATAGAGGCAACTCCCTGGGCCATTCTTAGAGACATGCACAGTAGATAGTGACATCAAACAAACATTGCTTCCCTGGACACTCAAAGAGGCCAAACAATACTTTCTATGCAACACCCTTTCCACCACTTTTGGTTTTTCGGGCAGTGTCATGAAAGTTTGTAAGCCACAACTTTTCCGCATAAGCACTACATTCTAATATTTATCCCATTACATGGAAATAACTTCTTTGTTGTACTTTCAACATAGTGTTACTCAAAGCCACACAAGGCATTGAAACGTCATGCATAAGCACCAAGAATACATGGAAATATCTCACATAAGGGTAATAAAATCTTAAAAGCTGTACTCGTACTGCCCTTTTTGCAATGAACATAACGCATGCCCCTGGTTTCTTTTATCCTATTGGCAGACATTACACTGTAACACTCATTCAGGAGATCCTTTTCCTACACTGTGTCTGAACTTGAACTCTCTATACTTCCTAGAAGGGTGTTTAAAATCTTGGTTTCTTTTACTGTCTCTTACTACAGGAGATAACCTCAGATATATTGGGACAGCCACTGAGCGGTAGCATCGATATTTTCTATTTCGAACGGTTTTACCACACACTTTCGCCAAACAATAGAGAATTTCACTAAAGTGCCGTCCATTTCCTTTAACAGGCAATCTTGATCTTTAAAGGTAGTAGTGCGTGGTTATAGAACTGCAGTAGCACCCGCAGTCTTGCAAGTTAGTTTCTCATTGCAAGCAGCAGTCAAAGTGCATTAAAAAAAGTATAGGTACTGTGATGCTGCATGCAATAGGGTGGGGTCAGTGTATGTGGGGCGGAGTCAAAAGTGTGCCTAAAAAATACATTCTGTAAACAGTTCTCGTCTTTTACCGTCAGGAAGTTACATATAAAATAATGAGCAGCTTTGTGATAAAACAAAAGTTGTTACTCAGTAGAAAATTCACTATAGCACATTCTGAAACCTCTGTTAATGCACTGCATAGATCTGTGTGTAAGTAGAGAGCCACAGAACCAAATCGTGATTAGTGCAGTGGAGAATAGTGACTTGTGTATTTTTATTGCAACGAGCTCCCAGCATGTGACAGTAAGCACTGGAAATATGAAGTCTTTATTTTAAACTTGCATTACACACAGTATAAGATAGACTGCAACAAACTGCACAGAAAGGTTTAGCATAAATTGGTGTTTCCAAAATATAGATTTTAGTAAAACCCAGACTGTACATAGTTCAATTTTTGTACACAACTGCCCCGTCAATACCTCCTCAGGGGTAGTAAGCGCTATTTAAATATAATTACGATTAAAAGCAACAGTCCGTGATCAAGGTGGCAGCCGCCACCGAAACGCGTAGGTATGCAATGTTTGGTGAAATAGAGAAATACATTCAGAAAATCTTAGAAAAGTACCCGGTAGTGCGAGTCCTTTCTTCCTTTGAAGTAGAAGAATATTTTACGGCATGGCTCCACCGTGGACTCTGCACCGCTAAAAGAAGCGCCAAGCCCGACGAAAATCGAGCCACCTAAGGAGGATATATATATCTACATGAATTGGTATATTAATCTTTTTTGACTTTTTTTATGGGTTTATTGTGTATATTCATAAACATACAATTTATATATATCTATATCTATATATATATATAAATTGTATGTTTATGAATATACACAATAAACCCATAAAAAAAAGTCAAAAAAGATTAATATACCAATTCATGTAGACGATATTTAAAAATTAAAAACCCAAAAAACACTTTTACAAAAAATATACTGTAAACATTAAAATACATTTAAAACAAAAAACAAATAATATAAAAGAAAATAAAACAATTAATGCTATTAAATCTATGTAACCAATGTTATGAAAACTTTTGGGCCCCCATTAGAATGGCGGGCGGACTTTGCCTGCCCGCCATCCTCACGGTACAAGGGACTGCCTGCCATAAGGGCGGGGGTCCCGTGGGGGTAATGAGGATGTGCCTGCCACAGTGGTGGGCACATCCTGTATTTTTAACATTGCGTTGGGCAGTGCTAAAAGCACCAACCGCGCGGTGCCTGCCACGTTGTTCTTTGAAATGCAGAGGGGTACCATAGGTACCCCCCATGTGCACCCCCCACACCCCCAGAGTCCCTGGTGGCCTGCAATGGGCCCCGCAGGTAGACTCTGCATGCCTTTCCGCATAGGAAAATGCCCACTGTTATATGGCTGGCGGTGTCTGATATAGGTTAATCAGAAAGGGCCACCTCACATTGGGTGGATGTGTATCCCGATGTCATTGGAATACACCATCTTTGTTAAAATACCCCTCACACACCAAAAGGGCCCTTGGTGTCATGCTTCATCATCGGGGTCTTCCCGTCCCGCTGCGGGGCGGGGCAGTGCTGCGACAAGCGGATACGCTGGAGCACCTTTAGATGGAGGTGCTTTATGTGTTGGGAGTGAGTGTCAGTGGGGTCAGGGGTGATATAAGGTGTGAGTTTAAAAAAATACCTGGCCTAGTGGAAAGAAAATTTTTATTAAACACTGGCTGGTATTATTAAAAAAAGTGAAACGGAGAGATAGAGCAGGTTAATGGGCTCTCTCTCCTAAGTGGGTCAACATGTTTCGAGGCACGGGGCCTCTTCGTCAGGACCTAGGGGAGATCCCCCTGTCACTCACTAATGTTTTCTCCACAACGCTTGTGCTTCCTCCTTCGTCCGCGGCTTCCGTGGATATCCACGGAAGCCGCGGACGAAGGAGGAAGCACAAGCGTGCTAGGGGCACACTGATACCCCACCATACCCTTCAGTCTTATGCTGGCTCATGAGGCATTGACCCCCCCATTGATAAGCATACTACATTATTAGTGTGGTAGCATATATGTGTTGTAATTATTAATTTGTAGTTACTCACATAGTCCTTTTTGTTCACTATTTGTACATACACTTTTTTCTACTTTTGTGGAGAAAACATTAGTGAGTGACAGGGGGATCTCCCCTAGGTCCTGACGAAGAGGCCCCGTGCCTCGAAACATGTTGACCCACTTAGGAGAGAGAGCCCATTAACCTGCTCTATCTCTCCGTTTCACTTTTTTTAATAATACCAGCCAGTGTTTAATAAAAATTTTCTTTCCACTAGGCCAGGTATTTTTTTAAACTCACACCTTATATCACCCCTGACCCCACTGACACTCACTCCCAACACATAAAGCACCTCCATCTAAAGGTGCTCCAGCGTATCCGCTTGTCGCAGCACTGCCCCGCCCCGCAGCGGGACGGGAAGACCCCGATGATGAAGCATGACACCAAGGGCCCTTTTGGTGTGTGAGGGGTATTTTAACAAAGATGGTGTATTCCAATGACATCGGGATACACATCCACCCAATGTGAGGTGGCCCTTTCTGATTAACCTATATCCCTGATAAGAGGAGGACGTGCCCACCTCGGTGCCCACAGGCATCACCTCTTCACTCCCCCTTTTGATTTCCTTGGCGGTGTCTGATAGACACCGCCACCATATAAAACCCTTTTCCGCACCGGTCGCAAGGCGACTAGTGCGGAAAAGACGCAGACGGACCCCCCAGCCATGGTAATATGGCGGGGGGTCATTCCGGCATGGATGGCGGGTGGATCGCCCCGCCAGGCCGGCTGTGGCTTCCCATGGCCTGGTGGGGGCGATCTTTCTTAATTTATATTGAAAATCTATTAAATAATTAACAAATAATTATTATTTGTTAATCAATTACTACTCAATTACCTTCCCACCCTATGGGCCAGATGTAGGTAAGTATATTTTACCGATTCATAAATACCGAATTTTACCGATTCGGTATTTATGAATCGGTAAAATAGAAGAGGGGAGATGTAGGTAAAATCAGTAATTGAATTACCGATTCTGTAACAATCGGTATTTACCGAATCGGTAAATACCGATTTGGTAATGCCCATTGATTCCTATGGGCATTGAAGCCCATAGGAATCAATGGGCAAATACCGATTCCAGCAAGGGTGCGGGGGGTGTCACTTTGACACCCTCTAGCACCCCAAATACTGGCATGTGTGCCATGTGGCAAACAGACATGCCCTAAGGGCATGTCTGTCTGTCACATGGCATAGGTGTGCATGCACACATGTGCATGCACACCTGGATTTGGTATTTTACCACCCAATTGGATTGGGTGGTAAAATACCAAATCTGTAAGGCCATTGGGACTCAGAAGAGTCCCACCTACATCAGGAAGTTACCGAATCGGTAAAAATACCGATTCAGTATTTTACCGATTTGGCAAATTTACCGATTCGGTAAATTTACAGAATCGGTAAAATAGGGCCCCTACATGCCAATGACTGAATACCGGTTGGTAACGTCCGAAATCGTCCTTTACCGACCGGTATTTCGGCTCCTACATCTGGCCCTAGGTCCCTGCAAACCTAGAAGGCCACAACTAAAAAACAATGAAAATAAATCAGTATTTTTTATCCTTATAAGAGCATCTTATACAGCGCTCAGCTACCACGTGGAAGGTAGAGTCAGGCCTCTGATTCACAACATCCAGGTCTTCAGCTGTTTTAGAAAGATGGTCATAGAGGTGCATGTTCTCAAGAGTTCTGGTAAGCCATTCCACCGTTTGGGCCCTGTTGGCGAATGACTGGCCTCCCATGCGTGTCTGTTTGACTCTGGGAGCAGTGTATAAGGATGGGTCACTGGAACATAGGGAACAAGCCGGCTGAGGTAGTCTCACTATTTTATGGAGATATTGAGGGTGACTCCTGATCTAATCAGTTTCTCCACCACGAGCCAGTGAAGCTCCCAAGGAGGGATGAGGCCAATGCCCTTTCAGGGAGTCAGTAGAGCAACCTAGTGGCCAAATTCTGGACCACTTGCAATCATCACATGAAAGCTTTGTCCACCCCCAGGTGGAGTATATTGCCATAGCCAAGTCTCGACAAAATAAGTGTCTGGATACCCATCATCTGAGCAGGGCACAGGGTTATCCAGATGATTTTCCACAGCCATTTCAGGATGGCGAAGCAGGTGGCCGCCACCTGAGGCTTCATGGACAGTTTTTCGTCCAACAGAAAACCAAGATTTTTAAACTTGTGAGCTGGAACAGGAAGATTGCCCATTTCTCTGCCCAGTGTTGAGAACCCCAGTGTGACGGGTTCTTTCCCAGTACCAGTACCTCAGTCTTGTCTCTGTTACGTTTGAATGAGTTATTATTCATCAACCTGGCAACCAAACCCAGGCAGGAGTTCAGGGCCTCAGGCTTGTGGTCAGGGGCAGCGGTCAGAGAAAAGATGATTTGCGGATCATCCACATAGAGATTAAATTGAGGCCACGGCTTTCCGTCAATGGGCTGACATAGATGTTAAATTGCTCCTGGCTTAACACTAGGATGAAGGCATGCTGTGTGGACGAAGCACTGGTTGAGGAAACCTCTACAGTATGATCCTTTAAGAAGGATGCCATCCAGGAAAAGGCTGTTCCTTGGAGGCCCAGATTGGCCAACCTCTAGTGTCGAAGATAGTGCTGATTTCGAGTAGGATCAGTGTGCCAGCTCGCCTTCACCCAGGAGCAGTCTGAGGTGTTCTGTGACTCCTAGAAGAGCAAATTCAGTACCACTCTGAACCCTGATTGAGAGAGATGTAAAAAATCTTGGGACTCCACAAAGATGTTTCTCCATAATTTTAGACAGAATGGGGAGCAGAGTAATCGGTCTATGATTGTACCAGTTGGAAGGATTCCATATTTTCTGTTATGCATTTTCTATATTTCATGTTTATTGAAACAGGAAATATGTATTAAAACGTGCAAGATCAAATACTGCTGCATGCAGTAGATATTATTGTTGTCCACCCACCTCTTTTGTTGATATCCCTAAATAAAAGGGAAAATATAATTTCTGCAAATTATAGAAACTATGGAAATTGCATAATTTATAGATATAATATAATTCCCTGAAAATATAGGTTTTTAAACCCCTCCTAAAAAACACAATTATGATTCACAAATTATAAATATTAATACTCACCCTGTGCCCAGTACTTCTGATTGCCGTTAAAATGGCACCATAGTCACAGAGCTTGGCCAAGGTCTGTATACATTTCGTTAATTATTACTAAAGATAAGCAGACATCACTTTTGTATTTGTCAAAATGTAACTAATGTTATCATTATCGAAAACAGCAAATATTGTATAACCTTTTGTCAATTTTTGCTTGGTCTCCTGCGAATCTTTCTAGCACACTCATGCTTCTTCAGGCTCTTGCTCCCAGATTTAGAAACCTTGTGCGGGCCTGTTTTCTTGGTGATTTTTTATTGATTTGCAGGATGTTTACATGTAATTATATTATTCATTGTATGCAAGCATGTAGGTGATATTTAGATCGCTTGAACCCAACCTCCCGGAAGTGGAGTGCTGTACTGGGTCAAAGACAAAGATACAGTCAGTAAGTGACCAGGAGGACCCCTGGTTCAGAGAGCTGAGGTGGATTGTGACTGCCACCTGATGTTGTATTCTGAACATATGTAATTATTCTCTAAAGGGGTCGAATGACCTTGGTGTCATTCACACTCAAATATCTGCTTAACTGCGCTGGCAATTCCGCCGTGGTGCGGTGGTTCACCGCAGTGGGCGGGGCCGCGTCTGCCAACGGACGTGCACAGCACTACGAGGGTAGTGCGCGCGATGGCTGTTGGTCGACAGAAGCACGCAAGGGGATATAATCCATTCTATTTTGTTAACATACTAACTGGATCTATAGAATTTCGTGTTTTTCATTGAATCAAATTTCTAAGTCATTAAACGCGACACTAAGTTGCAAAAAAAATACATTTGTAATAAATAAAATGTCTTCATTAATAAATTTAGTTCCTACCCAGATAAAAATAGGTGAGCACTTGACTGTTTCCAAAATAATGAACTGTGTTGCAAATCTAGTAGTGTATTGATACAGATAAGATATGCATTTGGCTCATGTGGAGTCTGTATGTGGTCATGTAGAATGTGAGTGAGAGGGAGCTTCAACCCGCTGCTGTGAGCCCACAGCTCCATGCCTAATTGCACACACCTCTCTCGTGGCATCGCAAATGCCCACCAGCCTACTAGGCAGAGGTAAAGTTTGCTGTAGAGAAGCAAAATCTTGTAAAATTTGTGAATTCCATGTCATGCAAATTAAGCACTTTTTGTCATTTTAGAGTTGTGCTACTTTACATAACGTTCACAGAAAATGCTTTCCAGGAACTGTAAAACCGTGGAAGACGAAACATTTTCACACACAATATTATGCAAATAAATTTCATGTAATCTGTGTAATTTTATATATTAGACATGAAAAGTAAGTGTATTTTCTGAAAAAAATGCAATTCGCTCAGAAGAGTCTGATGGTTGTTTTTTTGCAAACGTTATATATCGACAAGAACATATTGAGGGGTACAACAATTGTCCTGTTCACTGGCAAAATATCGAAATCAAAAGTATTGTGGGTCATAAATATTGCTTCAAAAATATCGAGCACAAAAATCTAATTATCCTTTACTTACAATGTAAATAACAAAAATATAGAAAAAAATTGTTATACACTAATATCGAACAAAAAAATATTGCTTTTAACATAAACATAGTTAAACAAAGTAAACATTCCATATATTAAAATTAAACAGTAATATAATGTAAATTAAATATATTTAAGTAATTTAAAATTTGATATGAATCTTAAATCTTATTTTTTTTTAAAAAGGCCTTTATTTCAATAGCGGGCTTTCCGCCGCCTGATGTCACATCAGTGAGAAGACCGATCAACGAGCAGGCGGTGGTCTGAACTCCCAATTATGATGCAACTGCCGATAGGGTGGTTTGAAAAGTCCTCTTTAACTAGGCGGCTTGTGCTGCAGCCCTAGAAAGGAGCCACAGCACAAGCCACAGTGTAAAAGAGCACTTTGTGCACATCCATGCACTGTGTGCCATGCACCATGTGGTGCATGGCACATGGTGCATGGTTGGTGCATGACACACAGTGCATGGATGTGTATTGGGCATGACAAATTCCCCCTTTGCATTGGCCTATGAGGGAAGTGGGTTCTGTTTGGAGCCCCTTAAGTCCCTTTCTGACAGCATTTTCAAGGCGGTGGAACTGCCATGAAAAGGCTGTCAAAAATGGACATCGTAATCCCGATGGTGGTGCCGGCTCGACACCACCATCATTAGATACTGCAATTCCGACCATTTCCCCGTCGAGATCAGTAGTTCCTGTCGAAGGTGGCGATCTGTCCCCATCCAACATGGTCCAACCATCTGCATCATAATGCAGCGATCGGACCGACGGGCAGTCCACCTGACATTGGAATTAAGCCTAAATATATATATGGTGTGTATGTTTATTTAAACATGTACAATTTAAAATTATTATTAAAATAATAGTAAATCAGGATACAATTTACAAATTTTCCACAAACTAAAAAAATTATATATATGAACATACATATACACAATAAATTACAAATTGTAACAAATAAACCAGGATTTCTTTTTTAAAACATACCAATTTAATTACACAAAAAAAGTAATTAAATAAAAATTAAATTATGCTAATAATATATGACATATATTACATATTAAAACCATTAATAACCATTAATAAATAAAAATAATATAATGTTAAATTTACATAACCATCATAATATTATAAATGTAAACAATTCTATAAACTTGTAACAATAATACATATACTATTCCCACTCCAATCTCTGCCACAGTCGGAAAATCGTTGAACTCAGGAGGGGTAAAATGTACTATTCCCATTCCAGTCTGTACAACAGTAGGGAAAGCATTGGACTCAGAAGGGGTACAAATTACTATCCTGACTCAGTCACTGGAAAGTGTTGGATTGCAGAGGGGTAAAATGTACTATTTCTAATCCAGTCTCTACAAAAGTAGCGAAAGTATTGGATTGCAAAGGGGTAAAATGTGCTATTCCCACTCCAGTTGCTTCAACAGTAGGGAAAAGGTTGAATTCAGGAGGGGTAGAATTTATTATTCCCACTCCAGTCTGTGCAACAATAGTGAAAGTTTTGGATTGCGGAGGGATAAAATGTACTATTCCCACTCCAGTCACTGCAACAGTAGGGAAAGTGTTGGATTGCGAGGGGGGGGGGGGTAACATTTACTATTCCCAGAACAGTCTGTGCAACAGTAGGGAATTGGGTTGGACTCGGGAGGGATACAATTTACTATTCCACTGCTCAGTGCCATGATACCCTCGTGGGTGATAGTGTGCTTTAAAAATACACATAGCACAACACAACAATTAAAAGGGACCAAGCCCATCTTTTATTCCACATTTAGGGCTAAAAAGCTATAAGACTCAGCCAATATTGCATTTTCTGACAAATGGGATCACTGTGCTAAAGGCCCATAGCAGTGACCCAACACTCTTTAATAAATATTTGAAAGGCTTCATTGACTAATTACCTTCATTTGAACAGTCTTCTATCCAGGGATCTCTGGATGGGATGGGAGTGACATAAAGCAGAGTAGAGAAACTAAAGGGTTTTTTTCTGGCAAGTAGAGCACTGTAATTCCTCACTAAAGCCTCCTATTGGAAGGACTGAAAAGAGTCAATGACAGGCCAGTAAGAAAGCCATAGAAGATCTGACCCACAGAAAGAAATATAAAGAGTAACTTGCAAGCCAGCATGACTCAACAAAAGCAACCACTTAAGAAGCAACAGAAAGTCTCATCTTGTCACACAGCACCCATGCACAAGCAGTCCAGTGGAGTTTCACTAACATCCTCTGTACCTTCTATCATAACAAACGCAAGTAACACACATTGCATCTCATCAACACTAAGGGGCCCATTAGGATCGCGGATGGACTTGCGTCCATCCGCGACCCCAGAGTAGGAGGGAACCTCCGCATGGCCTGCGGAGTTACCTCCTGTGAAATTAGGATGAGACCGCCATCCTGGCGGTCACATCCTCTATTTTTACCATTGCGGCGGGTGCGGCTTCAAGCTGCACCCGCCCATGCGGTGCCTGCTGATTTATGCATACAGATGCAGGGGGGTACCATAGGTACCCCCCATGTGCACCCTCCACCCCCCCTTCAACCAGGGGGCCCGCAACGGGCCCCTGCAGTGAAGTTCCACATGCTTTTCCACGGCAGAAAACCTGCAGTGGAAAAGCATTTTTTAAAACCCATCCTCATATGGCTGGCGGTGTCTGAGAGACACCGCCACCATATTAGAGCTTTTCCGCCGCGGCTGTAAGCCAACCGCGGCGGAAAAGCAGCGGACTGAAACCAGGACCCACCAGCCATCCGAATGTGGCGGTGAGTCTTTGGTGGGTCCGCAGCAGATTTTCCGCATCCTCCGGGCCGGCGGTGGCTTCCGCCGGCCCAGAGGATGCGGAAATCTGCTATGCTAATGAGCACCTAAGAACTGATGAATCTATCACAGGTGCACCATGAGGTCAGAGGTTGCCGACAGCAGAGTCAGCTTAAGCTCCTTCAATGGAAAACGTGTGGTTCCTTCATCTCTGCATTAGACTGGGGGCCGCAAGTTTGGTGCAGCCAGAGCCCTGATTATTTTGCCACTGCTCTCAGTTTGTCAAACTGTATGTGATCTGCTCAGTCTTACCATGTAAAAATTTACATTTTAGTGAAGGATGAAAAGAAGAGCAGAGAAAAGGTGTGTGCAGTTTGATAAATGACAGTCTATAAGACCTTACATATTTTTTTTTCCTTTCAAACTTTACTTAGTATGTTCAAATACACGTGGTTTGGGTAAGTCTTGCCTGACCCACAACAGAATAATTGATTTGTTGCATTCATTGAAATATTACCCCTTTTATGAGAAAATCGTGCAACAAAATACACCACTTTGGTAGTTTGAGGTGTGTTAACTCCTTTACAATGCACCCAGAGCAATATTTCCATGAGAGGTACGGGATCTAGTTCGTACATTGGCAAAGCCTTCTATGGCAGAGAATGGATGGTAAAAACAAACTTTGTGTGTGCAAGCATGCATGGCAAATTGTTATCCACGTGCTAGGACAAAGAGAAGAGAACCACCACCCACTAAGTAAGTGCAGGTGATAGCAATGCGATTAATAAATGAAGCGATTACCCAGTGTGTGGGAGTGAGTGTTACTGTTACTGTTAACACATAAGTTTATTTAGACCATAGTCTATAAACCATACGTAGAACAATGGATCGCGTATCGTGATAAGACATTTAAAACCACAATTCATTTTACATATTACAGCACTTGTAAAACCATACGCATACAATATTTAAAACCACAGTTCATTTTATACAATTACAACACTTATGAGGGCCTAATACATAAAATTGGGATACTCTATAATTTCAAACTCTCCCATTCTCCTTTGTTGTCTCCATTACATATTCTCGTATTGCTTTCAGAAATTTCCCCAACGCAATTGTAGTATCCAAAGAAGACATTTCTGTAAGGAGGCCAATAGCCTCAGCCCGTGAGAACACCTCATTTTTTAAAAAAATTGGACGTACATTTTTTTTCCGAATTGCTAAAATACATGTACAATCACACAATATATGTAAAATATTATTCCTTACACCTAGACCACATTTGCAAGTTCCATCCGGATGGATCAGGGCCACACTTATTTTTCTTTCAATCTTCCATGGATTTAGTCCCACCCGAATCTTCAAAATTTCATATCTTAGCCATCTACTAGGCAATAAATCCAGGTATGGGTACCGAACCTTCTTTTCCCACTCATTTTTTACCCAATTCACTGATTTTTTTAGCCTTAGATAGTCCATATCTTTTGATCTAGAGTAATCAAGCCCTTGGTCTCTAAGCATCTTTTTCGTACACGCTATATTTAACAGTGGTTGGGAAAGGCTCAATTTCAAGTTCGCAGCTACCGTCTGGAGGGTTTTCTTCACATCTCGCGCCCAACGTAAGCTGCTTACTCGAATTTCCTCTCTACACCAGATTGAAACCTTCTCATCGCCACCAGTCTCCAGTCGGTTCCAAAATCTTATTAGAGACAATTGGGACTTTACCTCCCATGATGTTAAACCCACCTCCATTCTAATTGCTTGAATCATGGAGCTATTTGGTAAGGACAACAACATCTTCACAATTTTTCCTTCTTCCCGATCCCACCCATTTTTACCACTCAGAAAAAGCACCTCAGTTCCATAAAGCACTTGTGGGGGGATCATTGCTTCAAAAGCCTTCAAAAGCGGTCTGTGTGACATATCGCCATAATCTTTGTTAAATTTTTTCAGCCCACAGACAATAGGCCTTTGCCTTCTGTGCCTCCAAGTGGGTATTCCACTTTAATGCGCCATTAAACCAGAGGCCTAAATATTTATATTCATTTACTATGTCTAATTTATCCTGTCCTAAAAACCAATTAAAATTGTTTACCCTCTTTCCAAAACATAGGATCTTAGTTTTTTCCATATTCACTGTTAAGAGCTTTTTATCACAGTACTTATTGAACACATTTAGCTTCCTTTGTAGGCCCATTTCTGTTTGATCCAAAATCACAAGATCATCAGCGTACAAGAGACATGACACTTTATTATTATTCATACGAGGGCTCGCACTCTTTTCAATTTCCAAAGTCGCTGGGAGGTCTGCCAAAAAGATTGAGAAAAGCAAGGGTGCCAAAACGCACCCTTGTCTCAAGCCATTTTTTATTGGAATTTTTTGGGTTAGGGAACCCTTTATATCTCTATACCACTATGAAGTTCTTTCAAGATGTTCAATAATCCCTGTGGTATTCCATAATTTTCCAGTACCTCCCAAAGGCTATTTCGGTCTACTGTGTCAAACGCCGCTCGGAAATCGACGAAACAGCAAAATAATTTGCCATTTTGTTCCATCGATTTCCTAGCCAGGGCCCACAATGCAAAACAATGATCTATCGTAGAGTGGCCTTCTTTGAAGCCCCCTTGCTCAACCGGGATGATAGAACTGTGTTCTACCCAGACTTTTAACTTACTAAGGACTATTTTAGAGAATTTTTTTTCTCCTATATCTAATAGGTTGATTAGCCTATAATTCTTTGGGGCATATGCATCCCCTTTCTTGTGTAGCGGTCTTATTATAGCTCCCTTCCAATTTGGGGGCATAATCCCTTGTTCTAAAACTAAAGTAAACATTTTTGCGTAGAATTCCGCCCAAGTCTGATTTGAATTTAGTATCAGGGCTGGTAGGTTATCTGGGCCCACTGCCCTAGTTAGGTTCAGTGTCTTTATTGTTCTAAGAACATTTGCTGTTAAACATTCTTGTTTTAGATCCTCTACTTGGCCACGCCAGTCCCCAGCTACCTCATTTCCAGTCCCTCCTCTTGGGGCATATAATTGCTGTATATACTGTATCCACGCCCCCTCTTCCACTACGCAACTCATCGGGGCAACCGCAGGTACCATTGCTGTCTGGATTAACTCCCAGAACTGCCGTATATTTTTGGCTTCGATTGCTTCTAATAGTTTGCCCCAACACTTTTCTTTATAGGTCCTTTTAGCATTACGGATTAGAGTAGTATATTCCTTCTTTATTTTTATTAGATTTTCTGCCCTGGTTTGCACGAATTTTTTCCGTAGGCTACGTTCTTCTCGCCTAACTTCTCTTTTCTTTAGTAAACATTCCTGATTAAACCAAGTTTCTCGCTTTGCTTGTGACCTTCCATTATTCTTATTGGCGCTTACATCATACTTTAATTCTACGCTTATGCTTTCCACTACTTGAGTTATTTTCTCAACATACCAAGGTAAATTTTGGCCACATAAGTGCCCTAATTGCACCTTTTGTTGCAGCTTAGTCAACCTGGCGATATATTTTTCAGTTAAACGAGTGGTTATCCGTTTTGGATAATCCATCTCTTGGGGGATAACTATATCACATGCTAAATGTTGGGCGATTACAAGCTCTAGTTTTAACATTTTATGATCACTACATTCCGCAGGGGCAATCCTGAAATCTTTTATCAATTCAAAATTCCAAGCCAACATAAAAATATAATCTATCGGGCATATTTGCGTCCCATAATTAAAAGTTTTCTTTGCGGGACAATCCTGCGTTGTCCTCCCATTTAGACAGAATAAACTTTTTGTCGCCAAGAAGTTGCCCAAGTTGGCCGCATCAGTTGATATTTTAGTTTCCAGGAATTCTGCTTTTTTCACATCACATGCATCTAGAATTTCAATATACAACTGATCAGTCAGTTTTGGGTTTAATTTATGATTAAAATCTCCCATTAACAGCATTAAATCATTTCCATACTTATCACACAGCATATCCATGTCATTTTTAAAATGTAACAGTTCATCCCCATATTCCTTCCTTGAGCTCCACTGCATATACACATTTAGGATCAACATACATTCATATTTATTATCAGCAAATGATGTTTGTATTCTGCAAGCCAACAGCCACTTAGATGTCACAGGTATCTGTAAAGTCGTTATTAGTATACATGTTGAGATCAGAGTCAGCAAGCCCCCGGCCGGGCGGCCAGATGTAGATTTTTCTGCTGGGCAGTAAATTTGTTTAAACCCTTCCACTATTGGGGGTTCCCCACTGAGCCAGGTCTCTTGAATACAAATGATTTCACACTTTTTTGCAAGTTCCTTCAGAGTTTCCTGTTTTACTTGGGTACCCATCCCATTTATATTCCAAGAGACCATATTTGTGCTCCGTGGTTGCCCCCTTTCCTATTCTACATCGCTTAGGGGGTCATTTATTTCTGATTCTTCCCTATAGCTTTGTGAGGGGCCTGCCGGGCTTTCAATATTACTCCAATTTTTCCAGGACTCTACTAGGTCCGAGTTATTTATCACTATATTGATATTTTCCCGCCCTTGTTTCATTTCTCTTCCAGGTAATTTCACTTGTCTCTTTCCTAGCCCTGCATGGTACTTTAGGAAGGTTCTCTGTTGGGACACCATCTGGCCTAGTCCTAGCTCTTCTTTGGGCACTAGTCTAACCCCCTCTTTTTGAATCTCCTGTTCTGCGTTTATTATTGCTGTAACAGCCAGAGCGGAATAGAACTGTACCTTAGTAACCTCCTTGCCATCGCCATTTGCTTGAAAGACCACCTGTTTCAAGTCTTCTGTACCTATACTTTTTTGGTTTGGGCAAAGTGCGAACATATTAAGAAGATAGGACCTATTTAAAGGAGCGCACTTTTTTACTTTTTTTCCGCCCCTTCCCAATTTCACTTGTTCGAAATAGAGTTGCTTATTCCCTTTATTCATCTCCTCCCCAAATTTACCCTCACCCTGGAGTAGTTTTGTATTAATTCTACAACCTTCCTCTAGGCTAGTTTCCCAGTAGACCTTCTTTTTCGCTGTGGCCTTCCGGGCGGGTGTAGTCACTTGCTCTGAAGCCACCTGTCTCTTATGTTTTATCACCTTTTCCTGGAGGGTTTGCTTTCTACAGCTGCTTTCCTCATCCACTAGGCCCCTGTCCCGATTCTCAGATCTTAGTCTCATTGATCTAGATACACTCGCCATCTTGTGCGGCTGGGGCTTAGGGTCATGCACTACTGCTTCTATTGACTCACGCCTTTCTTTGTGGGTTTTTATCGCTCTTTTACTTAGCTTCGCTTTCACCCTCCTTCTTGCCACTCTGTCTCTCTTTAGTATACCGTGACTCATAAATTTACTTCTTCTTTTTACCAGCATTGGCCATCTTGACACATAAACTTGGTTTCCCCCAGAAGGGGCTATGTCAGTCTGGCTTGCTGGTCGGGGTTTAGTTGTTTCACCTTCCTCTTCCCCTTCTTGACTCATCATCACTGAGTCTGCTACGGGTCTTAACATTGAGGGCATTTGAACCCTAATCCCGTGTAATTCTCCCTCAATTTTAGACAGGTGCATTTTTTGACTTTTCAAAATGTCATGATTTAACATTGTTACTTCTAGCAGACTGTTACTTCTAGCAGTGAGTGCTTGTACTGCACCTTTCGAGGTCAATGGCTAAGCATCAGTGTCCTTTGTGAAAATTGAAGTGTTCCAAACTGAAGCAAGTTTGCACTTTGAGTATCCTCAACAGGTAAGAACGGTTGTATGACGGTACAACGCGTGCCGTTACAACGCATACCTTTACGACGCAGGTTTAACAACGCAAGTCGTTACAACGACTTGGGTTGGGGGGCGCTGGATAGTGAATAGTTTAATTTAACTATTCCAACTCCAGCCCCCGTGGATAGTAGAGAAGGTGTTGGATAGTAAATTAAACTATTACCTATCCTAGAGCGCCCTCCAGCAATAGTCGTTGTAACGACTTTTGTTGTAAATCCTGCGTTGTAACGGTACCGCGTTGTAACGGTTCCGTTGTAAAGGATGTTTCCCGATAAGAACGTAAGCAGAAGAGGAAGGTTTACTAGTGGAGTGATGCTATTGAGGATTTAATGAATGATTGGAATCCTTATAGGCGAATGTTCACCCAAGGACATCCAGTGTTAGGCCTCAAGTAATCATTATGAGTTTGAAAAGTAGTGCAGCACTAATTAAGAGTATTTCAAGGCTTCAAGAAAGAAGTTGATTACCAACGTCATGAAGACATGTTGTCAAGCCATCCCATAATATTGGTGCTAGGAATGAAAAGGCTCTGCCTCTCAAATGAGCACGTTGAAGGGAATGAGTAAAAAGGAATTGTTATCATTGATATATTCGAGAGAAGTAGAGGTGGGAATGGAAACGTGTTTAGGAACACGTTGGTTAGAAATACTGACTGCATTAAAAGACATTAATTAAAAGAGGGAGTGAGAGGACTAATGACTAGAGGGACTAGCGCAGTATCAATGATGCAGGTGGTATGTTTACCAATAAAAAGACAGGCTTTATAAGGGCTGTGTTAGTACCAGTGCCTGGAGGAAATCCAACCTGGGTTTAATCTAACAACTTGTGGGGCATATTACCAAGCTTAAGCGAAAATTATGGCTAAGCTGGGTTAGCGGCCAAAATTATATCACCGAGCTTCGCCTATTTTTATCACTTAGGAGCCTTGATATTATCAAGGTTTATCTCCTAAGCGATAAAAATCGGCCGAAATGCATGAATATCGCTGAAAAGTCAGCGATATTCATGCATTACCGAGCAAATGATCTTAGCCATGTTATCCACCTCCCATTGGATAACATGACTAAGAACTGCTCAGGCCAGGCATTGGTAATAGGGGATAGCGATGTTAGCGACTGTTTCCAGCCGCTAACATCTTGGCACGCCCACTTTGCATGTCATTAGCGATTATTATCGCTGACATGCAGAGTGGGCCGCTAAATGCCCGCTATCGCTTATTAGCTGTCGCTAACTGGTGTCAGCGACAGCTAGTTAATAGGGCGAATAAATTATCGCCGCTTTAGTGGGAAAAATTCCTGTTAAAGCGGCGTTTAGGCCCTTGGTAATATGCCCCTGTGTTTTTCCAAATGGTTAGGGGACCATTGAGCCAGCTATTTCTGCCCCAGTTTAGCAACAGCTGGGAGCAAAAATATCAGTTTGCAGTTACTCCCATTCTTGGGGTCAGGGTTGGTTGTCTTGGTTAAGGGCTGTATTACATTGCTCTTCTTTTAAAAAGGGAGGTGTAGCCTAAAAAGAATATTGTGTTAGGGAGTGAGGGTAGAGCAGGAATAATGGAAGAGCACACATCATGTGAAATCCCACTTGGGAAGATAACATCAAGAGACTACACTTGATTGACAGCAGCAATTGATGGATTTGAGATTCTTGAATCGGAAGTAGAAACTCCACGGATGCCTCCTGGTGGGGGATAGATTTTATTCTCCTCTACCTGATTTGAATAGGGGACTTGTAAAGTCTGTTTGAGTTAGACTGAGATGGGTCCTTTAAGAGGATTCATATGTTTGCGAGACAAGCTTCTGTTAGTTTTGTTCATGAAGTCACTCACTATATACATGGAGTATTATGTTCTCAATCATAAGATGCAGCATCTTGGAAGGTGCACTACTTGTGGGTGCAAACACGGTTCTGATTATTCAGCATGGCGCCCTTTAACAATTAAAAGATGTCAAAGCATTGTTTACCTGGCCTACATTATGGTTAGTCGTTATGAGTACCCCTGAGAAAATTAGAAAGCACCTGCATTTTCAAGGTTTTGCAAAAAAAAAAAAGAAAAGACGTTTCAGGAAAGTGAACCGAAACTCTGAAGGGCCGGTCAGTGGCAGTGGGGGCATTGCGGGATTAGGGACAAGACTTTCAGGTCAGACTAATAACAGGATGGATCAGAGCAAGGTTCCTAAGAAAGGAGGTTGCTTCCAAGGAAATTCAAGAAGCGAGCAGAGGAGGCTGCCAGTTGACTCATAACTGCTTAGTTGTATGGTTCCTCAATCATAGTTCAGCCACTCTTCTCCTTTTCCTACATTTCCGTTGATTGTCTCTGTTCATTCTCTCTTTCCTCATCTTCTGTTTTTACCTATGTGTGCTATGTACTTCTGGGATGATTGTATACATTGACTACACTGTGCTGACGTCTAAACATATGGGCATCCTCCTTTTGGCCTCTTCCTGTTCTGGCACCTTTCGGACTTGCAGTACTCTTATCTTAATGTCCTCCAACACCTGACAGCCATCTCCTCTAGTCTCAGGTATTCTGAGTTATAGACCTGATTTCTGGTACTGATTTGGCTCATTACAAGCATTCCTCTGTTGGGACATCACTTAAAGTATAGTTCTGGTTGTATTAGCGCTGGGTGCATTTTGGTCTGATTAGATGTATCTACATAAGACAACAATTTGATCCAGGAGAAGTTGTTTGCTTTACTACAGCTCCCTTGATCCCTTCCCTCCATTTTCACCACTAGAGAGCACTGGAATGGTATCTTCATTTAAGCCATGCATTCTCCTCTTCAGGCATGATTACGAGTTTGGCGGTGCGGGACTGCCATGCCCGCCGCGCCCTGCTCCTGCACTGCCAAACCCAAGTCTGCATCGCCTGCTAGATTATGACTTTTTTACTTACTGGCGGACAATTTTTTTGCATTCCCATAGCGGTGCCTATGGAAAAAGCATTGCAACGGGAATGTCAAAGGTAGTACCTTCATGACATTTGTATTTGTATTTGTATTTGAATTTGTTTAGCGCATAAATCATTGATAGGTCTCATAGCGCTTGCAGAAAATCAGGAAGAAATAGGGTGAAAAGGTTGCACTAGGTCTAAAAGAGCCATGTTTTCAGATTCTTGCGTAAGGTTTTGTGGTTTGAATCAGTTCTGATTGATAATGGTAAGGTGTTCCAGGTTGTGGGTCCTATTTTGGAGAAGCTTCTGTCCCCATTTCTAACCGTACATACTTTTGGGACTATTAGAAGGTGTTTGTCTGAGGATCGGAGGGTTCTAACTGGGCGATACCCCTGGAATTTTCTTTCCAGGTACTTTGGTCCCAGGCTGTTTATAGATTTATGGACCAAACAGCAGATTTTGAATTTGATTTGTTTCTTTACGGGGAGCCAGTGCAGTTTCTTCAGACATGGGGCCGAGGGAGTATGGGGTGGAAGGCCCAGGACCAGTCTGGCTGCTGTATTTTGTAGAGTTTGAAGTTTGGTTAAGGAGCTTTCATTAACATTCGCTAGTAGTGCATTTCCGTAGTCCAGACGGCTTATAATTAGACCCTGCACTAGGGGTTTACGGGATGATAGCGGTATCCACTTAAAGATCTTTTTGAGGTTGCGCATTAGTCTTACGCTGGCGTGCACTACTTTGTTTACATGGGAGGACATGGAAAGTTTGTCATCGATGGTCACTCCCAAATTCCTGACTGAGCAAAGGCCAAGTGCAGGTGGCCACCATTCGTTTGTCCAGTATTTATGCGCATTTCCAAATAGCATAATTTCGGTTTTTCCGGCGTTTAGCATCAGGTAGTTGTTAGTCATCCACTCTTTTATAAAAATCATGCACTGTTGGAATATGAGTTTCGTATTCGAGGGGTTGGGACCTAAGGTGATTAAGATCTGAGTGTCATCGGCGTAAGACACAGTATCAAAGCCGTAGGCTCTGATTACCTTAGATAGAGGGGATAGATATATATTGAAAAGGGTGGGACTTAGTATTGATCCCTGAGGGACACCTTTATCGTTTTCTACACTAGCTGAGGAAAAAGGTCCAATTGTATTCCTTGATAGCCTACCGGTTAGATAGCTCTGGACATGGACTTGTGCAGGCCATGCCATGCAGGTACTGGAGTGCATGGAAACAAGGGGGCACCACATGTGCTCCCCTGCTTGCACCCCATGGCCCAGGAGCAACAGGGCACCCTCCAGGGCCCCCTTTGCTTCCTTTCTGCCACAGTTTACATGGAGGAGAAACCACAATGAACACCGTGGTGGAGAGGCCCCACCAAGAACATTGCGGCCCCAAGACCACCTCACCACCACCCGGGATCTCTGATCCCTGGTGATTGCAGTGTTGCAATGGAGGTCCGACTGCTGAAATTGTAATCGGATGGTCAGAGTGGCGGTGCGGAGGTGGCTGGACTGCCACCACTGCACCATCATGAGTCTGGCGGTCCTTGGACTGCCAGACTCGTAATCCGGCTCATAGGGTTTTGTCCCCTGCTGCTCAGAGTGACTGTGATGTAATTAGAATGCAGATGTGTGCCTGGTTGAGTGAATGTGAGTTGGAGTGTGCGGGCTGAGCGGCAAGGATATTTCTCCCTGTGGAGCTTCCTTACTATCAACTTTGCCATAACCTGAGATTCCACTTTAAGGATAAACCTTATCCTGTTTCACCTATATTACTGGCTACCCTGTATCTTCATTTACCACAATGGTTACGATTGGGAAAAAAACATGCGGGTGCAAGGAACTTTTGGAGTAACTCTGAGTTGAAGTACTGCTGAACTAACTAACAATAAGATTAAAAGAAATTAGATTCCAGCTGGAAACAATCTGAAGCATCCTAGATGCTCCACCGGTTCCTTTTCACTAGACAGCACAGCTCCTGGACAACAGGCGCATAGGGCATTTCCTTAGCTTAGCTCAAGTGTACTGGCAGCGCTAAGGAGGATGCAAACCTGCAGTGCTTGCAGTCAATTTCCTAAGGACTGGTACACCATGCTGGATGATGGACCTATGAGCACTGAACTGGTGGCAAGGAAGGCAAGCGATGCAGCAAACTTAAGGAAATTAACTGCGTTTATCCTGCTTTCAGTTAAGAGCTTTGCTGCTGAAACTCAGCACTGAATCATTCGCCTGCTGAGCGCTCTTTTTACACAGTTGAGTGCCAGAGCGTCTGATTTATCTGCCATCATCATCCAAAGGGCAGTGTATTTGTTAACACCAGCACCAAGCTAGACTGAACTGGCTTCATCGTACCAGTAGTGAGTGTACAAGTGGCAGTTTTTTTATGTATTCCTGCTGCCACTGGGACTGTTTTTTTGTGTTCCTGAATTTTGGCCCTGTTGTGTGGACACGACCTGCAAACTGCAGTGTTCTTTGGGCCTCATCTATGAGGCTGTGCGTCACTTATATGCCGCCGGTGCGTCACTTTTTGTGACGCACCAGTGGCGTAAAAAATGTGCCTTGTTGCCCCATATTTACAAAGTGACGCATCTGGGTAGATGCGTCACTTTGTAAACCCCTGCGCCACATTATACCTGCGCCAGGAATAAAGTATGCAAGGGGGGCTTATTGATGCAAGAAAGGGTCATGGAAGTGACGCAGTGAAATCTATGAGATTTCACTGCGCCACTTCTAGGACTCAAATGCGTCAAAATCTTACGTCTGCCTCACAGCAGGCGTAAGACTGACGCGGACCTTTTCACATGGGGCTTGCTCCATGTGAAAGGACACATTGCTGGAATTCCGTCACTTTTGCGACACACTCCAGCAATGCGTCACTTTTGCGCCTACAGATACGTCAGAAATACTGACGTATCTGTAATTCTTTGCGACATGATGCATCATACTGTAAATATGACGCATCGTTGGTGTCGTAAGGAGGGCGCAATGAAAAGTGACGCATCGCTGTTTTCACGCAGCGATGTGTAACTTTTCATAAATTAGGCCCTTTATTTCTTATTCTTTATATACGCATGCCCTCTTACATTTGAAACACCGGTTTTATTTGCGGCATTTGAAATGAATGCTGAATGGGTTGCCCTGCACCGGACAGGAAAGCGCTCACCTATGGCAGCAGCTTGTAAAAAGTGTGTTCTCCTCTCTACATTCTCTTCCTGAAGAGCCGGAATGTGAGCACCAGGTGGCCATAAGGACACTCTGCCTATGCTGCGTCGTATCCCTGGTGAGGGCCCAATTAACAAATCAGCCGATGTACTGGGCGGAGCTGTTTTGACGTTGCCAAGAGTTTCGTGGGCAGCGTTTCTCTCTAGGCTTGGGAGTTAAGGGAAAACAACCTTTAAAACGCAACTTTTACACCGCACTACCATTACAACGAAACTTTTACAACGCAACAACCATTACAACGCATGCATTTACAACCCAACCATTACAACGCATGACACTACAACGCACACCACTACAACGCATGGCATTACAATGCAATCATTACAACGCATACCAATACAACGCATAGCATTACAACACATAGTACCCCTACACTATCCAACACTTACCCTACTGTTGCACCCCCTGGAGTTAGAATAGTAATTTTTACCCCTACACTATCCAACACTTACCCTACTGTTGCACCCCCTGGAGTTAGAATAATAATTTTAACCCCTACACTATCCAACACTTACCCTACTGTTGCACCCCCTGGAGTTAGAATAGTAATTTTTACCCCAACACTATCCAATACTTACCTTACATGCAATGTAATGTTATGCTTTGTAATGGTATGCATTGTAAATGTAGTATGCGTTGTAGTGGAATGTGTTGTAAAGGTAGGTTCAAAGAATTTGTGGTAATGGCATGCGTTGTAATGGAATGCGTTGTAATGGATGTTGCTGTGTAAAAATTGCGTTGTAAAGATAGGCGTTGTAAAGTATGCGTTGTAACGTCATACATCCAGAGTTAAGCTACGGTGCGTGTCTGGGGACTCAATAGTCCAAACAGCAACATCCTGGGGCCTCAATATGTCCTGACTATGGCATAGATCCATCAAGCTAAAAACCGCTCGCAAAGGGGCAGATCCTCAGAATCTGCCCCTTTGCGACCAGTATTTTTGCATTTGGGATGCATCATCCCAAATGCAAAAATCGCAATTTAAGAAATCACAAAATTGCTATTACTTAAATTGCAATTGCATTTAAGGAATCTCAAATTGAGATTCCTTTAATTCAATGCATTAAAGTTAAAAAATTAGCGATTTCGCTAATAGGGGGAGCAAATTACCATGAAGTTGAACTTCATTGTAATTTGCAAAAACTTTGAAAAATGCACTAAAGTTCCATTTTACACACAAACATGCCCTTAGGGCATGTGTGTGTGCAAGATGTACCCATATGCAGATTTCAGGGGTGCAACAGGGTGTCCTTTTGACACCCTGGCACCCTTGAAATTGCAATCTCAATGTGTGATTCTCTAATTGAGAATCGCAAATTGAGATTGTCTTCCCATTCATTCCTATGGGCTTTTTGGCCCATAGGAATAAATGGGGAGGTATTTCTTAACTGTGACTCGCAATTTGCGAGTCGCAATTAAGGAATTTTAAGAAATCACAAATTTTTTAGCGAGTTCTTCATGGATAGCCTTTTGCTATTCCTTATTAGTGAATCCTTATTTTTCGCTAATAAGGAATCGCAAAATGGATGCTTGATGAATCTATGGGTTAGTCATCTGTGTGCACATTGTGCAGCAGTGCCTGAGGTATCCAGGAGAAGCGGTGATGGAAATAAAATTAATACAACTTCGCGAGAGGAGTGCAACTGCTAATGCTGGCATGCGCACAGAGCTGTCATGCTGATGCGCACTGCTTTGACACCAACCTATAACAAAAAATTTCGAGTGGGAGTTCGCTCATCAGGAACATTTATTGTTATCACTGAATATAGCTCTGTGCCATCTGGAGATCATTGTAATGCTTTGATAGTAAATAATAATAGCACTCAAAAATATGCTATCATTAATATTGCCAAGATGTGGGTGCTATTCTTGATTTTCTGCCTATTTCCTTATACTGTGCTTTGTTTTATGATCTATGCTGGTCTTTTGTGAACTGCATTTACTCTGTGTGTATTTGATAATTTGATTACTGAATTTTATCCCTGTGTTCCTAAGTAGTAAACCCATATATGCTGTTTTTGTGTTATTTATTTTATTTAAGAAGTTTTATATAGCGCTGGCCTGACCCGAGGGTATCGGAGCGCTTTACACCAGTTGCATTGCAGAAAAACACACAATACATTATTAGTATATGTCTTGAACGGAGAGTTACAATTCGTGGCCTAACCATGCGGCACTGAGGTCTTGGAAAGTCTTAGAGGAAAGTTACTGTCATGAGCTGAGCTCCACTTTCCGGGAGGAGGAACGAGAATGGGGTCAGGGGCGAGGCAGGAGTAGAAGTCTTGGGTACACAGAGTCGAAGTGGTGCGAGGTGTCTGCTTCAGCATTCCGGCTGCTCCTATTGGTTCATTTGGGGACAGTCGAGGAGCTAGACTTTGACCTGATTTTTGAATTTTGCAAAAGATGGGATAGTTCTGATGTAAGGGGAAATAGAGCTCCAGATTTTAGGCAAGTTCCCGGTGAAGGACCGGGCCACAGTTTTTTATTTGCGTGTTTTCAGCGGAATGAGTAGAAGAGTGTTCAAACTTCTGAGGTTCCTTGTCTGGCCAGCTTTTTGGAGTTTGGAAGCCAGATATTCTGGTTTGCCGGTGTGCAAGGCTTTGTGCGTGAGTCAGGCTGTTCTGAAGCTTGCCCGCATTTCAACTGGGAGCCAGTTTAGTTCTCTAAATGCAGGTGAAATGTGATCAAATTTCTTTATTCCAGTAACCAATATGGCTGCCACATTGAAAGTTGTCTTGAGGTGAGCAAGATGTGATTTTGCTATTGCTGGAAGTACTGCATTCCCGTAGTCTAGTCTTGATAACACCAATGTTTTTCAGTATGCAGTGTGAATGCTGCCCCTTATGCAAATGTTACTTGTGGCTGCTTATTGTGGGGGTTATGTTATTTAGGTGTGGGTGTGAAGTGCACTCCTAACTGTTGATTTATCAGCTATGTGTATGATTTTTATCCTATAATGCTACACCGAAACGTATGCTGTCAAACACAAGTACACAAATATCAATGCAGTTATCAAATATAACCAAAATATAACCAAAATATATTACAACATTACACACTTTTCATCAGTATCATCTTGCTAGATGCCTGTATTTTTATTCTCTGACATTTTTTCATTATACTCGTTGTAATCCATTAACAAGCATGAATATACATAAAATCAAGTGCCGCACTGTAAATACAATCTTTTTTTGTAGTTAGAGTTTTAACAGAAAAAAACTGTAAAACAATCTCAATTCTCAAGCCCAATGCATTTCAGGATTAAAGCCCTTCTTCAGGGGTAATTCTGCAAAAGAAAATGTAGCATAAAATAATGTACAAGGGTTGATCTTCAATTCAAACCTTAACATGAACAATTCATTTTTATATGAATGGCCCCAACGATATTCATTGCAACTATTATTTGGTAGCTATCCAACCTGCTTGTTAGTCTCATTCTCATGCGATGCTGCCAGGTGGAAGATGTGGAACAGACCCATTTCATCACTCATACATCATATTATTAAATATATATATACATGCCACCATTAGTCATGCAAGTTTTGTTCACTGTTTTCAACGAATCAGTGTTGGGTACTGGTTACTGCTGTGCTTCATCACTGCACTGCCATACTCCCAAAGGTTTAACCATCTCCTATGATGTGAATGCCACCGTTCCCTGTGGTGAGTGTTGTCTGCTAATAGTGCTAGTCCGTGTGGCTTTCCACCCCTCCACTTACTTTGTAATTATTGTACAAGCTAATGGTTAATGTGTGTCGGTGTCTTGTGGTCAACTAAAACATAAAAACCAGTGTTGACATTAAGGATGCAGGTCACTTGATATTATACACACTTTCCTTAATGCACAATCACCTGCTTTTCCTACTTGTATATTCCTGCAAGACAAAAGTGACACATCTATTATGATGTGTCACTTTTGTTGCACCTCAAGTATTGTCTGCAGAGGGGGGGAGAGTTCGGGTGTTTCTCCAGAGTGACGCATATATGTATTATTCTTAACCTTGTACAATAAATTCTCTTTGCTAGTCCTTTTAATTTTTATGCAAGATTAAATTTGTACTTTCTTACTTCTTTCCCATCTATGCTTTATTACTGTCTTACTTGGTTTTATATTTTCTTTGTTTTCCTTAAAGAATGGAGGTCTGTGGTCTCTTCATCTATGCCATGCATTCTCTCTTAGTGTTGTGTCCTCTGCTGCTCAGCCAGACTGACTGTGGTGTAATTAGAATGCTGATGTGTGCCTGGTTGAGTGAATATCAGTTGGAGTGTGTGGGCTGAGCAGCAAGGATGCTGCTCCCCATGGGGCTTCCTGACTACCATCTCTACCTGTAACCTGAGATTCCTACTTTAAGGATACACTTCAGCCTGTTTCACTATACTACTGGCTACCCTGCATCTTCAATTACCACAACTGACTTCTGAGTCCATTCTAAAACTCAATCATGTATTAGTCTTGGTGTGGATGTGTGGGGATTAGCATTGGAATCTAAATACTGTTCCCTTCAACACAAGATCTGCATATTTGTGTGAGTTTAATTCTACAGTTCTTTGTAAGAGAGTTTACTGAATGACTGAAGAATAATTTTCAAAAGTTGGAATGTGTCTTCGCATTGAATAGGTTCAAAACTGGGTAAGTGTTTCTATTGCCTGTGAGTGGCAGTAAACATTATCCACTAGTGAGAAGAGAATTAGGTTTAGTTATGATTGTGAGCTACTTAAGGTATTTATCTTTCTTGGTCAAAGCACATCATTTGTTTTCCTTGTTGGGTGTTTTGGAGCCGATGGAGGTAAAGGCCATTCTCGAGATAGAAGCAAATATGGATCTGTGACACATGGAATTTATTTCCACATGAGGTGATGTAAAAGAGATTATGAATATTGACAATACAGAGAAATAACTGTCAAGAGAGAAGTATTTTAGGATGCAATGTCAAGAAAAGGGACTGATTATGACTTTGGCGGTGCAGCGTCGGGTCCACCCTGCCACCGCACCACCAAATCCGTGGTGAGACCACCCACCAGATTAGTAGTTTCTGACAAGTCCATGATGCACAGAAACTGGGGTACATACATACAGGGGGCACAGCATGCCTCCCCTTGTGTAGGAGGCACATGGGGTCCTGCAAGAGCCCATTTGTTTCCTCTCTGCCATGGTTTTCATGGAGTAGGAACCTCCATTACACCGCCGGTGGAGAGGAACTTCGTAATATGCTTGGCGGGACCGCGGCAGTCTCACCAAGCATATTGAGGTCTCCTGACAATCGCAACACTACTAGGGAATGGGGGTTCCCTGGCAGCTGCGGTGGGGCAATGTCGGTCTGACCACCCTAATCATAATAATGCATTTGGGAGACGCCGCACCCCCAAAAGTCTGGAGGTCTGTGGACCGCCAGACTGGTAATCGGCCCTTAAATCTTTTGCACCACCAACACATTTAAATGATCAAGAAAAAGTAATGTTTGGCATTTTCAATTTGGTTGATGATGCTTAAGCATGGGCTTAACAGTGTTAAGACACAAAACTTAATTTCGTACAATGGAAGTCATAGAGCACCTTCCTAGTTGGAACAGCTCATTTGCCAATGGGAAATATCTGGCCTTGCAAGCAGAGTTCCAGTCCTTCAACTCTTGAAGGTTAAACCCATTTGCAGGCCCTATCATGTGCTGTAAGGGTGAGGCTAAAGCACACACTTTTTATATGGAGTTCTAACCCACCACAGCAGACTTAAGCGTACGAAACTTAATCTATAATTCCAAATAATGCAGGCCCTAAGGATGAAATCAGACCAACTCTCATGCTCCCTATGCCAGGCCTATGAGAGGCACATCTGGTATACACTCCACTCAGAATTTCTGTTTTGAGGCTAGCTGACAGTTAGCGTTCTCCTGCAGATACAGTGTGAGTGAGAGCCCTACAGTAGACCACATTATAGCTACCTTTAGTACCTAATAGAGACTCACACGGCCTTGATAGACCTGTGTCGATCCTTTAAGGGGTTACAGTTAAGCCTGCGTAGTTGCGCACACAACGCACCTTAAGGATTCAACCCATCTTCGGAATGTGAGACCACATTCCTAACAAACTGAGTGTAAGGCACCCTTCTCCACTGATCCAGGTGGTGATGTGGTTCCCGAATAGGTTTGTATTTATTTACCCAGTCAGCAACAGTCTATCAGCTTCCCAAAATCCTCACTGTAAAACAAGAGTATCTCTACCCACAAATTGTTCAATGGAAAGCTAAAAATGTCTTGCACCTAGCTCTGTAGGGGAAGCCATTTTCATTCTTGCTTGGGCATTAGAGAGCTGTTCTCGCTTTTTGCAGCCAGCTGTGACTGAACTCAGGTTTCAGATTGTTTGGGCCTTGTCTGCCAAGCTCTAACAGCATCCTCTTTCACAATCTCTCATAATCACTTTAGGGTCAATCATTATTTAAACTGACACACAATCTGAAAAGAGCATCTGCACTTACATAATGCAGCACACTAAATACAACAACTAATGAAAAGGGGGGGCCCTTGGCCCCCCCGCCCGCCTGGCGGCACGGCGACTCCTCTTCCCATGCCTGGCGGTGGTGTGGGGGCGTGATCTCCCGGCGCCCAATGGTACGCGGGAGGTGTGCGCCACACCACCGGTCGTCGGCGCCCAACACCTGATCCGGAGGCGTGGTCAGCCTTCCGGCTCAGAGGGGCGGGCGTCGAGGGGTGAGGGGAGGGGGCGGCCCGCCCTCTCCCCACGTCCCTGGGAATAAAGGAGGTGGGAGCGCTCAGTTGGCCCTTCTTGTCGCCTGACGCTCCCCCACACTGGTTGTGCCCCGTGCTCGGGCCTCCTAATTTTCTGTTTTATTTTTTCAGATCAAGCATTGCTGACTGGAGTGTGTGGTAGCGCAACGTTGGAAGCAGACAGACGGAGAGTTGACTGTAAAAGATCGAGGACGGTGGATCTGTAGAGTGCAGGACACGCAAGTCATCGACAGTAAGAGGAAGCGGGGGGCTTGCATTTCATCGCTTCGTGTGGCCTCCGGGTGGGTCTACGTTAGAGTTTGGTCACCCCTAACATTCGGAGTAGCCAATGTTGCGGTCGCTGTCGCGTGGTGCTCACAGCCCCCTGCACATCCTCCGTCTCGTGAAGGTACAGGGCGCACTGGTTGCGAATCTGATCTGTGAGTGAATTGATGAATAGTAAGAATGCCAGGAGCTAAAGCTAAGGGGTCAAAGATAGAGTTGATGTTTCAGGCCATGATGCATAAGATGAATGCCATGGAAAAAAGATTGAGTTCGGTGGATGGCCTAGAGGCCCGTATGATGAAAAGAACGGATGATATCGAAGGCCCGCGCGGTAGGCCCAAGCGGCAGATTGACGCGCCTTTACCGGAGGGGGATTCCGATTCCTCGCCGAAGAGGGGTAAGGCTAAACAGCCAAGGCGCAATGCTTCTGCTCCTACACCGGTGGCGGTGCCCGCTACCCCAGAGCCGGTACTCCCGGCCCCCTTAGCACCCACTCCCCCATTGCCAGCAGGGACCAATCCTGTCGGGCCGGCGCCATCTGCCCCAGATGGCACACTCCCATCGCCCCCAGTGCCGGCACCCTTGGCACCGTCTGTGCCGGTGGTGCTGGCAGCAATACCAGATTGTGACACTCAGATCCCTCCTGAGTTAACAGCCCAGATAGCGGCGATACTTCCTTGGCTACAGAAAGGGGGTATGATGCCCTCAACGTTAGATCATGCCGCAGAGGCGGCAAAAAATGGTGGAGAAGATTAGGGCGGGAACAATTACAAGTGCTGTTCCGGCCTCTGTTTCTCCCTCTTCTGCAGGTTTGGATGCCGGTCGACCGAACGGAAGCGATGCAGGACCAGCCTCGGCGCCCGGTAACGGTAAGGAGGTAGCCCTGCCTCTCTTAGGAGACGGGACGATTCCGTCTCGGAGTGAGGATTTAGGGCAACATGTGTCTCGAGCGATGAAAGAGATGACTTGGGCGGGAAAGTACATATATATTTTCTCTTTGCTGTTAGACAATAGGGAAATGGAAAATCCCAAAATGCTAAAAGAATGGATGCACCCTAGCGAATGGAGAGTACAGTGTGCGAAGTTTAGGGTGGAGGAAACACTGAGCAATTGGTTCAGGGCCTTCTCCATTCTTACAGCTATCACTGTTGAACGCCCTCCAAATGTGCATGCGGCAATGGCGTGCTATCAGAGCAGGATTGTGGGTTGGAGCGAGCAATATGCTGGGGACACATGGAAGAATATGACGTAAATTTCAGAAAGTCGAAGGAGTTTGACTTGTCATTGTCATGGGACAAGGTGGACTCATTGTCATGGCATAGGCAGTTCGGAGTGGGCACGGACCCCACCCAGCCAGGGACCGTAGCCAACGTGTTCCCCACAAAGACCCAGCAGCCCTTTCGGGCGGGACCAGGGAATGAGTTCACAGGGAACGGTAGGGGGGGGCGGCGGGGAAAGAAAAGGTGTGTGTTGGGATTTCAACAAACGTTCCTGTACTAGACCTGCCGGCACTTGTAGATTCAGACATGCAGGTGCAATCTGTGGTCACATTTCTCACCCCGAGACAACATGCAGAAAAAATGGTAACCAGAATCAGAGAGGGGGAAAGAAACCTGAATAGTGCAGAGAGTCCGGTTAGCCCCTCCCCGGTTAACGTCCTGGCAATGATTCCATGGTTGAACAGATACCCAGACCACGGCGCAGCTGCATTATTGCAGGAAGGTTTCTCCCAAGGTTTCCGGATCCCAGCCGGGGGACACATTGGCAGTACGCACTGTAGGAACCAGTTATCTGTACAACAGAATCCTGCGGTAGTTATGGCTAAGATTCAAAAAGAACTGTCCCTGGGCCGGAAAGCGGGGCCCTTCCAGGAAGTCCCAGTGCCGAATTTTGTCTGCGCACCATTAGGTGTAGTACCCAAGAAAGAGAAGGGCGAGTTTAGATTGATCCACAACTTGTAGGCCCCAAGAGGGGTGTCCGTGAATCATGCGATAGACGAAGCAATTTGCAGCGTGAAATATGCCTCCTTTGATCAAGCAGTTGAGTTAATGCGGGGTTTGGGGCGGGGCACTCTCATGGCAAAATCTGATATTGAATCCGCCTTTCGTTGATTGCCGGTGCATCCTTCGGATCACCACCTACTTGGTTTCGCTTTTGAAGGAAAGTTCTATATGGACAAATGTATGCCGATGGGTTGCTCGATCTCTTGTGCGTACTTCGAGACTTTCAGTTCCTTTCTCGAATGGGTCATGAGACAGGTCACGGGCCACAAGCAGGTTATGCACTATTTGGACGACTTCCTGTTCTTGGGAGCGGCGGGGACTTCGTAGTATGCCTGGGCATTGCAGGAATTTTGCATGCTCATGCGGGCTTTCGGGGTTCCGCTAGCACATGGGAAGACGGTTGACCTGACCACTTGTTTGGAGTTCTTGGGTATCGAGATTGATTCTCTAGAGGGGTGCTTTAGATTACCCACAAGCAAAGTATCGAAGTTCAGGGTGGCATTGCGCCAGTGCCTTCAGAAGGAGAAAGTTACATTACAGCAGCTACAGGAGATGGTGGGCCAATTGAACTTTGCATTGCTAGTTATCCCAATGGCACGCCCCTTCTCTCGTCGATTACCCAAGCCATGAAAGGTTTGAGAGAGAAACATCACCGCACTAGACTGTCAGCAGAGGTTTACCAGGATATGCGGATATGGGTAGCATTTCTGGAGGATTTCAATGGCAGTGTAGTGTGGCCGCCCCCCCCCCACATCTTCGGCAGAGTTGCGTTTATGGACCGAGCTGCTGCTGGTAGCGTGGGCTTTGGCGCCATCCTGGGCACAAAGTGGGTCGCCCAGAAATGGCCCGAGGAATGGGGATCGTGGGGATTAACCACCAACATCGGTTTCCTGGAATTGTTCCCGATATGGGTGGCATTGAAGGTCTGGCCGGCGCACCTTAGCAATCGGTCAGTAGTTTTCTGGTCGGACAACATGAGCGTGGTAGAATGCATTAACCAGCAAGCGGCGCGGTGTCCATCCATACTGCGCTTAGTAAGGGAGATTGTGCTACAATGTTTGAAATGGAACGTGACCTTCAGGGCCAAACATTTGCCAGGTGTTCTCAATAATGCAGCTGATACCCTTTCTTGCTTCAAAATGCAGGTGTTCAGGGAACAGCTCCCTGCAGCGGACACATCGCCAGCACCTTTCCCGGTTGCTCTCTGGCGGATTGGTGCCCCAGACTACCAAACCTCGTGGCATCTAGCCTAGCCCCACCGACCAGAACAGCATACGAAGGGGCGTTCTTGTCTTACTGTACTCTCCTTGAGCAGGGTTGGGTGGATAACTGGGCACGTGAGGAGAGTTTCGTTGCATACCTAGAGCTGATGCACAGGGAAGGGCGATCGGTGGCAGCCGCAAACAGACACAGGGCTGCTGTTTCATTCTTTGCTCAGGCCAGGGGCGTAAGGGACCCTACAAACACGTTTGTAGTGCGCTAAGCGTTGAGGGGCTGGCGTCGCATTCAGGGACACTCAACAGATTCGAGAAAACCCATTGGGCTGGTAAGGCTTACAGCCCTGTTGTTAGCTCTTCATGATGTCTGTAGTTCCCCTTGGGAGGTGCTGCTTTTCAAGGTGTCGGACATTCGTGACTTGGGTGATGGGCCACTCTTATGTTAGGCGTGCAAAAAATGTATTTCTTGCAGGTGACAGGATTAGAAGGGCGATAGAGGAGGGGTTTTCCATCTCATTCTTCGCTAGGGAAGCCTGGGTATTCGGCAGTTCAGGGATTACTTTCTGGAATTATTGTCGCAGCAACCCGCCCCCCGTCAGTGGTGATACTTCACCTGGGGGAGAACGACTTGACCAAACTGGGGAGACGCATCCTGATAGATGAGATCATATCCACTGCGGGGTGGGTTTCTAGGACTTGTGCGGGTTGCACTGTTGTCTGGTCACAACTTATTCCTCGTTGGCAGTGGCTAGGGGCGGACTCGGTCAAGGCGTTGAATCACTTGGTAAAGAGGATCAACACACAGTTGGACAAATTGTTACGAGCCCCCCGGTTGCAGATGATTCCTCATGGGTCTATTTGGGGGGAGCATTTCTACTTGCGGGACGGGGTACACTTGACTGAGGCTGGGAACGTCTTGTGGTCGAATAACATTTTAGCATGGCTAGAGGGATATGCAAGAGGGCATGACCTTTCTGAGGAGTTGGAAGAGGGGAGGTCAGATCGTCGGGTAACAATGCTGGCCTGTGGCGGTAAGGTCATGACCGGTGAGCAGCTATTTTTAAGGTCCTAGGGGGCAGCATCTTCCTTTGGAGGTGTCCGCCCAGGGGGAGGAGGGGTCACTGGCCCCTCCTAGAACTTAAGGGGCAGCTAGTAACGCAAGTTAGGGCCCTCCTTCATTGGTTAAAGGAAGTTCACGGGGTGGACCGAGTAATTAATGGGCTCGGCTGCATTGGTGGACCGAGTAATTAACGGGCTCGACTGCATGGGTGGACCGAGTAATTAACGGGCTCGGCTGCAAGGGTGGACCGAGTAAATGACGGGCTCGGCTGCAGGGGTGGACCGGGTAATTAACGGGCCCGGCTGCGCATGCGCACCTGCGTAAGGGCGCAGCTTGTTAGACCTGACACCGGTTATCGACCTTGCTATATCGCCATCAATGTTAGTATGCAAAATTTTCAGATGAGGATGTTAGATTCAGTTAGGAAACAAGCTGTGTTAGAATCTTGTTAAGGCTAGCCAATCACAATTGTCGATATAAATGTATCTAAATGTTTCTGAATAATTTTGCATAAAAAATTGTATATTTTTGTTTAACAATTATTTTATTTTGTATCCTAATAAATACGGCCGGGGGGTTTTTGCGACCCCCGCCTTCCAAAGCCAAATCATTTTCCGTTTCGTTGTGTTCCGGGTTATTGTGGGCATACAGGGAGGGGG
Source organism: Lissotriton vulgaris (assembly GCF_964263255.1). NCBI lineage: Eukaryota > Metazoa > Chordata > Amphibia > Caudata > Salamandridae > Lissotriton > Lissotriton vulgaris. Next base: position 151,963,079 of record NC_141693.1, read on the forward strand.
GCGGTAGCCGTCGCTGACCATGTGCAGAATATAACACAGTCTGCTAACTTTTTTGGTTTTGTTTGAACCTCCTGTCAGCATCCATACTGTCCAGAAAGGAAACATATGGTTTACATTGCCAACACCCGGTCCAAACAACTCATTTTGAGATAGTTCTGTTTTCAGTTTATGTTATACTCAGCCTCATAAAAGCATACACCTGCTTTACAAATCTCACCGGAGTAAGCATTAAAAGGGTTGGCTTGTGTGTGCAGTCATTGCTTCAATGAAGCAACTCATGTGTGCATATGCTTCAGTGCTGCAACTTTGTTGTCTACAGTGCGAAAGATTTGTATCCTACATAGGGTACCTGTTGGGAGTGCAATATACTTGTTTGTAAAACCCACTCACGCGTTATTCAATATTATGAAAGAATTAGATATTAGGAGAAAAAGTGAATCAATTGACATTTTATTGTACAAAATAACGCAACCTGATGTAAGGTTCAATGTTTAGTGTTTAGAACATGTAACCAATGTGGCTCGTTTTAGATTTCATTAACACATGTAATTCATGGATGCATTAATGACGATAAGTGCTTTTCTAGGTTAACGATGAATATAAAAATGTGTATTAATGCAGTTGGCTTATGTATTTGCTAGTCTGTCTTGAATGGTGTATTTATTAACTTAGCTTGATTTATAGGCCCCAGTTTGCATTGCATTAGAAGGGTCTTCATTGATGACAGTGATGTTTAGCTTTGCATGTGAAATTTACAGAATGTTTCTGTCTCACGTTTGCATGGCAGGTGGACAACTTTAACAAGAGAAGAGTAGGGATGTTGTTTCCCCAGGCAAGGATGCAGAATGAAGGAACTACAGTTAGCTTGGTCACATGAGATAAGGTGGAGGCAGGTGCTTTCACATGGGAGACGGAGAGAAGACCAAGGACAACCTGCTATGGAGGAGCGTGTGCATGGAGTAGGTAATGAAGGGAGTCGACAATAAGAAAAAGTTTCTGGCTGTGCTCAGGATACAACTTGTGAATCAAAAAGCATTATGGGAATTTTGCTGAATTATTTCTTATGTATATGATGCCTTGTGGAGAGGGACAGTTACGCCATTCCCGCTTGAACTCCTGACAGAGTGCACCTATGTGGTGATGTGCTCTTTCTGTTGCTTGTGGCTTCATGCCGCTGACCCATCTTATGGCGAAGTGACTTCTTAGGAATGCTTCTTTATTGACACTGTTTCCTTCTTCTCTATTGCCCACTTGGGATTTAGCTTAGGGATGCCACTTCAGTGTTAGAATAGGGATAGTAAGATTTAAATGCTTCATCTAGAAGAAGTGCTGATGCAAGGATACATGAACTTTTGTTTTCTCATCTCATGCATAATCGTAATTGAGCTTCTTGTTCTTCTTATTCTCCAGCAAATTAACCTCTTCAGAAGGATTGGCTTCCTTTTTATTTCAGTTGCATTTCTATACCCTCATGCTGAGATGTGTATATGTCCATCTATTTTTGAATCCGTCATAAACGGACTTACCTTTATTTGGTTGTCCGTTTGAGTTCTTGTGCAGCCCGTTGTGCTACACTGCATTTCAAATGACCATTGACCTTTGCTTCCCTTTACGCATTATGCTGCTAAAAAGAACCATTGGAGATCTGACACTAAACTGAATGGAACAGGTGGGCACAGGCTCCTTCAAGAGCAATGTGCCTCACCCTCGCTCATTGTTGACATGCGATTGTACTACTGAATATCGACCCCCCCAGAATTTTGTATGACAAGAATACTGAGGACAGAATATCAAGGGTCAAAATATTGAAAGGTAAGTGCATATAGGAAAGTATAGATTTACTATTCCTAACTTTACATTGTTGTATCTTGAAGATATATTTATCATCAAGGTATATAAATGTTAAATTAGGCAGAAAAACTCTAGACTTAGTTAAATGTCCATTTTTTCATATGCAATTTTTTGTCCACGATATTATGTGCTGTTGATATTGTGGTGTCGACATTCAGGTGTGCACACCTTTATATGCTGTTAACAATTGGAAATAAGGAATGGAAGGCTACCATACTTAAAGCTGTAATTTCCTGCCATGTTGGAAATAGCTGGTGAGGCTATGCTGTGTAAACCCTATACACCCTCTTTAATTTGTACAAACTCTTCATGCCCAAGAGGTACATGGAGGACCAAGAGGTCCAAACATGGACTTGAAGTTGTTGATGGAATACAGAATAGATTGTCTGGTTATCATTCAAAAGAATGATAAGAGAACAGGAGCTCCTCTTATTCTAAGTAGAAAATAAGTTTGACAAGATATACCTCACACTAGTAAGCACAGCCACTATGCAGCAATAGTGGAAGCATTCAGTACGGATTTTGCGTCTAAAATAAATGCTAGTGAGGACAACCACAATGCTGTTCAACTGATGAGTTCAAGGTATAACTAAAACCTCAACTAAGAATGTGAACTGTAAGAAATTCAGAAGAGGATATTAAGGCACAAAGCTAACAAGCATGACAACTTCTCAGGCTTTAACAGCTCATTCTGAGGGAAACCAGGAAATCAGTGATAAACATTCTCTAATGAGGATGCATGCTCAAGATTTTGAGAACTCGAGCTACTCATATTTAGTCAACATTAACTGCAACCAGCGTCAAAATGGTAACGGGAAGAGACAAAACATGATTGGGTAGACTCAAAGAGAAATTTGTATATGAATAAGAAGAAGACAAGCAAAAAAATTGATGCGGAATAGTGTAGAAAGCAGCTAAGGCATGAAAATGGCCACTAAGCAAAAGATAAACCATTTCACAAATGGAAATGAATTGGACAATGCATAGGCGAACCAAAAGGAAGTTACTTCATCAGGTAGAATGATGGTATTAAGCATTATAAAAGTCGGAATTTTTTAGGGAAAGAGGAAGAAACATGACTCTGATCCCTGATGAAAAGTAAGTGGAAAACAGGATGGTATATGAGCTGACAAAAATATTGACAATAAACTTGAGAACTCTGACACTTTTTTTATGGTATTTCCAAAAGTCATGAACTAATACAGCTGACTATAAGATCGGCCATTCTTCACTGTGAACAAACATGGCCAATAGAAGGGTGACACTCAATGAGCTGACGATTTTGTATCTGGGCCACACACAGCATGGACGAACCAGAGATCATCTAAGATCCTCATATTTGAATCTGATCAATGCATATAAGTAATTAACAGCACCACCGAGCATTTCCAATTGGCACTAAATAGGCTTGAGATCAATGGCTTCCTGAGGGAACACCAATTTCCCTTTTCAGACATACATACACACATCTGTAAAGCTAGTGGCCTGTCACCAGAGGAGAATACTGCTCCACATCCACAAGAAAATGGAAGCTGAGTTTAAGAATCCTGAGAAGTCAGATGCCTGCCAAAAGGCAAAAGGCAAAACAGGGGTCTAGGTAAATATAGACTATTGAATGTAGAGACACCAAAACCAATTCTGGTATTTTGAAAATCGAACAGTTACCTAACAAAAGAAAACAAATAAGTATAATGTACTATAATATATCACAAATGCTGACAGCAAGTGAAATAGATTTGCAGCTCGTAAATATGAACAACAGCAGAACTAATTACTGTATAACTTTAATTTTTAAAAAATGCAGTGGCGGCTGGTGATATTTGAAAGTGGTGAGGTGTAAATGTTCAGTATGAGTGGTTTATGGCTAGCAAGCAAGGCCGACCGTCATAAGAGACGCATGGAGCTTAAGCCTCAGGTAGCTTCTTCTCTGCTCCTCAAAGCTAAAGGCAGTGGAGAGTGATTACTAACCGTAAGGTAAACAATGCTAACGGCAGCGGTAACAGAAAAGGCACAGTATGATGGGTGGAAGTCCATGCAAAAAGGTAGTTTCATGTGATAAGGCACAGTATCGTGAGGAAGACCATGCGTAAGAGAGTTGTGAGCGTTCAATGGATATGCTAAATGCAGTAGCAAGGGATTCCGCACAGAATGGTGATTGGAAGGCCATGCTAAAGTGAAACTGCACAGCAGAGTGTTGTAAAATAAGACATAGTGTGGCTTTGAAGAATCATCCAAGAGACCTGTCTCAGCCCCACTTCATACCTTGAACCTAGACCAGGCTTTTGCAGGAACAACACTTTACGAGTCTATCGCGCCAGACACGAGAAGAAAGAAATAAACTAAACTATGTACAATAGCAAAGTTTAGCACTGACTTTAGCACTCGCTTCCTTGGCTAAATAAATGAGTGCTGAATACAGTGCTTTTCATGGGCGTCCTCCAGTAATATAATGGCGGCCCCCCAAAAAAGAAACTATAATTGGAGAATTAAAATGCAATGAAAAGAGGCAAAATGGAAACATGGTGGCTCGCGATGGATGAAAATAGAACCGTGGACGCTGGCTGCCCGCTCCCTGGGTTAATGATTGGCAGAGACACACCCTGCCCCTCCTAAACCAGCCCATGCGCCAGCCACAGGAGCCCAGTCAACAAGTCAACACCTGGCAGTGAAAAACAGTTTCAGAGAAACCCTTCCTTGTATGCATGTGGGAAAGGAAACAAGGGAACCCTACTCACTTGGAGCCTGGGTGTAGTTTATTAAAGGAAACAATGGCTCCTGTGGATAGATATAAACTTATTGTATTATATATCCTGCACAACGGCAATGTGGGTGATTTACAAGGGATGTCAAAAAAGGAGGCTGCGCATATACAGTTAGAATTCATAAAGTTTATATAAGTATGTATCAACAATTTACACAGATAATTAATATGTATCGGGCAGTGCCTCAGTGCCAAATCCTGGCACTTAAAACCAAACACTGGTAACGTGTCACCCACCGCTTTTGACGGTCTCCCACAGAGGCATTTCCGTGAAAGGGGTTAAGGAATATGTGGCCATTCATTATATAAACACACGCCCACGTCTTCGTGCAATTCTACTGGTGTTCGACACATAGCGCCACCACGCAAAACATATGGGGCCTTATTTATGAAGGCCTTGCGTCAGTTTTGCGCCGCCGGTGCGTCACTTTTTGTGACGCATCAGCGGTGTAAAAATGCGCCTCGTTGCGCCATATTTAAAAAGTGACGCATCTAGGTAGATGCGTCACTTTTTAAACCCCTGCGCCGCATTATACCTGCGTCAGATATAATGTATGCAGAGGGGGCGTTCCCCCGCAAAAAGCCTCGTAATAGTGACGCAGTGAAATCTATGAGATTTCACTGCGTCACTTTTAGGATGCTATTGCATCAAAATCTTGCGCCTGCCTCACAGCAGGCGTAAGACTGACGCAAGCCCTTTCACATGGGGCTTTCCCCATGTGAAAGGACGCATTGCTGGAGTTGCGTCACTTTTGAGACACACTCCAGCAATGCGTCACTTTTGCGCTTACAGATACGTCAGAAATACTGACGTATCTGTAAGTCCTTGTGACATGATGTGTCATACATTAAATATGACGCATCAGGAATGTCGCAAGGAGTGCGCAGTGAAAAGTGACGCATCGCTGTTTTCACGCAGCGATGCGTCACTTTTCATAAATGAGGCCCATGGCCTTCAAAACACTAGCGCCTTCACGGAGCTCCTTTCTAGTGAGCACGCTGCCTCTGTATAGTCGGAGCCTTGGAGTAAGAATGTGCACTTTTAATGCATTATTATTATCCCAATGTGTTTTAAAAGTCCACTCATTTAGTATGCTTCAAGGTGGGATTTCATTCTCAGTTCCCTCTTCTGCCTCAGGCAGTACTGCTTGTGGTGTCTGTAAACGTGTAATCTTAGGGCTTGGGTGACTAGCCTGGATGCAGTGCATAAAGGCCTGCATATGTCACGTGAGGGGAGCTGTGTGCTGTGCACATTCTGAAGAGGTTGTGATGTACACCTCAGTGGATGGTTTCCCATTGTGGTATTATTGCGGTGCCCCGCCCAGGGTTCAGAGGACAGAACTGGCCTGTGTGTGTGTGTAGGGTGAGATATGCCTGTTTATTTCAGTGCCTGAGAGAGATTGCACGGATGCTGTCTTGTTCTCTGTATACTGTACCTATGTATGCATGAATGTCCGTGTCTAAATACGTTTCTATTCTTAACCTGTGTGTGCATGAGCATGTATGTTCACTTTGTGTGCATGTATGTTTCTGCTTCCTTATAATTTGTTTTTGTCTTTTTTGTGCATGTTCCTTTTTGTTAGGGTTAACGATTCAGTGTATGTTTGTGCACATATTTATTGATATGCATACTGTTTGCTACTGTTTTTCTCTTTATTTGTATACTTCTGCTTCTGTGTCAGTGTGTTTTTTATCTGCAGACGCTGTGAGCGTTTTGCGTGCATTTACTATTCTGTTTTTTTTCCCACTGTATGGCGGTATTCTGTTTGTGGGTTACTGTTTGTATACAGTTCGTGTGTATACTGAAAAGCAGTGGGCTTCAGTTCAAAGTGTTGCTTATCCCTCTCTCTGTGGGCACTTCAAGTGGCCAGCTGGGAAAGTGCTTGGGGAGAAGGGAAACAGTCGACACGCACAGAGTTCTGTCGCGGAACCATGAACCCCTGCATAGTCGAGGCCTAGTGGCACGGGACTATATAATAAAGCCCCCACTGGACTTTACAAAAAAAAAACCCGCACGGCAGTGCCATCTGCATGGAGTTCGTGGGCACCCCCGACGGCTACTTACCTGCGCTGCCCGCTTACCAACGAAGATGCGTTGCCCAGGGGCACAGTTCTGTCTCGCTCTGAGGCTGCAGACTTCGGCCGAGATCCGAGGAAGACTCTGTTTTCTCTCAAACCCAACCAATCAGGCTGCAGCTTTTCTCTGGCTTTTTTTTTCAACAGAACACGAGTTTGATACCAACATAGGTCTGGAACAAATGTCCTGATTGATTAATGTTCACATACCAGATAGAACACTCTTGGGTTAGAAGATAGAAACACTAAGAAAGGACTACAAACACCCAGTAGCCATATTGAAGAAAGTATAAATATCCAACAATTAACTTCAAATAAGATAAGGGATATGCCGACACAGCAATAAGAGAACTGTGGGACAATGAGTGCATAAAGCCAGCAGAAAATATATATATACTTATTTTTGGAAACAGTAGAACTTCCCCAATTGGACTCAACCTGCTAAATACAAGGGAACAGCATATTTGAGTCCTTAACGCACTAAACAACAAATCAAGCAATGAAGAAGTCTTTTGTGAAGAGCCGAAACGGGTTGGCTACATTAGAAAAGTGATTTTAAGAAGATTTGAATAAAGGAAAAAGTTTTAGATCAAAAGAACATGAGAATGGAGTTTGTGCATCACATGTCTTAAAAAGATGTGTATCAGATGTTTTTGGATGAAGAATTGTCCGTGCCGATCACTCTTGTGCAATAGCATAATTGAGTCATACTCCTTTTAGGAAGATGAGAAGGGGGTTCTTCCAGATTAGAGCACCACACCAGCTTGACAAGATTCACTAAACGTGATCGGTGCAATCTTTTTGGCCTTAGCCTCACAATTTGTTAATCACTAATCCAGCACTCCAGTTGATACTGGGAAACCTACCTGTGCAATCCCCTGGTTGTTTAACACAGTTGCTATGGGTGCTGGCAAAAGTACGTATGTCAGATTGGCCAGCCCAAAACAGCCATCCAAACCTACATGCACACTCGGCACTTGTTGTGTCATCCCTGGCTTCTGCTGTGAATCAGCAGTAATCACCCCAACTCCTGCACTCGACCGTAGCAAGATCAAGATGAGTATGTTTCAGGACACTTCATGTTAATGTATTCATTCCTCCTTTAGGGCAGAGGAGCATCGCAGCAGGTGGGGTGATGCTCCTTCGCCGTGAAGGAGGAACCTCCACTGAAAGTTAGGAAGGCTTATAAAAAAAATCAGTGCATTTATAAATATCAGGTGTTAGATAATCAATTGAATGGTGGCAGTAACACCAAGGACAAACAGACATCTCAACACAAAGCATTCTATGGGAATCGTTAACTACCATTGCCTTCAAGTTTCAAGAAGTGGATTTAATGTTGATTAAATCCCTTCCATTTTAGGCTATCTATGATATATAGTGGGTGAGCAGTGCAGTGTGGGATTCCAAGGACACAGATAGATTAGAATCTGGACAGAGCAAGTGAGATTTAGGTGTGGATAGTAAGTGCTGACTGAGTGATCTGAGGTTGCAAGAGGGGATATATCGGAATAATGTAACTCACAGGTAGTGGAAAGTGAACTGGGGATACTCTGAAGTAGGGGTGTTTCTGATGAAATTGTGCAATACTCCAGTAAGACGTGCAATACTTATTAAGTGAACTGATGGTTTGACTATGCAGGCCACTTAAAGACTATCGCAGTAGTCCAGTTTCCTGGTATCCAATGACTCAATCAGTACTTTGGGTGTTTGGATGTGTGAAAGAATATATGAGGATAGATTTTGCATAGATTTAGGATTTGATATGCTGGTGATGATAAAAGTCTCCATCTGCATAGAGGGGTTATAAGAACAACCAGACTTGTTTCAGGTGTAGTAAAGTCCAGTGTGTCCAAAGGAAAGTTGCTAATGTTAGGAACATAGTCATTCGTAGAGGAAATGAAAAAATATAGACAAGCAATCTTAGATAAGTTCAGCATATGTTACTGTATGGCCATCCTAATGTGTTTAACATACATGATTATTTATAGTGAAAAAGTAAAGATAGTGAAAAATCTTTGGTTGCCATATGCATTTATGTGTTAAGAGAATCGAACAGAGGACATTGTTAACCAGTGACTGGGGTGTATAGCAGGAAAAAGTGGAAGCATAGGACAAACCCTATTGGAAATATGGGGAAAGGATGTAGCCTTACGGCTAGAGGGGTGGACCTTGAAGCTGGGGAACCTGATTCGAGTCTCGGCAATGACGTTCAATATCCTGTGATTCTGGGCAAATCACTTACAGGTAGATGCATCAAGCACTTTTGCGTGCGCAAACGGTGCGATTCACAAAATTCGGCCGTTTGCGCCCACAAAAGTGGCATTTGAGATGCATCAAGGGTTCAGGCAATCGCAAATTAAGAATACGCAAATAATTGCGAGTTCTCAAATTGCGATTGCATTTAAGGAATCACAATTTGCGATTCCTTAAATGCAATGCATGAACCATTCCTAGATTGCGAATTCGCAATCTGGGGCCGCTATTTACCGCGAAGTCATACTACGTGGTAAATAGCAAAAACTTAAAAATATGCACTTTAGTGCATTTTTCTAAGTTGTATGTTACACACACACATGTCCTTGGGACATATGTGTGCGCAACACCAGTGAACATTACCATTTCAGGGGTGCAACAGGGTGTCCTTTGGACACCCTGGCACCCTTGGAATTGCGACACATTTGCGATTCGCTAATTACTAATCGCAAATAAGGAATGACTCACCATTTATTCCTATGGGCCTTTAGGCCTATAGGAATGAATGTGAAAGCCATTCCTTATTTGCAATTAGCAATTAGCGAATCGCAAATAAGGAATCAGTAGAAATCGCAAATAATATTGCGATTCCTACATGCATCCCGTTTTGCGAGTCTTTAATAGCGAATCCTTAAAATTCGCTATTAAGGACTTGCAAAACATAACTTTGATGCATCTGGGGGTTAATCTCCCTGTGCCTAACAAAAATGAATGTGTCCTTTGTGAACGAAAAGCACGCTGATACCCGATGTCTAGGATCTAGTTCGCACTATATAAAACTCTCTTAAAAAAATAAATACAACAAGTACTGGAATCGGAAATAATCTCTTTGATTGTCAGAGAAGGGATTCCAATACCCAAGGAATTCTCATAATCCTCCTTAGACTTGTAAATGGCAGCAGTAAAATCCTAATTTTTATGACCTCGAAGCAAAAGCATCACTTCCAATCTCAAGACAATTTGGGGGAAACTACAAGCAAGCAGCCACAACTTGGGTTGTTAATGTACATCTTCTCCAATGATGGCATCACAGCATTCACTCACAAGGTGCATGACCTGATGTGGCAGCTTCCTCGAGATGGTCACCTTTTGTGTGAGGTTCATTCTGAATATTTTCACCATGACACAACGTCTCGTTAGTTTACTGAAGAAACACTGAGAAGGAGTCTGAAGCAACTCAGGAAGACTTTTTTTAAGTCATTAAAAAATGCATTGCTGAAAGACGCAATCAAATTCTGGCCAGAAAATGCCCACCGTATTCATGGTGGCCGCCAGGCATGGCAAAGAAGAGGCTAGCCAATTCCACTTATTACAGCAAACAATTCCTCTCCCCGACTAAACAATTCTATCCTTTCGTGAAGGAGTATCCAACAGTGATTTAATGCAGTGGTCCTCATTTTCACAAATAACGACATAGAGTATGGGCACTAGACACTGACCACATCACAAACATTTACTACCATTCTTGAGAAGGTCATCATTAGGAATTGAGAAATGGATATTATATATCAAAGAAAATCCCTTTCTGATAGAGTACTAAGCAGGCCTTAGCACTCTGTATGGCGAACTGTTTGCGCAGCTGCCCAGCATGCGAAGCATCCAATCAGAGCTATGACCGGGGCAAGGGTCCTCCAGGCAAACGGTGGGCAGAAAATGGTAGTCTCCCTCCTCTCTTCCCAGAAACAGCATCAAGGAGAGATTGCAAACCAAAGGTAAGCTTGGGGGCATAGGGTGCAAAGTCTCAAGGAGCTCTTGAAGCAGGACCAGCAGAGTTGAGCTGCGTTGGAGCCCCACCAGCAGAACTCATGCGGACAGAACAACTAAGAAGGAGGGGGCAGCCAGCATACCACCACCCCGAAGTAAGCAAGGCACACAAGCAGTGCCACAAGAGCAGGTGTTCACAATCCTTGTGCCTAGCAAGGCAAAAGGAGCATGCAAGGAGTATGTTAGAGCCATCAGGGAAGCAAGGGTATATCCCATCACTATCAACTTGTGATATGGAATAGCAAGATGGAATTGTTAAGATGAAAGACCTCATTCCATTGCCATTTAAAACAGGGCTCAACCAAAACCATAAGCCTTTAGGAGAATTTTTGGAGAGTGCCACCATTATGATCTCCATATCTTACAATATTTAAGACCCTATCCTGGAAAGATTGATAACACCGATAGAGTAGAGTAAACACTGCACCTTAGTGGTGAAATAAAATCCATGGCAGTGTGCTTCCTCGACGCCCAGAAAGTTCCTACTTTGCTAATGGATAACAAATAATGTTGGCATCTACAAACGTTTCACTGATTGTAAACCATTCATACATAGCTGACTTGCAGTGCCTCTTTAGTATATTCGGATTTTGGGCCATTTGCATCATCATCACCATTTGCGATTTCTAAATAGCGATTTTAACCCATTGCATGCTTGTGACGGAACCGCTCCGTCACAAGCCACGGGTGAGCTGTGCTTGTGACGGAACGGTTCCGTCACGGCCCGCTCGCCGCGCCTGTGCGGCGCGAATTCCGCGCCTGCGCTGACGTTTTAATGGGCGGGTGGGTTCGTGACGGAACCGTTCCGTCACAAGCACAGCTCACCCGCGAGCCGTGACGGAGCGGTTCCGTCACTAGTATGGAACTGCTGCGTGGCCGCCCCACCCCCTTAGCGCTGCGGCGGAATAGCCGCCGCAGCGAAGGGGTTAAAGGAATCGCTATTTAGAAATCGCAAAATGGTATGTATGTAGAAAATCGCTATTTTTTAGCGATTTCCAATTATTCCTTATTTGCGAACTCGCAATTTGCGAATTCGCAAATAAGGAATAATCTCCCATTCATTTCTATGGGCCAGGTGGCCCATAGAAATGACTGAAATAATTCTTAATTTGCGAATTCGCAATTTGCTAATCGCAATTTAAGAATTATTTCAAGGGTGCAGGGGTGTCTCAAGGACACCCTGCTGCACCCCTGAAAATTACATGTGTGTGCATATGGCGCACATACATGCCCAATGGGCATGTATGTGGTTCATATGCCACCCTCACAAATGCACAATTGTGCATATTTACAAGAAATCACAAATTACCACCAACTACAAGTCGGTGGTAATTTGTGATTTCTAAACTGAATTCGCAATTTTGAAAAGCTTCATACATAGCATTTAAGGAATCGCAAAATTGCGATTCCTTAAATGCTTAAGCAAAATAAGGAATCGCAATTTTTTGCGATTCCTTATTTTGCTAATTTTTCATACATTTCAAAATCGGAAAAAAAGGCCTTTTGCGATTCGCTAAGGCCGAAATTCTGCGAATTTCGGCCTTAATGAATCGCAAAAGGCTTGATGCATCGTTTCTTGCATTCACCAAACATGCTTATTAGTGGTGTACAGTTTTGCGAATGCCAAGTCAGCTTGGACATCTGGCCTACTATGTTTAACAGATGCGACAGACGGTAATTAACATGTCTCTATGGTTCTTTAATCAACAAGCAGTAACTGACGAATTTCCTAGGAAATTTCACCTGTAATACAGGAGTACCTGGACACACCTTCACTCCGTGGGCAGAGGGACATATTAATGGAGGTGACTGGGGGAATAATATGAAACCAGAGCTTACAGACCAGGGAAAATTCCTTTCCGGTAAACAGTAACACTATTGTTGCATTGTCATTAACCACAAGAATATTAGAGCAACCAAAGTGAGACTGCAGTAGTCAGGCTTGCAAATAAGCATGCGGTGAATGAAGGGCTTGTGTCCTCAACTCTGATGTAAACGAGTCAGGGGACAAGGATTCCTTGGTGATCATGAACACATTGTGGGCCTCATTTATGAGGCCTTGCGTCAGTTTTGTGCTGCGGATGCGTCACTTTTTGTGACGCATCTGCGGCGTAAATCATGCGCCTTGTTGCGCCATATTTAAAAAGTGACGCATCTAGGTAGATGCGTCACTTTTTAAACCCCTGCGCCACATTATACCTGCGTCAGGTATAATGTATGCAGAGGGGGCGTTCCCCCGCAAAAAGCCTCGTAATAGTGATGCAGTGAAATCTATGAGATTTCACTGCGTCACTTTTAGGATGCGGTTGCGTCAAAATCTTGCGCCTGCCTCACAGCAGGCGTAAGACTGACGCAAGCCCTTTCACATGGGGCTCTCCCCATGTGAAAGGACGCATTGCTGGAGATGCGTCACTTTTGTGACACACTCCAGCAATGCGTCACTTTTGCGCTTACAGATGCGTCAGAAATACTGACGTATCTGTAAGTCCTTGCGACATGATGCGTCATACATTAAATATGACGCATCATTGGTGTCGCAAGGAGTGCGCACTGAAAAGTGACGCATCGCTGTTTTCACGCAGCGATGCGTCACTTTTCATAAATGAGGCCCTTTGATTTTTAGGAAGACGAAAGGTGGATGTTTAAGTATCCAATGATGCCTGCCTTTCTCTTCGGTGTGTAACAGAAGGTTAGTGCACTCCTTAGGCAGGATTTGGGAGCGAATATGTATTCATCAGCGATATAACGATGGCACAGGCTGAGATGCATGTGATCCACCCTATTGAGAGGTATTTCTCCAAGGGATGAAGAAAAGTCAACTAGACAGGGAGCGGATTTCATATCCACAGTAGTGACAGAGGTGAGCATAACACTGACGCACTAGCAACAGCAGCCAACACATGCATGGATCCTTGAGCAATGGAGGCTCTTTCGAGATGAATTCCTCCCGCTTCATGAGCAAATAAAATAGACTTTTCATCGAGGGATAAAATGCTGTGCTGGTCACTGCTGATCTTGTACTGCTGTATTTTAGCTGCTGTAAACACTTCTATAAATACTGCTCTAAAACGTCTGCTCGCTCCACCTGCCCCAGAGGATAAATCAATTGCGCTAAATTAAATTCTGTAAACCTGAGAAGCAGCAGGTTGGTGTGTGGATTTATTCAAGCGCTGGGGAAACAGTAATTTTCTAAGTCAACACTCTGACCCTGTTCCATTCGGAGGCTGATAACGTCAGAAGGCTGGTTGTTTTTTCTTCGCAGGCTTTGTGCTACTGCCTAACACCAAATGGAAAAAGGCAAATCAAGGCAGATCTGCTCTGGGAAAATGTCACCTTAATTCACTCCTGTCATGTAGAAGCCAACATTTTGGCTTAACCTCATCCTTTGGTCTGAGACCTAAATATGCAAATTAGGTATATTTTGTATCACATCATAACCTTCTCAAGGTGTTTTGGGACACTTTTGCGTTTACATTTCCCAATGCTAATAGACTGATGCCTTAAGATGGCATTGGACAAGGGCCTTGGTTCACAGTATGGCAAGCAGCCTGCCAGGCCCCCCTGGCAGCAGAGTGCCCGTCTCCATCTCCTGGGCAGTTGACCGATTGCCACGCTTCGAGATCTTTGCGTGCCTGGCGGAGACCTCTGAGCCTTCAATGTAGTCGTTGGTGCCTCCATTGAATGCCGAACAGACCACCATATTTTGTCGGCCAGTTCTGCATTTATCTTGTCAAACAAAAACTTCCAAAGTATTCGTTTTTTAGAGAAAAGCAAAAATTACACTTATGCTGAGTAAGTTTTCTCCCTGTGCACAGGGGCCAGGGAAGGGGAAAATCAGTGATTATCAGTCTGCCCTGTATACAGAGGAGTAAACATCACTGTGTGTCGTCATGCTAATGGTGACTCTACCATCAGGTCAAGGGTTTCTGATGGGAGAGCCAGCTGAGGCTTCACTGTCACATGAGGTGAGAAAGCAAAAGACACACAATTGAAGAACGGTATGAAGAACAAATGAAAACATTCACCCCCATTCAAAAGATCTGGGTTAAATCCATCATTCTTTTACTCACCATGCCACCCCAGTTTAGACCTGGCCATATGAAAATCAGTCTTAACCCTGTGCCTCATGGGAACAGTCCGGCCCGAACTGCCAAGCCAGGTCCTCCCTGGACCGGAAACAAGCATCCTAGAACCCGTTCCGGGGATTCAGCCAGGATAGCTTGAGTCCAGTGGCACAGTAAGCCCAGAACCCACTTCTGGGCATACCTGGCGCACTTAGTGCGAGAAAGCAAAAGACACACAATTGATGGATGGAATGCAGAACAAATCAAAACATCACCCCCAGTCAAGAGATCTGGGATACATCTGGGTTAAATCCATCATTCTTTTGCTCATCATGTCACTGTCACAAGAGACAGGTCTGTATGATCCAAGTGCTAGAAAACATAACACAAGATGGCAAACAGTGTGCTTGGTGCTTCCTGCCTTCTTCGGCTCTCTGACTTGTTTAAGCTTTTTTTTTTAAAACCTTTATTGTGCGAATAGAGGCATACAAATACGGGCCTACAACCAATCAGGCCGGACACGACGCATTATGAGCGCACATGAGTCAACATTGAAGTTCCCCGGCAGTCACCCAGTGGTATACAAGCAAGCAATCAAACATTAAGAGGCCGAATGTAACCGCTAGAAGCAGGATTAAATATGGTTAATTTTATAATATAATAGGAAGTATAGCAGGATCAGTTGCAACTTTCGACATCTGAATTCCCATGGCGGGCTATATATAGCATCAATACAAAGGGGCCTTGATAAATGGAAGTAATAGCAGCAATTGACTGGAATCAACTTATGGTCGCCCCGTTTCAGATCAGTTCCCACCACGGCCCGCCACACACCCGTAACCGCCTGAATGCGTGCTGGCACGGATCAAAGCAGCAACGTAATAGCCATCCACTATACTAACCCAAATAAAGAGAAAAAGAGGGGAGGGGTAGAAAAGAGAATGTCAGAAAGAGGGAAAGAAAGAACGCGGCGCCACTGCACTCGCCCCACGGCGAATAAAGCACGCAGAACTGGAGGACCCGCTATCGGGGCAAGTCATGTAAGACATGCTATATGTGCAGTCAACATCGTGGAAGCGGGAAAGCAACCCCTTCACTATCCGCTAACACTCCATGGAAGACGCGCGCAGACACAGCGTCCCAATAAAGGGATACAAAAGAGCCATAGTACTAAAGAAAAAAAAAACAACAACAGAAAGACCCCATCCCTCCCACACCACCCTGCACCCCTGCAGAAGGCTACGGCCTACCCCCCCCCGTCAGCGTGGCTGTCGCCCTAAATAGAACCCAAAATATAGAAGAATCAGAAAGTAAGAAAAAGAACACAACAGACCAAAAGAAAAAGAGAAGGGAAAGGGGAAAGGGATCCAGTGGGAGAGGAGATCTGCAATCGAACATTCAGCTCCTACCCCCCGCCTTAACACAACTGAAACCCACATCAAAGCGAGAGAGACACAGCCTCAAATATCAGGAACAGGAAAAGGATTCGGCCATATTGTCACAGCTGCGGGTAGTCCTCATCTACGTACATTAACCAGTAGTCCGCCGAAGCAATTCTGTCTCACCCCTGTCTTCCCTGATCATAGCTTTCATGCGTAATAAAGTGGTAGGTAGCAAGCAGTTCGGCATAGGATGCACACAGGATCGAAACAAGGCAGGCCAAGGGTGCAGTCCAGAGGACCCCAGTCTCAAACAGCAAAGCAAGCAGTGGCTGCGGCAGACCAGACTGTCAAGTAGCAACATCAGGAGCCGCAAACAAACTGGGTGCAGCCCCGCCGTCCAAAACAGCGAGGTAACCCCTGCAAGGCAGCCGCGGGACCTCACCAAAGCAGTTCGAATCAAACATCCGCCGAGCTCCCCAGCCAGACTGGCATGGACGGGTCCCAGCGTGGGGCCCTCGCTCATGTCCGCCACAGTCAAAGCTTCCTGGAGATTCGAGGCCGCTGACATACAGTCTCGTAGGTGCACGGCGGCATCACTCTTCGCAGCAGCCGAGGGGGGCAAAGCAGCACACACCATCAGTCGAGCCGCATTCATGCGGGACGGGCCAACAGGCATGGAGGCAGAACCGCTATCTCGCGTAGCAGCGTCGAAGGCCATGGCCGCACATAAAGAACATAGGGCGGCAAGACATCACCGATCGTGGGCTCACGCCCACAAGCCTCAGCCATCGTGTGGTTCGACAAACTAGGTTCACCGCCCCAAGCAGGTCCGGGACCCGGGGCGCCGGTGGCCATCTTGTCAGTGCAGCAGGGACTCTCCGCTCCTTAACTTCTGGACCGGGCTTTCGAATAAGGCCCACCGGAGTCTCCTCGAACCCCAGTAATGGCAATCTTGGTGCAGAAAGATGGGCCACCAAAAAACAGGGGTCGCCGGCGCCACTGTCTCACGGGCGCCGCCTGCCGAATCCGGGCGAAGGGCTTCAAGATGGCCGGACAAGGCAACAAAGGGGGGGACAAGCCTCCTGTACGGTCTATCCCCGTCCGAGACGGGCCGCGCCCTGCCACAGAGCCCCCGGGCCACCAGACCGGGCCCGGTCAGTCGCCACCGGAACAACCGCACAACGGCCTCTTCAGCCGACCCCTCTCCTCCACCGGGGGCCGGCGTCAACACACCACTCCGGCCGACCGTCGCAGGCGAGTCCCTGGCCTGCACGCCGCGGAGGCTCCGGAACAAGCAAGGGCACAACTCCAGATCCGCGGCACCCAGTAGCCCCCGGGACGGACGGTAAGTGCTAGCAATGTTTCACCTTCGCATATTTAGCCGATTGTGTCTCCTCGGGGCAGGATGAGGTACAGGATATGCGTTTCAGGCAGGAAGGTTAACGGAGCCGAGCTACAGTGCGGCCATCATGGTCGCGAGCTTGGCCCTTGTTTAAGCTTTTGAGTTCAGTCTTCGTCACCATAGTTGAGTGAAAGGATGCTTCAAGGAGGCCTTTGGTCGCATCTTCTGCCAGACTCTGTATTTGGCATTATTGGAACTCATCCACAGCATGGTCAACTACTAGCCACTGTCCTTACATCAGCCTATTAGGGGACTCCTTTCACACATGCACCTGGTGGTGCCATTCATAATGATGATGATAATGGTGATGTCATCGTACAGAGTTTCATGACATGTCATTTGCTTTTAGTGCCTAAATGATAAATGTTTTTAAATTAGTTAAATGCACTCAACATTTGTCAACCTCAGATCGCAAAATATATTATTTGCCAGCCAAAATATAATTGATCTCTGCATTGGGGCGTCAAAACATTGGCTTGTCATATAATCCTAGCGGTCAAATGTACCCACGAGCTTTCACTGGCACCATTAACAAACTGCCTTCCTTTGCTCCTCTGCTGCCAGGAGCAGGTCAGGCTGGCACAGGGCCCTTCAAGAAGTCCCCTCCATGCACTCACTTGCATCTGGCATCTGTGCCTGTCTCACAACTCTTGCTGACAGCTTGATTGATTCTGCTGATAATGACTCAAGTTCCAGCTAGGAACATATTTCATCCTGAGCCGTGTTTAAGAGATTTAAGTGCTGCCCACATGGGAGGCTCAACCAGGTAACAGTGCAGCAGAATCCATTCCCAAGCTGCCGGGGCCATCTCGCTGCACAGGGCTGCACTTCTCATTACATTCTGCATCCTTAGAGCATTTCCAGTAATAGCTCTGCATCGGAGGCACTCACGGACCGCCGGGAGTGGGCGGACTCCATGCAGGGCGGCCATGAGTCCATGAGATGGGAGGGTTGTAAATTTGGGCCTGATTCTTTCACGTCACCCCGTTACTTCTGACTGCCCAGTCCTGTTCTGCTCTAAATTAAAAACAAAGCCACCGCCTTTGTCTATATGAATGGTTCATTGAAAGCAGAAATATCCCTAACCAATGGCAAGGACAAAATAAGAAACAACTCCACCATATAATAAAACGTTTTATTTTTTATATCACAGCTAGATTTCTCTTCATATGTTTAAAAAAACTTACTTTTTCTTAAAGTGCTTCAAACCGAGCGCTGCAATTGAAGTGTGCTGATTTTGCCCATTTAAATGGATTTTTTCCTGGGCCTGATTCCTAAAGATGGAAGTCCAATTGGGCCATATCAGATTAGAACTCTTGACCATCAAATCACTGTTTAAGGGGCGAAGGTTTAAGTCACCGTGTTGCCATGGCTAAATCTTGAAATATTTGTTTTCTCATAATCTATTGCATATATCTACATGGTTCAGATGTCAAAACCAGTCATGTAACTGATCCTATCTGATAGTATTCCTGCCAACCCTCACTTTCTCGAGTCTGTGATGCTCCACATGCCTGGCTCTGGTTTCCTGCACTGACTTTTCTAATTTCCTAGACCTGGTATGTTTCAGAATCGAGGCGCTTTCTTCCCTCCTCTAAAGCAAGCCTTCTCTGGAGCTATGTGCAGGACCATGAGGGGTTCCAGAACGTGGAGGCTGGAGAGGGTGGTCTCTTCAGCACAGATCACGCAGGGGCAGATTTACAAGAAAGTGATGCATCTGTATAGATGCGTCACTTTCCCTTTGCCACTATTGGAAACTCTTGCGCCACTATGGATGCGCTTTATTACAATACGGTGCACCATGGCGCAAGGATTGACAGATGCATCTGACGCATCTGTTCACACAAAAGTCATGCATTGCTGAAGTTGTTTCACAAGCACAACTCAAGTCCAGCAATGCAGGGGGGGTGGGGGGGGCAATCCTCATTGTGCTGCGTCACTCCTTATGCCTGTTCAAGCAGGGGTAAGAATTTGACGCAGTGGCATCCTAGAAGTGGCGCAGTGCAATCTTGTAGATTTCACTGCGTCACTTCTACGAGGCTTTTCTGCACTGGAACTCCCACCCTGCATACATTAAACCTGATGAAGGTATAATGTGACTGTTGTAACTCATGTTTACCTGCTGCTCAGCCAGAATGAGTGTGGTGTGGAATGTTGGATGACTGGAATGTTGGATGTCTGTGAGTGTCAGTTGGGTATGGGCTGAGCAGCAGGACAGCTGCTCCTGGTGGGGTTTTCCTCCTAACTTCTTGTAACAACTTAAATAAAAGAAACTAATTAATCTACGTTAGAAGTCCGGACTTTCTTTATGAATACAACATTTGGCGACAAGGGTGGGATACAAACCCACGCGTGCAAATAAACAGTATAAACTTCCCAGTATTGGTAGTGGGTCTGAGAGCCCAAGTTGGGGACAATGTCCTCGAATTTGAAACACAACGAAGAGCTAAAAAAAAAAACCGGGGACAAAACCCATGTTGGGGACAAAGGTCCCAGAACTTGATCCACAACAGGGACAAGGATCCCAGAAGCACTAGAGTGTTGTGTATGAGTTGGTGTTGAGTTGTTAGGCCACTCATTGGTTCAAGTTGTGTATGAGATGGCTGTGTTTAGGTTAAGTCACTCATTACTAAGTATTGGTTGTTGATTGATAGTATGTGAATAAGTGACCCATTGACTTAGTGCTTGAATTTGAACCAGGACGGAGAGCCATGTCCCATATTTGGAATTGGGAAGGGACACAGGTCCCAGAATTTTGAAACACTGTTAATGTGCTGTATGAGGTGGTTGTTAACTGTTGAACCACTCATCGGTTTGTGATGGCTGTGTTCTGTTTAGTCACTCATTACTAGGTATTGTTTGTTGTATAATTGTGCGTGAATAAGACACCCATTGTCTTTATGTTTGAGTTTTGGGTAAGTGAGTGTAGTAGTTTTATTGGAAGTGTGTGTAGCGGTGTTATGGGGGTGTTCCTTTACTGATTTGTGGTGCACATTTTTTTGTTATGTTGTTTCCTGATATATATTGTTTTAAGGTTTGTTCCCTGTGTGTTGCTTGTTCTACCTGTCTGGCCAACTGGTGTGATCTGTGGCATATGGGTTTTGGTGTATTATGTAGGATGGTGGTTTAATTCAGGAAGTAATGTGTGAAATCCCCAGTACAGTATCGTGCGAGTTGTGATGTAGTACGGTGTGAAAGAATGTTCTTTTATTTATTCACTGTGTGCGAGATGAGATGTAGTATGGTGTGACAGGATGTTTCTTTTATGTGAGTTTGATGAGAAGTGGTATGGTGTGACATGTTGTGATGTGAGATGTTTATATTGTATGGCATTTTTTTTATTATTAGTGCCTTGTATTCAATTCCTTGACTATATGTCTTTTGCCATATTGTCATTATTTTTTATTGTTTCATCTAATCTATTTCACAATGCATTTGTTCCCCGTAAAGAAGGGAGATATGTTGTAACTTATGTTTACCTGCTGCTCAGCCAGAATGAGTGTGGTGTGGAATGTTGGATGCATGGAATGTTGGATGTCTGTGAGTGTCAGTTGCGTATGGGCAGAGCAGCAGGACAGCTGCTCCTGGTGGGGTTTTCCTCTTAACTTCTTGTAACAACTTAAATAAAAGAAACTAATTAATCTACGTCAGAAGTCCGGATTTTATTTATGAATACAACAGTGACGCAGGGCTGTACAACATGACGCATCTCCCTAGATGCGTCACGTTGTAATTGGGCCGCATTTTTTTACACTCCTGTGTAACAAAAAGTGACACAATAGCTTTGCAAAAATGACACACGAGTTTGTAAATTTGCCACACAGTGCTTTCTCTGTAGTGTAGGATGTTAAATAGCTCATGTGTTTTGTATATTCAATGCCTAATTTATGGAGCCTGGTGAATCCTTTGCTCTGCACATTTTTTAGCTCACAGGACAGAAACCTGAGCGTTTGACTTGTATTAAGATGGTAAAAGTAGAGGAAGGAATCGTGTTAGCAGAAGTGCTTCCTCAAGGCAAGTGTAGTGAACTGCCAGCAAGGCCAGAAGGTCAAGTCTAGTGGTAGAGGGAGAAGACAGCACGTGGGTCAGATTGGCCTCTTATTCAATTAGACATTTTCTCCGAGGCTGGAGCCAGTGGAGGCTTGTTTTTAAAGGTCAGTTGCCTCTGTCTCAGCTCTGAGAGGTTTATAGCAACAGACACGGCAGGAAAAAAGCGGTAAAGAGAGAGAAATATATTTATATAAATAGAGAAGGAGAAGTTGGAAAGAAAGAGACATGATTGAAAAAGACAGGAGGGGGAGGGGGCGCTCTTTTACAGATTTTTGTCCAGGGCTCCTAGTCTGGCCACTAATCAAGGCCAGTTGGAGAAGTCCAGTCTTTTCCTTCCTATGCGGTGTGTAAGTGAGGGGCAATCTCTGATGGCTCCTAGCGAGTGGTGTACACTAGACCTTGAACAGATTCAAGATGGAAGCGATGGTTCCTTTACTACTATGGCTGACAACCACATTTGCCAAGTTGACACCTGGTTACATGGGGGTGGTTGAGTGGGTGTATCTGGTCATAGGCTGAGCCTCCCGCTGAAAAGCCTGCAGTGATATTCTTCTCAGTACTGGGCTGTCTAGGGTGCGAGATGGAAAATGCCTACTGTCTACATACTCAAGAAAGGGGCCTAAAAACCCACACATAGTTACAAAAATATTGTTATTGCTTGTGTACATTATGTACAGGTGTAAAGTAAATTAACTGTAGTCAGAGTGTGGAACAAATACAGGCTCTATTCACATACAGGCAAAGCAGCTGTCCTCTAGGTTGGACCTCTTCTTAATACCCTAACTCTTGTTATTCCTACAACAGTTGATGCCTCTCACCCTGTGACCACCCTTCAGCTCCTACAAGAGACCCTTGCCCTGTGTGTGGTCTTCACACTTATGTTAGGTATAAGAGAGAATTCACAACATAATAGCTGGCACTGGTCATCACTCTGGACTGTACTCCAGTCCATTCTTCTTATCTCGCCAGTGCCATTAGAGACAGAAAGCAACCATATGTAAATGACGCTAATTCAAGTGTTTTTTAATATCGTTCGCTAAAAAGCACAAGTACTCTCTCACTTTCACTGCGTGCACACATACAGTCACAAAAGCGCACACATGCGCTTAACAAACAGGAGCAAATCAGCAAGCGGTTTCAGATATACATTGCACCATTGACTAGGACCATTGGCCATAATATATTTGCAAGGTACACTGAGACTTCACAACACTTTACAAGTAAACATATCTCTGCATTAACAATTACTGGGATTGGTTTGCCTGTCGGGCCATGACAAAAGGTAAATTAAGATATGGAGAGCTTACTTTAAGAAGCCATGCACTTTAAACAAAATCATTTATATTTCATGTCATCAACTAAGATGAGGGGGTGGAAGCCTTGCTCAGGTAACGACTACAGTCCTTGTGAGGTTGAACCCCAAAAGTCACTAGATTTACTGGTGCTTAACCTTCTGGTAGCTTGGCATAGAACAGTCAGACTTAATTCAGGGGTAATTTGTAAAGTATTTATGCAGCACACAAACAGCAATAAAGTGAACACATGACACAACAAATCGCAAACTAATTTAGAAAAACAGAGTACATTTTAATTAATAAAATCATACCAGAATGACAAGAATCAAATGAGTAGAACTGAGGATATTACATTTTTAAAGTTCTATACAAAAATAGTGCCAAAAACACAAAGCACCAACTATGGTTATTTAGTCACAAGTTCAAGTCAACTGTGATGGTGTGTGGGCCGTATACAGGGACTAAGTTTGTACGCTGAGAGTTGGACCTTACATTCTTGATGCAAGGCTTTGCGTTGCCCGGTTCTGATCATTAACTGCGCAGTGCTGCAATGCGAAATCCTGCGTCAAGTTGGATCAGGCTGCCTCGGTTCCAATCAGGAGGTTCGAGAACTGCGTTACAAGGTCTTGCGTGTAGTTTCGTTCTGCTGTGTTGGTTCCCATGAGGTGACCAATTAGAAGCTGAGAGGGACTTCGATGCAAGGTCCTGTGGCAAGTTGTGCCATGCATCATCAATTCCAATGAGTTTGCCAAACAGGAGCTGCGATGGGCTGTGATGTGAGGTCCTGCATTGTGCTGTGTCACACTGCATCAGATATGTTGGAGCCCATGGTTAGCCAAGGAGGAGTACACTCTAATGTAAGCCAAGGGTCCAGGGATGGGGGTGGCACCCCTCTGGATTTGACTTACTGCACGCAAATCTCAGCAGCAGGGCTCAGCCATGTCCAGTTGCAGGTCCAGTGCAGCAAGTCTGCCTGGCAGTTGCAGGGAGGCCTCTGAAGTTTGTTCTGTCCTTGCAGCTCACAAAGGAGGTCAGCTAACTGGCCTTGGGGGCACTCTGGCTAGGCTGGGATGAAGATAAGCAGGTCCACTCTTCCTTCTTCTGTAACTTCCATATGTTCAGGAGTGTTCTGATGAGTGACTCTTCAGGTACAATATTTGTAAGTTATGTCAGCCTTTGTGTCTGGGGATTACCTGAACCGCCCTCATATTTGGGTTTGGAAAGTTCTTACCCTTTCCCCTGTGTAGTCTCCAAATTGTCTAGGGTGACGAAAATAGGGAATGGCTGGTGTCAGATGTTTTTGTGTGAAGGCAAAGCTCTTTGAAATGTAAATGGGGCTGGCTACACCTCTTCTTGGTCATACTGCCAGGATGGCTCATTCTGTCCACACAAACCTTCCCTTTGTGTTACTGGGTCAAAGCTATACACATACCCCAACAACAAAACAATACTTAGTCGGGTGACCCAGGACACTGGCAGGAGGCACAAAAGGTTAGGACAAGAAAAAGGCAAGGTTCAAAAAGTGGCATTTGCAGACTTGTGACTTAAAGTTCAATGTTACCTTTAAGGAGGGTTTTAAATTACAATTAATTTGAGTGTAAACAGTATATATCTATCTGCTCCCAGTTCAAAGTTATCATTTACTAACTGTACCAAGGTACTCCATGTGGGGGCTTTAAAACAGTTAAACATAAATTTGGGAGATTTTCATTGCCAGGATATGTAAAATGTAAGCATACATGCCCTACTTTCTAAATTCAAGGAACCATGCCCTCTGAGCCTTTAGTGCCTACCTAGGGGTGAGTTATGTATATTCAAAAGGAAGTTTGAGGCCTGGCATAAGGTTTATTTTTCCAGACCTAAATGGTAGTTTAAAACTACATTACAAGTGAAAGTGGCAGGTCTGAGAGATGGGTGCTGCAGGCCTACTAGGAACACTGAATTGACAGGCCCTGAATACATGTAGAACCATTTACTAGGAACGTATGAGTAAAATAAATGTCATTTAGGTGTAGGCTAATTTCCCATGCTTGAATGAGTGAACAGTCCTAAAACAACAAAAAAAGACACAATGCTTTGGGGAATACCACGCCATGGATGTTAGGTCTAACACTGTGCTCAGAATTTACTTAAAGTTAAAGCATGTTTTTCAAACAATGGAATTTACCTTCATTAGCACTTTCAAAAAATCTATTTTTCTTGGATACTGCGCAAATAAAATGTGTTGCATATATATTTAAACAAGAGAATTCTTTTGTGTATTATGAATAAGTGACAGCCAGGTGTTTGTCTCAGTCGCATAATTTTATATGTTCTTTGGAAACAGGCATCAAAACACAAACAATTAAGCTGGCTTGAAATAATTTCCATGGTTATAAACACTTTCCCACTTACTTCCTAGCACCACATGCATATGTCTGGGTGTGCTAGCTTATATGAATAGCATGTAGGCAATTCAGTCTTGCCCCAGCTACAAAAGGAAAACTTCAACCTGAACTGTCAGACCATGTCACTTCTGAACTAGAACACAAGCCCCCCCACCATTCCTCATAAAAGTCCTATAGTATTTCGAGCTCAGGATCCAAACCTGGGACTTTCCCTTTTGCCAAATGAGACAAACCTAGCCACACAAAATAAGATTGAATTCATCTCCATCTGATCCACTGGTAAACACTCTGCATTCCAATCCACTGTTTTAAGTTTTTCTTTTCTATCACAGAGATGAACCAAATCTATACAAACCAGCCTTCACCCTACCCAAGTCTCACCCAAACCGCTAGGTGGCGGTCACTAGTCACCACTCATCTCTTAGACAGTGAACCTCTAGTGATGACTGGTAGTTTACTAGTATGTGTAATGCCTCAACAAAGCCAAGTCTGTTTCCAGCTCCCACCCCTCCCCGCCAGGTTCCACTAGCTGCGCAGAGAAGGTGATGGCTCAGCAGGAAAGACCTTCACTCACAGCTGCCGCGCACATCTCCACATTCTGCCCAACATAATTAATATATTTTTCCCTGCAGGCCAGACAGTCTGACAGGCATTATTTTTAACTCCACGTAATGGCAGAGTATTACAACAAAACACAACTTTGGTGTGCCCCAGGCCTCAAGGAGGAGCGGAAGCTTCCACTCTCCTGCCTGGTGATTTGCTCTTGACAGGTTCTTCCTATATTGGCTGGAATGAGCTCAGGGGGAGAAGCGTGGACACAATTAAGTTAGCTAGGTAAAGTTAACATGCAAATGTTAGAGGCAAAAATAAGTGTGACCATGTGACAAGAACTGTGGACTGAAGAACTAGGGTGCAGGAGACAAAGGTGGAGAGCAAAGGCCAAGAGAAAGGTGTGCAGCAGCAGCAGCAGCAATCGGTGCAGTGTGCAAGCACAGTAACCTGTAGATGGATTATGCCTCTGTTGTGTTTTACTGTTTATTATTTGAAATGGAAAATGCCAGGAGTGCATTTTCCAGGCATAGCACACATTAAGACATACACACAAGTAACATCAGCGAGAACAGAACAATACCATAAGTGAATACAAATAAATCAGTACCTAGCAGGGAATTACTTCAGCAAAACAAACTCAAATTAAAAAGGACACTAAATAAAGTTCTGTGCAACAAATACATCTAACAATGCCAGAAGAGACAGTTTACTTGGACGACTCCTAATGTTGAGTTTGAGGTAGTGATGGCTGGGGTGAGGTCACTACGGAAAATATTGTTACATTTTGCTGTGAATGAATGTGGTGTGTTATGTGTGTCTAGCAGTTTCAGTATGGTTATGGCATGATTGTCAGGTCTAGTGACAATGCGCTACGTATTTGTAAGTGAATTGTGAAGTTGGCAGTGAGAATGCGTGTGCATGAACAATCATCCCTCATAATTTCTAGCACGCAAGCCTTTTTTTCACTTTTTCAGGATAATGAGACTATTTCAGGGTTACTGGTTATTAGAACAGTGGAATGTGGAGCACTCCATTGAATACAATGGAGTGCCCCATGCTTCTACGGGCCGGTAAATGCCCGCAGAGCAACATTCCAATGTTGTTTGAAAAAAGGCCTCTTGGAGCCCGATGGGGTTCAATCCCCTTGGGCCCAATGAAAACGCTGTTTTATTTGTTAGGACATTCTGCCCTCAGTTGGCAGAATGTTCTAATAGCCTTATAGCACTTCGCAGCTGGGCTATACAACCATTAAAGTCCCGCTCCCTTGTTAAAGGCCCTCGCTGACACAGTATAGCCCGCTACGGTGGGCCATAGGGCTATATTGGAACATTGGAATGTTGGGAGCTTCATTGAAAACAATGGAGTGCTCTGGACTTCTTATGGCTGGTAGTAGCCTGGGGCTCCAACATTTAAATGTTGTTGTTCATAGTTGTTGCTGTGAGCAAAGACCTCTCAGAGCCTGAGGGAATTTAAATCCCCTCAGGCTCCACGAGGCCTTTGTTTAATTTGTTAAAAAATTCTTCCCTCTAGTGGGGACATTTCTAATATCATTACTGTGGCCAAGTTTTTAATCACCTGGACTGAAGCATGCACCGCTTTAATGGTATACATCATTTTTTCATATTTTCATAGAGTACATCATGTTTAAACAAACTGTTCAACAGTATTTAATTTCATACTCCTCACAAAAATCATAATCTTTTCATGATCAATTTACATTACGTTTGAATAAAGCAAACAATTACAAAACATTCACTGTTTAACAACCAATGTTTTAAAACTTGTAAGTCTTCGTCCAATGCAATTCAAGATGAAAATGTCCCTTCTTCTGGGGCACAACCTGTCAATAAAACACAGTATCAGCATCACATGCTCATTTATGGCTAAATGCACAGCAGCATCATGAATCTATCTATGTCACAGTGTCACCATATAAGTGTCTGAGAGTCAATCCCTCGT
Source organism: Lissotriton vulgaris (assembly GCF_964263255.1). Lineage (NCBI taxonomy): Eukaryota > Metazoa > Chordata > Amphibia > Caudata > Salamandridae > Lissotriton > Lissotriton vulgaris. The sequence continues at coordinate 151,990,878 of NC_141693.1, forward strand.
GAAAAGGAATACATTTACCTATCTTGACCATAATGCACTGTCACAGTCAGAAGCGGTCCCCCATGAACAGGAAAGAACAAAACGTTTTTGAGCCATATAGCATTGTCCCAATCAAGTCAGACTTATTGTGCAAACACCGAACCAAGAGTCTAAAAAGCCTTAATCAAACCACGCGTGTAGTCCATGCCTTGTACAGTAAAATGCGCACACTCGCGATTCAATACTGCTGAGCCAACTAAGGGGCTGATAGTGAACGCGGATAATCCACATCCTCCGGGCCGGCGGAAGCCACCGCTGGCCCAGAGGATGCGGATTATCCGATGCGGACTGGAAAAAGACCCTCCGCCAGATTAGGATGGCTGGGGGATATTTTTTTTGTCCACAGCTTTTCCGCCGCGGTCGCCTTCCGACCGCGGCGGAAAAACTCTAACATGGCTGGCGGTGTCTATCAGACACCGCCAGGCATATTAGGATGGCGGCGGTCCTATGCCTTTCCACTGCGGCATTTCCGCCGTAGAAGGGCATACAGTCTTTTCTTTGGGGGCCCGTTGCGGGCCCGTTGCGTGCACATGGGTGGTACCTATGGTACCCCCCTGCCTTTGCGTGCATGAATCTGCAGGCACCACGCGGTGCCTGCCGCTTCGTGCATGCAAAGGTCAACATGCACTTTTTAACCTTGCGGCTGGTGCTGCTTGAAGCAGCATCCGCCGCAATGTTAAATATAGGGGATGGGACGGCCAGGGTGGCGGTCACATCCTAATTTCCATGGAGGGACTGCCACTGCCCATGCGGATGATCCCTCTTTTTTGGGGGTGGCAGAAGGACACAGGTCCGTCCGCCATCCTAATGACCCCCATAGTTACGATACCACCGAACACGTCGTCACCTGGATTCTTATCAAATATGTGCAATAGTGTTAGACAATCATATAGAAAACAACCTTTGCCCAGATGAATCATCCGCAATAGAATCGTACCTGCACCCCCAGGCTATGCCATCTTCCTAGTAAGACTGTATGCTCAAAACTCGATTGCTGTGCTGCCTCAAATGAATCTGTAACCATGCCAAAAACCGGAAATACCGAGGTTGCCTTTAACCATGCATATGGAAAGTGTGCTTTCAATTAGGTACGCTCCGCTTACCTAGAAATTCTGTAGTCACTGCGTATCGTCTCGGTACCAAACAATTTCCCAACTGCTGAACAGTTTGTTTAAACATGGTGTACTCTATGAAAATATGAAAAAATGATGTATACCATTTAAGTGGTGCCTGCTTGAGTCCAGGTGATTGAAAACTTGGCCATAATAATGATTAATAACACATGCTAGGCGGCATATGTTAAGCATAGCACGCAAACAGGTTTAAACTTGGTTAAGCCAGACATTAAAAAAACAGCATTAATCAGGAGTGCTAAATGTCACCCATTCTGCTTATACTACTATACCAGCATTAAAGTCTCGCTCCCTGGTAAAAGGCCCTCGCCGGGTATAGCTCGCTACAGCGGGCTATAAGGCTATATTGTGTCGGCTGCCAACATAATTTTACTTGCAGTACTAAGACTTCTGCTGTAGAAATTTTAGAAGAGCCATTTCTTGAATCTCTTGAATTCAAAGTTATTTAGAACAAAGCGTTCTCGTGCACCACCCCTGCAACATAGAGAACAAGGAAGGAATTAAGACCTGGCAGGCTGTATCACAGAAGTTGATGGTATTGGCGTCATATAGAGAAATGGAAAAAGATAAAACTTTGGTTACATAGTCGAAATACATACACATCACAAAGGTGTGCAAATTTTAATGACTTTTTCTGACTTGAAGTGTAGCATCACTATCACGATTACCTACAGCTGGATGGCCCAACTTATGTCACAACCAAGATGGGAGAAACATAAGCCTGCAGAATATTGGCTGTTAAATGGGTGAAGTTTTCTCCATCGCCACTCAAGGCTGCCCTTATCGCTGAGTAGCAGCTGGGAAGCACATACTTTGAACTGGTCAATAAGCTAGCTTAGTGAGTTAAGCTGAGGTATGTGAACAACCAGAATATCACTCATTGCTATCTAGCTGAGAAACCTCAGTGTTTCAATATTCTCGGGTTTGGAAAATGATAGACATGGAGTTTGGCAAAAATGAAGCCTGTTTGCAGTGCTTAAAAACACCTGAAGCTACAAAAAACAAAAAAAAACAATTACAATACTTGTACATTTCGTTGGTTCGTTAAAAACAGTTGTGGTTCTATTACCTATTCGTTCAGTATACTTTTGTTTGCAAAATATGTATGTGGTTAGAATAAACTGGTTGATTTTGCTTTCATGTGGCTAACAATGTAAACATACCAATTGAGGACATGTCACACCATCATCCCTCATTTTCCATGATGCCATAATCTGCTAAGGTGGTTACAAGAGATCAGCTTCCTTCACCACTGCTATCTTCAGAGGTGCAATGGCCCTCAACCTCAGCCCTCTCCGAGGGAAAACCTATGCAAGGAGGGCCCTGGACCATGCTCCAGCCCTTTCTCAGGGCAAACCTATGCAAGGAGGACCCTGGACCATGCTCCGGCCCTTTCCCAGGGCACATTTATGCAAGAGAGGGCCGGGGGCCATGCTCCAGCCCTCTTTCAAGGAAAAAGCTATGCAAAAGAGAGACCTGGGCCATGCTCCAGCCCTCTCTCATGGAAAAGCTATGCAAGAGAGGGCCCTGGGCCATACTCCACCCTTTTTCTTTCCATCTTCTTCATTCACCTTACAAGTTTAGGTTTCATTAAAGAGGTTTAATAAAAGACAAAATGTCTGATGTTTGTAAATGACCTTAGTAAAAATTTACCTGTACAACCTGTTTAAACGAAAGCAGATTACATTATTGAAAATAGCTGAATATGTTACTGCAAGTTGAAGAATGAAAAAGGAAATGAAAGATGCAAGTACTACATCTACCACAATGCCATAGAGCCCTTACTGAGGGCTGGCTCACTGAAGGCACGTCATTCTGAAAAGTTCAGCACTGGTTTGTTTGAGTGCCAGTAAAATCTGTGCTTATGTTTTCAGTACACAATGTAATGTGGTCTCTTAATTCTCAACCACTTAAGCACCACACAATATGGTTTACTATTTTGACATATTATCGGTAAAAAATATTGTGATACAAAAATATTTTGTAAAAAATATCAGGATGTCAAAATAATTGTCAACCGGAAGATCGAAGGTAAAAGTATTGTTTTAAGTGTTGTTTTTAAAATTGATTTAGAAAATACTGTTGTCTGTAATATGTTTTGTGTTAATCAGTATGTAGGTTTTTTATTTGTGTTTTAGTAAAATAAGTTATTAGTTATGAAAATATTTAAATGTGTATTTGTAGTTGTATTAATGTTTATAAATATGTTTCTCTGATTATTTTTAGGAGCAAGACATTGTATTTTAAGGAACTAAGGGTGGAGAGATATTTAAAAGTGTATATTTTAAAGTTATTTTATGTTAATTATTTTATTGATATGCAAATTAATATTTTGCAATTATAACATTTATTTGGTAACATTAATATTTTAATACATTTAAAGTTATAATTAGTTTAAAATATATGATAATCATAGTAAATAAAATCAATTGAAATATAGCAAATCTTTACATTATAAAAATATTTCAAATATTAAAACTATATAAACATGTATTTTAGTAAAGTAAAATAATTAGAAAAGTTTTATAAAAAAAGTTTAGATTTTTACACTATAGGAAAAAAACATTTTAATATGTAATAGAAATATTATAATGGGTTCTTCATTATAATTTTATAATAACATATATATTTTAAAATGTAAGTTAGAAATTGGTTTTATATTTTTTATGATTGTTAATTTTGGATTTTTTTTATTTAAAATTCAGGAATGATAGAAAATATTTTGTAAAAAATAAATTATTTATACTAATGAAATATTTTTTGATATGTTAATGTTTAAATATGACCTTATAAGTTTGAGTTTTCGTTAGTGTGTTTTTAGATGAAATGTTAGTTTATTTTACAGTTAAAAAATTGTGTGTGAAAATAGAGTATTGATTGTGTATATAAAATGTTTAAATTGAATTATCTTGTATAAAATGTTTAAGATGTCTGTGGAAAAAGTCAATTTCACCTCTTTAGCATCCAACAACTTCTTCAAATAGGCTTATATTGGAGTGGAAGTAGTTAATTGGACCCTTTTAGTATCCAACAACTTGCCCCAATATGGTTTGATTGGAGTGGGAATAGTACATTTGACTCCTACAGAGCCCAACATCCAGTGTTGACCACCGGAGTATGATACCGGCGGTTGCGGCGATTTGGGCGGGGGACAGACCATTGGTCCGGTAGGCTCAAGGAGCCCGTCAGCATAGCTGGAGCTTGATTCCCTCCAATAACATTATATTTATCAAAAAATGAAAATCTAACTGAAGGGCCTCCATAAACTTGAGCCTCCGGAGGTCAAAAGGCATCACACCCTTGTGCACCTGAGCATCTCAAAAATGATCAATCATTTGGAAAGTAATGGTTTCAAACAGAAGTGCCATGCAATCCTGAACCCCATGATAGAGAACTTTAATGGGGTACAGGCATTCTGCAAAAACCTAGACTCCAAACCGGTCATAAAGCTTTTCATCCTTTATGCTGCTAAAGCAGTGGCGATTGGTACATACGGGGTAAGCATTTGGGGCCTGGTGGACATACATGATACCAAAGTAGCAGAAAACATCTTCAAAAAGCTTTTAGCCATTCCATGCAATGCCCAAATTCCATAGTTCTTGATGATCTGGGTTTTCCATATATAGCGGATAACATTTAATTACCACCTCTATTGCTTTGGCATCCTACTTGGGTGAGGAAGTCCACTCCATTAAATTCATCATTGTGGATTACCGGAAATTGCATGCAGCCGATGACATTTCTTGACTTGCACACGTGAGAGTGGCATTGGAGGAATTTGGGCTTGTAGACTTATTCGCTTCCCTGCTATCCTGCAAGAACTGCTCCAAGGCAAAATTGATAGATATGGTAGTTGCCAATGTTGGGGCAAAGAGACCGAGGGCCAATAGACCTAAGGCTATGGTGTATTTCTAAAATTGGTCTCTTTCCAGGAGGGACTACAACCCTACATCCTCCTAATCCAAAACCAGCAACATTGCTACCTTTTTTTTGTTTCCCTAACTTCCTAGGAAACTTTTTTTTCCCCTAACTTCCTAGGAAACTTCCTAATTTCCTTGCTTCTTCCTAACCAGATTTAACTACCTTCACCTCATGGTCAGTTACACCGCAGGCAGTCACTCATTGTCAGATTTAGGTCCTTGCCTTTGTGATGAAGTGTCAAGCCAATCTAATTGGCAGATTATGTTTTTGCACTTTCTATGAAATGCCTGGGAGAAACTTGATTTTACCTCGGTTTAAAGTTTTTAAATTTCGTTAATGCAGGCCTGCCCTACTTTTTTAATAGCAACTGCATGGCCCCTTGGTCTGCTATTCTTTATAAATGGCAGATCATGAAAATAAGGAAGAGTGCAGTAGCAGATAGGTGATAGAGAGTTTGTAAGGCACGTATTCTCTTTATGCTGAGTTTGTATGATAACTGCTGTTTTAATATATTGATATTTAGCTGTCATTTTTTAAAATCTTTATTAATGAATGATTTTACCCTGGAAGTTTTATATGTAGGTTTATTTATTCTCTTGTGCAGCAGAAATGCTTCAAATACAGATTTTTCTGATTCTGATCAATCATCTAATAGCCAGAGCTCAATCTGTGGTGACAAAAGGTATTGCCCCATAGAGCCTTATCCATGCTCATCCAAGGAGCGACCTCAAGGCCCAATCTGCGTTTTGAAGTTCCTTGAGATTAAAAGTTTCCCAAAGTTCTGCCTAAATAAAAATAAAAACACAGTCACAAGTGAATATTGAAGAAACTCCAGCTGTGTCAATTTTTTTCCTCACCCTGCAGGGCATCTAAATGTGAGCGTGTCTGTTAATATTCCATCATATAAAAAGAAGGATTCAAGCTCACTCAGAAAAAGCAAATGCAAGGAGTGGCCTATGTATGTATTCACACAGCTACATTAATGCACAGATTCCTAGTGAATACCATAAATGATCGATAAAGAAAATGTCTGATATGTACATTTCTGGTTTTTTACTTATTTTTGAGTTTGGACCCAACGTAAGAAAGCAGCATTAGATTCCTTCACACAGGAGATGGATTGTGGGGACATCTTATCCTGTGAGCTCTAAGTGTTGAAAATAAAAGGGAATACCAGTCCTGGAAGGCCAAGCAATGATCTGGTGCATTGCCTAGGCTGCTCCATGTAAAGACTGAAGATAGACTTAATGATATTTTATCTACTGATGCTCCATTTGAGATTGTTCACATTTTTATGGGCGGGTTGGCTCCCATATGGAATGTGCCATGTCATGTTCGTAAATTTATTGATCTTTTCATAGCAATTTCATTTCAAATAATTACTACCAATTGGAAAGATACTTCAAAAATCACTTATAATGATGTTTTACTTGTCTATTTTCACTCAATAAAACTTTTTAAACAACAACAAAAAAGACTGAAGATAGCAAGGGGGGACAGTATGGAACCCTGGGGAGTCCACAGGTGATAGGGGTATTTTGGGGCTTTAAAGTACCCATGTGGACAAACTGATGTCAGTTGCAAAGGTAGGAGAAATAGTGAAGGACATTGCCAGCAAATCGTATTGTAAACTTCAGGGTGTGCACAAGGGTAGGACGGTCGACGTCAGAGATGTTGAAAGGCAGCTGAGGTATTGTGTAATATTAAGCAGATTACACAGCTCTGATACTGGATAATAACTTTCCGGCGTGTAGGAACCCGGTGTTAATGAGTATTTCCAGTTCCCTCTGAACTCAGTTACATGACTGTTTGTTCCCCAGCATGCTCCGGAGATCCCGCTGGGGATGCTCACTGCCTTGCCACACGGGGGCGACTGGTCGCGACTGAGGTGCTGGGAAGACGCAGGGCTACAACTGGTGGGCGACCTCTATGAGGATGGAGTGTTGTTGCCCTTCCGGGAAATTCTGGACCTCTTTGACATACCCCGTGGCGATTTTCTGCTTCACGCAGCGGTCACGCGGGCGATCCAGAGGCACTGGCAGAAGGGCATGGAGGAGCCGCCAACATCAGAGGTGTGCCAATGTGCCATGATGTCTTCGGGGAAGGTCAAGGCAGTAACGTGTTTGTATTCCAGATTGGTCAACGAGGGGCTGCCCCCGCTCGATACACTCAGGACTCGGTGGGAGGCTGACATTGGGAAGGACATACCGGAGACCACGTGGGCACAATTAATGCGCTGAGCCTGGAAGGGAACGTGCCACGCCCGGTTCCAGTTGGTTCATTTCTACATACTCCACTGGGCTTACCTGACCCCGGAGAAAATCCAGAAATATTTCGCCTCGGACACGGCGGCGGACCTCATACATATGTTGTGGTCCTGCCCAGCGCTGTCCTCATACTGGCTGATGATAGGCGACACCCTTAATGGAGTAACTGGGAGGACCCTGGTCTTTGACGCTGCGGTAGATGTCCTACATTGGTTCCCTCATACTCCTAAAAACAAACTCTCCAGTAAGTTCATTGATCTGGGGCTCATTCTGGCGAAGCGGGAGATAACCAGGCACTGGAAAGCACGAGTTGGTCCACCAGGCAATAAATGGCGCAATGAACTTCTGAAGTGGCCTGGGGGGGAGAGCACCCAGAGATATCAAATGGTGAGGTGGCAGCAGAACGAGAAGGCGCTAGAGGCAGCACAGGAGTGGGAGACGCTAGTGCAGGCCTTGCGCGATTACAGCTCTTCCAGCGACTCCGATAATGATGATGTGGTACAGCCTCAGTCCCAGTAGAAAGGTATCACACTGATCTTCTATATAGCAGGAAATGGTTTCCTCCCACAAGCTCTTACCACACTCACAGCACACCATTGGCGGGGCAAGGGGAGGAGGGTGGTGGATAGAGGTAGAGGGAAGCATAGAATACTCTTACTGACATTGCTGTCTTTTCATACCGTGTGATTAGTCCTTGGTCCTCTGGGGGGGTTGGGTCGGGTGGGAAGAAAGGGGTGTTTTAAGTTGCTTAGAAAAGCAGAAGAAGACCGTTTATTTATTCGGATCCACACCAGAAATCTACCAGACTCTCATGCATGGTCTCTCCGCACACGACGCCCAACCTCCGGGTTGTGGGCTGAATGGTTGTGCACAAGGGATGTTCCACTACAGGGGTTTCTTTCTTATGATTAATATTGATGATGTGTCTTTGATCTGATATGTAACCCTGGCTAATTCCTGCAATAAAAATATATTTAAAATAAAAATTAAAAAAATGACTGTTTGTTCTCCAGTGCCTCTTTTCCTTCAGCCATCTGCTTTTTTTCGATTCCTCTTTTCCATTTTTCTCTTTCCGAGTTATAACACTGTACACGTTCATTATATTTCATTTTGTGCCTTCGCCTGTCTCTTTTAATAATTTCTATTTCTGATTTATACTACTGTACCGTTTTGTTCTTCTAAATTTTCTGTCCCCCACTGTCTCGTTTAATACTTTATGCCGGTCGGTTTTGCCACTGTCTATTTCATTTCTTCCCTTTGCAGTTTCTCTGCCATCAATATTCCGCACACATGTTCATAATTATGCACATTTTCACAGTAGAAAACGAATATTATCCGACTGAGAGCTCCACTGAGAAGGGGTTTGTGAATACCTGCCTATGGCCCTTTGGCTGCTTGACCCCTTCCCAAATTAATGCCCACATGACCCTCGGCAAGGCCTCATCAAAACTCTCAATTACAGGAGCACAAAGAAGTGAAATGTGAGGATGTTAGGACCTAAATCCCTGGCAAATGGCTCTGTTGAAGTCAATAAGAGCATTGAGTGTGACCGAGTCAGGCGGTGACTGTCATGCAGTGAGTGAGACTACTCCAAGGTGTGAGACTCCTATCAAATGAGTGACGTTTTGCACCAAGTTATGAGATGCAGGCCAGATGTGTGAAACAAAGGCATAAGATCCACAGGGAAAATAACTCGGCCCCAAGTTACGAGAATTGAAAGTGTGAGCCGAGCTGTGTTACTCATACCCCAAGAGTGAGAATGACAAAGTCTCACCAAATGAGGGAGACTGTGCCTTATGTTGTGAGACTTACAAACAGTTAATGAAACGGTGCTCCAAGGCAAGACTGGCACACGATATGAGTAAAACAGAGCATGAAGACATGACTCACAGTCTGTGATCAATAATTAAAGAGAAGTTAAACATTTCCAATGGGCGAGACTGTGTGTCAAGGAATGAGTCGTGCACTGAAGAAGACTGTGCAACGTAGCATAGGACCCATATGCAATACGAGATTCAGTGCATCAATGTATGGGATTTGCACTGAGGCTGTCTTCTGAGAGCAGACTCTTGAAATAAAACTGTGAACCCGGCTTGTGTGACTCAAAGCTTGAGACCGACAAACTCGCTCTTCTTGAGTTACCCATGCCCGCTTGCGGTTTGTTCTTGACAAGTTTTTCTTCTGGCTGTGCACTCTACACATCCTGTGTGTAACACAAGTAGATTCGTACAACAGATATCAAGTAAAAAATATAGAGAGCCCTGCAGGCAGCATGGCAGCCATGAGGAAGGACTAGTGGAGGTCTAGGGATGGACCAGAGAGTGATGGGGCAGCATCTCTGACTCCTGAGAGCCTAGGCGATGTCCCTGCTTCTGTCTCCGGGTGCTTCTTACTCACGCATGCCCCTTCAGTCAGAGCTGACTGCCTCTTCTAATCCATTCATCTTTAGGAGTCACGCTGTACCGACACACGTGTAGCGCCAAGTGACCTTCCATGGTGGTCGCTCGCTTTCTCACTGATAAACGACTGCATAAAATAACGCTGGACATCGTTCTGCCCGCTCTTTCTCCCTGCTTTTACTTGTTCTGTCTCGAACACTGTCACTTGGTTTGTCCCTCACGTTGTCACTTGTTCTTTCGTCACTCTGTCACGTTTTGTTCCTCACTCTCACACGTTTGCTCTCTCTCACTCTGTCACTTGTTTTCTCACTCTATCACTGCTCTGTCTCTCACTCTGTCACGTCTTCTATCTCTTACTATGCCACATCTTCTGTCTCACACTCTGTCACTTGTTCTGTTTCTCAATCTACCACTTCATCTCACTCTGTCACTTGTCCTATCCCTCAGGTTGTCACTTGTTCTGTCTCTCACTATGTCACCTCTTCGGTCCTTCACTCTGTTAAGTTGTTCTGTATCTCACTCTGTCACTTTTCTGTCTCTCACACTCTGTCACTCATTCTACCTCTCATTCTGCCACTTGTTCTGTCCCTCACGATGTCCCTTGTTCTGTCTCTCACTCTGTCACTTTTTCTATTCCTCACTTGTTTGGTCTTTAATTATGCCACTTGTTCTGTCTCTTACTTTGTCACCTGTTCTGCTTCTCAATCTGTCACTCCTGCTATCCCCCACTCTGTCACTTGTTCTGTCTCTCTCTCTGTCACTTGCTCTGTCCCTCACTCTATCCCTTGTTCTATCCTTCACTCTCTCAAATATTCTGTCTCTAACTCTCTCTCTCGTAGTCTGTCCCTCACTCTCTAACTTGCTTACTTTGTCACTTGTTTTTTTATCTTACTGTGTCAATTGTTCTGTCTCTCACTGTCACTTGTTTTGTTCCTCACTCTCTCACGCGCTCTATCTCCTCTTTCTTCACTGTTGTCTTCATTTTTCTCTCCCGATGCTGTGTGCTTGCACTTGTGAAGTACAAAGAAAGTTGGCACAGACAGAGAAACCTAAAGCATGTATATTCAAACCAGTCATTATTTTCATAATACGCCCTCGTTGGGTTCTGTGAATTATGTTTCATTTTTAAACGCCACATTTCATACACTGACAGTTGGCGAGACTGGTGTCAGCTGCTGTTTTTGATCTTAATGAGGGGATACAAAATTGTTTTTCACCCTGCTTCTTAGAACAGTGTATCTTTATCTAAGTCATGGAGTGTTTTTTACGAAGACATTTCACCTGCTTTGAATTGGTCAAACCTGTTGGGGCTGTAACTACAATTACCGTTTCAATCGGGAACACTCCTACCGGGGGTCTCGAACCTATGGTTGAAATTACTTGGATTTAGTGGACGAATAAATGTTAACATTTCATGTGCAATGTTTGCGGAATTCTTAACTTTCTATAAAATAGCATAAGGTGGATTTGAATTACCATACAAACCCCCTGAACTCTTTGTGGGAAAGTTGTACTTCCCATAATATTTTAAGGTTGGAGTCAAAATAGTAATTTTGCTGTGCCCACGTTCACGAAACTTCTGCTGCCCTGAGGCTACAGTGATGGTATGATAACCCCCGCACTGTGCCCACTCCAAAATGGCATGTGTTCATCCAGGGGCGGCTGGTGACAAGTGGTGGGGCGCAAACTGATTTGCGAGTTCGGGCCCCAGGCCACTCAGGCCGGTGGCGACCCCACCACCCACGTACACAACACTCAAATAAATGTATTCACACACGCATACACACAAACACATCCATTCGCAACACTCTCCACCAAACATTCATGCATACACGCACGCTCGCACCAAACACTTTAAAATTAAAGAAAAACACACACTCTTACCTTGCTGCCGGTCCCGGTCAAAGCCACCTCTGGGCTCTGCTCCCCACACGTCACAGGCTCGCAGCGCCCCTGGCCAATCCTGGCGCCAGGGGCACAGGTACCTTCTCGCCCGCAGCACGCCCATTAGGGCTCCTAATGGGCATGCGCAACGTCGCAAAAACACTAGTGCACATGCGTGGGCACGGGTAAAAATTCACCCTCCATCCCCACGCATGCGCACTTGTGTTGCCGCCTGTACAATCATGTCAATCAATCAACATGACGCCAGACCGCATGATTGACGCCGAGGGAGCTGCGGGCGGCTTCGGGCTGGGGGGGCTACGCCCCCACGCCCCAATGGACGAACCACGCCTGTGTACATCTATAAACAGCCAATACATGCTGTAGTCTTGTAGCCGATGTTAGCCATAGTTTTATTTCCATGACACGTATAAATATCTCTTTTCTCACAATGCCCTGGCCATAATTGTATAACATTGCCATAAATCACAATTGCATACTGTCATACATTGCTTATCATGCATCATTTTCACAACTTAGGTTCGTAAGCAACCTTGACAGTTTATTGTTCTGCTCTTTTGCAGGCATAACTCATTTCTTGCCACTTTTAGGGTCATAAAATTGTTCTGTTGGTTACTATGCCACTTACGTGTGGGAGGTAGCATCCCCCCGGAGTTAGGCCCCAACTCTCTACCTTGTCAGTCTCTTTTGTGCCCTGCTGTCCGGCAAGCGCTGTCTTCATTTGCTACCCCTTTCTCAGCCCAATTCACTCTGCCGTAAGGCATCCCACAGTGAGTGGCCCTCCTCCTACACACCAGCCTGCCAGTGTGCCTCCATAACCAACCATTGTAACTCCTCTTACCTTCCACAAACACCTCATCGTGATAACCCCATGACAGGACAAGACCTCAGGACAGGCTCGAGTTCCTTCCCAAGGCGCAGAGACCCACCGGGACACTGCACCTAGCAATGGGAGGCGGGAGCACGGGACTGTGACTCAAAGAGAGGGCGCAATTCCACCAGTTGGAGGGGGTTGGAGGTCAGGCTATCCACACTACGATGAAATGCCTCTCCTGCCATCCCCCACAATGGTCACAGACTGCTCCACAAGTCCGCCGCAACACGGCAAAGCGGATCCTCGTGGAGGTTGTCACCAACTGCTCCACAACTCTACCCCAAGGTCACCGACTAATCCGCAACACCGCCAAACCACGGTGAAGCAGGTCCTTGTGGAGGTTGGGGGCGTGTGCCTCAGGGTTTTCACAGCTCACTGCGATGGAGCTGGCGATGTTCCTTCGGCTTCGTTGCTCTTCTAATTGTGAGCGGGGCTTATGTACGACTGCTGGGTTGTCGCTATCTACGCCCAGATATTGCCGGCCCTTTCAAAGGTAAGTCTTCTCTTCTCCTCCAGATTTTGCTGACCCTTTCGCAGGTAAGTCTCCTCTTCTATTCTTCTTGAGATTTTCTGGTGCGCTGCTCCCTCGGCTTCACAATGACAATTAGGAGTCACTCCAGCATGAACACGATCTAGCTGGTACTGAGTACTTCAGGTATCTCCCGATATGACACGCACTAATGTCAAAACTGCCAGAGGGCACCATCCCCCCGGAATATTCTCCACTAGAAGACAGGTTGCTCGACGGCTATCTCCCATAAAAAGCTATTTCCCTGACCTACAAAAAGTTAATAAATAGCATGACAGATCCCCTAGGACCTATACCAGAGCACTGGGAGAGGGACGACTAGAGATAGATGATGAGGAGTGGCAGGAGGCAGTTGCATCCCCAAAGGAAGTAGCCATCTCCTCAAGATTGCACCTAATCCAACTAAAAATCCTACACAGAGTCGACGTTTCAGGGACACGGATAGTAAATATCTGTAGGGTGGGGGATGGACAGTGCAGGAGACAGTGTGGCATGATGGGCACCTTTATTCACATAATATGGGAATATAGGAGGGTACTGCACTATTGGGAGAAGATGCATGACTGTATGGGAGAGGAAAGGAATTACACACTGTGATTAGGCCAGAAATAAAACACTGTCTTCTGAACATGTGGGATCCTACAGATTTGACCAGCAAAGATAAATTATGGGTCACCCTGGGCTAAATGGTGACAAAAAGAGGTATTGCCGAAAATTGCGACCTGGAAAGCAGTTATGGACTGGTGCATGATCAGAGAGAAAATGGTGTATATTGCACGTGGCTGCCCCAAAAAATGGACTGTCATATGGGGCAAATGCAATGCATATAGGGGGAATATATGTGCCCCCGAACCTCCCCCGTTGATGAACCACTAACACCATAAAGTTAGTGACAATGATGTCCCGGTGAAATGTGCTCTACAATGTGATGTTGCAACTGTTGTCTCAGTCATTTAATATGTCTAACTGCAAAGTCGAATTTGTTGTTATTAATAAAAAGCAATTTAAAAAAAAGGTATATGCAAACTTCTTTGCTAACAAAATTAAAAACAATCATAATCCCTCTAAGGAAATGAATGTTCTCTATTGTTAACAAATTGACCAAGACAGATGGTGCTTCTGGGCTGGTGAAATCTTCCAACTACCTTTGTGACAAACTGGCAGGCCATTTTGTGACTAAAGTAAATGACATCTACTCCTTTTTCAAAATGAAGGTTGCTACGGATGAGCCTGACTCTATCAGAACTACTGATTTGGCACAAGTGGCTACCCTCAATTAACTGGCGCTACTCAAAACTAACTATATCTCCGCCACAATGCACCAGGTTAAATCAGGATCCTCAGATGATTCGTTTAATCAAGAATACATTTTCAAATGCCAAGAGAGTATCACACCGTTCTCTCTAGAACTAGCGAATCTCTCACTAAGTACGGCAGTGGTTCCAAAGTTATGGAAACATGGGAAGGTCGTTCCTCTCCTATAAAAAGCCCTCACTAGATGTCACCCTGCCAGAAAACTACCATTCCATTTCTCTATTACCTTTCCTATCAAAAGTTGCGGAGAAACACGTGAACAACCTCTTGACCAGTTTTTTTTAGAACAAAATCACAGAAATGTCTCTCCTGACAGTATCAGATACCTTGCGCAGCACTGTAGATATGGGTAACTCCCAGGCATTCATCCTACTAGACCTAAGGGCTGCCTTTGATACTGTCTCCCACACAGTTATTTTACACTGCCTTGGTGATTTGGGGGTTTGGGGGCAAGGCCCTGAACTGGTTTACCTCCATTTTAAAGGATCGGTCTTTCTAAGCAATCTCGCAACCTTTCACTTCCTTCCATAGAACATTAACACACGTGGTCCTCTAGAGTTCGGCGCTCAGCCCTACTCATTTTAATATCTACGTCGGACCTTTGGCTGATGTAGTAAAATCTTTTGGAATCTCATTGGTGTCTTACCACAATGATACTCAGTTAATAACTTACTTGTCCTCAGAGTCGGCCGATGTCAGCGAAAATTTTAAAAACTGTCATTCAACTGTCGCAAGCTGGATGCATGAAAATTGCCTAAACCTCAATGCTAGTAAGACTGTTGGGAAGACACAGCCACCTATGGGGAGTTCATTGGTGGCCAGAAACGTTAGGACCTCCTCATAAAACCTAAGTGTGGGGTTAAAAACCTCACTGTATGGATGGATGATTCTCTAGCCTTTGAAATCCAGGTTAAATCTCTAGCAAACTACTGCTTGGGCATCCTGAGAAGCCTTATATCTCTCATGGGATTCTTCACCCTACAAGTTCGCCAGCTGATTGTTCAATCCCTTGTCATTGCATGCCTTGACTATTGTAACATCTCTATCTGGGCGGCAAAAGATTGGTCTTGAACCGACTACAGATCGTTCAAAACACCACTATCAGGCTTCTTTTCTACCTCTTCAAATTCTGCTTGGCCTCTCAGCTCTTAATCAAGCTTCAATGGCTCCCTATAGAGAAGCACACAAAGTTTAAACTGCTCTGCAACTACCACAAGATTCCCTACAAACAAGGAGGGCCAAGTCTTACTGCGCTGGTGCAATCTTACTCACCTACAAGAGCCTTATGCTCAGCAGACTTGATTCTGACCTCAATTCCCCTACACGTGTGAGGCTCGGGGCTATCTTTCCAGTCAGCAGGCGGCTGCAGTCACAGCCGGGTGCACCGCTTCTTTCCTCCTCACCTTTTGCACTTGATGCGGCCGGGGTGGGCTCCCGACGTCGCTGCAGTCCCCTGTAAATGGAACAGGGTGGGCTCCTGACTCTCTCCTTATGATCGGGGTGGGCTCCCGACTTTACATTTCCTCTTTAGGGGCCAGCGGACCAGGGTAGGCTCCTGATTCAGTTTTCTCTCGACTGGGGTGGACTCCCAACATCGCGTTTTCTTGCCTGGCAGTCAACGGACCAGGGTGGGCTCTTCGCTCTGTTCGGACGTTGTAGGGCACGCTCTTCTGGTGGAGACTTCGGATCCCACCGCGTCGTCGCCAGTTGTCGTGTTGCCACACAGAAGCCATGCAGAGACAGGTAGGTCGGTGTTTATACTTTATTGCTTTTCTTGTTTCGTGCCCACATGCACGTCTGTTCCCTTGCCTTCGTTGTCCCAGAGGGCCCTCCCCTCTCCCTGACTGCAAGTGGTGTGTGGTTACTGTCCCCTCCCCATATTAGGGTGCAGGGTTCTACTGCCCTCTTCCCCAGGTCACTACAGCAGTCACGAGAAAAAGGCTTTGGCAGAGACCTTATCCAGTCCATCCTCCTAACCATCAATATGTGGCAGATGTCAGAATAGGACAACCCAGCACAAGTACAGCGCCAATAAAGAGTCTTATTTTTTAGTTGAATAAAAGACTCCTTTGAGCCATTTACTAGACGAGGCACCCTGGACAGTATGATAAAATACAGGCAAGCATCTGGTAGCAAATTCAGCAATATAGGTTTATACCCAGGAGCATAACCCCTGCTTCAGCACGGCGTCCACCCTCACCCCTCCACCACCCCTCTCTGCCCCTTTAATTGGTCCCAAGTCGCAGTACTCCGCTTCTTTTGCCTCACTGATAGACAGACTGTTTTTGTCAGCAGGTACTCCGGCTGTTGGCTGCGATGGTGGTCTCGCCGGAATACCCCTAATAGACAGAGGCTGGGAGCCAATGACCTTGCTGGCCGGGGGAAAAGTGCACGATTCAGCCACCAGGTGCTTCATTGTGATAAAGCCATTAAGTTTACGAATCTCAGATTCTGTAATGCCCAAAAGCTGGTATACGGGCTCTAACTTGTCCATTACCTCTGAGATAAGTTTGTTGCATAGCTCCTGTAACCCCTCACGTGTATTAGCCTTTTCTCCGACTTCAAGTGCGCACTCCACCGCTTGTACTGGAACACACAGCTGTAGTAAATGGGTCCAGATGTCTTGTTGTAGCAAGTAGATTTAATACAGGTAGAAGACAACTTAAACATCCACAGCAGGCAGGAGTACAGCGAGAGAAGCAACAACTGTAACGGCTACTCTCAACACAGAGCATTCTACATGACAGGCAATAATTCCACCAGTGACATCATATAGAAGACAACACACCTCCCCCCTTTTGAAAAAAAAAAAAAAACAAATAAACCCACAAGATCCCCTAAAAAAAAACAAATTAAGAACATACAAAATCTCTAAATTTTGCAGGAATATGTTTCACACGAGAACTCCTGCGTGCACAAACAGGTTCTAGGTTATATTCTTGAGTATTATCATCCAAAACAACATTGTGAACATTAGAAGAAGAAAACTGTAAAGAAGGGTTATTAGCACAAGTTTGGGGAGCATACACATGAGATGAACCCAAATTGTCAAAAACCTCATGCGAACCAGAGAAACCCGAATCAGCATAAGGAAGTGACTGGCTTTCATGAGATTTCACATCCAAACAAACATTCTTATTATCCGAAACATCGGATCTGCAAATTGAGATGCGCCTAAAATGCCAAATCTTGCCACCTTCCACTCTAACAGCCTTACTGAAGACCTCGGTGACTTTAACTGGGGAAGACCATCTGGAAACACCTTTTGGAATAATACCACCAAACTTCACTCTCACCAAATCACCCACAGATAGTTTAGAGGAAACAGACTTCTGAGGAGAACACTGTAACATTTTCTCTTGGTATCTACCAACACGATCTCTAATATTCTTCATATCTAACTCCAGATAATCACAGTCTCTCGCTTTCAACCACCAAGGCAAAATTTTCGTACCTGGCTTCCTACAACGTAACATCTCAAAAGGAGATAGACCAGTAACGGAGTTGGGAGACATGCGATAAGTGAACAAAGTAGCCTGTAAAGCCTTCTTCCATTTCAAACCACTCCGCAAGTCTAATTGACAAGACTCCTTAATAACCCTGTTAAATCGCTCCACTTGACCATTGGATTGTGGAGAATAATTTGAAACTCTTTTATGGTGAATACCACAAACTTTCAAAAATGAAACAAAAACTTCGCTCACAAACTGAGGGCCATTGTCGGAAACAATTTCTTCTGGTAAACCCTCTCTACAGAAAACTTAATTTAAGAACTCAACAACAATCTCAGAATTGACCTTTTCCACAATCTTCAATTCGGGCCCCTTCGAAAAATAATCCACCAGGACCACAGCAAACATGTCCTTCCCCGACTGGTAGTTGAAAGGCCCAATAATGTCGATACCCAATTTTCTCCAAGGTCCAAAAGCAAATTCAACAGGAGAAATCCCGGCAGAAATCGGTTTCACAGACTTATCACTTAAAAAACAAGGAGAGCAATTTCTCACCCACCTGTCAACCACGGCGTCCATACTAGGCCACCAGTAAAATTCTCTAATCCTTCTCTTGGTCGTAGACATTCCCATATGGCCTTCATGAGCCAAACCACAAATGGACTCTCTAACATCTTTTGGAGGAACAATTTTATCATCTCTATAGACCATATCATCAATTACCATCAAATCATCTTTAACCTTAAAAAAGGAAGCCAAATCACCACTCAATTTCCTTTCTTCAGGCCAACCGTTTCTTAAGAAAACCTTAACTTTCCCAAGAACATCATCATGAAGCATAGCTTTTGACCAAATGCTTTCAGTAATGGGATTTTACTGATCTTTCCCAGCAATTAAGTTAATATCACACAAAGTAAAGGCTACATCACACTCCTCAGAATGGTTCCTGTTCGAAAAATCAGTGATAGGAAAACGTGACATGCAATCCGCATGCACATTGAGACGTCCAGGAACATAAACAATCTCACAACGATATTCCTGCAATTTAGCGGCAAGACGAGCAGTGAGAGATCTACCTCCACCAGCTGACAACATACTGACAAGAGGTTTATGATCTGTCCTCAAAGAAAATTTCGTCCCCCAAAGAAATTGACGAAAATGTTGAGTCGCCCAAGTACAAGCGAGAAGCTCTTTCTCTATCGTGGAATAATTAAATTCAGCATCTCGTAGAGTCATTGATGCATAAGACACCACATGTTCACCCAAACTGTCCTTTTGCATCAAAACGGCACCTAGGCCTACGTTACTCGCATCCACGCAAACTATACATTCTTTATGGACAGAAAAAGGTTTAAGAAAAGGAGCATTGATAATTTTACCCTTTAAAGTGTCAAAAGAAACTTGTTGTTCTTTACCCCAAACAAACTTCGCTTGTTTTTTTAACAAAGACCTTAAAGGGTGCACAATAGTGGAGTAATCTTTAACAAATTTGCCATAAAATTCAGTGAGTCCTAAAAAGGACAACAATTGCTCTTTAGAAGAAGGAACAGGAGCATCAGTAATACTTTTGACATGATTAAACTTTGGTTTTATGCCATCTTTTGAGATTTCATGTCCTAAATACTCAACCTTAGGCTGCCTAAACTTGCACTTGTTGAATTTTAAAGTGAGCCCTTTCTTCTGAACATTAGTTAATACACAATGCAGATTGTGATCATGCTCTTTAAAATTTTCCCCAAAAATTAGGATGTCATCTTGGAACGCGATGGCTCCTTTACAGTCAAAAAGAACCTCCTTCATCAAACGCTGAAAAACAGATGCAGCACTGGCAAGTCCAAAAGGCATTCTCAAGTACTGGAACATGCCCTCTGGAGTTACAAAGGCCGTCAATTTCTTTGACTCTTCATGTAGCTCGACCTGGTGGTAAGCACTAGCTAAATCAATCGTAGAAAAAACAGTGGCACCAGTAAGTGAGGAGATTAATTCGTGGATATTAGGGAGGGGATGTTTATCAACCCAAATTTCTTTATTTAGACTGCGGAGATCCACACATAGGCGGAGCTCGCCGGAACTTTTAAGTGACAAAACGATGGGAGAAACCCAGGGAGAAGATTCAATAGGTTCTATGATTTGTTTAGACACAAGATTATCTTTAAGTTTCTCACGATAAGCCAAGGGAACATTTCTGACCCTGTGCCTGACTGGAATAGCATTATCATTAAGAATAATCTTGTGTTTAAAATCTGAAAATTTACCTAAAGTCTATTTAAAAACATCAGGAAAATTCTTCTTAGTGTTCTCCACGAAAAGTGTATTATCTCCCAAATCACTTACACTCAATACACATGGATCGCCCAAGTAAACTGGAGGATTAGCATTAGGGTCAAGTTTAATACCAAGCAAGCGTTGATGTGGCCATCCCAAAATAGCCACACCTTTAGTAGCCACATAGACTTTCCCTTTGGTGTATCTATCCTCTATCTGAATATCAGCCCAAAAGAAACCTTCAATGTTTATTTTCTTCCCAGTATATCCACCAGGGGAAATATCAGGAGTTAATAATTTCCTGTCGCCCTAAAAACTTTTAAACAATTTTAGACCAATAATAGAATACCATGAGCAGGAATCAATCATTAAAAGAATAGGTTAGTTATCAATTAAAATTGTGTACGAGGGAAATTCTTTTTGTTCTGATTCATCAACAGACAAAATGCAGTTAAAACTATGTAGAACTTCTTCCTCTTCTTG
Source organism: Lissotriton vulgaris (assembly GCF_964263255.1). Taxonomy (NCBI): domain Eukaryota; kingdom Metazoa; phylum Chordata; class Amphibia; order Caudata; family Salamandridae; genus Lissotriton; species Lissotriton vulgaris. The sequence continues at coordinate 152,011,459 of NC_141693.1, forward strand.
TGAAATATAGTTAACCCTTTGGGAGGAACGACAAACATTAGCAAAGTGGCCTTTTCTCTTACATTTGACACACACTCTATCCCAAGCCGGACATCCCCTGTAGTTGCCCAAGTGATTTGAGTTGCCACATCTATAACAAGAAACATTTTTCCTGTAAGAAAACTTATTGTCAACAACATTCTTATTTTCAGAAAACTTCTTGTCACCATCTTTTTTAGGAGGCACTCTATTGGAATTAAATGAAGTTGTTTGACTCTTTACCAATGAGACTTCAGTCTCAGGAACCTGTGACTTCGGTGTTTGACCTCTTATCTCAGAAACAAATAATTCAGATTGTTCAATGCCTTTCGCTATGTTAATTACGGCACTCAAAGAGGATTCTGTTCCCAACCAAAGTCTTTCTTGAATTTTCTTACTCTTTGTACGCATCATTATCTGATCTCTCAGAACTTGTTCGTAAGAAATCGTTTCAAAGGCACACGAACAAGCTAAAGAACGTAAGGCAGAAACATAGTCTTCAATCGACTCATCTTGTTTCTGGACACGGGAATAAAATTTAAATTGTTCCATCACAGTATTTATTTTCCTGCCAAAACGAATTTTCATCTGTCTAGAAGCTTTTTCGAAAACATCAATGTCTCCAGCATCATCTACAGGCAGAAGATTGTCAAATTCCTTAATACCTGCTCCACCTAGGCAATGTCTAAGAAGAGCTAATTTGCGTTTGGCTGAGCACCCATCTTTTTCCAGGACATCAACGTAAGCCAAAAACATTGGGTACCACAAATCCCATTCAATGTTTGGCTCACCAGCAATTTGCAGAAAATGAGGTGGAGCAGCAATGTTAGACATTTTGAGCAAATAAAAGAGATTGGAGTAAATAAAAAAAATAAAAAAAATGTTTTAAGAAAAATAAATAAATAAATAAATTTCAATACCTTGTTAATTGTTCTTAAATGGTAGCCAAGCGCCAATTTATAAATCGGCAATTGAATTTTAAAAATGACGAAGTTATGGCAGAAGAAGGAGATGCTTCGTGAAAGTTTCCCTTCTGAAAGTCATGAAAGGAGAACAAAATGGCGGCATGTTGCTGACGTCAAAACGTCAGGGAGGTGAAAGGGTAATTCCCAGAATGCACACGGCTAATACAGGAAATGAAGCTTCGTCACGATCACAGGATGTAAAGCTGTAGCGAACATGGAGTTTCCTCACCGTTGCTAAGGAGCAGGATGCGGAGACGAAGCGAGCGCAAGGTTCTTCCACGATTCAAACAATGCACCATCCAACGGTGAAGGAAAGATAGTGAAGGAAATGTAAGTAAAAAGTTGTCTTTCAGGCTAAAAATCGTAAAAGACTCACAGTTTAAGTTTTCAAAACGTGGTTTTTCCGACCAAATAACGCTGCCAAAGATGAAAAATTGTTTGCTTGCTCCAACAAAATCCAGGCAGCTTGACAAACAGTTACTTTTAAGAGAAGGATAAAAAAAAAATATTTACTGGAAGGCAGGATTCTTAGTCTTTGAAAGATGCCACTCAATTTAAAATACGTGACAAAAAGAAATGAAGAAATGAAGAAATGAAGCTCAAACGTGAACGTTGTCTTACAATCCTTCTTCTGAGATGCTCTACTTGGTTTCCCAATCGTCGCCAATAAATATGTAGTAAATGGGTCCAGACGTCTTGTTGTAGCAAGTAGATTTAATACAGGTAGAAGACAACTTAAACATCCACAGCAGGCAGGAGTACAGCGAGAGAAGCAACAACTGTAACGGCTACTCTCAACACAGAGCATTCTACATGACAGGCAATAATTCCACCAGTGACATCATATAGAATACAACAACAGCCTCTTTGATTTGCTATTTGTGACTAACCTCTTCCTTTTGCCTGCTATTCCCTTAGAGGCTTTGAAGCATGAATGATGGGGTGTAGGAAGTAACGTCTGCACTTGGGCCCCTTCTGCCTCGTTTGATCGGGCTGGGCTAGAACAAGAAATTGGGCAATACCCCATGCTCAAGTTAATATAGAATTGTGGAGTGACCAGGGGTGTCATAACCACTGACGCAGGTGGAATCCTGGGTACACAGAGGGGGCAACGAGAGCTGGGGGGGGGAGGGGGGGCGAGAGTGTGATTCTGTGTTCAGCCAGCTCGATTTCTTTTCCGACTACCCCGACTGCTCTTTGCAAAAACCCATCAAGGGTAGAGCCAGGAGGGGCCTTAGGACCACACTCCTTCGCTCACCATTCCCCGATGATGTCCAAGGTACAAATGATTAATAATAAAAAGGGGAAAGGTGAAAAGTACAGACAGTACCTACGTTATAGGAAATTTAAGGGGGGGGGGGCCCAACCCGGCCTCCTTGGGGCGATTGAGGGCAAAGATGGGACTATGCAGCACTGCAGTGGAAAACCGCAGGTGGCCCCTCTTCTTCAACAAGAGGTCAAGTGTCACAGAAGCAAAGCAAGATGGCAGGCTGGGAATAGTGAGCTAGCAAGAGTGCCTTATTTATAATTTTAGAGTTTTATATAGCGCAAACTATACCTGAAGATATCAGGTATCAGAGCACTTTACATGAGCACCAGTTTTGTTACAGATGGACACTTTCATTTTTAGGTCTCGCCTACCGATTCAGCGCCATGGTGCTGCACGCGTAATGAGCGCCATGGCGCTGCATGCGTACTGAGCGCCATGGCGCTGCACGCGTAATGAGACTTATTGTCACCGGGTAGCTTAGCGAAGTGGGACAGGAGAGGTGCACGAGCTTGCTAAACACATAGGAGACAATGGCTGTGCCCGCGCGCTTTTGGAGACACGGGCTGTGAACGCGCGCGTCTCTTCACACGCTCCACAACGCTGGTATTGCAGAGGTTGGCTCACTGTTTGCTACTTAACTCGCTGTTTTTCTCTGCACGTTTCCACGGTGCCTTCATGACTACACAGCCAGCACACAATTTTCTTTTTTCAGTCGCAGCCTCGCGCCTTGCTCCTCGCGCGTCAATGTTTATTGTGCAGCAGAAAAAAGACGGAAGCAGCGGAGTACCCGGACCTCTGATGGGCTTGTCTAAAAACAGCACCGTGCCCGCTCACCGCTCCCACTTCCTCAGCGCCACACGTCTGATTGGCTTCACCAGTCTGCTTTAATTTTTATATTTCATTTCCACCATGTGGCTGCATATTTACAACAGCACCGCACAGGCTGCAATGACGCCACGCGGCTTCTTTAATATCCATTTATTTGCTCCTACCCTGGAGCGGCAGGTTTCTAGAGCCCACATGGCTCTTTATAACAGCAGCGCCGGGCACACTTCACCAATGCCACGCGTCTTCTTTAAAATGTTTTTACTAAAAAACAACTTGGTCCCGCTGGATGTCATCGGGCGGAGCCGGGTTTGAAGTTGTGGTCGTGGGGCGATGGTGCAAAACAACAGTTGATGGACAGAATGCAGAACAATGTCATACATTCACCCCAGTACAGAGATCTGGGCCTAAATCCATCTTTTTTTGCACTCCACACCACCCCAGTTCAGACATGGCCATATGCAAATCAGCCCCGACCCTGTGCCTCATGGGAACAGTCCAGCCCGAACTGCCAAGCCATGTCTTTCCTGGACCGGAATCAAGCATCCTAGGACCGGTTTCTGGCTATCAGCCGTCTTCAGCCAGGATAGCTTTACTCCAGTGGTGTGGAGAGCATGGGACTCACGTCTGAGCATAGCTATCCCACTCGGGGTGACAAATGCACAACAACAGTTGATGGACAGAATGCAGAAAAATGTCTTACATTCACCCCAGTACAGAGATCTGGGCCTAAATCCATCGTTTTTTTTCACTCCACACCACCCCAGTTCAGACATGGCCATATGCAAATCAGCCTTGACCCTGTGCCTCATGGTAACAGTCCAGCCCGAACTGCCAAGCCGTGTCTTTCCTGGACCTGAATCAAGCATCCTAGGACCGGTTTCTGGCTATCAGCCGTCTTCAGCCAGGATAGCTTGACTCCAGTGGTGTGGAGAGCATGGGACTCACGTCTGAGCATAGCTATCCCACTCGGGTGACAAATGCAAAACAACAGTTGATGGACAGAATGCAGATCAATGTCATACACTCACCCCAGTACAGAGATCTGGGCCTAAATCCATCGTTTTTTTGCACTCCACACCACCCCAGTTCAGACATGGGCATATGCAAATCAGCCTTGACCCTGTGCCTCATGGGAACAGTCCAGCCCGAACTGCCAAGCCATGTCTTTCCTGGACCGGAATCAAGCATCCTAGGACCAGTTTCTGGCTATCAGCCATCTTCAGCCAGGATAGCTTGACTCCAGTGGTGTGGAGAGCATGGGACTCACGTCTGAGCATACCCATCCCACTCGGGGTGACAAATGCAAAACAACAGTTGATGGACGGAATGCAGAACAATGTCATACATTCACCCCAGTACAGAGATCTGGGCCTAAATCCATAGTTTTTTTGCACTCCACACCACCCCAGTTCAGACATGGCCATATGCAAATCAGCCTTGACCCTGTGTCTCATTGGAACAGTCCAGCCCGAACTGCCAAGCCATGTCTTTCCTGGACCGGAATCAAGCATCCTAGGACCGGTTTCTGGCTATTAGCCGTCTTCAACCAGGATAGCTTGACTCCAGTGGTGTGGAGAGCATGGGACTCACTTCTGAGCATACCCATCCCACTCGGGTTGACAAATGCAAAACAACAGTTGATGGACAGAATGCAGAACGATGGTGGCGATGGGGCGATGGTGCTCTTCGGCAGACCCTGCTGACTGTAGGCTGCTAGTTTGAGATGGCGGGCGACCCAGTGTAGGACGAATTCAGCGCTCCAGGGTAAAGGGATGAGTCGCTGGAGTGCCAAAGACCGAGGCTCTCAGGACCGGGAAGATCCCTCTGCAGTCACAGCACTGCCGAAGCCATGGGAAGCATGCAACAGCGCACCTGGTGATCTTCTGTGGGACGGAACAGGCAGCCCGGCTGGGGCAGACCGGAGGGACTGCGGACAGAGCTGCAGAAAGCAGGTAAGGGCTTCTCGGCAACAAAGCCCTCTTGCATTGCATACCTAACCGCCCTTCAGTGACACCCTTACCGCCTGTGGACACCCGGCTTTGCCACGGTTAGTTGTACCCTCTTTACCACCATGCACACTCCTCCGCTCTGCCACATTTCGTTGTACCCCCTTACAACCCTGCTCACACACAGCTCTGCCCCCCTTAGTTGTACCCTTATCGCCATGCTGTGCCACCCGTCGTTCACTGCCAGTCCCTAAGCATTCCTGAAATGGTCCCTTCCCTCTGATGTCTGAAGCCCTAAGCAGAATAGATTTTCTCTGAACACATCATAGCATTTCATCAATTGCTGTCCTTATTCTTGATGCAAACTGAAAAATTGTTTCCACTCAGCTATTCCGTGTTTCATTTGTCTGAAGGCCTACAGTTATGCTAGGTTATGCAACCGAGTATCATTTTTGCCAACATATAAATCATACATACATACATAAAAATAAGCCCTACAGTACCTTTACCACTGTAAAGCAAAGGGATCATACAGTTCAACACAAAAAGCATCAATATCCCCACAAATATAGAAACAAAACCTAGAAATCATAATTGAGCATCTGAGAGAAATGATGGGATCCACAGAAAACTGTTCAAAACTATCTCATCAGAAAAAATGAGACTCATCCATGAAATGGCTGACACGATCCATGGCCCTCATTGCACCGACTATGAGTCTGGATCCTACAGCACGTGGATACCATTCAACCTTTTGCTGATCAGCAAAACACAACATCCAAAATTGGTCAACAGACTGCTACCTCTCTACTTGTTGCATGTGTTATTATGTTGTTTCTGCACTTCAATTTGGTTGACATGAAGAGCATAAATGCAATCCACATAGGCGTGGGCGGAAAATCCGTTCCGCTCGCGGATTTTGCGGATTTTCGGGAAATCCGCAATCCGCGAGATTTGCGAATTTCCCGCAAAATCCGCAAATCCGCGAGCAGCGGATTTTGCTCGCACTGCTCGCACTGTTCGCGTGAGTTCGCGCCCCGCGAATAAGTGCAAAATTGCAGAAATACGATCTTAGCAAAACTGAAAGTAACTACTTACCAGGTTCAAAAGTTCAGGCTCATCATTAGTAGCCATTTCCTGGAGTGCTTCCTGAGGGGCCCCTCCAGAGTTCAGTTGCCAGTTGAAACTAGTATGTGACCCTGCTCTGAACCTCAGAATAGTTACACATATGCCACAAAGGTCCTGAATTACAGCTAAGGGAGACAAGCAGGAGCCAGGCTGGAAGTTAAAATCCATTAATCAGCCCCTAATTCATTATTGTCAGTTGGGGCAGGGCAGGTGTTGTAACTAATTTTGCAACAATGAAAGCACTTAGCAAGTGCAAAAGATCACTAATCAGGGCGCACTAAGGAAGCAGGTGCCAGCTAAAAAAATATTCTGTGACACATGAATCAGCCCCAAATTAATTCAGGTCACTTGAGGCAGGGAAGGTGTGCTTTGCTTTGCCGAAAATAATGTACACTGGACAACCAGAGGGTGTGGTGATGAAACAGAGGGTGGCATGGGTGGGCCAGAGGGTGGCATGAGTAGTCAGAGAGTGGCAGTGGTGACAGAGAGTGGCAGTGATGAAGAAGAGTGTCCCAAACAGGCTGGAAACAACAAGTTCGCGAAACTTGCGACCCGACAGGTAAGTTCGCAATTTGCGAAAGTGTACAAAACCCTTGCGAACTGGCAGAAACACGGGCGAACACACAAAAAAAAAAAATCCGCAAATTCGCGGGAATTCGCGGATTTTGCGGATTGCGAATCCGCAAATCCGCAAAATTCGCGAACGCGAGATCCGCAAAATTCGCTCATGCTTAAATCCACAGTGGTGTGCGAAAAAAAATAATTAGAAAAATTCTCACTTGAAAATTTAACCTAAGGGCCCTGCATTCAAAAGTCATGCAAGGCACAAGCAATGTGGCTGTTTCGAGAAGAAAATCTCTTTCATCCCATTATCTTCTCAAACTAGTCTCCTACTGATACAAATTATGCAAAATTGCATGGGATTTTGCAAGTATTAAATCTCTCGAATGTTGCATATTTCATATGACATAAAATTTGACAATTTCATAAAAGTCCTGGATGTAACATAAATTTTCCACATCTAGGGCTATAATCAACTGAGGCAGAGACATTTTAAGGCATGGGTAGAGTGGGTAATTCAGTATTGTGTGGCATTATTTGGGTGTAAACTAGCATAAAATGGGTAATAACGTTCATAGTTTCTTCCTATAGAGCAGGGGGTCTTCAAAGTGTGGGGCGCGACCCCCAGGGGGGCCGTGGAGTGATGGAAAGGGGGTCGCGCATTCCCAATCACACTTCTGCCCGGGCCCATCTGACTACAGGGACTCAGCCCCCTCCTCCCCCGTAGTGTGTCTCAGCTCGAGCTGCTGTGAGCTCTGCTGGGCTGTGTCTACAGTCTTATCTCCAGCACAGCCCGGCACCCCAGAGTTTTTCACAGGTCGTTAAAGACCATATGCATATTTACATACCTTTTGAAAACTGGTTACTGAGGGTTAGTTTTTTTTTATAGTTCCAGTACCCCCTGGGCCCCAACTCACCCTTTTCCTTACATTTGTATTTTACATTTACTGGAATAGTGTGAGAATGCATTTCATGAAAAGAAATAAAAAGTAGGGTTGCCAGAAAAAAAAAATACCAGCCATTTCTCTTGTAACACACTGCATGCTACCTCTCACATTTTGTTTGCTTTATATACTTGCAAAGGTGCCACCATTCCCTGCGTAACGTATGTTCTTGTGTTTGAGTGTCTGCCATTTATTGCAGTATTATACCTCTACTTTACTTTGTACGCTTTTGTAACCTGCACACATATCACTTTTCCCTCCTGTAATGTACAGTTTGCTACCTCTTGTATTTTGGTTGCTCACTATTGTCACTTTTGCCTCGTGTAACTTAACGTTTGCTTTTGTAATTTGTTCACTTGTAATTTTCTCCTCATGTAACATTACTGTTCCTATTGTGAAGCGCTCTGACACCTTCGGGTAAAGTCCACGCTATATAAAAACGCATAAATAAATACATTCGTAATGTGACTTTTCTGTCTTTGTTCCCTTTAATTATCAGTCATGAATCATTGAGGCAGCCCTAGAACACAATTAAAAGTGCTTTCTATTTAGATTTGCTTTTCCAAGTATGCACAGATGAGTGCTGAAATATACAGCTTTAGGTGACTGCTTATTTTTGTACCGTCTGGGACATCAAAATAATGAGCAGGCAACCCTAACCATAGGACTGGAAGTATGTTGCAAGATCAGCATATTATTTATTTCCTCCACCCTCGATCCCTGATTAATGTCATAATAGCAATAGTTTAACTTATATCTTAAACCCTACATCGCCGTCAATAATATGTTGAGTTACTTCAAGTGTCTGGAAATGCACCCTGCATTCAGAGAACTCACTTCTCATTCTCGCACTTCACTTTCATGCTCACCCTGCACTCACAGCGATCACAATACACTCACACTGATCACCATGTACTCACATCATTCACCCTCTCACCCTGCACTCACAGTGATCACTCTGCAATCACGATGCACTTGCGTTGTTCACCCTGTACCTCAGCCTGCAGTCACACTACTCATCTGCACTCATGTGACACCTCATTCACCTGCCCCCTCACTGCTCAATTTGCAACTCGCTCAAGCAAGCCCATCATTAACCATGCATTCATTCATCCCACTCTGTACATATATCCACATCCAAATTCATATGTCCACCTCACTCACCCTGTAGTCACTCCTCTTTCCCTACTCTCATACTGTTGCATCGCTCACCGTGCACTCACATGGGCACTCTTCTCATCCACAGAGTGCAGAGGGTTAATGTGCCTGCTACAATGAATGCGTACTATGCAGATCACAGAACTGAGTGTGAGTAAACTATGCGTAGCACTATAAAAAAAATGTTTGTCAGAAAGGTGCTACAGAGAGATGAGGTGCATTGTTGGTGCCACTGCAACTTTAACCACCCACCCATCGCCTTGTCTGTGCGGCCAATGACAATACCTATGCAACTACCAACCATAACACTGTACAAGTGTGACTATTTCAAGCTCCCAAAGCTATAAGAATGGCATGGATGTCAGGAGTTTATCGTTTTAAATGTATATTGAATTAATAAACAGCTGTTCTGCTCATCTCTAAATTACACAGACAGAGCCATTATGTGGCAGACGGTCATAGTGCCTGTGTGCACAATTAGGTGCCAGTGCGCAGCACTGGAAACCACCTGCTCTAATTAAGCACAGGTGCTGAGGTAACAGTGGAGAGGGACATTTGTTCAAGAAGGTGTGAAAGAGCAAAGTAGAGATGTGAAAGATGAATAGGGGGACTGAAGAGGTGTAAGATACAAATAGACAACAATTTGAATGGAGAGACTTGAGGTGAATGAGAAGTGCAATGGGCACGGGAGGTGACGGGCCAGAGAGGCCATGAGATAAATGCAAGAAAATGTTAGAGATGAGGGCAGTGAAAATACAGAATGGCAAGAGGTGATTAAGCAGACCCTCCAGGATATCGCGATTTCGCGATTTCGCGATTTGCCGCGAAATCGGCACTTTTTAAAAAATGCCGCGATTTTTACAAAAATGCCAGCGAAATCAGCATTTTTGTAGAAATCGCGGCATTTTTCGCTATATCCTGGGGGGTCTGCTTTATCCAAAGACATGCACCGGTTGCCCCACACCTGTAGATGATCTACAGACACTGGGGTCAGAGGGTTAAAGCAGCTCGGCTGCAGCTGGCAGTGTGAAGGTCTAGGCTCTTTGTCATTCAGAGCTGCCCGGGACTGCGCTCGTTCGCACCTCTTCCTGGCCCACAAGAATGACAATGGGAGCCCTCACCTTGCACATCAACAGGAGGGGAGGGGGGATGGGTTGTTGTCACAGAGGATGGAGCAGGAATCGGACAGAGCAGTTCTCCTTCGAGTGTAATGTGAAAGGGTTTGCAGTGACAGGAATAGGAACTTCGAGTCTTAGGCCTGTGAGAAGGCTCATTTACTGACCTAGAAAATTTAAACACAGTCAGCAAGTCAATTTGGGAAAGAAACGGAGAACAATTTAAATTGAAAACAAAAGACACGCTACCTTAAATCTGTTAATATATTTTTTTTTAACTCGAATCTTGCATTGCTGAGAGATTATCTGCAGCATGCACGCCCGGAACTGTCTATGTGCTTGCACTTCTACTCTAATGTGAATTGTATTAGCAAAATGTCTGACCTTGCTTTAAAGATGTTGCACTAAGTGCTCCATCCATGTACGATTTTTAGCATTGGATCCTTGCAAGCTTCTCCTTAAAGCTGAAGTTTAGTGCAAAAACGCTGGGCTCTCTATGAGCATACTATGAAATCATGGTTTTATTCTATAGATTAAAGAATTAGCAGAGTATCAATTTTCCGATTTAAAAAAAGGACTACAGGCCATAGAAGGCAAACAAGCAATGGCACCTTTCTGTACTCCAGGATATGGGTTGAATGGATGAATGAAAGATTGAATAAATGGATAATGAGAGAGGATGGATGGATTGATGAGAGGGGAAGGATGGAGAGAAAATTTAAATAGCTGGATGTATGGGTGGAAGGGTAGCTGGATGATGGATGAGGGGAAAGATGGATGAGGGGAAGGATGGATGATGGATGAAAGGAAGGATGGATGAGGGGTAGGATGGATGGATGAAGGGAAGGATGGATGAGAGGAAGGATGGATGGATGAGGGGATGGATAGAGGGGAAGGATGGATGGATGGATGGGTGGTTGAACGGATGGATGGATGATGAGGGGAAGGATGGATGATGAGGGGAAGGATGGATGGATGGATGATGAGGGGATGGATGGATGGATGTTTGATGAGGGGGTGGGTGAAAGGATGGATGATGAGGGGAAGGGTGGATGGATGGATGGATGATGAGGGAATGGATGGATGATGAGGGGGTGGGTGAAAGGATGGATGGATGGATGATGAGGGAAAGGATGGATGGATGATGAGGGGAAGGATGGATGGATGAAGAGTGGGTGGGTAGATGGATGGAACGGGCATCCGGTGGGATATCAGGTTGTGTTCAAAATACACTGTACTATTTAACGTGCTTACTAATAAAAGGGGCGATAGGTATAGCCATCATTAGTGCAGCAGGTACAGTGGCACCAAGTGCAAAAAAGCAGCGCAAGGGGCTTGTAAATCTGCCCCAAAGTGTCTACATTGTAAAGAAACCAAATATACATAGCTTCATGTTGTTAAATAACTAAAAAAACTAAGATATCTGTGTTTGTTGTAGGAAAAATGGCCACATAAAATGCCGCAAAATTGCCGCTAAATTTCCATATTTGTGCCGCTAAATTTCCATTTTTGTGCCGCTAAATTTGCTATTCCATGCCGCTATATCCTGGAGGGTCTGATTAAGGGTGAAGTGAGAATTTGAATGGGGAGAGTTCAGAAGTTGTAAAAAGGGGTGAAATAAAATGCCGGCAATATGAGAGAGGGATACAGGGTTGAGAGAGGATCGAGGGATGGAAGGGAGGGGGTGAGAGGAAAGTGGCATGGGTAAATTGCTTACCTCTGCACAAGACCGCCAGGGTTTTAGGGACCCCTGCTGCTCCCGGCCAGGGCCAGGTGAGCTTCGAATGTGGCAGCACGTATTCCTGCAGAGTGGAAGGCCCATCACAACGGTTGACTAGGCAGGCATCTTTCTGATGTTAATTGCTGTATTTTGGTTATAAACGGGTACTGATGGGGTGAAATCTTTCCTCTGTGTTATTGTGTGCAAAAAATGTCAAAATAATGAAGCAATTCTATCCCAAAATAACGTGGCATCACATAACATTATTTACATTTTCCTCTCGCACAATTTAGTCAAGCCTTTCGTGTAATTTGGTCCTCACCTGCCTCGTAATTCCAGAAGCCCTGCCTACAGGTTTAGAAATGTTTGTCAGTAGGGGGTCCTTACGACTGAAAATGTTGACAGGGGGGTCTCGGCACACAAAAGTTTGAAGACCTCTGCTATAGAGGGTCCCAAAATATATCCTGCCCAGGGCCTCAAAAATCTTAAAGTTGTGACTGCACTGAGACCTCTCTATAGATGGCTGTCCTTACCAGCTCGCTCTCCCATTCACGAGCCACGAGTCCAAAGTCCACATGATTTAAAGGGTAGATTGACGTATAATAATTGTAACCATAAGACAGCACTGACTGAAGTGGCAAAAGCCCTTAGCAAGAGTCATTAATAATTACCCCTTGAAACCCGAACCGGGGGTGGGGTAGGGTGAGGGGGGAGAGGGGAGTGAGTCCTGCAAAGACCCCAGGGCCCTCAATATATTTCACTCAGTACCGCCCACCTTGCCATTCTCTTCTGGCCAAATATTTGGAATGAGATGTCAAGCTCCTAAATCTGCCTGTTATTCACCCGGCCCCCAATAGGACCCCTCCCTCTCCAATGCCCCGGGCAAATATTCTCCCAACCAGATATTAAGATCTCAGCACTTCCTGTGACACGTGCGCCCCATCTCACGCGCACGCCTGGGCTCGGGAGCAGGAGAGCGCGCGGGGCGGGAGAGACGCAGGGCGGGCAGAGAGCGAGAGAGGATGTTACTGAATGAACTATTGACATTTTAATCCCCATCTTTATCGTGTTCCAACCGGCGTAGACGCCTTGACCTTCACAGCAGCATTCAAGGCTTGCAGCTCACAATAGCACTCCATTGTCACCTGCTGTCTGTCACGCGCCAGCACCGACTCCCCTACAATTACCCGGCCTGGCGGTGTGTACTGCCAGTGAATTCCAGGCCACTGCTCCGCGTAATTGCCATTCCAGATTACTTCTGACATAAATGTTGACATTCTGTTGGCATAACTTGCAATAATGTATGCAGATTGTATTCTTCCATGCTTTTAATTAGCACTTCTCAGCTGAAAATAATCAGGCAGGGGACTCAGAGCCACCGTTTCCAGTGGATCTTTTACAGCCAAAAGGGGAAAAAAATTCGAAGGACCAGGGGCAGTTGACGCAGAAGGGACGTGGGCCTGGAATTCGCGAAGGGGATGACGATGAGTGTCAGAGGGGTGAATTTAAATGAAACAATGCCACCAATTATCTGTTCTCGTGGCGAAAAGGATTTAGTCGATGTTTATGAAAATACATACACAGCATGTTTTTTTTTTACTTTTTTGCATTTAAAACAGAAAGATGATGTGCTTTTGAGGGTCAAAATAAACTGTTGGCTGTGGTCTCAGGTACTTATTTTCCTTTTGATGTGAAAGTGGACAATTTATATTGTGTTATGTGATGTTGAAAGTCCTTTTACGATTCAGTGAAATATGTAAACATTGAACGCAAGGCCATCCATTTAGTACAAAAGTCACTCGTGATGTCTGTCGGCAGGAGTCTGGTTTGCAGAATGCCTCTTGGTCAAATCTTTACTTCTCCATTTAAATACTTTTTCCTCTATCCAGTCTACTGCATGCAACCATGTTGGAGTGTCTGTATTTCTTTGAAGACATTGGGGGCATCATGACTTTTACACTTTTCTGATTTGATGTGGATGGGACTATGTGTGAAACTCAATCCTAAACAAGTGCAGCCATCAACATTTACTGATTTACTAATACACTTCGTCCCTTTTTTTATTTTGATCTATTGCTTTTTATTTGTAGATGTGGTTCACTCCTCAAAATCTGTACATTTTCACTAAAAAGTATCCGAAATATGCCTCTGCTCTAAATAAAAGATATACCAGAGGGAGAGTGTTTACTCCGGATTCACTCCCATATTATGAATTAACATTACCTGTTGTGAAACATTAATGCTTCTAATCTACTTTTTAAAATGGAGACTGCAGTTTGTTTCCTTCACTGACTGCATGCTTTGTGTGATTGAGTGGTCACCTTTCAAAACGGGGCAGGCAGCCTGCATATAGTGCCTTATAGGTAACACTATCTTATGAGAGTTTAGCAGCTACTAGACATTGCTGCAGGTATTGGCAAAAATGTAGAACCTTTTGTGTCTTATGGTGCCCATAAAAAAAGAAACTTGTTTGTATTCCTTAGACATTTATATGGGTACTTTAAGGTATATATACTCTTAGAAGGTGGTTCTGACACTATGGGCCGCCCATATTTTTCTCTTTTTGAACACCTAATTGTTGAGCTTTTACGGTGGGGGGAGCCTCATAAGCTGGGACTCACCCACAGTGAACTCAGGATGTAAGAGACTGCATGGGGATTTTACTGGTGTCCCCCTGGCTTGACCTGGCCACTGTGCAGAAGCTGGAGTAAGGGACACCTGGCTGGTTACATGCAGACACATGTGTACATGCGTGTGCACATGTGTAGGGGCTGTGCAGTGGAGATTCCTAGCGTGTGCAGTCCAGGAGCAGCTACAAGATGAAGGGTGTGGCAGGACTTGTGCAGAATTGGGTGGTGACATGGAATAAGCTTTATACACTGGGAAGGAATATGCCAGGGAAAGTCAGTGTGTTTTATAGTTTTTTACTTCATTATTCCCCTATGGGCATGTGGAGCTCATGTGCTAGATTAACTTTCATAAGGCCTACAGATTCCAGACACGCACTTAAGTCCACCGTAGCGGATGTGAAAAGGAGTATTCTGCAGAGTCCAAAGTCATATTTGTACTCCTTTTGGGTCATCCAGAAATGTCACATTTCTCTGAGTCTCTGAGTCAGTCACAACCAGGGCCAGGCTAAACTTTCTTCCACAAGCTAAGGCCTCCTCTCCATGAAGAGAAGATGGGTGGGGCTACAGACTCATCCATCAGCAGCTATCACTGGGTGCCAGGCACTAGGCTGCACCAAGTACGGAAGGCAGCGAGGGGGAAGGGGTTTTGTTTCAGAGACCATGTGGCCAGAGACCCTGGATAACACCATTTTAAACAAACACAGAGGCTGGACAGGAAGGAGGGAGCAGGGGCAGGGAAGTGATGTGTCGCTGTTTGATAGGACCGACAGAGACTTCCTGCCAGCCCCTACTCAACTTTTAAAAAGTACTTGCACAGGAAGAGAAGCTCTCTCTGGGGTGTGGTCTGCTGAGGTGGAAATTTGCTGGAGCCTGGCAATGTGCAGTTGGAAGGAGGAACACCCCCCGAAGGTAGGCGGCCTTTGACCCCTAAGAAGGCCGATGATGAAGCACGAGGGGCTCCGCCGCAAGTCTCAGAGATGCCCCCGGGTTGGGTCAGGTGCTGGGGGCTGCCCCCAGGAGAAGTAAAGTCGGGGTGCGCTGTCGTGCACCCCATGAAAGTTCCCTCATGGGGTGCCAGGAGCCCACCCTGGCCCCAGCCAAACAAGAGGTTGGGGGGAGCGCCGTCACACCCCTGCAAAAATGTGCCCAAGTGGCCTGGGACCCCATCCCCGGGCCCTGAATCAATAGCGCTCCCTGTGAAGATATCCCCCGATGGGGGGGCCAGGAGTCCACCCTGGCCCCTGCCAACAAAGAGCCGTCAGGGAGTGCAGTTGCGATCCCCGTCAAGAGGAGGAGGGGCCCAGGACCCCACCCCCAGGCCCAAAGTAGCAGAGTGAAGGGGAGCGCCGTCGCACCCCCGGAAGGAGTACGGGGGCCCGGGCCCGAGGTCAAGGTGGAGAAGGAGGGGAGTACCGCTGCACTCCCCTGAGGCCAGCAGGAACCACGCTGGTCTCCGTGTCGGCCCGCCGAAGCGAGCAGACCACAACTGCAGGGCTGGCTCCTGCGGCAGCATGCGAGGGTGCTGGCCGAGCGGGGAGCCGGCAGGGGCAGCCAGGGGTGGGCTCCCTGGGCTGCCCTTCCAACTGACAAGGCAGACGGGGGTCCCGGGTGGGACCGGGACCCCAGAAGAGAAGACGTCATACTCAGGGCCCGGGTGGGACCGGGCCCCTGAAAATAAGTAAAAGCGGCCAGGGGTGGGCTCCCCGCGCCGCGGACACTCACCTGGAGGTCCGGATGGGACCGGGCCCCCCACCGAGGCGCAGGAACGCCACAAAGCCGCCAGCCTCACCAGCGAGGCTCTCCCCGGCACAGCGGGAGAGCCGCTTATCTATTATGCAGGAAAAGGAGCTGAGGCGCCCTATAATGCCTTGCCAGGCATAAGGGATGCATAGTTTTGGTGCCTGGTGGCCCCCCAGAGGAGGGGGGTCACCCTCAATTGTAGAAGGTGCTGGGGAGCTGCTGGATAATTGTAGCCTCCCCCCCAGCACAAAGAGACGTCCCTCGCTAAGTGTCCTGGGGAGTTGAAAGGAATAACCCCTCAAGGGCTCAGGCAGCATTTAACACCTTCTGGCCTGAAACTTTTGTTCTACAGCTGAGGGTGTATTGCGAATAGCATCATGGAGTGAAGGGCTGAGTTGGGGATGTCTGGAGAAGGGCATCCCCTGGAGGTGAAGAGTTGTAATTGCACTGAAAATAAATGCATTTACTAACGGTTATTTCTTTTAGGGGGAGTGATGTTCAAGTGTTTAATGTGAAGTACTGGATACAAGTGATGTCATAAGCAAAGTGGGGTTATGTTGTCAGACATTCCTGCTAGGGTGTTTGGCTGCATATGCGTAATCCTGTCATTTCATCTGTGATGCCTTTAAGGGCTGTAATTTAGATGCATTCTAATGATACACAAAGGTGATGAGTACCCTCATTCTAAAGTGATGCTTAAACATGTATTCTTGCTGCTGCGCTTAGGTGAAGAACCCAGACTGCTAGCCCTTAAGATGTAGACGTGCATGCTTCATGGTCAGTAGAAAATGCGCAGTCAGGGTTGTGTGTCACCAAGACAGTGTTACCTCATTTAAATGCTCGTTGAGATACTGGGGGAGTTGCCCATGGGATGGCACCAGTGTGCAGGGCCCTTGCTCCAGGTTATGTTCAACTAACTGCATTGGGGGCAAGATGATGTGCATACATGAGAGTGGTGATACTAGAACCCAACGCGCCTGCGGGAGAGATGGGGATGTAATGCAATGTCACAAAGTAATTCCAACAGCTTATGTAT
This sequence comes from Lissotriton vulgaris, assembly GCF_964263255.1. NCBI lineage: Eukaryota > Metazoa > Chordata > Amphibia > Caudata > Salamandridae > Lissotriton > Lissotriton vulgaris. Next base: position 152,028,518 of record NC_141693.1, read on the forward strand.
TTTTGTAAATTGGTGCATAGTTTTGAGTAGTGTGTGTGTTTAATAAATGAACTCTTACTTTTATAAAGCAAAGTACAGACTAGACAATCAATTATTGACTGTTATTTTTGGGCACCTGCAAATGGCGACTACTAGCCCACACCACCTCCTTTGAATAAGCCTCAGACTGCTCTGCAACGCTACCCTCTGAGAGTCAGGCGCTACAATTGGGTGTTTGGTACCCAGTGAAGGACAAATGTAGTCAATTTGTGCAGGCCTCACAGAAGCTGCCTCGTTTTCCAACATATACCCACTGTAGTTATAGTTAGGACCATGCTTCCATATGAAAAGCCTTTTTTGACTTGGCTATATCTTTGGCGCAATTTGAAGAATCTTCACAAAATGTTCCCTCAAAAAAGTGTTCTGGTGATTCTAGCTGTGCAAGGAAAGTTTTGGGGCAATCCGTCAAGCCGGGGGCTAAGTAAAATGGGGGGAGGGGTTTAAAAAAGTGTTTTGCCCATGTTAATATCGATAGACACTTTAGAAACAACTACAGCACAGACCATTGGACAGAATTATACTAAATTTGGCATCAAGGTAGCTCTTGGACGAGAAAGAACCCTTTTTAATATTTGGTGTAACTCTGTTCAGTAGTTTTCAAAATATTAACTGAAATCCAAATTTGTATATCAAGGGACACAAATCCTCCGCGTATCCCCCTCTTATCCTACTTGGATTCGCAAACCCACATGCCAATAGCAATACCGTTATTGGCTGACCGCAACCTCAGAGGAAAGTTTCGGCAACCATTTTGTTCACTAGAACTCGGTTCCCAGCGAGGAAAATAAAGTTAAAAAGTGATAGAAGGGGTCAGTTTAGAGGTACCCTGACTCCAGAGGACTAGAGGGGTCTGTGAGGGACTCCTCGTGAGCAAAAATTGATTGTTCAGAACCCCTTTTTTACCATGCAAGGGTCCACAAATGCTCCACGGATACTCCTGGATTCGGGTGGATCCGCGGACCCTGATCCCAATTACAAAAACATACTCACTCGCTGGTCTACACACCTACTCACACATTCACTCACAGAACCTCAAAACCACTCGCACACTGTTAGAACCGGGGTGTCCAGTTGGCCAGAGTCTTCCCCTAAGTCCAAGAAGGGACCACTGATTCCGACAAGGTAGCTCGGTACGAGGCAGGTAGGCATGCACAAGGCTATGTGTAAAGTAGTTGTGCAGCACACACCCACACTGACACAGTAAAGCACACACAATAAGGCGACACCACTCCAATTTCATTCAAAAGAACAAGTATCTTTATCTAACTTCTTGTCAGGGTTGAAAACGGCAAAGTTCTCACAGTATTAAGGTAAAAGGTTCTAGTATCTTTCAATACAGGCAACAATTCTTATGCAAAGATTCAATACAATTTCAGAGAAGACATTTCAGCAGGGGCATTTCATAGACAGTTATTCCTCGTGTCTGGCTATCTTCACAAGGTACTCAGGCCCCAGGAGTCCCTGGGGTTATCCCTGCTGTACATATGACTGAGTCTCTGAGTTTGCATAGGCCCCAGATCTCCCCGACTCACCAGTTCAGTCTCTCAGGGGTAAGGAGGTGATGAGGTGAAGGGGAAGGTATGCGCCGGGCCCCTCAGGGCAAGCCCTTCTTGAACCGGCCTCCAAGCAGCCTCTCCCCCAGTCAGCCCATTCCACACTTCCCGCGAGGCTGTTCCCTAGAGGAAGGATGATGTGATGCAGTCTGTGGAACTCCCCACAGCAGGGGAACCTGTCAGGAGGGTTTGGGGAGCCCTCGCACTCCCTGGGGGGCTCCTCCCACTGGCACCTGTAAGAGCCCCGGGTTTACTGGCAGCACTCCGCGCGGGAGCCAATAAGTTTACGGCATCCCGGAATGCAGCCGAAGACGCCGCAGCCCGGAGTCCCAGTTGCTAGGCCACGCTCCTTTACTCTCGCCCAATCCCAGCGTGGCGCTCTCCTCCAGCCGTTGCTGGGGATTCCTTTGCGTGCCTTCCTCCACAGCGCCTCCCGGCCTCAGTGGGGAACCCAGCAGCACTCCTCAGATCTCAGGGGCCACGGCGGTGAGGGGGACCCTGCAGCACATCTCTCTCTAGCGCTGCACGCCCACCACACAGTGTGAAAAAGTTCCTGAACATCCGGGGGCCCGGGCCAGCCGCGGTGATCTTGGGTGCAATAGCGCTCCTCCTCACAGCGCCCTCTTTCGCAGCGCTACACAGCCACAGCGCTCATGGGGGGAGTTCAGGTCAGTTACAGACCACGGACAGCGGAGGTGAGTTCACGGTAACCAGGGCTTCTTCCCTGCCAGAGTTTTTAGAGTCCCGCGCCGTTGGGGGCCCAGGCTGGTGGCCAGTAATGAGAACACAGTTGGCACTGTAGAAGCAGTTTCCTAGAAAAATGTGATTGTCCTCTTTCACACAAGGCAGTTCTTCAGGCAGGGGTGCAGAGACAATACTTGTAGTTTGGTGAGAGTCCCATAACCAGGCAGACAGGCAGCCTTGTATGCGGAGACACACTGGAGATGTTATTCCTGGTTTCCTTCTTGCAGGGCAAGATCAGCAGGCAGGCAGCGCAACTCTGCTAATTTGGGGCAGCAGTTCCTAGGAACAGTCAGCCTCAGTAGTGTAGCAATCCTCTTAGCAGAGTGTCTTCACTCCAGGAGGGAGTCTCTAGGTCCAGTAGTGTAACTGGGATATTTGGTTCCCTCCCTTTCTTTTATACCCTTAAGTCAGGTGACCAAAAAGGCAGCAAGTTCTGGCAGCAACCTGGCGGGGTTGGAAGGATCTGGAAGAATCTAGGGACTCTGTGGTGTTCCCTGTTCCCTCTGTCCTGTCTGTCTATGGTGACAAGAGGCGGGCCGTAAGGGTTACAGTGGCATCCAGTCCCAGCCTTTTCCAACTACTAGTGCGCAGACAGGACAGTGGTCTCACCGCAGTAGCAGGGGCCTGAGGCAACCATATTTTTAGGAGAGAGCACCTGCACCTCAGCACTGTTTAGCAGCGGTAAGGCGCCCAGAGTCCTATGTCCAGCAAAAATGTTGGTCAGCTAAGAGGCAAAAAGGGAAAAAATGTAGGGGAAGACCACCCTAGGGCTGACAGGGCTAACACACACCCACTCACAGACCCTCACAGCTTTCACACAACCTCCATGCACCAACTTACACATCCATACACCTACTAACCCCCACTCATACACCCAAACAGCCACTCACACACCCACTCACAGACCCTCAAAACCACTCACACACCTTCACAGCCACTCACACATCCATACAGCCACTCACAGTCACAAACACACTCACACATCCACCATACACTCACACACCCACACACACCCACTCACTCACACACCCACTCACACAACCGGCTGTAGGAACGTTATAGTTAGGAAACAGCATTACAAAACCATATACATTCACTGATTAAACAAAAGGGTACAGGGACGTTATAGTTATAAAATAAAATGTAAAATATACTTAGACATTCACAGAAAAAAACAAAGGTTACGGGGACGTTGTAGTTAGGCTCAGATTCCACTTATTCAAAACCAGTGATATTCAGTAGTTATAGTTTCCTAAGCTAACTATAACCTACACCCCACAATCCACTGTTTATGACATCACATAATACATCACTCATGACATGGTCATTGACATCAGGGGTATTTGGTGGAGTCGGTAGTGACTCGGAGACTCAGCCTCGCTCTGAAGGACTCCTGCATTGTTTGCCTATCACCATTGCACATGTGGAGCTGTGTCAGAAGCAGTGTCTTTCACCTGACTCCTTCCCCGCCAGGCAATCACCCTCAGGAAATATTGGAAGGGTGGGAAAGTGCAGGGAGCTCGCTGGGTGTCAGATGGTTTTGTGGACTGTACCTTTAATAGGTTTAGATTACCAAAACATTTCTCTAAAGATGAATCTAATAAATCTAACCAAATGAGGTTTCGTGAAAATGCACAATATGCAAATGTGGGCCATTTTTTTGGCACGGCATGGGCCTAATTGCAATCCTAATCCCATCCTGCTACTCAACCACACAATTATACAGAGCACATCCGGACGTGTTCAATGTTAAGTTTCAGGATTAGAGGCCTCTCATCTAAATGTTAGAACTGCATGTCAAATCCCTTTAAACCTCCACAATTCTGGAAGAGAGTTTTGCAGCCAATTGAGACTGCCTAGAAGTGATGACTAATTCCTGTGGCGGGCAAATCATGAATAGTTAAATTACAGCCCTCATTTAATTGAAAGAGATGTTTCTGCTGCACCGATTGCAGGATGGTTTTACCTTTCAACATAATAGATAGCAAACAAGATGTCAACTAACGTAATTGGAGCATCACGGGGTTGGCAAATGTAAACATTCTAGAATAAAAGCATGATACAAGCATATCTTATTAAGTTCAAACTTTCTCTTTCATGCTTGCTTCATGAGCTAGGCATTCGGATATTTGTTCACCAGTTCTTGTTTATCTCCTACATATTGGTCCCTATGACTTCTGACATTTTTTCCAATGTCCCGTTCAATATGCCTTTCTCCTTAGCCTCTTCTCTTGGTGGTTACTTTGATCTTTCCCACTATTCCAGTTGTTCATTCTTTTGATCTGAATTCCTCAAGGTGTTTCTAATAGGTTTTTGTCTATTGGTGTTAACTATTAATCAGTGTTTTCCATAGCTGATGATTTTTTCTACTATCATCTTATCCCTTCTGATATTCTTTCCAACATAGCTCCATTGTTCCTTTCACTTTATACTTACATATTCTTCCCAGTATTCCCAACATGCACCAAGTATTCCAGTGTTTCCAGTGCCTTCATTGCCTCCTTCCTGTATTCCCGTTGCCGCTCATATTCCATTCTCTTTACCGTACTTCCTGATGTTCTACCCAGTGCCAGTCATGCCATCTGAGGCACTTCACCATCCCACCATGCTTCCTGATGTTCACTCCAGTGTTTTGTCAAGCCTTCTGTTGTGCTCTGCAGTGTTCTCATATGTTATGGTGTGTTATGTTATCTGTTTGTGATAGCACTGCTGTCACTTTCATGGGGCTAGAGTTTACATCTGAGTGAGGATCATCACTGCAACTCATGGTTCTCCCATACAGAGCAGTTCAAGAATAGTCAGCGTTTAACAGTAGTTTGTGAATAGAGCGATTGAAGAGACATTACAAAGGTCCAAGGTGGTGGTGCCAGAATCAAGGAACTTCTGCCTGAATAGCTCTGTTACGTAAATTGGGGTATTTTGAGAAGCTGTAGGTTGGATAACCTGAACCATGTACATCCTTGAGACAAGTAACAGGTGGACAATGCAAAGATCTGTGTACCAGATGTAATGTCTTGAATGTAGTGATTGTAAGTATAAGTAGTCTGTGAAAGTGAAGTTGGGCCTCCAAATCCATCAAATCACTGATTTAAAATGAATATTGATATAATCAACGATGACTGGCAGTAGAGACAAAAACACACATCGGGAAGTTCGAGGCTAAGTGCTGTGATTATTGAAACATTTGCATTATCTATGCCTACTTTATCAAGTGAAAGCTGCATCTATGCAATACGGTATAGAGAAGCCTCTTGCTTCCTGTGTTAACACTTAAACCACATTCCCACAACTAGACTAAACAAATTAACATATTCAAAATTGTCCTAAAAGCACATTTTCAAGACCTTTCAAATAATAAATAAACACCCATGTGGCGATTCCTAAAGAAAAAAACGTAACAATAAAACATATTCACCGCAAACCAAACACAACAGAAAAAGGCACATATTTGCAAACAAGTTATTATTGTTGAAAATATCATAAAGGAAACACCTGCAGAATTAATATAACAGCTCAATAATGCACACAACTCACCATCAAGAAGCTTCACAATAGTTGGCTCTGGTTTGACTTCTTAAATGGCTAAAAGGGATGCAAAAACATGAGCATCTAGATGAAAAGCAGCACCAAGAGGTGCTCAAAAGGATTGTCTGGGCTTTGAACTGGCGTGGCCATGGATGTGAGAAGATGTGAAAAGCAGGTATTGGAACTGTGTCTTATTGAACGAGTCAAACTCCCATATAAACACAACATCATGCATGCATGATTTAACTTCTCGTGACTACTTGTTTCCATCCAACAGTTGACAACAGCTTTTCAATGGTGGCATTGGTGATAATGCCCCACAACAGGGGGAGAAACAAGTGTGAACAATTCTGCACACAATGCAGCACAGAAAGCACCACTGGGACATTCAAACAATAATTTGAGTTCCTATATCAAAGAGCTCTTCAACATCCTGAAGGAACTCTCCAACCCCAGCACCATCACCAACAACATCCCACCCTCGCAAGAACTCTGTGACTCCCTTGCCACCTTCTTCCATCGCAAGATCGCAGACATCCACAACAACTTCAACGCCACGACCCCCACCCCGACAACCACCGAGACCTCAGCCCCACTGGCCACCACCCGTTACGACCTCCTGCTCTCCTGGACCAATATACACGACGACGACATATTCAAAATCATGAACACCATCCACTCCGGATCTCCATCAAACCCTTGCCCACACCACATCTTCAACAAAGCCAGCACCACCATTGCACTCTAACTCCGGAAATCCATCAACATCTCCTTCGAGACATCGACCTTCCCGGAGAGCTGGAAGCACGCCGAGATCAATGGCTTACTCAAGAAACCCAAGTCTGACCCCAATGACCTCAAGAACCTCCGGCCAGTCTCCTTACTCCCTTTCCCGGCAAAGGTCATCAAGAAGACCGTCAACAGACAACTGACCCGCTACCTTGAGGAAAACAGCATCCTGGACCCGTCCCAGTCCGGATTCCACAGCAAACACAGCTCCGA